>NC_139225.1:137477831-138677831 GCF_055691185.1 Crinia signifera | reverse complement strand
TCAGTGACACCTTTTATGATGAAATAATCCACCCATGTATTGTTCTTCTCCAGTGTGTGGTTGGCTTCTGAAATAAGGGATTATGACAATTATTACATAACAAACCACGCAAAGATGGCTTAGTCTCAACAGATATTATGGCTAGGATGTAATGGAGCAGAGTTTGATCCATTTTTGTGAAATGTCGGATTTGTCAACAAAAAGTCCCACATTTTGCAAAGTTATCCAATGTATTAGCTAGCGACCCAGTTCATGATAAGTATGATCTTTTTTTGGTTCCGAATAAGAGCGTCTGGGGAAAAGTCGGATCCTGATGTTTTGCCCATGTTAAAAATACAACTCAGCCAATGTAACAGGAGCCAAATTAGATAGTTGGACACAAAACAGCTCTATAAAATGAGGCATGATTAGAGCTGTTTTTTGGGGGGTGAGCTTTTTGGCAGAGTTGAAAATCAATTACAAGTACACAATTACAGCACTTTTACAACAATTAATGTTAAAATGATTTCTAACCTTAAAATTAGTCAAAAAGTACAACAAAATGTAGGCATGCTTTATATCATTTTAAACAACAGATACTTATATTTCCTATTCAAATCATTTATTTATACATCATTAAAAATAAGTGAAATTACAATTCATTAAAAATGTAAATTAAACTGACAGAAGGAATGACATTGTTACAGAAACTTTTTGGAGCTTTTTCCTAGCCAATAAAATAAGCTCTCAATATGTCCTGGACTTTGTCACCATTTTACCCTGACTTGGTCTGCCAAAGGGCAGTATTCAATGAGAAAAATTTGGCGTGTTTTATGGCGAGTTTGTGCTTTTCTCGCGTTGGATGGAGACTTTTGCTCTCAAAAAGTGAGCAACCCTATTCAATGTGCACTTCTCGCCGTCTTTCTGAGTGATTTTCGCCGTGTCTCTCCGTGTAGCATTTCTCAATCTTTTCATGGAGAAGTGGAATGTGAACTTTTTAAATAAAAGGTTTATTGTTTTAATTTTGGTGTAAAAAAATCAGGAATTTTAGTCTGAGAAGGGGCATGCTATTTTTATTCATGTACTTATAGCACATGAATATATATTTTAATTTAAAAAAACACACATATATATATATATATATATTTTTTTTTTACACAGAGCAGCCAGCAGGGGGCCGGGAGCCGAGAGGCTCATTAGATATTCATATATATTTATTGCACCCGATCATTACATATGCATGATCGGGAGCAGTGACTATACCCGGTCCCCTGTTGGTGCTGGGGGGGGGGGGGCAGCTTGTGCTGCCTGGGTCCCGGGGAGCCCTCCTTCCCTCCACAAAAGTTCTGGGGCAGGCAGGGAGACTTCCATCTCCCTGCCTGCCACCGTCCCACGGCTCCCTGGGTTAAGATTCGCCGCGAGGGGCAACTCGCCCCTCCGACATTGAATACAGGGAGAGCGTGTGGCAGCCAGCCCTCCGGAACACGGCGAGTGTGCAGCGGATCCTAAACAGGATTCGCTGCACACGGCGATATTTTATATTGAATACTGCCCAAAGTCTGCCATACTGCTCTGTTGTTTAAGGAATAAGCTTACTGAGCACAAGTCTTAAGGGGTGTACACGCGGTACGATTGCCTTGCGATTTGATCCCGATTCAAGCAGGATCGAATCGCACAAGGCAAATGCAGTCAAATTGAACTATATAGTACAGATCTGTACTTGCCTGCACAGTCTATTTTTTTCCATTCGATTTAGATGCCAAGGGGCCGCACATCGGGATTAAAAGCAAATGCATTAAATTTTGATTCGATTTTGCTTATATAAGCAAAGTCGAATAGAAAAATAGACCACATCGTACCGTGTGTACGGGGCATAAATTGAAGCGGGCTGAAGCTAGGATTATCGACATCTGGGTCAAGGCAGGAATTTGACTCTGCTGCTTTACAGGATCAGTCACTTTCAGTACACATGGACTGATAGATGGATTGCACTATGTAATTCTTAAGAACACAAAAAAGTGTATACTTACATATACACTTTCTTATTATTCGTCAGGTTTAAGGGGGTATTGGTACTTATGTATTATCTGGGCTCCCATGTTAAATGCACCCCATTTTTTCATACTCCTACTATCCAACTACGCATGGAGTTGATTTTATATAGTGTGGCGAGCGCAGCAAGCCACCGTGCCCGAAGCGTGGCGAGCGCAGTGAGCTCTGCGAGGGGACGTGGTCTCATATGAAAAACGGGAGCCCAGATATTACATAAGTACCTTTTTTTTTTACTTTTTGCCTCTATGTGCTTGCATGGTCATTGAGTTGACCAAATTAAGGTAGACATGCATATTATTTTTATGAGCAAAACATGTTAAATCTCGGTGAAAATAATGTTACGTAAGGTAACCCGCACCACCCTGGGTCCACGCCACCATCTATTACCTTTAGTAAAGTTGTGGCGAGCGAAGCAAGACACCAAGCACGAAGCGTGGCGAGTGAAGCGAGCCCACGAGGGAACGATGATGCTATTCTGAAAGCGGCTAACGTAGCTGGTATAAGCTGTGGTGGCAAAGATGAGGAAGTACTGGCATTTTTAATGGATATTTTGAGGATCTCTCACAGTAAAAAAAAATATTGCTTGACGATTTTCACAACTATTTTGACAAATTCCCTTGGCACTCAAAGGGTTAACATACACCAACCTCACCAGCCTTAACTTATACCCTGTTCCAACATTTATAAAATACCAGTTTGGTAAAAACAAAATAATTACATGTCAAGAGAACTTGACACCATACTCTCTATTCCAGTTTATCTTTTATGGGTGTGGTTCATGGGGATCGAAAGTAATTAGGTAAATATGCACATGGTCGACACTGGGAAAAAAGGAAGATGCATGCACAAATGTTGACACATGAAAAGATTGATGTGAGTTTTTTGGTGTCAATCTCATCACTTGAGCACATGACCCCCCAGTTATTGCACCGAGTACACTTGCATGGCCCCCCAGTTATTGCACCAAGTACACTTGCATGGCCCTCTTTGCCAGGTGTCTTGCTCTGCTGCTGCTCTCTGCACACTTTAACATGTGAAAATATGGGGGAAAACGCTTGTCAACCTTTTAATGTGTTGACCATAGCCATGTCAACATTTTGATGATGTCACATATTTGGTGTTGACCTATTAAATGCCATTCAAGATAATGATGGCCTACATCATGATCCTATCTTTTACTGGCAACTTACCTGGTTCATCAGGAAAGCAGCTTCCCTTAGTGCTTGGCGGAGATCCTGGAGGCGCCCTGTTGTCATAGGGAGCGGAAGGAGGCTGGAAGAAAGTGGGGAGCTGCAGGATAAAAGTGGAGACTGGTGAGTCAATTTAGCCCTGGAAATGCCATACATGGCCACAGAGGGCGTATCAGACTGACAAATCACTAGCAGCAGCCATGCATGTGCCCCTATACACAACTGAAGCACAAATGGAGCCCCTCTCTTTCATTGCCGGCGCTCGTGAGATTGTCCCCGCTGGCGGAGAGGGACTCCATTTGACTGGGACACGTGAGTGTCTCACACACCCACGTGTGTCCCAGTCAGTCGGTGGGACCCTGCCCGTCTCTGCTTCAGGGAGATGGGCAGGGTTAGGGGGGGTTCAGGGAGGTGGTGGGGACTGGGGAGGCGGCGGACGGCAGCCCCTTGCGGCTGGCATGGGCTGGCGATAGAATCACCAGTCCCTGCAAGAATGAGAGAGGCTCCATCTGTAAATAGTCAGCAGAGTCAAGCCAGAGCAAGTGACAGCTACACATACAGATGGGGCCGGTTTTATCTTTGCTGGCGAACCGCCAGCAACACGGCGCTCCATCTGACTGAGACGCGCATGCGTCCCCCACGCACGCGCGTCTCAGTATCCAGGCAGCGAGGCGGACACAATACTGTCCGCCTCCCGCTCGATAGTGCTGGGGGGGACCCGAGGAGGCTGCGGGGGGGTGCGGTCGCCCGGTGTGGGCACCGGGCGACCGAGGACAGCACCGTCGGAAGGGGACGTGTGCGCACCTCGTGCGTGCGCGTCCCCTTCCGGCATACAGATGGCGGGGATGCAGGTGATGGCGATAGCGACGCCATCGCCATCACCTGCAAAGATGAATCCCAATACATCTGTACATCTCCGTGCTTACAGCAGATAAACAGGTTCTCTGTATTAACAGGGATTCCCAGTTACAGCAAGATACACATCTAGAAGAAAGGATTGAGAAAGCTAAAACGAATAGTAACCCTGCAAATAACTTCAGCCCATTATACTTCAGGGAAGCTTTCTCTCCAGAATCGGCTCATACAGCACCTTATTGCACATAGCGTGAGGAAATATAAATGCAGCAAAAGTCAGAGACCCGCAAAGTTAGAGTTAAAGAAAGGTATCAGCCTTAAGGTGCCCATACACTTACAATGTATACAATATCACATCTCATCGAATCTCGGTTTTGCAATGAGATCTAGTACAAAAAATATGTGCAACACATTCTTTTTGTACTAGATCTCATTGCAAAACCAAGATGCGATGAGATTATAATAATTGTAACGAGTATGGACACCTTTACAGTGTCATGCATAAGTGCAGCCCGTTACCTCAGACTATACTTCAGGTCAGTGACAGCGTGTCAGTTAAGAGTGAAGCCTTAAGAGGAAAAAGGACTTACAGCATACAGATGACAGCCTTCCCTCTTATGAGTGGGGTTTATTGAACTGCCTTAAAACGTATAAGTTAAACCGGGAGGACGCTCCCAAAAGCCAAATAGGTTGGATAGAGACTAATAAAATAACTGATATACAGATGTCCCCAGTGGTGCACGTTACAGATGTCCCATTAGTGTCAGTTACAGATGTCCCCAGTATTGTCAGTTACAGATGTCCCCAGTAGTGCCAGTTACAGATGTCCCCAGTAGTGTCAGTTACAGATGTTCCCAGTAGTGCCAGTTACAGATGTCACCAGTAGTGCCAGTTACAGATGTCCCCAGTATTGTCAGTTACAGATGTCACCATTAGTACCAGTTACAGATGTCCCTAGTAGTGTCAGTTACAGATGTCCCCAGTAGTGCCAGTTACAGATGTCCCTAGTAGTATCAGTTACAGATGTCCCCAGTAGTGCCAGTTACAGATGTCCCAGGGACGTGCAGTCAGGAGAGGCAGAGCCTCCCCTGTCATAACTGATAAAAAAAAAAAAAAAAGATGATATTTATAACATAACACATATATGCTATTGTTATAAATATCATATTTGATTTTTTTCTTTAATTATCTATGAGGTGGGACACTTTGGGGAGGCTGGGCGGCAGCGGGAGCTGTGCCTCCCGCTGACAATAGAAAACTGTCGGGCAGCTGGGGGCGGGCATAACCCGCATGGGGAAAATAGGCTGAGAAGCCCATTAAAATTGCATGGGGAAGCGGCATCGATTCGTCTGCCTCAATGACAGGGACGGATGCCCCTGCCACTGAGACAGATGTGATAGGACAGCGGAGCAGGCTGTCACTCACTGACAGCCTGTATCCGCTGCCCATGAGCTGCGCAGTCAGTGTCTGGCAGCGTGCGTGCAGACAGGGACCAGGTCAGCAGCACCAGCATGTAAGTGTTAAGTTAACACTCACTGCACTGACTTACACACTGCACCCCCCCCCCACACACACACACACACACAGTGATTTTATAATTACTTACATTTCACAAACCAGGGTTCAGGTTTGTGTAATAATAGCAGCGGTGCTGTAATCGGCTGCTACCCCCGCTCTGCCCCCCCCCCCCCCAGGCCCCAGCCTGCAGCAGCACAAATCGACAGCGGGGGTTTCAGCGGTAATCGGCGGTGCGGTAGCGCGGCAGGTATCTCAACTAGCAGTGAGTCTAGCAACCAGGCTGCTCCCCCCCCCGCCCGCTCCCCTCCTCAGCTGCGGTAGCTTTCATATGCGGAGGCTGCCTGTAGCACTGCTGCGGTAGCTCTCAGCTGCGGTAGCTCTCATCTGCGGAGGCTGCCTGTAGCACTGTTACAGGCAGCCTCCGCAGATGAGAGCCACCGCAGCTGCGCCAGGCTGCGGAGGGGAGCGGGGGGGGGCAGCAGCCTGGTTGCTAGTTGAGATACCTGCCGCGCTACCGCACCTCCGATTACCTGCTGAAACCCCCGCTGTCGATTTGCTGCTGCAGGCTGGGGGGGGCAGAGCGGGGGTAGCAGCAGCCGATTACAGCACCGCTGCTATTATTAATTACACAGTCACACACAGTAATCGCGCGGTGGTAGCAGCGGCGCCGCGGGTGTCGACTTACCTGCGTACCTGCTGCTAGATCCCCCCTCCGGCTGCCTGTGGTCTCTGTCGGGGCAGGGGGAACTTTGCTTTCAGTTCCTTCTCTTCCCCGGTGGTGTGATGCGGGGAAGAGCCAAGGGGCACTGGCAGGGAGTCTGGCTGTGCAATATAGATAGTAATTAATATCCTTGCACTACAAGTCCCAGCATTATTAGTCAGTTGCCGGGACTTGTAGTGCAAGGGTAACGCTAATTACTATTTATATAAAAAGCTGCGCTGGACTACATAATTGAATTTTTAAAATTCAAAGATGGCCGCCGGGAGCCAATCAGATTACTGCATGTCTTGGCTCCGCCCCCTCAGAGGTTTTATAAGAGCTAGCGTGAGCCAGCAGCAGACAGTCTGCCTGCAGAGATGGAGCAGAGAAGAGCTCCTGAAGAAAGAAGACTCCAGGAAGTCTAGTGGGTGGCAGCCTTGCAAAAGAGCTAAAAAAAGGCTGCTGCCCACCAGATGAAGACACCAGAAGCCCTGGCATGGCGGCGGCCGCGCAAAAGAGCTTATTGGCTGCTGCCCGCCAGGTGAAGACGCCGGAAGCCCTGGCATGGCGGCGGCCGCGCAAAAGAGCTTATTGGCTGCCGCCCGCCAGGTGAAGACTGCTGTGTGTGTCAATAAAATTTTACTGTGTGCGTGTTTTTATTGGCGTATTGGTTCTGCTGTGGAACTTCAAGTCCCAGCGGGCCCATTAATGCCCTGTATGCTGGGACTTGTGGTTCCCCAAGTCCCTGCATACAGGGGACGGTTTGCTGTTATTTGTTGTTCCGCAGCAGAACCCAATACTTTTACACTTATTTTTATCAGCCCGGTGTCCACCGCCCTGGGACACCGGGGACAGCCCCGGGTTTCAGCCCGGGACGGGTGAAGCCTGGGGGTGGGGGACCCCTTTATTGGGGGGGGGGGGTCCCCACTCCCCCAGGTACCCGTCCTGGGCTGACCAGCCAGGGTGATCATGCTATGGCTGGGGGACCTTGCATAAAAAGTGTCCCCCAGCTGTGGCATGACACTGCTGGCTGTTGGAGCCCGGTGCTGGTTCCAAAATACGGGGGACCCCCAATTTTTTTGTCCCCCGTATTTTTTGGAACCAGGACCGGTCTAAGAGCCTGGTGCTGGTTTCTTAAATATGGGGGAACCCCACAATTCTCCCCCCCCCCCGTATTTGGGGAACCAGGACTGGCTCAATGAGCCCGGGGCTGGTTATGCTCGGGAGGGGGGGACCCTATGCGTTTTTTTTTTACTTTTTTATACTTGTGCACACTTTTCTAGACAGAACCATGCACAGTTTAAAGAAAAAAAGAGAGTAAGTGTGGAGAGATTAGGGTGCACTCCAGAGGTAAACTTCAGGGGATGTCCAACTGATAAAACACAATCCGTTAAAACATAGCTTTTATTTAATCAATATTTAAAAAGAAGTGTACTAATTACAGCTTCCAGGATAAAATATATAAATAAGTGCAACCTAGCATAATTGTGAGCTAATTATGTTCATTTTATAAATGTAATTGTGAGATATACAAAAAGAGCAACATATTCTGGGAAGCAACAAATGTCAGAGTAATCTCCAGAAATTAAAAATAACTGCCTTGCTTCCCAGCCTATTGTTACCATAGAAGAAAGTGTTACTGTAACTATTGGTAAGACATCGTAGCAGCAAGTGTAACTTTTTACTGCACAGACATAAAAAGTATCAAATAAGAATAACAAGAACCTTGAATACAGCAATATAAAAAATTGTTACACATAAAAGACATATAAAGGTGTAAAATCCTTCATTGGGAAGGCATAACCTTCAAGTATAATACATGTGAATTATTTGATATAAGTTTCCACATCTTTTTCTTTCTTTTTGCTTTAAATCCTGTGGAGATACAGGGAAATATGTTATTGTTATTGTTCAATTAAATGGTAAATCTATCCGGTCTATATTGTTTGTGTGTACGTGTGTAACTCTGGCTCTTATACTAGCCAGTGCCTCACCAGTCACTGACCTCACCGCACGTCACTGAGATGTCCCCAGTAGTGCCAGTTACAGATGTCCCTAGTAGTATCAGTTACAGATGTCCCCAGTAGTGCCAGTTACAGATGTCCCTAGTAGTATCAGTTAAAGATGTCCCCAGTAGTGCCAGTTACAGATGTCACCAGTAGTGCCATTACATAAAAAGGGAGTTTACTACTTACAGTCTATAGACAGAGATAGACAGGAAAACTATTAACATTTGAGAAAGATTACAGTTAAAAGTTCTTATCTTTAACCTGTACCTGGAATTCCATCCGTGAGATACGGATAAACTTGACAGGCGCAAAAACTGTTAATCTGCAAGAGACAAATTAAGCAATTGCTTTACTTACTTTCACAAAGTACTTACGTTTAAAGACAATCATCATCCTTTTGAGAGAACTATACGGACACAGAAAATAGGGCTTTTCTGAGCCCTATTGCTGCAGCAGGAAGGTTAATAAAACAAGCCTTAAAGCATTAAGGCAGTGGTTTCCAAACTGTTTGTCGTGGCACCCTGGGGGGACTTGCAGGGGTGCCACGTGTTGATGGTCCAGGATCAATTCAGGTTATTTATGTCCAATATAATAGTCAAATTATGGACAAACAGAAGTGAATCCTGTCCATTGCCACATAACTGATCCTAAGTATGAGATATAAACACATTTTATTTAACTTAATATTTGTTTCTGACTTTCTCAATGAAACCATTAGCCTAGGGGTGCCGCGAAAAAATTCTGATGCTTTTGGGGTGCCGTGATTTAAAAACATTTGGGAACCCCTGCAATAAGGGATTAACCAGTTAACATTGGTACCAACGACAAAGTTAGGGGTAGGTGGGATGTCCTCAAGAAAGAGTATAGGGAATTAGGTAAGAAATTAAAGACGAGGACATTGAAGGTAATATTCTCTGAATTATTATTAGTGCCATGCGCTAGCCCAGGGAGGCAGAGGGAGATCAGGGAGGTAAACGTGTGGCTCAAGGACTGGTGTAGGAAAGGGATTTGTGTTCATGGAACACTGGACGGACTTCTCAGTCATGTGCCATCTTTTTTGCCTTGATGGATTGCACCTGAATGGGGGGCTGTGGTGCTGGGGGGAACAATAGTTAGAGGGTTGGAGGAGATTTTAAACTAGGCGACAGGGGGTTGGGAGTAGCTAGATACTATGGGACCTGTATTGAGAATAGTAAGATTGGGGTTAAGGATCAATTTGATGGAGGAGAAGGGGAGGACAGAGTTACCAGCAATGTCCGGGGTAATAATAAGGGTAATATCGTGGGTAATTCCCTGGGTCCTTTAGGAATGTTATGTAAAAACAGTTATGTTACCTCATTACAGCTCTTAGGTACAGACGATCTCAGAATATGGGAAGGCGTAAAGGACACATGAAGAGGTTTCAAAACTGTAAATAGGACGGGTAGTGGACATGGTGGGGAGGGCTGTAGAGAGTCTATTGAGGGGGAGGTGGGTACGAGGAAGTTAGTAAGGAATACAAATAAGTCTAGGGGAGAAATTAAATATAATGTTAGGGACGCAACTAAAAATAAACAAACTGAAATGCTTACTGGCTAATGCAAGAATCTTAGCAGGTAAAATCGGGGAACTAGAAACGTCACTAGGGACGATTATGACATTATTGGTATTACAAAAACATGGTGTAATGAGTTGCACAACTGAGCATTAAGCATAGAGGGATATACACTCTACAGAAAAGACAGGGAAAATTTAAGAGGTGGGAGTGTGTGCCTTTATGTAAAAATAACTTAACTTTGTGCGAAAAAGAAATTAGCACAGGTACAGAGGAAGAAAACACGGAGGCCGTGTGGGCAGAGATAACCGACAATAACAAAAAAAACTAATAACAAAAATTTAATAGGGGTATGCTATAGATCGCCTAACATAAACAAAAGGAACAAGTCTCTTCTTTTAAACCAAATCAAACAATCGTCAGATCAGGGGCTGGCATTAATTATGGGAGATTTTAATTTACCGGACATTGATTGGAAAAAGGAAACTTGTAAAACAGCAAGAAGCTGTGGGTTCCTAAGCTTACTCAAAGACCAGCTTATTACACAAATGGTAGAAGCTCCAACTTGTTATAACGCTGACACGACCACCATGGCTACTACCCAGTTCCCCTGTGCGGTGCCTAGCCCTAGGTCCTGCATCAGCGTGTCTCCTCCCCTGGCGCTCACCTCTGCTCCTGTTCCTTGCGCTGGTGGGGTGCATGTTCCCGCACTGTCACCACATGGTGACAGTGGTGCTTTGTGCTCTGGTGCCATGCAGGGCATGGGTGGCGTGAGATGTGAGCCACCATGTGTGTCTGTGCCTGGTTAGGCCTCTGGCTGGAAACGCTGGCAAACTGCGCAGCTGCGCACACTCACCGCCGGCTGGTTTCTGTCGCCTCGGCCGCCATCTTTTGGGATCCTGCAACCTGTACTGTGCGGCTCCACCTGTCAAACGGCTATCCAATCGCAGCACAGCTCACTCCTTAAGTACTGACTGGCCGGGCAAGACCAGCAGTCATTGCAATGATGTCCATGCCTAAGTATCATTGCTCACTCCTGGCTGTCTGTAGTGGTTACTACAGTTCTTGCGCCTTCGGTGAAGTTCCCTTCTAACTCCTGCTGATCGTCTCACTGCTACACCTGTGTACCACGGAACCTGCTGCCGCCAATACGGACTGGACAAGGTTAGCCCCCCAAAGGGGTTTAATCTTTCTCCTCACTCCTGACAGTTATTCTCCACGGTCACTCCTGGTTCTGCAGCCACGATCCAATCCAGCAAGGACATTCACACTTCACCATTTAATCTTCAACCAATTATTCTTCCAACCACCCAATCATCCCATTGTTCTTCCAACCATCCCATCTTCATCCAATCATCCAATTGTTCTTCTAATCATCAAATTCTTCATCCAATCCTCCAAGCATTAAACTCTTCATCCAATTCTTCATCCAATTATCCAATCTTCATTCAAGCATTCGACTCTTCATTCAATCATCCAACTCTAAAACCAATCATCCAATTCTTCAACCAATCCTCCAATACTTCTTCCAATTACCAAGCATCTCCATCCTCTTCAATAAAGTACAGTAGGAGCACATCTCATCTATCTTGCTTAGGCCATGGCTCAGGATGGCTAGCCATGGCTATCCTCTTGTTCTCAGCTGCAATACAATGCATATAACAATAGAGTAGGGGATTAGCAGAGTAATCCAATTACTCACTTAATCCTATTATGGAGATAGATGGCAGTGGCTCCCACTGTATTGTATTATTGACTTTTATCATTCCATAACCTACAGTATATTATTGTGCCACCATTTACAACCTGTATTGCAGTATCTTTATTAAATAAGGTTTCACTTTATCTCATTGCTTCACTCCCTTCTGTTGTTAATGCAACAACCTTATATCAAAGCACCCTGCCTCCGTTACACTCCAGCTGGTGCTACACGAAACGTGACAAACGCACTGTTGGATTTAGTATTAACAAATAACATATATTTAGTTCAAAACACCAAAGTAATTGAACATCTAGGGAACAGTGACCACAACATGGTTTCACTAGAAATCAACTTCAGTAAACTACATCATAAAGAATCGGCAAAAATACTAAACTTCAGAAAAGCTAACTTCGTATTATTCAGGGAAGCACTAAAAGAAATTGTGTAGGAAACGGTCTTTGAGGGGAAAAATGCAGAGGAAATGTGTGATACTCAATATGCTTGAATCATTAACAATTAAATACATTCCTAAATTAAATAAGGGTAAATTCAATAAAAAAAGCCACCATGGTTGGACAAAAATGTAATGTCAGCTTCACGAAACGTGACAAACGCACTGTTGGATTTAGTATTAACAAATAACATATATTTAGTTTTAAACACCAAAGTAATTGAACATCTAGGAAACAGGTTAATATTGATACTTTGACATCAATGGTGTTAGGATATCTAAATTATTGTGTCGACAGTGTGACTGTTAAGAAGCAAATCCGTCTATTTCCAAAGGACAAACCCTGGATAAATGGGGAAGTCCGTTCCCTTTTAGTGGCAAGGGATAAAGCTTTCAGATCTGGTGATTTGTCTACCTTTAGAGCTGCCCGGTTAAATTTGAAAAAGGGAATTGTCAAAGCAAAAAAGGCTTTTTCTGTAAAATTAGAACGCATGGTTTCCCAAAATAATGATGCGAAATGCCTTTGGAAAGGCATTCAGCATATTACTGATTATAAGGCAAACAAAAACTCTATTGTCGATGTCGCTTTAGTGGATGATCTGAATACCTTTTTATGCCCGTTTTGATAAACAAGTCATGTCTCCGCCCCCACTGGAGAGATATTGTCAGGGTGGGGCTTTCTACAATTAGATGAAGAGTCTGTTAGGAAGTGTCTCTCTAGGACAAAAGTAGGAAAGGCTACAGGCCCTGATGGGATACAAGGGAAGGTCTTGCAAAAATGTGCGGAGCAGCTTGCTGGGATTTTTACCTTTATTTTCTACTTGTCTCTTAGTACCTGTTATGTGCCTAAGTGTTTTAAATCTACAGTTATTACACCGGTTCCTAAAAAAGGGAAAGTTGATAGTCTGAACGACTACCGACCGATCGCCTTAACATCTTTAATTATGAAGGCGTTTGAGAGATTGGTCCTTGCTCACGTTAAGGAAAGCATTCCTCCTGGCTTCGACTCCTTTCAGTTTGCCTACAAGGCTAATAGATCCACGGATGATGCAGTGCTTATGTTAGTTCATAAGATTTATGCTCATCTTGACTCAAAGGGATCCTCTGCCCGGATCTTGTTTGTAGACTATAGTTCGGCCTTCAATACTGTAGTTCCATCCACATTAGTGGGCAAACTTTCCAGTATCGGATTAAGCGGGCCCATGTGTGGTTGGATTCTGGATTTTTTATCTAACAGGCCTCAGGTCGTTAGGGTGAAGAACCAGGTATCTGGTGAATTGATAGTTAACACAGGTGTCCCCCAGTGGTGTGTTTTGAGCCCCCTGTTGTATTCATTATTTACTTATGATTGTACTGCCAGCTCCGATTCTGTTCAACTTATTAAATTTGCGGACGATATTGCCATACTGGGTCTCATCTCTCATGATGATGAGTCAAAGTATAGGTTACAATACATTTTTAAAAACTGACTTCTCTCTAAGACTAATAGTATCCTGAGGGATCCCACCCACCCAAATAGTGATCTCTTCTCCTTACTTCCTTCAAATAGGCGATACCGTTCAGTCTTATGTAAAACCAAACGATATAGGGAGAGTTTTTTTCCAGTAGCAATTCGCACTTTAAATATTTTAAATGCTTAGGGTTATTTATGATCTATGCACAATCATGTAGTCAAGTGTACCTCTTTTTTTAATGTTTCTGTATTTGTACTGTTTACAATTTATTTTCGTTTAATGTTCATTGTATGTGGACGTTTTATGATAAATAAAGATTCTATTCTATTCTAAACAGTGACCACAACATGGTTTCACTACATCATAAAGGATCGGCAAAAATACTAAACTTCAGAAAAGCTAACTTCGTATTATTCAGGGATGCACTAAAAGAAATTGTGTAGGAAACGGACTTTGAGGGGAAAAATGCAGAGGAAATGTGTGATACTCAATATGCTTGAATCATTAACTATTAAATACATTCCTAAATTAAATAAGGGTAAATTCAATAAAAAGCCACCATGGTTGGACAAAAATGTACTGTCAGCTTCACGAAATGTGACAAACGCACTGTTGGATTTAGTATTAACAAATAACATATATTTAGTTTCAAACAACTAATAACATATATTTAGTTTCAAAGCCACCATGGTTGGACAAAAACGTAATGTCAGCATCACGAAACGTGACAAACGCACTGTTGGATTTAGTATTAACAAATAACATATATTTAGTTTCAAACACCAAAGTAATTGAACATCTAGGGAACAGTGACCTCAACATGGTTTCACTACATCATAAAGGATCAGCAAAAATACTAAACTTCAGAAAAGCTAACTTCGTATTATTCAGGGAAGCACTAAAATAAATTGTGTAGGAAAAGGTCTTTGAGGGGAAAAATGCAGAGGAAATGTGTGATACTCAATATGCTTGAATCATTAACTATTAAATACATTCCTAAATTAAATAAGGGTAAATTCAATAAAAAAGCCACCATGGTTGGACAAAAATGTAATGTCACCATCACGAAACGTGACAAATGCACTGTTGGATTTAGTATTAACAAATAAAATATATTTAGTTTCAAACACCAAAGTAATTGAACATCTAGGGAACAGTGACCACAACATGGTTTCACTACATCATAAAGGATCGGCAAAAATACTAAACTTCAGAAAAGCTAACTTCGTATTATTCAGGGAAGCACTAAAAGAAATTGTGTAGGAAACGGTCTTTGAGGGGAAAAATGCAGAGGAAATGTGTGATACTCAATATGCTTGAATCATTAACTATTAAATACATTCCTAAATTAAATAAGGGTAAATTCAATAAAAAAAGCCACCATGGTTGGACAAAAATGTACTGTCAGCTTCACGAAACGTGACAAACGCACTGTTGGATTTAGTATTAACAAATAACATATATTTAGTTTCAAACAACTAATAACATATATTTAGTTTCAAAGCCACCATGGTTGGACAAAAACGTAATGTCAGCATCACGAAACATGACAAACACACTGTTGGATTTAGTATTAACAAATAACATATATTTAGTTTCAAACACCAAAGTAATTGAACATCTAGGAAACAGTGACCACAACATGGTTTCACTACATCATAAAGGATCGGCAAAAATACTAAACTTCAGAAAAGCTAACTTCATATTATTAAGGGAAGCACTAAAAGAAATTGTGTAGGAAACGGTCTTTGAGGCGAAAAATGCAGAGGAAATGTGTGATACTCAATATGCTTGAATCATTAACTATTAAATACATTCCTAAATTAAATAAGGGTAAATTCAATAAAAAAAGCCACCATGGTTGGACAAAAATGTACTGTCAGCTTCACGAAACGTGACAAACGCACTGTTGGATTTAGTATTAACAAATAACATATATTTAGTTTTAAAGCCACTATAGTTGGACAAAAATGTAATGTCAGCATCACGAAACATGAAAAACGCACTGTTGGATTTAGTATTAACAAATAACATATATTTAGTTTCAAACACCAAAGTAATTGAACATCTAGGGAACAGTGACCACAACATGGTTTCACTACATCATAAAGGAACGGCAAAAATACTAAACTTCAGAAAAGCTAACTTCGTATTATTCAGGGAAGCACTAAAATAAATTGTGTAGGAAACGGTCTTTGAGGGGAAAAATGCAGAGGAAATGTGTGATACTCAATATGCTTGAATCATTAACTATTAAATACATTCCTAAATTAAATAAGGGTAAATTCAATAAAAAAAGCCACCATGGTTGGAAAAAATGTAATGTCAGCATCAACAATAAAACAAGAGCATTTAAATGCTATAAAAATAACTTAAATTAGGCGTTCAACAAGTACAAAGAATCAAGCAAAATGGTACTTGTGTATTTTCACGGTGCTCAGTACACTCTTAGCGTACTGGGCTATTCTGTGTAGAAAAATTGCATTGAATTGCATGCAATTTGCGGTACGGTGCGATGCAATGCGATTTCCTTAGTTAATTTTTAGTTCACTCATGCTCGCGGATTGCCTCGCATTGTACGCAATTTGCGGTGCGATGCGATGCGATTTTTCATTTTGTAAGCACCCATGTGATAAGCTATGATCCTAGTTTATTTTAAAAGCACCCATGCAATGTTATTTGATGCTATGCGATTTTGCACACAACCACTATCCACATCACCCCGAAGTATGGCGAGCGGAAGCGGTAGCGCATCCTCCCAACCTTTTCATACCCACGTGGAGTTGATTTTATAGAAATCAATATTGATTTCACGAGAGAGGAAATAATATTGAGGCTCAGCAAAATCAAAACAAACAAACCCCAGGGCCAGATGGGATTCATCCTAGGGCACTAATGGAATTAAGGGAGGAACTAGCGACCCCTCTACATTATATCTTTGATAATTCACTATCATCGGGTAAAAGACTGGAGAATAGCAGAAGTAGTGCCAATATTCAAAAAAGGGAAAAGGGATGACCCAGCTAATTACAGACCTGTGAGCTTAACATCAATAATGGGTAAAATATTTGAAGGATTTTTAAGGGATCGTATCCAGGAATATTTAGCCCTTCATAGTTTACTCAGTATTAACCAGCATGGGTTCGTGAAAAATTGTTAGCAAACTAATTTACTAGGTTTTATGAGGAAGTTAGCAAAAAAACCTTGATAATGGAAACGCTGTAGATGTGATTTTCCTAAATTTTGCTAAATCTTTTGATACAGTACCACAGAAGAGGTTGATAAATAAAATGGAGGACCTGGGATTGGGGGCAAACATCTGTAGATGGGTAGGGAACTGGCTGTGTAATAGAGAACAAAGAGTGGTTTTGAACAGTACCGTATCAAATATGATACCAGTACTAAATGGAGTGCCACAGGGTTCGGTTCTAGGGCCCATTTTATTTAACAATATTGGGATGGGGTTACTCAGCAATGTATCCATCTTTGCAGAGGACACAAAACTGAGAAGAGTTATTAAATAATCAGAAGATGTCACCACTCTTCAAAATGATCTTGACAATCTAGACGAGTCTGCAATAAAGTGGAAGATGAGGTTCAATGTGGATAAATGCAAGGTTATGCACCTTGGGAGACATAAAAAGTGTGCTAGTTATAACCTAAATGGGAAGGCATTGGGTAATTCAGTACTTAAAAAGGATCTAAGAGTCCAAATAGACAACAAAATGGGGTGCAGTGCTCAATGTAATATAGTAACAAAAAAGGCCAACAAAATTCTAGCATGTATTAAAAGGGTTATTCAATAATATTCAATAAACTAACCTAATAAAATGTTTTAAATTGCAGTAAGGCACACTATTCTGAGGGAGTCCAGCGTGCACCCCACCCGAGTTTCTTTTCTCTTTGTTGTTGTATAAATGTAATCAGGTATAACTCGGGGGTGCACCACTGTCCGTCACATAAAAAACACACAGGGGTGATTAACCCATATGTGAAAAGGTGACCAACCAGGAGCAAGTCTCCAGAAGGCCAGTTTTGACTCCTCTCGTGCATGATATGCTAAATAGAATAAGTGTTTACACTAGTGCTAGTCCCCAATCCTTTTGTGTTTCTTCACTGTATTAAAAGGGCCATGGAAACTAGGGACTCAAAATTAATTATGCCTTTGTACAAAGCATTGGTAAGACCACACCTCAAATATGGAGTACAATTATGGGCCCCACACTATAAAAAGGACATCATAGAATTAGAAAAAATCCAAAGCAGAGCAACAAAGCTTATTAGAGGAATGGAGAATTTAAGCTACGAGGAGAGGTTGAGCAATTTGGGACTAATTACACTAGAGAAGAGTCGTCAAAGGGGGGGGGACATGCTCAACATATACAAATATATCAAGGGCCAATATAAGGAACTGTCAAAATGCTTTTTTCTGCTAGAAAGGAGTCTAGGACACGAGGGCACGAGTTTGGATTAGAAGAAAAAAGATTTTGTTCATCTAGAAGAAATAATTTCAGATCAGTCAAACTTTGGATTTCGGGTTTTTCTCCATCTCTAAAAAAGTTTTTTTTTTTTTTTCCATTTGGTATTACAGGTTTAGTATCCCTTATCCAAAATGCTCGGAACCAGAAGAATTTTGGGTAATGGGTTATTCCGTATTTTGGAATATTTTTATATTTGAATGAGATATCTTGAGGTATGTTGCATTTATGTTATATAAGCACATCAAACACATAAAATCCACACAAATATATTTATTTGTGCATAAAACAAGGTTTTAAAACATGAAACAAAGTATAACAGACACTGAATTTGAATGCAAAGCAATCATGTCCTTGCACATATTAAGGGCAGTATTCAATGAGAAAAATTCGCCATGTTTTATGGCGAGTTTGTGCTTTTCTCGCGTTGGACGGAGAATTTTGCTCTCAAAAAGCGAGCAACCCTATTCAATGTGCACTTCTCGCCGTCTTTCTGAGTGATTTTCGCCGTGTCTCTCCGTGTAGCAATTCTCCATCTTTTCGTGGAGAAGTGGAATGTGAACTTTTTAAATAAAAGTTTTTTTGTTTTAATTTTGGTGTCAAAAAATCAGGAATTTTATTCTGTGAAGGGGCATGCTATTTTTATTCATGTGCTTATAGCACATGAATATATATTTTAATTTAAAAATTATTATTATTTTTTTTTAATACAGAGCTGCCAGCAGGGGGCCGGGAGCCGAGCCGCTCATTAGATATTCATATATTCACTGCACCCGATCATTACATATGCATGATCGGGAGCAGTGAATATACCCGGTCCCCTGCTGGCTCTGGAGGGGGGGCAGCTTGTGCTGCCTGGGTCCCGGGGAGCCCACCTCCCCCCCACATACGTTCTGGGGCAGGCAGGGAGACTTCATTCTCCCTGCCTGCCACCCACGGACGCTTGTCCACTGCAGGGGTTAAGATTCGCCGCGAGGGGCTACTCGCCCCTCCAACATTGAATATGGAGAGAGCGAGTGGCAGCCAGCCCTCCGGAACACAGCGAGTGTGCAGCGAATCCTAAACAGGATTCGCTGCACACAACGAGATTTCTCATTGAATACTGCCCTTAGTGCCAGTTACATGTTATTTCCCCAGTAGTGCCAGTTACAGATATCCCCACTAGGATTTTAGCAAAAAAATAAAAGTACATGTTGGAGACTATGGTTTTCGGAATAATTTGGATAACAGATATTTGCATAAGGGATACTCAACCTGTAGTATTCAGATGTATTTAATTAGAATTGATAAAGAATGACTAATGATACTTTTATTATTATGTCATCTATCTGATTGTATTTTGTTTAAATATATTTATTCTGTCTATAAATAGTCAGATCTATAGTAAAACAATAAAGAGGAAGGAAGGCGTAAATTTACTAAAGAGGTAATGTTTCCCAATAATATTCTGGCTATTACTGTATTTCTCTATTGTATCCTAGAAAATGATAGACAGAGGGGGAAATTTACTAAGATGTGTATTCTACGTCACATGTGATGTTGCTATGGGCAACCAATCTACTTTTTTATTTAGTACCCTCTAGAAGATAGTAGACTGGATCTGATTGGTTGCCTACAGCAACATCATATATGAAGTAGAATACTCATCTTAGTAAATTTCCCCCTCTGTCTATCATTTTCTAGGATACAATAGAGACATACAGTAGTAGCCAGAATCTAATTGGGAAACAAATTTCCCCCTTAAGGTGGCCATACACACGCAGATTTATCTTCAGATATGGCTGGTTGGAACAAAAACATGTTTATGGATGAGAGCAAATGACAGCTAACCATTTGCTTGGAAATGCTGGAGAACTGACAAACTGTCACTCATCCATAACCATGTTTTTGTTCCAACCAACCAGATCTGAAGATAAATCTTACTAGTGTATGGGCACCTTTAGTGTTATAAAGAATTAAACATTTGTTGATGAAGGAATCTAATACATGATAACAGGGTACTTGTTTCCTAGCACGGCCACAACGATCATGATCATGGGCATCGTGAGGAAAAATCGGGGGCATCGCGGCCATCGCAAGCATTAAAAAAATCGGGTGCGATGGTCGCGACGCGATGCCCGCGATTTCCCCATAGGGAACAATGTTAAATGCCTCAATTTAGCCGCGATGCCCCCGATTTTCCATAGGAAACAATGTTAAATGGGTCAATTTCACCAAATCATCATAGGGAACAATGTTAAATGGGCCATAAACCCCCCAAAACACCCCAGAACAGTGAAATGTCCCCCCAAAAGTATTTTACGCCACCCCACGATCAACGCGAACCCGAAGCGTGGCGAGCGCAGCGAGCCCGCGAGGGGCGGCGGTACGCGTCCTCCGACCTTTTCATACCCCCACTATCCATTAGGGCGTGGAGTTGAGAGTAGAATAATGTGGCGAGCGCAGCGAGCCACCGAGCCCGAAGCGTGGCGAGGGGACGCGGATACCTGTGAAGCCCGCGCAGGGACGCGTTTACCTGTGAAGGTATCCGCGTCCCCTCGCGGGGCACGCTGCGCTCGCCACGCTTCGGGCTCGGTGGCTCGCTACGCTCGCCACACTATTCTATTCTCAACTCCACGCCCTAGTGGATAGTGGGGGTATGAAAAGGTCGGAGGACGCGTACCGCCGCCCCTCGCGGGCTCGCTGCGCTCGCCACGCTTCGGGTTCGCGTTGATCGTGGGGTGGCGTAAAGTACTTTTGGGGGGACATTTCACTGTTCTGGGGTGTTTTTGGGGCTTTCTGGCCCATTTACCATTGTTCCCTATGATGATTTGTTGAAATTGAGGTATTTAACATTGTTCCCTATGAGAAATCGGGGGCATCGCGGGTACATTGAGCCATTTAACATTGTTTCCTATGGGGAAATCGTGGGCATCGCGTCTGGACCATTTAAGGCTTTTTTAGCCGCATACGACGCGACCGACGCGATTTTGACTATTTTCAATGCATTTCAATGGGAAAATCGGGGGCATCGCGTCGGTCGCGTCGTATACCACTAAAAATGACACACGATGCCCGCGATTGTGGCCGTGCTAGGAAACAAGTACCATAACAGTGTGTCACAGTATTAATATAATAACCAGGAATCACATTAATGCAAAAAAAAAAAAAGTGGTTTAAAAAAAAAAAAAGTAAACTGTTTAAAAAAAAAAAAAAATAACCCAATCCCCCCCCCAGCCCTGGTAATCAGTAACTGCAGAGCTATTTCTCCCTCCCCACTCCATGAAAATTGTAAATCATGAAAATACTGATAACTAGTTCACAGAGAGAGTAAATAATTGACACTGTATCAGCAGATGCTAGAACAGTACATCATAAGAAGGAATGGCGTGCTTGTACCAATTCTGTCAGAGGTGGTTATTTTGGTTCACTCTTTCTGACAAATTCCTTCTTAGATGGACAAAACCAGTTATTTTGTTTCTGTGCAGGGAAAATACCTACTGCTTTATTATTACACTGCAATATGCAATATGGATCTCACTTTGAAGTAAAACATCATCCAAATCTAATTCTCTCTGCACAAGTTACATCTGCCCCACCTGCAGTGCACATGGTTTTGTCCATCTAAGAAGGACCTTGTCAGAAAGAGTGAACCAAATAACCCCCAGTGTCAGGAACAGCGCTACAGTCCTCGTGTCTTACCCTGCTGACATTTATAAAATTAACCTCTAAGAAAAAGAAAAAAGCCCCCCATATATTAGAGCAGGGGTAGCCAACCCTTGTCCTCGAGAGCTACCAACAGTGCATGTTTTGCAGGTCTCCTCACAGAATCACAAGTCAGCTAATTAGCTCCATCTGTGGATCTTTTAAAATGTGTCAGTGATTAATGAGTGCAGCTGTGCAGCAGCTAGGTTGTCTGGAAAATGTGAACTGTTGGTAGCTCTCGAGGGCTAGGGTTGGCTACCACTGTATTAGACCAATCACTGGCTGCCCATTAATTTGTATGCTTTTTATAATTTCCTTTGAAGTTCCCCCATCGCCGACCATTGAATGATTTTTTAACTGTTTGCAAACAAAAGTCAGTCTAGGCTGAATTTTATTTGCGCTTGATATGGCCAAATACGGGGAGGGTGCTGACATCACGCGAAGTCAGGCGCCTGACCCTAGCAGGCTTTAACATGCCTGCGTTAGCATGTGGATGCCTATGTGGATGTTTTTCTGCTGAGCAGTGCTAACCACCTGGAAACCATCATATACTGTAGGAACCTATACACCGTGTGCCGTCCATCCAAGCACTGATTGGGCAATAAAATGACATACAAGAGTTGCAGTGGAGTGGTAACTATATTGGTATGGATCAATGACTAAAATGTAGTGCCAAAGCTGTGCTAATTCACAAGAACGAATATAAAAAAGTATTGGCTGTAGTGACCATCTATGCCGAACTCAATGATCTAATAACATTTAGAAGTTTAATCAATCAGCGTCCGGTCAGTCTTTTCAAAATCAGCAGCGCTTTCCGGCCAGCTGCCAGGCAAATTCCTGCTGCAGGGTCCAGGCAGCAGCGGCTGGAAGCTTGTAGCGCTATTTGCCAGGCATCGTGAAGCACTGCTGATTTTGAAAAGACTGGCCAGATGCTGATTGGCTGAATTCTCACAGCCAATCAGCGTCCAGACAGTCTTTTCAAAATCAGCAGCGCTTCCTGTCTGGCAAATAGCGCAGCACTACGAGCTCCCAGCCGCCTCTGCACAGACCCTGCTGTCCAAACTCCACTGCACATAGGTAAGTGGGGGGCCCCCACTAATGTTCTGCCCAGGGTCCACCACCAATGTTAACATGGTCATGGTGACCACTTATAGTGTTGCTGCAACCCTGGAGCTGCCATGATGCATGCCAACACCTCTCGCAGCCAACACCTCCACATTGTTCTGCTATTAGTCATGAGTGAGTGCGTATATAACTAGTGAGTACTAGTATAAAAAAAATCTATGGGTAGCAGGACCATATCTTTCCACTACCCTAGCTGACTGACCTCCACCACTGCCCCCTTTCCTTTGTAGGTAGTGAGAGCATCCTTCCCTCAGTGCTAGAGTCTGCAATTCAGTGATCTACAGTACGTATGCTTCGGCCAGAATGTGTGGACAGGAGGTATTTCATGCCCTACCATCCACTAGGGTGTGGAGGGAGAATATAATAGTGTGCCAAGCGAAGCGAGGCACCAAGCCCAAAGCATGGTGAGCGAAGGCGGTGCACTTCTTCAGTGTCCATGTCGACATGTGGGAAATTTTTTGAAAAACTCAGTGTCGACCTTTTGACTGCTGACCTTCCCGTTGTCAACCTAATGCATGTGTCGACCTTATGACCCTGTTGTACTAAACCCATGTTGACCTAAAGAAGGTGTGGCCTTCAGTGGTCAACCCAATGTATGTCAACTTTAGTTGGATTGACCCAATGACCCACACAACCCTTATATGGGTCATTGGTGATATTGTTCTGCACTCTTCTCCAGAGGCTTTGCATCTATTCATGTACATGGGCATTAGGTCAGGAACAAATTTTGGGTGACAGTAGGTCTGGGTATAGTGCCACTATCAATGTCTACAGTTAATAGGAAACTCTGGGATGCTGGCCTTCTTGGCAGAGTGGAAAGGAAAAGCCATATATGAGACTGGCCAATAAAGGGAAAAGATTAATGTGGGCATTGGACACAGGAAGATTGGAAAAAAGTGTTATGGACTGCATAGAAGGCCTCCTCTTCACTGTAGACAATGAAACTGGCGTTTTGCAGGTACCAATTAATGAAGCTGCCAGTATAGAACCTGTGAGACCTCTATTTCTCAAACTAGAGAGTCTAATGTACTTTTCTTCTTGGTCAGTTGTGCACCAGGGCCTCCTACTTCTCTTCTACTCTGGTTGGAACTGTTTGTGCTGTCCTATGAAGGAAGTAGTACACATTGTTGTAGGAAATATTCAGTTTCTTGGCAATTTCTCGCATGACATAGTCCATTTCCAAGAACAAGATAGACTGTTGAGTTTCACATGAAAGTTCTCTTTTTCTGGCCATTTTACTGTATAATCCAATGGTCCAACCTTTTTTTGGGGTGTGAGCTACTCAAGACAAAATAAACCACCTGAAGAGCTACTAAACTTAAAAAAAAGAAATCTGCATAATCATCTAAAAATGCCCTTTACACATGCCACACACGGTAATACCCCAGACAGATTATGGCACATACCGCAATGCCCCAGATACAATATGCCACTCACTGCAATGTCCAATATGCCGCATACATACCTCCCAAAACTGGAGACAGAGGAGAAGGGACATGACCTTCTATTGTGATACTCCTGCGAGGCCACCCCCATTTTTTCCGCTATGGGGGCATGGCCATTGCTCTGTGAGCTTCTGGCCATGCCCCCAGCCTCTAAATAGACACTGTGCTGTGTGTGCACCAAAAAATGGGTGTAGAAACATGTGGTGCGGCCAATGAAAATGGGGGTGTGATACACATATGCCTCCAATAGTGCTGTGCCAGATATATATATACACAAATAGTGCCAGATACACATATGTCCCCAATAGTGCCAGATACACATATGCTCCCACGGTTCCAGATATGCCCCCCCCCCGTGCTAGATATGGCCCCACTGTCCCAGGTATGCCCCCACTGTGCCAGAAACAGGTATGCCCCCACTGTGCCAGATATGTCCCCACTGTGCCAGGGATGCCACCACTGTGCAAGAAACAGGTATGCCCATGTTGCCAAGTATGCCCCCGCTGTGCCAGGTATGCTCTCACTGTGCCACGTATGTCCCCACTGTGCCAGGTATGCCCCCACTGTGGATACAGGTATGCCCCCACTGTGGATACAGGTATGCCCCCCATGGTGCCAGGTATGCCCCCACTCTGCCAGATAGCGCCACCACTGTGCCATGTATGCCCCTACTGTGCCAGAAACATGTATGCCCCCACGGTGCCAAGTATGCCACCACTGTGCCAGGTATGCCCCACTGTGCCAGGTATGCCCCACTGTGCCAGGTATGCCCTCACTGTGCCAGGTATGCTCTTAATGTGCCAGATATGTCCCCACTGTTCCAGGTATGCCCCCACTGTGCCAGGTATGCTTCCACTGTGCCAGATATGTCCACACTGTGCCAGGTATGTCCACACTGCCAGGCATGCCCCCACTGTGCCAGATATGTCCCCACTGTGCCAGGTATGCCCCACTATGCCAGCAGCAGCAGAACTCACCATTGTTGCTCCTGCTGCTGCCATGGGGAGGAGAGTCAGGTCCTCCCCTGCTGGCTGGCTATCTCCTCTGCCACCGATTCCCTTGAGGGCAGGAGAGCACAACACATCACGTGTCTCTCCTTCTCCTCACTTCCCTCCCTGTGAATGGGAATTGCCGTCAGCAAATCAAAGCTTGTGGGCTGGCTCCTAATTGGCTGCCGGTCCGCGAGCTCTGATTGGCTATGCGCTTTCCTCCCCTCAGAACTGGAAGCGGCAGTGGCAGGCGATGGAGGGAGGGATGGGCGGCTGCAGTGGTTGAGCCACCCGGATCGCTACCATGAGTTGCCAGTAGCTCGCGAGCGACAGGTTGGCGACCAGTGGTATAATCGAATCCACAAATATATTGCTCCAGATACTCAACTACTGTAGTTTAAAGGAAGGCCAGTTTCATAGCTTCTCCAATAAACAAACCTATTTTCAGGTGAAATAACATAATTGCTGACATGATTAGAAAACACAATGGGGGAAATTTACTAATATGAAAAACCTAGTTTTTCGTATTAGTATTTTCCCTACGACTGCATACGACTGTTTCAGTCATATGCAAAGTCGTGTTCCGGAGGGGAATGTACAAAGCAGTCAGATACGACTGCTTTGTAACCCTCCGATGGTGTGACCATTCGTATTAGCTGGCCATATATACGGCCGCTAATACGAATTCCTACAGGCCGTCTGCACGGATCAGTCAGATCCGTGCAGGCTGCAAGGTGTAAAAAAAATAGAAAATTAAATAAATAAAAAAAAAAAACAGCGTGGGGTCCCCCCCACAGCTGTAACCAGCACCAGGCTGAAGGAGCCGGGGCCGGTAATTAAAAATCAGGGAACCCAACAAATAGGGGTTCCCCGATTTTTAACAACCAGCCCCAGGCTCCAGGTCCAGGGCTGGTTCCCAAAATACGGGGGACAAAATGACTAGGGGTCCCCCGAATTTTAAGAACCAGGCCAAACCAGCCAGCAGGGTAATGCCACAGCCAGGGGGAGACTTTTTATACATGTCCCCCTGGCCAAAGCATTAACCCTCTGACCAGACAGCCTGGCCAGGGGCCCTGGGGAAGTGGGGCCCCCCCCAATAAAGGGGTCCCCCCCTCCAGGACTTACCTGACAGGCTGAAGCCTGGTGCTGTCCCCCGTGGCCCTGTGCGGTGGCCACCGGGCTGATCTTGGTGTAAAAAAAAAGATGAATAAACTATTGTTTTAAACTGTGGAACTATGAGTCCCAGCAAGCCTCCCCTGCAAGCTGGGACTTGGAGAACCACAAGTCCCAGCCTGTGGGGCATTAAAGGGTCCGCTGGGTCTTGTAGTTCCACAGTAAAAAAATAGTTAAATAAATACACACTGACACCTGAAAAATAAAAGTTTAATACATACATTACACACACACTGATACTTACCTATCTTGATCCCGTAGGTAGGTCCCAGAGTCTTGATCCGGTGCCTTGTCCTGGTTCCGGATCATGTCGTCATTTTTCACCATGTCGATCTTCATGTCGGCGTCGGCGTCAGGTCCGGGTCCGAAGAAATCCATGGTGGACCGGTGAAAGGAAATCCAACTCACTCAGGTCCTCTATTGAAGTTCTTCTGGCTTGGTCCGATGTAGTCCAGGGCTTCTTCCTTCTTCTTCCATCTTCTTGCTTCTTTTTCAAGCTGCCGGCGACTCCAGAAGCTCCCCTACTGTCAGAGCCGCAGAGATCCTTCCTCCTCGGCGTCTGTACTAAGAATGAATTCTGACCAATCAGGAGCCGCCTAGCAGCCAATCAGGAGCCAGCACAACACTTGGACTCATTTTTAGTTATGATTAAGCCAAAATTTTCAATAACTACAAATCATTACCACTCTAAGGTACTGCACACAATCTTGAGTGGAGTATGAAGAGGAAGGAGATGGGAAAATTGCCCCGTAAGCTGTCCTACTTTGTAAATATGTATAAATAATTCAAAATAAATGCAAACAGATAGCTCATGGCTGGTTTTATTATTAGGTTATATTATAGTACACTACCAATCAACAAAATGAGGGCTTATAATCAAACAATGAAAATAATAAAATTGGATAAAAAGTTGACATGGAAAAAGTTGACACATGATTGGTCAACACAAGTTTTTAATTTTTTTTGTGTCCATATCGACATCTCAGCTCACAGACCTCCCAATTAGTGGAATGCGTAGCCTTGCATGCTTCGGTTCCTCACTCCGCTACTGTACCTAATCAGGGTTAACGTGGAAGGTAAGGCATGAAAATGTCCAAAAAAATGGTATACAAAATGAAAAATCGTATTGAATTTTTCAAGTGTCGACCATTGCCATATTTATTGTCCTTTTATTAACCTAGGGAATGTCGACATATTCATTGTCTTTCTAGTCATTGTGTGTGAGCTATCTGCATGTCATGATTCAAAGAGGTGCTATTATCATGTACAGTAGTGCAATGCAATGGCTGTTTGTTTACTATATGTTTACATATGCACGCATCTGCGATCTCTATATCATATAGGATGTATGTTACGTTTGGTGGCCTTGTAGCATGCTGAGAATTTTTTTTTGTCTAGACTACACCCTCCCTTACATGCACTATAGGCAATTGCATGGGGGGGGGGGGGGTTACGGTTGCCCGAAACCCCCCTACTTCTTGGCAAGTGGTTCAACTTCTGAAAACAAGAACACTGTGATATAATATAATTACTAGAGTAGCTTCTACCAAATTTACTGTGTGTGGATTTGAGTCCTCAATCAGAGCACTGGACCAGAGAGTAGCCACCAGGAACAAGAAGCAGGGGCCTTACCATGAGGTGGGAGAATGTGTGCTTAGGAAGTGCAGTATAGTTTTTATTATGTTTGTGTGGTTGGTTATTTATTAATTAATCAGGTTATGGTATGTGTAACCTTTTTCTGACCACTTATTTATATTATTTAAATGTTAGATACAACCCATACTAGTGTTAAATATTAATACTGTATCCCATACAGTTTTCAGATAATTCCACTGCTCCACCCCAGACTTTAGAACTTGCTACAATGTTCCGCAGAGTGGGAGATTGAGGACTGCATTGGAAATCCCCCTCTAGAAATCCTAAGTTTGCAACTCTGCACCTATGATGGGCCAAAAAATATACAGTATATGAGAAACTACCATCAATGTTTCATGTATCACAAATGTAAATGTTCTTAAGATTGCAGATGTGTAGGCTTCAAAGATCTGGGAACAAAGTTGTTCAATTTGAAAAATCCGAGAAGTTACTTTATCTTCATCGCAATGAGGCGTCCAAAGGCCACTTTAATGTCTTTGTTCTTGAAACTGTAAATGAGTGGATTTAACATGGGTGTTAATGTGGTAATAATCAGTGAGACTATCTTATCAACATCTAGAGTGAATGATGAGGTGGGTCTCAAGTACAAACAAAAAAGAGACACGTAAAATAGTAACACGACTGTAATGTGAGAGGAACATGTATAGAAGGCTTTTCGTCTGCCAGTACTGGAATGGATCCGAAGAATGGTTTGAATAATGTAAACGTAAGACATAATGGTAAGGGTGAATGGTAGGATGCTAGCAAACATGGACTCCACAAATATCAAATGTTCCATTCTGGAGGCCTCGCGGCAAAAGAGCTTCATCATGACCAAAAGGTCACAGAAGAAGTGGTTGATTTTATTGACCTGAAAGCAGTGGATGTCATACACTATAAAAACAACAGGAATGGCTTCCGTGAATCCCCAAACCACAATTACAGATGAAACGAGAGAACAGACCTTGCTGCTCATGATGGTGACATACCGTAGGGGGAAGCAGATGGCAATATATCGATCGTAACTCATGGCAGTTAACAGCAAAAACTCAGAACATAGAAGAGCTAAATAAAAATACATTTGGGCCATACAGGCTGTAATAGAAACACGTTTATTTCCAGAAACATACATGTCCAGTGTCTTATGCATAGTTACTGTGCTGTAACATAGGTCCATGATGGATAACTGCGATAAGAAATTATACATTGGTGTGTGCAGATTGTGGTCTGTGCAGATTAGAAGAAATAGGGCGGAATTTTCGATTACAATAAGGAGATACATCAGTAAAACCAACAGGAAAATAGGAGCCTGCAGTTCTGGCAAATCAGTGATACCTTTTATGATGAAATAATCCACCCACGTATTGTTCTTCTCCATTGTGTGGTTGGCTTCCTGAAATATAATTACACTTATTGCTCATCATAATTAATATTGCGCATGTATAGATACACGCAGAGAAATCCACTTGCCTGGGTGTTCGCATAGTGATTGGCAGCCAGGGAGAATTCCAGGGTGGAGACCCAGCGTTTCATAAGTGTGCAAGGTAGGCCCCAGGGAGCGTTGGTGTTCCCCAGCCTGCTCAGGCAGGCGAATGATGTCATATGACATGACATCAGCGCCTGCCCCATATTCTTAGAAAACAGTGCAGCGAAAAAGTAAGTCCTGGGCTACTTTTCTGTCTTGAGCAGTGGAGAAGTGTTTTTGATGGTGAGTAACCATCAAATGCTTTCTCTTCTGTGAGTCGATGTGTAAACGTGCACATCCACTAGAAAAGATTACTTGAATATTATTCTGTGCAAATACAATTTTTGTTAAAGTCCATATATTTTAAGAACCAAAACATCTATAGGTATACTCATATAGTGTAGAGGTGCACACATCACAATGCACCCACAATGCTTTGGGCTGAGCGATCGTGCTGAGTGGGGCTTTGCCTTTTCTTAATCTAGGGAAAGCTAATCGATAGTGACGCATGGGACCACGCATCGCTATTGCTGCAGGGCATACACACAGAGCTTTTCTATTTTTATTTGAATTCATATAACGGGTGACATTCTATGGAATGAGAGTTGTGTTTTTTGGCGATTTTTACTCCAAAAAACGGCTAATTCGCATTTTTCCGTGAATTCGCATATTTAATGTGATTCGAAAAGGTCCCTAAATCGCATATTTTTTGCGATAAGTCATGCGTACTGAAAGTGCGGTAAAAATTCGCACTTTTATCGCATTCAGATGTTTTCCAATAGAAAAGTATACAATTCGCTTATTTAATGGAATGGGATTTCGCAAATCGCACTTTTAAGGTGTCTAATAATCGCCATTTTTTCAGACCAGGTTCTGTTGGGCGATTTGGCCCAGAACTCAATTTGCTCAAGTGCACACATGGTTAATGTCATCACAGGTGTCCTTAATTTCACTCACAAACACCCCTACATATACCCCCACATCATTAAGGACACCTGTGAGGGTTTGAGACCTGGAGATTGTGCAGAGTGGATTTGAGTTGCTCAATTTGGATTTGGCCCATTTGGAGGAGCTGGGCAGGAGGGAGGAAGCTGTGCACCAGAACCAGGTACCACCCCAAATAGTGCGTACCCCACGTATGTATCGTGCTAGGCTGTACCTGGACTCCCTCTCGGATCAACAGGTTGTGGGGATGTTTAGGCTAAACCGCAATAACTTGTTGAACTTATATGAGCAGGTGAGAGATGATTTGGACCCTTTTGGGGGGCAACTATGCAGTGTCTGGGCTGCAGAAATTAATGTGTACCCTCTACTATTTGGCCACTGGCTCCACTCAGTCCGTGACCTCATGGTCCTTGGGGGTATCACAAGCATTTTACTCAAGTGTTACTTGCTTTTAAGAAGTTGTGGCGGACATACATCAGATTCCCCAGTTCAGAGTCAGAGTGGCAGGACCACAAGGTTGCTTTCTATAGACTCTCAGCATTCCCTCACGTGCTGGGAGCTATAGACTGCACACACATTGGGATTAGGGCACCGCACGTGCGGGGCCACGTCTATGTCAATAGGCATGGGCGGCACTCCCTGAACGTGCAGGTTGTATGTGAAGCTCATCTGAAAATCCTAAGTGTGGTTGCAGCTTTCCCTGGGAACTGCCATGACGCCTATATTCTGAGACACTCCGGCCTCTGGAACCGATTTACCGAACAACAAATGCCAGAGGGCTGGCTACTTGGTAAGTACATTTTTACATATTACCCTCTCTATTCGTGTTTGTACCTGCTGAAATGTGTGTGTGTGTGTGTTTCAATTTTCACCAGCCTACTACTCTTGTCCAAGTAAATACTATTTGCCCACTGCACATACCTTACCATATAAGGCAATAACTTCCTTTCTTTGGTTTAGGTGACTCGGGATATGGGTGTCTTTCCTGGCTCATGACACCTTTGCGCACCCCCGATGGCCCTGCACAGCACCGGTATAATAAAGCCCATATTGCAACCCGCAATGTGGTGGAGCGTACGTTTGGAGTGTTGAAAAGTAGATTCCGGTGTTTGGACCGGCCATCTGGTTTGCTGCTTTACCACCCTGCAAAAGTAGTGATGATCGTCCAGGCTTGCTGCATGTTACACAACATAGCCCTATACCAACCAGCCTTTGTGGAGGAGGATCATGCAGCAGTCGTGCAGGAAGCCCAACCTACCACACCTAGGGTAGTGAGGGGTACGCAGAGGGGGAATCTGGTGCGTACAGACATCATCAGGCGCTACTTTTCTGGTAAGCACATGTGCCCTCTATTCCTACATGTACCTTTGCTGGAAGTAAATTCACCTACATTACATTTATCACTAACATCTTTTTGCCCCCACATTTAGCCCAATAGACACAGTCCAAGGGTACAGTTGGTGGTGCAGACCTATCCCTTGCTGTAAAAAACCTTGTAAGTATATTCACAACATGTATGTGATTTTTGTGCAATCAACTATGGCTCACCTGTTGTTGTGGAACTACATGGCCCAGCATGCCCTGACACAATGTAAGCATGACAGCTCAAAACATGACTGCCACAGCTTGCTGAAATATGTAGTTCCACAACCTCGGACGGGCCAGATTTGAGACAACAGCATCTTCCACCAATACCTTGCCATATATCATTACATTATGGAACAGATCACACAACAAATGTTTGAAGAATAACACACAGACAAAATGGTATGAGTTGTGACATTTTTACTACAGTATATTATGTCATACATAACCTGCATTTGTCAGTCGCAAACAATAGAAATGTGTATTAATGTCACAAAAATGCAAGCATAGTACATGCATTATCAATTTATTTTATGTTAAATAATTATTTTTTCCCTCCATCAGGCCGCGCACTACCACCTCTTGACCCTGCGCACACGCCACCCCGGGTCCTAATACTCCGACGGGGTGGGGAAGTTGGTGAGCCACTTACTGGTGTTCTAGATAAACTACTAATTGTAGATGTAGTTGCACCTATGACACCTGACACCTCCATTTGATGGATTTGAGCCTGCATAGCGATCAACGCATTGGTCTGCGCAGTACACGATTGACTAATTGAATGAATACTTTGTGCAAGGCTGCCAATATGGATATTCTGCTCCCTTACAGCAGAACTAACTTCAGCAAGACGGGTGTCTATGCTATTTGCCATACGCACCTGATTGCCTACACCAACCCGTACACTCCTAGACAATTTTCTCAACTGTAGAAAGGTGTCACGCATGTACCCCTTAATGTTGCCCATTTCCAGACTTTGGAGGTTATTCTGATCGGAGCGGCCAAACGTGCGTACGTTCCATATTAGCGTACGCTCTCCGTACGCGGCCGTTGGGGTTAAGTCCACCCACAAGTCAGCCGCATACGTACGGCCAGAAACAACGTCAAAGGGGAGTGGCGTACAATTGAGCGTACGCCAACGTACACGGACGGCCCAGCCCTTACACTCCGACAACTGGCGTACAACAGAGCGTACGCCACCGTTTACGGACGTCTCTCGTCCGTCTTCCCACCGACTTCTTGCGGAAATCTGAGCGTACGCCAGCTTGCACGGACGGGTCCCTATTGTTTTCAATAGAAAACTCAGCTTATGTCACCGCTCGTGAGAGTGAGCGTACGTCCGTGCACGCTGGCATACCCTTCACATATATGGACCTGCAAATCTTGCCTTTCAACTACAAATCAGACAATTAATTAATTATTCTAATTGTTATTCAATTATTGTTTTCTATTAACTCAATTGTCTACCTTAATAAAGACCCTAATAAAACAACATTTTAACCCTCATTACATTTATATTTGTTATGTTCTAATGTGGCATTTTAATCACTATCTATGTGTCCCCATATTGCTGTTACTTTTAAATCAAGTTATGTTGGTGTTTCTGTATATGTACTAAATTATGTCCATAATTAGTTTGTCCAAAATGTGTAACATGTATACCTACCCTGATGTTATGTGTGATGTTTTAATCTAACAACATTAAACATTCATGCATTTTCACTATGTGTTATTTTACTCAAAAACACACACATTCACACATCAATCATTACCCCTCACCTCAAATTACAAATATAACTTACATTACACATCTGTATGTACCTACCCTTACAAGCCCTCTAACATATTTATTATTAAAAACACAGGCAACTTCTAACTGAACATAAACTTTTATTAAGAACAAACATAATAAGGGGGGGGGGGGGGGGGGATAAAAATAAATTATATGAGGGCCTCCAAACGTAAAAGAAGAAGATTTAAATAAAAAAGGGTAAGGAATATCTCCCGCAAGATGTTGTCCACCTCCTCCTGGTGCTGTTCAGTGTCTGTAGTGAAGGGATAAAAAAAATAAAATAATATATAACATACACAAATGTTTGTTGTATTTGTACATAATAAAAAGTTGTGAGTTATGTGTGAAGGCCACATACATTTTTAAACTACATTGAAGATGGGTCTGCTGTAAACACAGTACTAAAAAATAATATGTTAACACACACATACTGTACATAGTAAATAACATTAATTAAATTACTCCTTCTTGGATGAATGTATGCTGTATCCCAATTGGTAGTTTGGTTTTGGGGAACTCTCCTCTAACCTCACAATTAGGCTGTGCTATTTAAGGGTTATGACATTGTTGCGGCTTAAGCACTCCTTACTATTTGAAATTTAGGACATTGCTGTACAAATTATAGGCCTAAAGCTATGTTTGTAAAGCATGCATCCGCATGGCCTCACACACTATTAACAAAACAATCTATAAATTTATGTTGCACATCATGCTGGGAAGTGGAGTTACCCAACACCTGGACCCACATAACTACAACACCACTAATGTCGGATATCTCATTGGATGTACTGTTATGTCAATTATTCAAGTGGTGAGGCATGGCCACACTCCAAAAAACCACCAAGGGGACCCTTGTTCCTGGAGAAGGACAGGCCTCACCTCATGGTCGCCCTGCAGTGATATGTTGCAACTAATGTTGATGTTGGATACACATATGTGGTTGTTGTGATTGTTTATGTGTAGAAATGTGTAGGTAAACATGAGACACATTATTTACTTACGGCTAGTTGAGCCATCCTGCTCGCCGCTGGTTGGGTGTGCGGTGGTTGGGGGGGTCAGGAGCAAGGGGGATGGGATAGGACTTGGGATACTGGTAGTGGGTTGGAGTGGGGATTGGAGAGGTTTGGGGGTGGGTGGTGGAGAGGTGTAGGGGGGTTGGAAATGGGGTGGGGAGGGGGTGGGGGTAGGGGTGTGGGTGGGAGTTGGGGAGGGGGTGGGGGTTGGGGAGGGGGTGGGGGTAGGGGTGTGGGTGGGGGTTGGGGAGGGGGTGGGGGTAGGGGTGGGGGTAGGGGTGTGGGTGGGGGTTGGGGAGGGGGTGGGGGTTGGGGAGTGGCTGGTGGAAGGGGATGGCGAAATTTGGTGGGCCCCAGCTTGACCCATTGTCTCCTCCTCTTCCTCCTCCTCTTCCTCCTCCTCTTCCTCCTCCTCGTCTGGCTGCTCCTGGGCTGCCTGCTCCTGGGCTGCCTGCTCCCGGGCATAGAAATCGAAGATTGGGTTTCATAAAAAAGGGGGAAAGAAAAATTCACATTAGTCATGCTCATAACCTTCCAAATTATCATTGCTGTTATATTTCAGACATTTATCATGCAAACTAATTGATATGCTACACCCAAAAACTGAGCAACTACTTAAACCCCCCCATATACACCCCCTATACACCCCATATACACCCCATATACACCCCCTATACACCCCTATACACCCCATATACACCCCATATACACCCATATACACCCCCTATACACCCCCTATACACCCCCTATACACCCATATACACCCATATACACCCCATATACACCCCATATACACCCCCTATACACCCCATATACACCCCCTATACACCCTCTATACACCCCCTATACACCCCCTATACACCCATATACACCCCATATACACCCCCTATACACCCCCTATACACCCCCTATACACCCCATATACACCCAATATACACCCCCTATACACCCCCTATACACCCATATACACCCATATACACCCCATATACACCCCCTATACCCCCCATATACACCCATATACACCCCATATACACCCATATACACCCCATATACACCCCATATACACCCCCTATACACCCCATATACACCCCATATTCACCCCCTATACACCCCCTATACACCCCTATACACCCCATATACACCCATATACACCCCATATACACCCCATATACACCCCCTATACACCCCATATACACCCCATATACACCCATATACACCCCCTATACACCCCCTATACACCCCCTATACACCCATATACACCCCATATACACCCCCTATACACCCCATATACACCCCCTATACACCCCCTATACACCCATATACACCCCCTATACACCCCATATACACCCATATACACCCCATATACACCCCATATACACCCCCTATACACCCCATATACACCCATATACACCCCCTATACACCCCATATACACCCATATACACCCCATATACACCCATATACACCCCCTATACACCCCATATACACCCATATACACCCCCTATACACCCCCTATACACCCCATATACACCCATATACACCCCATATACACCCATATACACCCCCTATACACCCCATATACACCCCATATACACCCCATATACACCCAATATACACCCCCTATACACCCCCTATACACCCCCTATACACCCATATACACCCATATACACCCCATATACACCCCCCATATACACCCATATACACCCCATATACACCCATATACACCCCATATACACCCCATATACACCCCCTATACACCCCATATTCACCCCATATTCACCCCCTATACACCCCCTATACACCCCCTATACACCCCATATACACCCATATACACCCCATATACACCCCATATACACCCCCTATACACCCCCTATACACCCCATATACACCCATATACACCCCCTATACACCCCCTATACACCCCATATACACCCATATACACCCCATATACACCCCCTATACACCCCATATACACCCCCTATACACCCCCTATACACCCATATACACCCCCTATACACCCCATATACACCCATATACACCCCATATACACCCCCTATACACCCCATATACACCCATATACACCCCCTATACACCCCATATACACCCATATACACCCCATATACACCCATATACACCCCCTATACACCCCATATACACCCATATACACCCCCTATACACCCCCTATACACCCCATATACACCCATATACACCCCATATACACCCATATACACCCCATATACACCCATATACACCCCCTATACACCCCATATACACCCCATATACACCCACATACTCAGGAACATATTTATAAAAAGTACAGAAAACATTGCAAAAAAACGCAGACATACTAGTAAATAAAAACTTACATCGGGCAATATGGCGGCGAAGTGTAGAAAGCAACACTGGCTGCCGCCGGCGCAGGTCAGACCAGCGCCGCTCAACTTGGGCCAGGCTTCTGCGGACGCCGGTCCGGGCGTAGATTAGCCGGCGGGCAGCATTATACGCCCGCCGCTTGTCCATGTTGGACACATATGGGCCCCAGGCGCCGGTCCATGACCTCAACCAAGGCCAACAGCTCCTGGGTAGAAAACGCCCTAGCCCTGGTTGAAGTCATAGTGGCAATTGCGCAGTTATTAATTGCAGGTACATATATCACTTTTGGTGCTTGCTGATTGGTGTAAAAAATTGTTTGTTTAGTATTAACTTTATTAATCCTTCTTACATGAACAAACTGGATGCGAATAGAAACTTACGCGGACCATTCCGATATACACACACCATAACCAACAGCATGCATTCAATGTATAGAGAGGAACTGTATATACAGTGTGCGTAAAAGAATACACGCAACCGTCTACTAATAAATACGCTGCTAAAAGGGGCACAATGCAACATGTTGGTGTATGACAATTTCATACTCATTACATATGTAAGGAAAGCATTATAACGTGATGTTTTGAAATGTGACTCACAAAGCATACACGAACTGCAACAGATACCAGCTGACAACACTCATCATTGGAATGACAGGTGCACACATTTCACGATGTAGCACACAATGCTCCACAACCTGTGTATGTGCATATACAGGTGATTGATCAGGTGCGTTGAGACCTGCGTAATTTAAGCGGCAATTATCGGCGGGAAATATCGGCGTAAATTAGCAACTACATTGCGGGGAAAAATATACGCCCCCTTGTTCATGGCGGGAGATTAACATATAAATATTCAGTCAGATGCAGGCCAGAATTGCTGCAAACATGTCTAACTCAGATGATTCCGCAGCTGAGGACGCTCTACAGAGAGCTACAGCAGAATCCCTGCTTGAAGCTTTACAGAAGAGGGAACAGGAGCGGAGAAGGAGGGCTCAAGAGAGAAGTAGCCTGCAAGACCAAGCGGGCCCCTCACTAACAGGCCCTGTTCAACCTCCACCAGCTCCACAAGGGCCAAGCAACCAGCCAGAACAAGAGGTTGCATCTCTCCAAACAGGTGTGACCCAGCAGGTGCATGGTGAGAGAACTGGGGCCACCAGAAAACGAGCTGCAACATCTAGGGTGAGGACTGAGCAGGATACCACCACCAAAAAGAGAAACCCTGCATTTGTAGAGGCAGAATTAAGAATTTTAGTGCCCAGAGCACGCGAATGGATCGAATTGCCAACCAGGAAGCCGGGTGCCAGTGCAAGGAGAAACCTTTGGGACAAGATCACAGAGGAAGTGAACCAGGTGTCACCAGTGGTCAGAGATTGGCTAGCGGTGAAGAAAAGGCAAGTGTGTTTGTCCCCCTGATAATGTCATATGTGTGTACATATGTTACATGTATGTTTGGAGAATAATAGAAAGGTGTGTTTGTAGATAGTGCTACACTTCAATGTCACATGTGAACACAACCATGTCTAATAACCCACATTGATATATGAAACATGCACCATTGGTGTGATGTGAGGTTATGGGCACAGTTCTGCTCATGTGAAGTATGTGAAGTATGTGATGGGACAAGAGAAAGTGTGTTTTTGAAAGAGTTGTTGTAACATGTTCCATATGATGCTACTGAAACAAGAATGACCAAACTGTGCACATGTAGCTGGTGAGAAACTACACATCCCAGTATGCCATCCCATAGTTAAATTACTCCATAAGAACCACACTGTCAAGCTATGGTGGAATGTGTAGTTTCACAACAGGTGGAGGTGCATAATTTGGCCATGGATGATGTCATTTCTGCATAGTGATCTATGTATGTGCATTTAGTGGCCTAATGAATGAGATGAGACACTGAAATGCCTCCTAATGGAGACATTAATGTGTGTGTGGGACACATATGGCTAAAAAACATAAGATCACCCACACTAGGAAATGTCACGTAGCACAGTGGTGCACATATCTCATGGTGATATTTGTATTTTTAAACTTGTAGGTGGACAGACTTCAAAACGACACTGAAGAGGAAGATAACTGACCGGTACAACCACAGCATGTCCACCGGGAGAGGTCCTATGCCAGATAATTTGGAGTATACCCCCCCTGGAGCAGGACGCCTTGGACGTCATTGATGTGGCCGAGGTCAGGGGGATATCCAATATGGATAGTGAGCTCCCGGCGGAGGTCTTTGCTGCTGCTTTTGCTGGTAAGTCACAGTAATGCATTGTATTTTGAAAGATATTTTTTTGTGCGTATGTGATGGTGACATTGTTTTCAATTATTATCCTAGAAGAAGCAGAAACCCAGGATGAACCGGCAGCATCTTCCTCTGCAGAGCCACAGGTGGAGCAAGTGGTCCAGCCTCCACCAAGACGACACCCCCAGCCCCAGCCACAGGAGACATGGGATGAGAGCGTGATGGTGATGCTGGAGAGGATCGAGCAGCAAGGGGTGGATGCTGCGATCCGTCAGCAGCAGGTTGGGGAATTTCTGGCGGAGTGGAAGGCCACAAACAGGCAGCAGTGTGAGGCCTTCAACCGCATGAATGACACTCTGGCGGCTGGCATGCAAAGCATTGGCCAACACCTCAGCCGCCAGAATGAAATTCTTGCGGAGCTGCTGACCACCGCCAGGTCCCTAAGGGACAATCCCCCATCTGCTGGCCCACCCCAAGCTGCTCCCCAACCTTCCACCTCTGCTGACCCTCCTGTGTCCACTAGGGGAAGACGCCGCAAGCCATCTGAGCCAAAGGCCCCTGTCCCCAAGGCCCCATCTAAAAGGGGGAAAAAAGGGCCCAAATAATGAGACCTGGTTCACTTCCTCTGTGGTTGGACCCCAAATGTTTAAATTGCACTGGACATCCACTTCCTGAGTTGGCCATCGATCCATTTTCGTGCCATGGGCATTAAAGTTCTTATTTTGACCTCTACAAATGCAGGATAAATTTTTGGTGGTGTGTATCTTGCTTAGTATTCACCCTGGTTGTTGCAGTACGTATTCTGGTGTCCCCATTTCTTTCACCATTGCATTTGCAGGGTAACACATGTTTGGAGATATGCAACCTCTTGTTTTGGCTGTTTTTTTATTTTTGTGTCTATTTTATTTGTTTATTTGATTTATGACATTAAAGTGTCAAATAAGCTGTGATGCTGAACAGCAAATAAATTTATTTTACCAATTAAAACAAAATTGTTGTATGTGTAATTTCTTGTGTGAAACAAATACTACATTTATGTGTACTTACTGACCAGGGTATTTTTGAACATTTGTTGAAGTGTGGTAGAAGTTTCCCATGTGTAACCCTCTCCATGGCCATTCCCATGTTCCTATCCAACTTTTCCCTGCTAATTAGTTTGTGTCAGCACATGTGCAGAGCAACTTAATAGGTGAGAAAGCAGTTTGTGTGCAGGTGAGGTAGCTCCTACAGTAGTAGGTAAAAGCAGGTCCAGAACAATGCTTTCCTCATGGAGTGGGCGAGGCAGACAAACAAGGGTCAAAAGGTACATTTGTGTAGGAATGCATATGTGTCCTCCCTAAAAAAAGATGTGTGAATCGGCCAAACATGAGAAAATTGCTTGTGAACAAACATGTATAACTTTTTAAATATATATGATTTTACAGTGTCATAAGCAGATGTAGGAATCCTTTGTTAGAGAGATGTGAGTGCAATAATGTGATTGGTGGCATCTTACATCCAGAGTGTAGTAAAATCCAATTCATAGCAGATCAGATAGTGGTACAGTTCTGTATTTTGGGTACTATACAAAGATTGTGTGCAAAATAGTGGGCATGGGCTTAAAACATTGCTGAAACATCCTTTGTAGGTGTTAGATGTGGTTTATGTTATTGTATCATAAATACAAAACCTATGTTTGTATTAGAGTGAACACGTTGACACATGTCGACTTGTGTAGATTGAGTGTGCTACTGTGTAAAGTCTATGAAAGCACGTAGTGAATGTGTCTAACTGTTCAACAAATACCTACCTTAGCATATATAAGCAGGTCTTAAAAAGATTCTTACCTTAAATTAAACAAACCTTTAAATGTAGAGAAGTATAGAAAGATAAGCTTCCAATGTGTTTGAGTGCTGTGTGTGGCTTGCAGGTAGTGAAATCATGGTTTGGACTTAATAGACTGCAGCATTGCTTATTACATTCAGGTGTATGTGTTTGAGTAGTAATCAGCGTAAATTAGCAAACCCAGGCGCACGCAGGCATGCGGTATCTGTAGGGGTGGTCTGAGCTGGCGGTTGGCGGCCGCCTGTTTTGTGTCCGAAATGAACGGTGCTTTAGGCGATCGTGCGGTAGTAGCACCGCTCATTTTTGGTGCACACCCCCGTGTACGCCCATATTTACGCTCATTTTCCCTCATTATTTCGGCCGCTCCCCTCAACACGCCCCTATGCCGCCCCCAATGCCCGTACACTCGCGTACAGGTTTTTTCGCACGGAGAGACCCGTCCGTAAGCGTTGTGGAGTGTTCGCGTCTGCGCATTAGCGAATGTACGCATGCGCAGATCATGGAAAACCCCGGAACGTACGCGTACGGCCCGGCCGCACCAACCAGAATAAGGCCCTTTGGGAGGCCATAAATTCTAGTTGTTTGTCCTTGAAATGTACCAAAGAGGCAGCTACTTGGGCAGCAGAAGCAGCTGTAGGGGGAGTATTTCTGGGTGGGGGTGGGTTTGGAGTCACCCCACTTGGTGGAAGATCACTCTGGGATGATGTGTTTATTTCCTCCTCAGCCGTAAACGTGTCCACTGGTTCCAGAATTATCTCTATGTCATCCACTGGCATATCAGAGGATTCTGTGGATTGTTGTCCTAGTTGTACAGTACATGTGGATACAGAGGAAGAGGTAAGTACAGATGCATATATTGTCCTTTCTGTTGTCAGTACTGTTTTGGAAAGGGTCTGAGATGGTAGACGCCCATACCTAGGGGTACTATGTACTTACAAATGGACCCCGATCCTGAATGAAACATTGACAATAATCTTCATTGACATGGCTAGGCCACATTACATTCATGTCCGTTGCATTGTAGCAGCTGGAGATGACTGTAATGTGATTTATTATTTGATGTGACATGGGTGTGTGTACTGTATGTGTAATGGCCTGTGGTTTGAACATTTACCTGCTTCCACAGATGCGGCACCATCGGAGCTTCTTCTCTTGGATGCTTTATCACTTCGGGACGGACAATCTGTGAAAGGAAAGATCGGCAGACTTTATGTACCGAGCAATGGAGATGCTTTTGTGCAAAATCATCAAATAAATTACAATAATGGACAAATTTACCTTTGGTTTAGGGCTATATTATTTACTATTCATATTTTTACATTGATGTTTTGCACCTGTAGTCAGGCCAAAAAATTAAAACACTGCTTGACACATTACAACTGTTGGCAAATCTGTGGTATGTAGGCGTGACTGCTAAACCACCAGTACACCAATATTTTTGGGCCACATACATATGAAGCTGGTAGAAAAAATGTTACAGTGTGGAACAATAGATGTGCAGTTGTGGAACTACAAGGCCCAGCATTCTGATCATTTTTAAAGTAGTTGTAAACTATTGCCATTGACAGACCTTGCTGGGCTATGTAGTTCCACAGCACCACATTAATTAGTATAACAATACAAAATAACATTGCAGTTTAAATACATTGGCATGTATGTTTCATATTGCATGTGGTGACACTTACCAGCTCTGGGTGGGCTTGCCGGCCTATCGGTATCCGCAATGTGCATCCCAGGCAGGACCTCAGGGGGGATAATTCTTTGGAGCTTCACCTCATATGATGTGTAGGTTATTGTGGTGGGGCTTCCTCCGCCAGTCTTGGTGGCCTCCTCCATCTCCATGGCCATTTTCTTTTTCAGCTGCCGCTTGATGTCGTTAAACCGCTTTTTAACATTTTTGCTTAGCCTCTTGCGGTGACTGACAGCGTTGACCGCCTGGGTGATGTCCTTCCACATACCACGTTTACGATGTGAGGTGGTCTTGTGCTGGTTTTCCCCCAGTAAGCGGTCATACAGGGGTATGATGGCCCGGACAAGCGTCACATTCTCCTCATAGCTGAATCGGACCTTTCTCCCACTTTTGGTGCGGCCAGCTTTACCCTCCTCCTCATCCTCTGTATCTTCCACATGCATGTCAAAATCCTCCTCCATGCCAGTGTCTTCCTCCTCCTCCTCCTCACCTCCATCTTCCTCCATCTCGGACATGTGGCCCTCCTGCAGCTGCTGTGGGGTATGGGCAAGGTCCTGGCTACAGGATGGGGATGCCAGCGGATCCTCCACCTCCTCCTGCTGGGCCTGGTCCGCCAGGGCCTGGTCTGGGGCTGCCCTTGCAGTGGCCATGGTGGCTGCCACACTGCTGCCACTCCCTGTAATGGAGGTCGACCTCACCAGTCCTCTGCTGCCTCTCCCACTGGCTCCTCTTGCCTGGCTGCTGCCACTGCTCCCTCTGCCACTGGCCCCTCTTCCTCTGGTCACACTGCCACTGCTCCCTCTGCCACTGGCTCACTCTGCCACCAACACCTCTTCCTCTTCTCACACTGCCACTGCTCCTCTCCATGCTCCTTACTTCCTATCAAAGAGTGAAATGTCGCCAATGCCCCTTTATATAGGGGGTGTGATGCTGAATGGAGGGGACCTAGGTGGCCCAATAGGTTAGGGGGTTATTTGTCATGTGGAGACAGTCTTGTAAATCACACTCCGGTTGGTCTAAAATGCGCACATGACCGGCGGAAGAAATCGCACTTTTTAGTGACATAATTTCGCATCAATTCACCGCAAATCGCACTACATCGCACTTTTTATCCTCTAATGCGCATCCCATTAAATATGCTAATTATGACAAAAAAATGCGATTTCTGAAAGTGCGAAGAGCGGCGATGTGGAGTGCGAAAAATATATGCGCTTTTCTCTCAGCCCATAGAATGTCACCCAAGAAATTTGAGCTAGGCTGTTTTTTGTGGATATTTTGCACATCTCTCACAGAGATGTTGGCATGGATTCGGTATGAAATCCCGACGGTCAAAATCCCGACAGGGTCAAAATCCCGAATGGGTCATAATACCGACAAGGAGAAAATCCCGACAAGGTCAAAATCCCAACATTTAAAATCCCAACAAGGACAAAATCCCAACATTTACAATCCTGACATGGTCAAAATACCGACATATAGGATGTGCAGTTGAAACTGTCAACATGACTTTGGGTTGACAGGTCGCGAGGTCGCATGGGTTTTTTCACAGTTTTTTGACCCGAATGTCAACACAGTCAACATGGACACAGTTGGAGGTGAACCGCAGCCGCTCGCTATGATTCGGGCACGGTGCCCTGCTGTGCTCGGCACACTATTTTATTCTCCCACCACGCCCTAGTGGATGGTAGGACATGAAATACCAACTGTCGGCGCATGTCGGGTCAAAAAACAGTAAAAAAAACCCCATGTCGACCTGTCGACCCAAAGTCATGTTGACAGTTTCACCTGTACATTCTATATGTCGGTATTTTGAACTTGACAGGATTTTAAATGTCGGGATTTTGTCCTTGTCGGTATTTTAAATGTCGGGATTTTGTCCTTGTCGGTATTATGGCCCATTCGGGATTTTGACCATGCCGGGATTTTGACCGTTGGGATTTTGACTGCATCCCGTTGGCAATCAGAGGATAAATAAAAACATACATAATGAAATATAAAAATTACAGTAAAACACTGTATAGTAGGGTGGATGCCACCCTACTTGTCAGTAGGTCCTGTCAAATATATCATGTATATAAAATTTGTATAACTAGATAACTAAAATCAAGATGGAAATTGCCTTTAGCAGAATTGGGAAAAATTACTTTTGGTCAAAACATGTTTTTCTCCCTTTTGGGTATTTCCAAGAACATGTACAGAAAGTATGATCATCAGATTAGGAATTGGCTCCTAGTGTCCCCACACACTCTATTGTGTTTTCTTAAAATCACCAAGGACACAACAAGGAGCTTTTGCCAGCAACGCTATGACTTACATAAGGAACAGTGGCTGCTCCAGAGACAGGGGGTTTAAAAAGGGGTGCGACACCAACTGCCAGTGAGCTAGGTTGGAATGACAGTTGGTGGCAGTGGGTGTGGCTCCCCCTATTTCAACTTTAAACTGTGCTTCAGTCATTCCTCTGGAGCTGTAATTGCTTAGGAATACCTTATATCACTGTGTCAAATGTCCAGATATGTCCAAATTTGAGTATAAGTGCTAGATAAGATGTTATGTAAAAGGGAGTGGGGGGGGGGGGTTTGATAGAAATGAGTAGAATTTGTAATCAATTGTAATCATCGCTGTGCCTGTTATTCTGAAGATAGCCCTAAGAGCATTCCCAGTATTGGGTGATAGAGTGTTAATTAATAAATGATTATTTCTTTACAAATGAGAATCCAGGCTATTTATTTGTGTGAGGTCATCAGAAGTTTCAACATTCCGGGTATCAGACATTTTAATAATATGTGCCCTAATTGTGTTTTACTTAAACTAAAGGGATTTCTTGTTAATAACTTACAGAACTGTGTAGAGTCAGATAGTAATTCTCAAAATTAAGAAAATATAGGATCCATGACCCAAAACATATAAATGAAACATATTATAATAATTAAAGACCCTTGTTTATTGGTTTTTGGCTCCAAAATCATCATCATGTCTTGTTGTTGTTTTTTTTTTATCAACCTTGAGATTTCTGTAAAAACTGATAAAAACATCTGAAATCATTTAACTTGCGTGATACAGTAGTATACTGTATATTATTGCAGCATGAACTATAGCCCACTCAATCTCAATACAGTTACATTGGCAAAGGAAGGATAGACTTACATGCAATCCAAAATGCACTAGATTATTTGTTGAGATCCAAACTTGACGAAAAGACTGGAGCTGTGACTTTTATCCTGCGAACACTGTGATTTAGGCCAAAACTCCATAGTTTGGATGCTGGATTTACAGCAACACAAGACCGCTAATGTCTAATAATAAGATTAAGAAGAAAATAATGTATCACCAAATATATACAGTAGTACTATAATACATTTTTTATAACTTATCTTGAAAAGCGTAAAGTGAATGAATTAAAACTTAACTTTTAATACACAAATCTAAGAAAAACGTCACTAAATATCAAATATACACATACGAAAATTATTGAGGTAACAATAAATTAAATTTGTCACTATTCCTCTGGCTAAAATGATTCGCACACGGTGTCCACCTCCCACATAATATTACTGTAAAATAGTGCGGTCTCCTAAATTACATATCATGAAAGGAAATACTGCACCTAACTATCAATTTATATGAGAGTTTCCTGGAGCTGAATCAAATAATTTAGATATGGAGATCGTAGTACTGGCGTCCAATCAAGGTTTTGCTACTGACATAGATGCTGGTAGTAATTAGGGTAGTAATTAGGGAGAGATACACGAGATGGATTAGATTGGTCAGAAAGATGAAAAGGACGTAAGAAGACCTCTCACAAGGCACCCCGTGCCTCTGCTGTCCCGGTATGAATATGGCACCGAATATTCCCTGATGGTCTCCCAACAGGTACTTATCCGGCCCTTCATTGCTTAGCTGCTGAGTTCGGTAGAGATCAGGCGGCACAGTGATGTATTGCCGTATAACCTATATGTTGGTATGCAAGGCCAAGTGTCACTCCTTGGGAGAAGGAGCCTAGCAGCAGATGACTCCCAGTGTTATGCCTCTGTTGTCACACATATTGAGAAAGTGCATGAACAGTTTTGTGTGTGTTTGAACCAAAACGTGCTTTAGAAAACTAATTTGCTTTCATCATCGGAAAACACAACTTTGGCCAAACTTTAAATAAAAAGATTATAGCGGCTTAACACTCTCTCCTAATAATGGACTTAATACTGGATCCACTTGTGAAATCTGAGTATTTTTCAGAATTATTTTTCTCATTGCTAAGACATGAGTATTATATTGAGTACTAAAAGAACAATTCTCTCATAGGGGAAATTTACTAAGATTGGAGTTGCATTGTGTATGGGGCGTTGCTATGGGCAACCAATCAGACTCTATTATCTTCTAGAAGGTGCTAAATAAATAATTAGATTCCGATTGGTTACTATGGGCTACATCCCATCTTCAATAGACCTCCCATCTTAGTAAATCAACACCAAAGTAATAGCTTTAATAAAAAAAAAAATCTGAATTTTTAACGGTCTGCAAATGCAACTTAATTTTTACATATTTAATTTTGTTGCTTAATGTATTTGTCCCAAAACCTATTGCTCACCCAAGGAAATTTCCAAGGTGGCTTCTCTTATTTGGTATGCACTTTATTGCTTATCCAACTCATCTATCTTATCCAGAGTCCTTTTAGTCCACAGTCCTCCACAGTCCTTTGATTTTACGGTACTTTTGACATGCTTATGCAAACCTTTGATCTCACTTTTCCCCTTTCTCTATATGTTTGCATCAGTTTGTTTATTACCTAGGGCCTATGTACAAGTGGGGCATATACAAGTAGCGATGTAGGGACATTTTCTAAGCGATCTCACTAGATCTCTACATCCACATTGCTACGTGTGTATGGGCATAGCGATGCGTGGCCCCATGCATCGCTAACAACCACCCAGCGATTAATATCCAGCATGCTGGATAAATGGAGTTAATCCCTGGGGTCAGGGCCAGTGTTCCCAGCGGCGAACACTGGCCCTGGCAGATCGCTCAGCACACAGCGCTGGTACATTGCTGTGCAGTGCTATGTGCTGAGCATTCTAAGAGATCTAGCCAGCATTGTTGCTATGTGTGTAGGCCATGAGCCTAGGAGAGCGATACAGTGGACGGTACCAACCAACAAGCTCCTAAGTGCCATTTTTCAAACACAGCCTGTACTCAGGGCATAATTGTACAAGTTTTTCATAAATGTCATCTTTAAAACAAAAATGAAATTGCTTTGGGCAATCAAAGGGTCACTTTGGAAATAAATCTTCAAATTAAAGATCCTCATTGAGTCTGGCCCCTTGCCCTGTAACATGGCATAATAACAAAGACCCCAAAATTGTTGAAAGTGGATTTCTCTTATGTACAGACTCCATGATGCTGCTACTCCAGGGAAGCTTCATGCCCTGTACCTACCAAGGCTAGTACTGAGCAATGCAGCTGGGTCCCCGCCCCCACCCCTTGCGATAATTTGTTCCCACGTCCACCAATATTGCACGTAGTTGTAGCATGTGCTTCTTTTTCACTGAGCCCTTCAATTGTATATATCATTGTAAACTGAAATTGCCGTACCATATGGTTATTGCATAGCAATAATATTAATAATAATAATAATAATAATAACATAGTGTGCAAACATTAAAAAGAAGATGGATGGATGGATGGATGGAATGAATTATCCCCCTAAAAGAAAAAGCTAGAAAAAAGTTTTGAACGGATTTATTTACCTGGGGTAGAAACAGTTAACAATACATTCTCTACACCTTTTTAGTGGTCTAGGCTTCTTTTTCCCAAGTTATATTTTCTTTGTTTAGTTTTTTTAGCCTTTTTTTTTTTACAATTCCCTCTACTTCATATGGTGGAATTTCTATTTGTATATTTTAAACTATTTCAAGACAAAATATGTTTCGCAATATTCATTTTGCACAGAATAAAAAAAAATTATAATTTTTGTATTGAGAAATCATGGAGAATAGACACAATAAAACATCAATTACAGTCAGAATTCTATCGGAAAAGTATTTTGATTTACAAAAAAATGTGTACTAAGTTTAGACCTTTTATTTTAAACAAAGCAAAGAAGAGAATGATATAATCTAAAGCAATATGTGACATATATATATGAAATGCTCCATTGCATGAAAATATCGGTACATACTGTAGTACATCCCAACTTACTGAAAATGGTAACGCCACAACCCTGGATACAGGTTAATAGTTAAATAACTGAAGCAGACCAAACAAAATACAATGCAAGGTTTCCCCCTACAACATAAGGCAGAATAAAAAAGCGTATACCTGTTTAGTTGGTTACAGGAACAGCATTGCAGTCCTTGTCTTACCTATTTAATATGTTACAGACATTTATAATAAAAAGTCCTCTAAGGAAAAATAAAGCAAGGGGCCAAACTCACTGCGGATCTTTAATTAATGTGATTACCCAAAGGAATTAAACATTTTAAACTGCAATCATCATGTAATGATTTCAGCTAGATAATGTAAATATGAATTATTGAACCCTTTGCAGTTCAATTTTTTTTTTTTTTTGCAATTCAGTCTGGTTTAAATGTATAAATTAATTGTTATTTTTTAAAATATAAAAAAATGGTCTACATTGAATGTTGAACGATGTTAATGTTCTTATTTTAAAGTGGTTCACCGTTGGATCTGCTACTAACGCTGTTGAGCCTGACTAGACGTTGGACCTGAAGAGTTAAAGATGACACTCATGAAAATGAGTGTAAAAGAAAAGGTAGCAGAGTCTAATGAAGTTTAGAAAACAGTATCAGATTGTTTAATATGGGCAATCAGGGCTGTAACTACAGACGCACACTCAAGTGGGCCCTGAAGTGGGGTGTGAGCTTCCTTATTAACCTACTTTCAATGGATTTGTTAGAAAAGAGAAAGCTCATATTATTCTTACTGTACCCTGTAGTTCAAAGGTTTTTCAACCCGTAGCACAATAAAAAAGATTTTAAAATTGCCAAGGCACACCATCAGACCCTACTGAAAATAAATACATTAGTAGTCACAGGTAAAATAAAAAAAAATCAATTGGCCCATATGAAAAAAAAAAATCACACAGGTCCCCACAAGTAACAAAAATAAATATACATTGAAAACAAGAGACCTGTGAATAACAGTTGAACTGGTGGAGCTCGCTGTAAAAGTGTTGAAATCTCTAGTTTTGGTGGCACACTTGACAATAGTTCAAGGCTTGTGTGCCGCGGCAGAAGGGTTGAAAAATTAATTAGGTGATAATATATCTGTTTTCCAAATCCATGGGCCATGAAGTGACTATTGATTCAAAAGCTTGGAGTTGACAGACTCCACAAGCTAATGACCCCTCTTTGTATTGCAATATTATTTACTTCATGTTTGTTTATATACAAAAGGCCTCAAATCTTGCACTCAGTCTTCTCCTTCTCTTCTCCTTTTAACCCCAAAATTCCTTTCCAATCTTTTTCCTTTCGATTCCTTGCCAATAACCATATCCTCCTGCAGTGGTGCGGCACAATCTCACTTTTCTCAGTTTCTGCTACGGACCACTAAATCCATTGTCCTTACCCCTCAGTTTACATTCTAAGATCTAAATTATGATATGGATTATGGGGTAAGGTCAAATGTCTCACTTTGCCATGGAAGCTCAAACCCCTAGGTATGGCACTGTGGGCAACCTTTCAGTCCGATACAGACCTGATTGCATGGTGGCGATGTCGCAAAGTGGGCAATTATTGATACACTGCACATGGGTACAGTTCACAGTACACATGCGTGAGACCATCCTGTGATGAACTCCTGCAGCTAGTTCTATGCAGTGGCCCTTCGCAAGGTGATTGACAGGGCATGTGAGGGTGTACAGACTGTTTTTTGGAGTGGCAAGAAAAACACTGGGGAGGGATTGTGACATCAGCTCAGTCCGGATTTGCCTGTTTTTCATTGCAGCGCCAAGTAAGTCTCAGGTTACACGGCACCTGTGATGACTTGTGCCCTATGTAAAACTCATTTGATGACGAGTCTGTTATGAAGGATTTCTGATATATTTGCATGGGTGTGGTAGAATGTGCACCCGGGTACATTCATTCACACAGCGAGAACAGAATTTCGCAAGGTGGGATTTTACTGGAGCAGGGAGGCGGCTTAACTGATCACTGGCTGCTGCAAATTCACAACCGTGTGATCCGGTCTGAATTACCTTCTTCGTCCCTTGCATCAGTGTTTAGAAATGTCTTTAAAAATATTGGTTGAAATATTTAAGCAAATCTGTATTTAAAAACTGTGTTGATGTCTTCATAAGCTAAAAAAATCCATATTTTGTTGATCTTTCAAAATTATTAATACTCAAATGTTAATATCACATTCATGTAACATGGATATTGGCACTAATATGCCAATGAATTCTTCAAGAATACAAAGAAAAATATGCTAAATCAGCTGTTTCATTTGAAAAATATTTTCAAAGTTTACAGTTGATTATTAACCGTCACGAAGGCGAACACTTAGAAATTTATGGAATACATCATCATCTCTGCTTCTCCTATGAAGTATACACATTGAATAGATTCTTCATACATTTTAACTCTCCAGCAAGCTGTTTCTGGGTCCCCACCTATGGTACTGAAATGAATTAACACAGCCTTATGTAGAGGTGAACCAATGGACCTTTGGGAGTCTTCTTCTTCCTCCTAAGCCTCCAACATCCTCGGGCAAGGTAATCAAAGTTTGTTTTGATGTGCTCATCTCCCTTTCAAAACAAAACCAGGTAATAAGAAACAGTAATAGAGGTAAGAAGTTACTGCTCGCAATAGGATAGGTGCTATCTATTGCATTGTTGTCCACCGGATTGCAAGCGTTCTAGGTGGACTGCTTGATAACGCATCACAGCAATGATGAACCAGGGTCAGAAGTGAAGAAAAAGTGAAGAAAGAGAAGATGTGTTGAAAGGTTATGATGGTTCAGTGAGTGGTTCTGGAAATCTTATAAGCTGCCTGAAGAGGTGAGTTTTCAGGGAACACTTAAAGGTTTGGAGGCTAGCGGATAGACTTATTGGGTGTGGTAGAGCAATAAAGGGTATATATTAGTGGTCTTCAGGAGACTTGCATGCAGCAACAATGTATGGGACAAGAAAAATGGGGGTATTTAATGCAGGGGGCGAGTCTCTGATGGTGAGCTATATGGTGAACAGTGCCGATAACTTGCTGTCAGAGTATTCAATGGCCCCCAGTAACTCGCCATTTCCACCGCGCCTGCTTCCTGAGGCGAGGTGGAAACTGCAAGTGCGGGCATCAAAATGGTGAGGCTTACTGCTATATGCTGTGAGCTTGCTGCATTAGCGGCAAGCCTCGCTGGTCTGGGGAATCCATGGTGCCCTTTCATGGTGAGGATTTCCCCAGAACGTAGAATAGGGCGAGCGGCCAGCGAGGGTGCTGGATGGCAAGGATGGCTTTTCCTGGCTAAAAAGCCATCCTCACTGTACAAACCCCCCTCGTTGCCACTCGCCCCCCACATTGAATAGCACCGAATGTATAGGACAAGACCATGTATGGGACACACATATGTATTTTACACATGGAAACAAATTGGTACCTGTGTGTCTCTTATAGGTGGGCTGTACTGCTCTGATCTCCGTTTGTTTATTGATAATCAAGCGTATGGGGTTGGAATAATGCGTAATGACCCTGGTGAAAAAGTTTATGTTTGATCCATTGGTGCCATGTTCCCCTTCAAATAATTAAGAGAAAAATGCTAGACATGCAGTGGTGGGCTGGGCCGAGAGGCAGGGTGCCACATGCCCCCCGGGCCGGCACAATTGTACTACTTCAGGGCCGGGGTGCGCTATTCTATATCCAGGCCGGGCTGCCTCCAGGATTACACCTACAGAGTCTGCAAAATTACTATCAGATCTGCTGCCCGCTGGCTACACGGACTCCTCCCACTATCAGTCATGCTTGCTCTTACCCCCGCTCCATTGGCAGCTCTAACTCTGCCACTTTCTGGCTCCCAGCAGCTTGAGCACCTGACAGCGGGACCTCCATCTTCCCTGCTGCCTGGCTGTAGCAGCTTTCTCTCTACGGCAGCTCATTCTTCCCTCCCAGCTGCAGCATCTAGACTACCCCTGGCTGTATGAGGAGGCAGGTGAAGTTCCGCCTGTGCCTGCCATCATTCTGGGGCCACAGTAGCGCACAGCACTTGCTCCCAGGAGCTTCATATGCCTGTACTCTGCAGCTATGACAGCGCCAGCTCCCCACCATGACAGTTTGAATGTGCTTCCCACCCGGCTCCCCAGGGGTTGCCTATGTGACGCTGACCTTGATGGTGAGTGTCTAGAAAGGGGCCATGAGATTGCGGTTAGGTCTAAATTGTAGAGGGCTAAAGGACATCCCGATGTCACAGGGAGGAGAGGGGGTGGAGAGAGGAGGAGTAAGGTCAGAAGAAGGGTCCCAAACGGACCCTCGCGGGCTCGCTTTGCTCGCCATGCTTCTGGTTACTAAAGGCAACCAGTGGTGGCGTGGATAGTGAAGGAGTAAGCCCCGTGACCTTGCTCCTCCCCCTGGGCATGGAAGGTCCTTAAGCCCACTAAAATTTAGCTTCTACCATGAGATTGCAGCTGCTGCAGGAGATCCTAGAAGACTAAGGTGTGTGTGTGTGGGGGGAAGAATGATCACCCACAAGCTGCTGTAAACACACTACTGTAATCCTCATCCCACCATCACCCTCTTGCTGCCATGACCCAAACACTGTAATCACCCACACGCTACTGCCACCCTCGCTTTTCTGTTACCCACACACTGCTGTCACTCTCATGCTGCCATCACCCTCATACTCCCGTCACCTACACACTGCATCACCCTCATGCGGCAATCACCAAATCACTGCCATCACTTTAACGCCACTGTCACCCACACACTGCTTTAACCCTCATGCCACCTTCACACACTCACTGCCATCACCCTAATGCCGCCATCACCCACACACTGCAGTAACCCTCTCACTGTTCTTGCCCCCACACAATGCCTTCACCTTCATGCTGCCAATACCAACTCACAGCCTTCACCCTCCTGCTGCTGTCACCTTCCCACTGCTGTCACCCACACACTGCCATCACCCTCATGCTGCCATCACCCACTGCCTGTCAATGCAATGTGTTGGGCCACTTGCTTGTGTTTGCCCTCCAGCCTCAAAGTTGCCAGCCTGCCCCTGCAGACGTGTCACTACAGTATATACATTTTTTAAATCACACATAAAACCAACCTGATTAAAACATCTGATTGCTGCTTTAAAAATACAGGCTTTGTACAAATAAGATTTTTGCAACCCCCCACCCGAAAAAAATAACAACAAACAATAAAAAAAACACAATTAGTGCAATTAAGGCTTATAGTACGTCGCGTTTTTGTGGGTCCCATTGAAGGAAGGAGCTTTTTTTTTCAATTCACACATAGAGCCAGATGCAATAAGTTTGAAAAGTGATACAATGCAGAGTGATAAACAGCCAATCAATCAATTCCTACCTGACATTTTTCAAACACAGCCTCTAACATGGAAGTTAGGAGCTGATTGGTTGGTTGTTTATCACTCTCCATTTTATCACTTTTGAAATAGCGAATATACAGTAGTGAATATTTTAAAGCAGGGGTGGCTAACTAATCAGAGGCAATGAGCCAAAACATATGTTATGAAAAGACAAAGAGCCGATACTATGCAGAAAATGGGCGTGGACTAGCTCCCGCAATGCCATGCCTCATTTTTAAATGGGCTGTGGCCTAGCTGGCACAAAGCCATGCCCAATTTTTGTGTCTTTCGAATGACGATTGCATACCCTCCAACTGTGCAGATTTAGCCAGCTAAAATCCACTGTACCGATTGTACCGATTTTTGATGCATCAGGATGTTCCATAGCCGCTGTGACAGGTGGCGACTCGAGTCCTTAGTCCCCCTTCACCCACTAAGAAAATACTGCCCTGGCATGTCCTGCACCCATTCTCAAAGAGGCATTGTGGGTCCAGGCTAAAGTGTTGCGCCATGATATCATGCAGTCTCATTGTGGACCCGCCCACACACTCAGGGGTTGTCTGTTTAATACAGTGCCCTGACAGCACATGCACGGTTGCTATTTCTGGATGCTGGCCAGTGCATGGGACTGGAGCTGTGAGGAGGTAAGGTAGAGAGTGACATATGTGCCTTCCCATAATCTGCTACCTGGACTGGGGGTCGTGTGTTCGATCACACTCCCCACACCCGGGTTCTTCATGATTGGCCTGGGTGCTGCCTTCATTCAGTGTAGGAGCTGCTGTTCGGTCTGGGCAACATTGGCCACACCCCTCTATCCATGGCCACGGCCTCTGTACTGGTTTTTATGGATATGTTGGAGGATATGTCTTTGTAGGACCTTGTGTTAAACTTCAGTTTTTGGGGGGGCTGTAGGTGACACAAGCACATTAAAAATGCACAATTTTTGTAATCTCCACAATATAAAAACTTGGTACTCTTTACCTAGCACGGCGCCCACGATTTTGATCATGGGCATCGCAGGTAAAAAAATCGCGGGCATCGCGGCCATTGAATGCACTAAAAATCGGGTGCGACACGACCGACGCGATGCCCGCGATTTCCCATAGGGAAAAATGTTAAATGTCTCAATTGACCCGATTTTCCTGTTCAATGCTTTAATTGACCCGATTTTTCCATAGGAAACAATGTTAAATGGCCCACAGAGGCCAAATAGCCACCCTGAAGTGTGAAATGGCCCCCACAATTGTTAACGCCACCCCACGATTAACGTCAACCCGAAGCGTGGCGAGCGGCGGCGGTACGCGTCCTACGACCTTTTCATACCCCCACTATCCACGTCGGCGTGGAGTTGAGAATAGAATAGTGTGGCGAGCGCAGCAAGCCACCGAGCCCGAAGCGTGGCGAGCGCAGCGAGCCCCGCGCGGGTCCGCGGATACCTTCACAGGTAAACGCGTCCCTTCGCGGGCTTCACAGGTATCCGCGTCCCCCACGGGGCTCGCTGCGCTCGCCACGCTTCGGGCTCGCCACACTATTCTATTCTCAACTCTACGCCGACGTGGATAGTGGGGGAATGAAAAGGTCGTAGGACGCGTACCGCCGCCCCTCGCGGGCTCGCTGCGCTCGCCACGCTTTGGGTTTACGTTGATCGTGGGGTGGCGTTAACAATTGTGGGGGCTATTTCACACTTAAGGGTGCCTATTTGGCCTCTGTGGGCCATTTAACATTGTTTCCTATGGAAAAATCGGGTCAATTGAGGCATTGAACAGGAAAATCGGGTCAATGGAGACATTTAACATTGTTCCCTATGGGAAATCGCGGGCATCGCGTCGCACCCGATTTTTTAGTGCATTCAATGCCCGCGATGGCCGCGATGGGCGCCGTGCTAAGTAAAGAGTACCAAAAACTTTATTTCCTTTTCACTTTGCTGTAATTTTTTATTAGTGGACTTCAGACAATCCTTGTTTTCAATAATTTTTTAAAAAATTCTGGCTCTTATGCAAAGCTACTTGCAGCAATTCTCTCACACGTGTGTCTGTAAAAACAGATCGATGTTCTGATTTCACTTGTTTCAGTTTGAAAAAAATGACTCCCAAAGGTAAGTAGACAGCCTCCACACCCACTCTGCAACCGCATACCGGATCTGCCATCCAGCCGCAGCACCCACTCTGCCGTCCAGCTGCCACAAACCCATCGCTCAGCTGTCCAGGCTTCCGGCTGTCAGTTCACTGTGCTGCAGGGAGTGCAGTGGTGGGGCGCAGATTGGATCTGTAATAGAGATCTGCAGTGTGTGGCCTGCCCCCCCCCCCCCCCATTGACTGGTCCGGAGACCTTAAAGCTCCGAGCGGAGGGACTACCAGGTCTCTGCAATAGCGGTCCTGTTGCTTGCTTTCTGTGCCCCCCTGATGGATAACGCCTGGAGGCTTAAGTCTCCATTGCCTCCGGGAGTTACGTCACTTCCACTGATGCAGGAGCCAATCTCATTAAGAAAAGAGCCACATGCAGCTAAAAAGCATTGGGTTGGTGAACCCTGTTTTAAAGCCGACCCAATTTTTTTATGGAAATCTGTCATATTTATTTTTACCGGTTTACAGTACCCCTCTGAGACAATATCCATTTTTATTTTGGTCCTTGTCCAAACTTTTGTGAAACAGTGAATACTTCTATTTCTGAAATACCTTCAGAAATGTTGTTTACGATTAGGATATTATTCTTATTATAGGCATCTCCTCTATGGACATTAGGTCATCTACTTGTATTTGCTTTTGGTACAGTTTGTGTCTGCCCAATTTACTACTGCCACCGGGATTAAGAAAGATTGATGGATTGTACCCAACATACCCAAATGTTGTTGTTAAATGTCCTTTTCCACTTAAAGTATTAATTATCCATAATGCGGATGTGTTTTTATTTAGCTTTACTCTCTGCAAAATGAATATTTAATATAGGGGCATGGTGTTCGTTATATTGTGCTAAGGTTTGGGAACCTATAGCATATCATACTTCCCAACATGACCCTCTCCAGGAGGGACAGAATGCTCTATTAATGGACTTTATTCTCAATGTATGACTACCATCACCTGTAATGAAACACCTTTCTTATCAATTAGTTTTTTTTTAAAACAGGTGATGTAATCAGAAATTAAGAGGTAAGTCCAGGAACAGATCATTGTGTTCCTCCTGGGATGAAGGCAAAACTATGCCTTGTAAATGACTGCCACTTTAAAAAATCTCACAGTTTGCCAGCATCCCGCCCCTTTATATAAAAAAAAACTTCTGAGTTTGGTGGCATCCTGTACGGCCCCTGGACTCACAATACATCTGGTTTAATGACTGTTAATACATAATAGTCATTAACATTTTGATTGCATACCTAAAAATGCAAATTTTACAGGCGTGTCAACATACACCCATACTCAAATAGTGTCAAATATCTACATTTGAAGCACAACAGCCTTTGCAATTATGCTACTATCCCAGCAAACAATATTTTTAAATAAACTATCTATCCGTATATGTACTGTGACAAGGAATCACATACACTTGATAGAAATAAAGGGTGACATTCTATGGAGTCAGATTTTTTTTTTTTTTGCGATTTTTTTCGCAAAAACGGCCAAAATCGCATGTTTTTCCATTTACGCATATTTAATGAGCTGCGAAAAATTTGAAAAAAGTGCGATTTTGGGCAACAAATTGGAAGGAAATCCTACTCATCTGGTCCCCGGCGACGACCCCGGCATCTTCAGCTCCAGACGCGCTGCTCCCGGCTGGTACCCGCTCACGGACTGGAGAGACGCAGAGATTTTCATCTTCCGCGCCTCTCCTCAGACTGATTCTATTTGCCGCCTAGCGGACAATCAGGAGCCGAGAAAGTCGGCTCCTGATTGGCCGCTAGGCAGTTAATAGAATCATCCGGAGGAGAGGCGCGGAAGATGAAAATCTCTGTGTTCTCCAGTCCGTGAGCGGGTACCAGCCGGGAGCAGCGCGTCTGGAGCTGAAGATGCCGGGGTCGTCACCGGGGACCAGGTGAGTAGGATTTCCTTCCTCAGGTACCCCTTTGGATTACTACAGATCCAGGACCCCATAATCTTCAGCCCAGGAGCCCCGGACTAGCCCCGGAACCAGGACCAAGGCCCCGGAACTGGACTCTTCAGCCCTGGAGCCCCGGACCCCGGAACAGCCCCAGAACCAGGACCAAGGCCCCGGAACCGGACTCTTCAGCCCTGGAGCCCCAGACCTTGGACCAGCCCCGGAACCAGGACCAAGGGCCCGGAACCGGACTCTTCATCCCTGGAGCCAGGACCCTGGATCCAGGGACTGACCCAAGGGCTCAAGGTAGGTAAGTATCAGTATGTGTGGGCTGTGGATGTATTAAACGTTTATTTTTCTGGGTGTCAGTGTGTGTTTTATTTAACTATTTCTTGTACTGTGAAACTACAAGTGCCAGCAGGCCCTTTAATGAACCGCATGCTGGGACTTGTGGTTCTCCAAGTCCCAGCATGCGGGGTAGGCTTGCTGGGACTCATAGTTCTACAGTATAAGACAATAGTTTTTATTCTTTTTTTTTACACTTTTCATCAGCCCGATGCCCACCGCCCAGGGGCATTGGGGACAGCCCCGGACTTTCAGCATGGGCTGGTAAGTCCTGGAGGGGGGGACCCCTTCTTTGGGGGGGTCCCCACTACCCCAGGACCCCTGCCCATGCTGACCAGCCAGGGGGATAATGCTTTGGCCGCGGGACCTTATATAATAAGTGTCCCCCGGCTGTGGCATTACCCTGCTGGCTGGTTGGGTCTGGTGCTGGTTCTTGAAATGCGGGGGGACCCCTAGTCATTTTGTCCCCCATATTTTGGGAACCACCGCCGGACCTTGAGCCTGGTGCTGGTTTCATTAAATTAAGGGGACCCCTATTTTTCGGGGACCGTGATTTTATGTCACCAGCACCGGCTCAATGAGCCCGAGGCTGGTTATGCTCTGGCGGGGGATCCCGCGCAGTTTATTTTTTTTTTTTAATTGCGATTTCCTGCAAATGTGCGATTTTCAGACCTGAAAATTTTACATTTTCAGGACTAACGAAATCGCATCAAATCGCACCTAGTCGCACTATTTGGGCCGTTTTTCGCATCTCATTAAATATGCGAAAAACGGCCCAATCTTGCGATTTTCAAAAGTGCGATTAGGAGCGGTAAAAATCATGCGGTTTTTACCACTACACATAGAATGTCACCCAAAGTCTGGTTCTTTATTTGTAGCAGGTTGACAACATACAATGTAACAGCTAGGTAATTCTTGAGCTACAGCAGGCAACACATAGCCTTCACAATATGGATACACTCCATAGATCCCTAGCATAATCCCCACATTCACCACCCTATTGTCAATCACTAAAAGACATTGGGAACCTTGACCCTCTGCTCTGGACAAACATATAACAGAAAATAACAAGTGTTGTTAATTAGCAGACAGCGATTCAGAATAGATCTTAGAAAAACCCAGACTAGATTGAATTAGTCCTGCTGCTGCTGCTCTAAACTCTGGACTGGATATTCCACATTCACTTCATTTGGAATTATGGTGCCCTGCCACAGTACATAGGGCTGATTTTTAATTGCACACTTGGACTCTAGTGCCGGATACAGACTGCTGCTAACATTACTCCAAGTTGTGTTCTTGTGCAGTTTGATACATTTTACTACATTTACTATTATGACATGCAAATGCAATTGTGTTCAAACTAAAATCAACCCCATAATCTATAAAATCTACAGCGTTTCAATAATCAAAGAGTGCATTCCATAAAATTAAAAAAATCATTACTTCATATTTCTAGGCTTTAAAGATTTGTGAATAAGGTATAAATTTATTTAAAAGCACAACAAACAATATACAAGTTACAATACCACCGGCCGGTAGATTAATTCAATGTGTACACAATTATTTATTACCATAAAAATAATTTAAAACTGAATCATTAAGCTGCAGCATACAAGGCTAACGGCCATAGCTAATTTGGCCTCATGATTTGAATACCCACTTGGGCCGATATATCTAAGACCTGAGGCTTGATGAATGATATTTTCACTTTGATGTAGTCTTAATTAGTGATGATAGATTCTAAAAAGTCTCAGAAAAGGCATATAGGTTTTAGCTTTGAATAGCAAGCAAGTTAGTCAGTCACGCAGAAAGCTTTGCAAATACACAGCCTTTATAATGCTCAATGCTCTAGATAGAGCTGCAGATGCCCATTCATTCAAGCAAAATTGCGTATAATAAGGTTTGCAGAAATACTTAGGCTTCCACTTGTATGCAGCTCCGGCAGTTTTGGAATGATTTGTAATCCACTTTGGGAACAGAACCGTCCTGCTGTCTTGGAGCGGGTCCCGCTGCTGGTATTTGCGTGCAGCTCTCTCTGGGACTCTCTGCTCCGGCAAAAGGTCTCCCCGGCTCACATGGCTAGCTCGTTTGTGGCAATAGGTGATGACGTGCGATGACACGTTTCCCCGCCTCTCTCCAAATCAGCGGCTTCATCAGATGGTTTGTAGCACTCCGTCCTCATCTATTTATTTACACTTGTGCCGCCCTATGTGGGCGTGTTTACAATCGTTCCCCAGCGTTATCTGCTGTTGTCATAGCTCTGTGCAGTTTATCTGTATGTCCTGGACCAAGCCTCGTTATCATACGAGTTCTTCCTATTGCTCATCTATGAGCTTCCTTTGTTTCTTTACGGACACCAAGCCTCGTTTTCATACCTGGTCCCTGTTATATATGTGTGTAGGTTCTATAGAAACCAAGCCTCGTTTTTATACCCGGTCTCCATCTTGCTCATATGGGAGCTTCCTTTATTTTGGTATATATATTCAAGCCTCAGTTTCAGTTTTGCTACCAATATTGTTACTTATAACATTTTATACAACATACAGAATTAAGATACTATGTTTTGTTTTATCGCCATGTTTACACAAACATAATCTCAATACTAAAAAGGATTTAAAAGAAGAAGAAAGGTTATCAAATATATAGGAAAAGCAGATAGTAGTCTCTATCAAATGGATAAGATTAATAAAATTGAAAATAATAAATAATAATAATAATAAATATAAAAAATTAAAATTAAAAATTAAAATTAAAAAATAGAAAATAAAAAATAAAAATATAAAAAATAAATAATAAATAAAAATAAAAAATAGAAAATAAAAATAGGATTATATATATGAAGAAACATAAAAATATATATATAAAAAAAATAATAATAATAAACACAAACGGGTGCATATATATCCATCTCTCTAGTAATTTATATTATATGTATTTATATATAGAGGAAGAATTTAATAGCCATATAAGGCAATATGTATCTAAAAATAGGTCCAAATGGTGAGTGATTAATAATAAGTAGCTTTAACCCTTATATTTGCTACATATTAATACAAAATGCATGTAAATCATTAGGGACCCGCATATGTATTTATAAGCACGCCCATATGTGCATATATTTTATTTTAATTTATTTTATTCTTAGTAGTTTCTCTGTCAATTGGAAGGCCCCTCCTCATTTCAGGCAGCCGGGAGGTAGCCGTCCATATAGATAATATTATTACTCGTAAGAGACGTCTCTTTTCTTTTGTTACTACCGAGCACTCATATGGGGATGCCTATAAGCATTCAAAGTAAATCTTCATGAAAAAAAAAAATCGGAAGTAACAATGCATATTCAAAAAACCTCGCAGACAGACAGATAGAAAGTAAAAAACATATATATATACACGGCAGAAGGATCTTATTTGAGATAGTCCCTATTCTAGGGGGCATTATTTAAGTTACTTTCCTATGTACGGTGTAGTGAAATATATATCAAATTTCAAATATTGTTTAGTTCTATGGTGTCGTTTAGGCCATTTGCTAGCATTGTCCCTAACTGGAATATCCAGTAGGCCTCTCTCCTACATAGTAGGCCAAAACGATCGCCTCCCCTTTTTGTGGTTTTGATAAATTCTATAGCTTTTATTCTAACATTTTTTGTACATTGATTCTGGCATATTGAAATCTGTTTAGACAGAGGGTGTGTTTTAACACCTGTTATTATATTGTGTTTATGTTCCATAAAGTGTATGTGTAAACACCTTGTGGTACGGCCCACATATTGGAGGCCGCACCCACAGTCTATCAAATATATTACATAGGGTTGTTTACACCCAATAAACTCTTTTATTTTGTATACATTTTTATTGTATGCTTATTCTGAAGCAGGACAATCTGCTAAAAGAAGCCCTAGGAGAAAATAATAGAGTAATATTTAGAAAGGGGGAGAATCTTAAAAACAAACTAGTGTGTAGCCATTTCAGTAGAAAAGAACAAGAAGATAGTAAGGATGACAAAAAGAATTGGCTCACCAGACTCCCGATAGGGTTCCATAAATGTGGGAATAGCAGATGTTATACATGTATGCATAGCGAGAAACAAAAAAGTATAGAATTCAGCTCCTTTTACAATAAAAATGTATACAAAATAAAAGAGTTTATTGGGTGTAAACAACCCTATGTAATATATTTGATAGACTGTGGGTGCGGCCTCCAATATGTGGGCCGTACCACAAGGTGTTTACACATACGCTTTATGGAACATAAACGTAATATAATAACAGGTGTTAAAACACACCCTCTGTCTAAACATATTTCAATATGCCAGAATCAATGTACAAAACATGTTAGAATAAAAGCTATAGAATTTATCAAACCCACAAAAAGGGGAGGCGATCGTTTTGGCCTACTATGTAGGAGAGAGGCCTACTGGATATTCCAGTTAGGGACAATGATACCAAATGGCCTAAACGACACCATAGAACTAAACAATATTTGAAATTTGATATATATTTCACTACACCGTACATAGGAAAGTAACTTAAATAATGCCCCCTAGAATAGGGACTATCTCAAATAAGATCCTTCTGCCGTGTATATATATGTTTTTTACTTTCTATCTGTCTGTCTGCGAGGTTTTTTGAATATGCATTGTTACTTCCGATTTTTTTTTTTCATGAAGATTTACTTTGAATGCTTATAGGCATCCCCATATGAGTGCTCAGTAGTAACAAAAGAAAAGAGACGTCTCTTATGAGTAATAATATTATCTATATGGACGGCTACCTCCCGGCTGCCTGAAATGAGGAGGGGCCTTCCAATTGACAGAGAAACTACTAAGAATAAAATAAATTAAAATAAAATATATGCACATATGGGCGTGCTTATAAATGCATATGCGGGTTTCTAATGATTTACATGCATTTTGTATTAATATGTAGCAAATATAAGGGTTAAAGCTACTTATTATTAATCACTCACCATTTAGACCTATTTTTAGATACATATTGCCTTATATGGCTATTAAGTTCTTCCTCTATATATATATACAAATAATATAAATTACTAGAGAGATGGATATACAGTATATGCACTTGTTTGTGTTTATTATTATTATTATTTTTAATATATTTTTTATGTTTTTTCATATATATAATCCTATTTTTATTTTCTATTTTTATATTTTTATTTTTATTTATTTTTTATATTTTTTATTTTTTTAAAAGGAAGCTCCCATATGAGCAAGATGGAGACCGGGTATAAAAACGAGGCTTGGTTTCTATAGAACCTACACACATATAACAGGGACCAGGTATGAAAACGAGGCTTGGTGTCCGTAAAGAAACAAAGGAAGCTTATAGATGAGCAATAGGAAGAACTCGTATGATAACGAGGCTTGGTTCAGGACATACAGATAAACTGCGCAGAGCTATGACAACAGCAGATAACGCTGGGGAACGATTGTAAACACGCCCACATAGGGCGGCGCAAGTGTAAATAAATAGATGAGGACGGAGTGCTACAAACCATCTGATGAAGCCACTGATTTGGAGAGATGCGGGGAAACGCGTCATCGCACGTCATTGCCAATTGCCACAAACGAGCTAGCCACGTGAGCCGGGGAGACCTTTTGCCGGAGCAGAGAGTCCCAGAGAGAGCTGCACGCAAATACCAGCAACAGGACCCGCTCCAAGACAGCAGGACGGTTCTGTTCCCAAAGTGGATTACAAATCATTCCAAAACTGCCAGAGCTGCATACAAGTGGAAGCCTAAGTATTTCTGCAAACCTTATTATACGCAAATTTGCTTGAATGAATGGGCATCTGCAGCCCTATCTAGAGCATTGAGCATTATAAAGGCTGTGTATTTGCAAAGCTTTCTGCGTGACTGACTAACTTGCTTGCTATTCAAAGCTAAAACCTATATGCCTTTGCTGAGACTTTTTAGAATCTATCATCACTAATTAAGACTACATCAAAGTGAAAATATCATTCATCAAGCCTCAGGTCTTAGATATATCGGCCCAAGTGGGTCTTCAAATCATGAGGCCAAATTAGCTATGGCCGTTAGCCTTGTATGCTGCAGCTTAATGATTCAGTTTTAAATTATGTTTATGGTAATAAATAATTGTGTACACATTGAATTAATCTACCGGCCGGTGGTATTGTAACTTGTAAATTGTTTGTTGTGCTTTTTAAATAAATTTATACTTTCTGATACTAACAGTATTGTGCATTAGCGCCGTTTACTTTTTGTGTATAAATTTGTGTCTGTCTGAGGGCCGAGTATCCCTCATAAACGGCAGCTGTGGTCAGTACTAGTGTCCTGCGCCTAGTTAAACTTTGCTTGTTTTGTGAATAAGGGATGTGAATTTGTTGAAAAATGCTACATGTTCTTTATTGTTTATTGCAATGAGGTGCCAAAAGGCCTTTTTAATATCTTTGTTTTTGAAGCTATAGATCAGAGGATTTAACATGGGTGTTGACGTGGTAATAATCAGTGAGACTATCTTATCAACATCTAGAGTGAACGATAATGTGGGTCTCAAGTACAAACAAAAAAGAGACACGTAGAGTATAGACACGACTGTGATGTGAGAGGAACATGTATAGAAGGCTTTACGTCTACCCACACTTGAATGTATTTGAAGAACAGTTTGAATAATGTAGATGTACGACAAAATAGTAAGAGTGAATGGCAAGAAACCAACAAACACAGACTCCACAAATATAAGATGTTCCATTCTGGAGGCACCATGACAAAAGAGCTTCATAATAGCAAGAAGGTCACAGAAGAAGTGGTTGATTTTATTGACCTGAAAGCAGTTGATGTCGTACACTATAAATATAGCAGGAAGTACTTCTGTGAATCCCAGGACCCAACATGCAGATGCCAGGAGAGAACAGACCTTCGTGCTCATGATGGTAACATACCGTAGGGGGTAGCAGATGGCAATATATCGATCATAACTCATGGCAGTTAACAGCATAAACTCACAGCATAGGAGAGTCACATAAAAATACATTTGGGCAATACATGCCGAAAAAGAAACACGTTTATTTCCAGAAGCATATATGTCAAGTGTCTTATGCATAGTTACTGTGCTGTAACATAGGTCCATGATGGATAACTGTGAAACAAGATAATACATTGGAGTGTGCAGATTGTGGTCTTTGCAGATTAGAAGAAAGAGGGTGGAATTTCCAATAACAATAAGGAGATAGACGAGTAAAACCACCAGGAAAATAGGAACCTGCAGTTCTTGCAAGTCAGTAATACCTTCTATGATAAAATAATCCACCCATGTATTGTTCTTCTTCATTGTGTGATTTGCTTTTGAAACAAGTGATAATGACAATCATTAGTGATACCATTGAACTAGATGACTTCTTCAAATCAAAGAAATAATAACCATTTTCTGACGCAGTGTTATACACTCACTCAATGTACAACAGATTCTTACAATGAAGCTATTGACCTCAAATATAACATTTTATGGAAGGTAATATCCTCATTATGTTTTTTTTTTATTGAATTCCATCACATAACAGATTTTTCAGACTTATTTATAACCGTTAATTAACAAATTACAATATGTGTTTCTTGAGAACACAGAAAAGAAGATTACCTATATTCATTACTTAACTAACTATTCTCTTAACTCAAGGGACGCCATTATCTTCTAACACAGTGGTTCCAATCTGGGGTAGGTGTACTCCTGGGGGTACATTACAGACCAGTTGGGGGATACTTCAACATAATATTGGTAATGGTGGAAGAAGTCTCCCATTGATTTGGAGGTGAACCATGTCCTTTCACTTCCAGTTCCATCTGCAGCATCATTAGATTCTACTCATTTCAAATTCAGAGGAAGGGGTACTCTTGTATGAAAATCCTTATCAAGTGGAACGGGAGAGAAAAAAGTTTGAGAACCGCTGCTCTAACTAGTTTACTTTTCCTTATAAGTTTTGGTCTAAATATATATTTGTGTTTTGCTGGACTAGTTTTTAAAATTATCTACTCGTTTTAACCATTACAAATATTTAGGTATACTCCTCTAGTATAGATGCAGCAACCTTTATGTTAACAACAAGGTAGAAAACTAAATTGTATTCAGTTGTGCATGAGTACCCAGAACACCCCCCCCCCCATTTTCTTTTTATGTACTGTATATTGAATGCCATTATAATAGGCTCCATCATCCCTCGCTGCAAAATGCTGTGATTTGTGGGTCATTAAAGAAGGGATGGAGCCAATAAGATGTGAATCTAAAGAAATCAGATTATTGGCACTGCCTCCTTGGCCTGTGACCAAACACTCTAGTAAATACAAACACAGGGGGCCCAGTACTCACCATAACAAACTATCTCACCTTAACATTCAAATAATCAATTAAATAAATAATGGAGTTTTAGTTCATGAATTGATCAATGCATTTAAGCTTGCAGCCCATCGCCAAGGGACCCCATTTCACTCCAAGTCCTACACTAACAACTGGTTTTCTTAGGAACCTGGCACCTGCTTACACATCATAGCTAAAATGAACATGTGTTTTTTCCTGGGTTAAAGCTCAACTGCCAAGTACCTTATGGCTTTTAAAGGTGAGACAATCCCAAACACAGCACCTAAATTAGTATTAAAGGGGCCGCTGTCACAGGTTTCAGGTAAATGAGCTTATCTAGGGTGCATGAGAAAGCTATGATCACAGTAACAGAGGTTAATTACAAATCAACCCAAATATATAGATACAGAAGTACCAACAAAAAAACATATGTTCATTTCAGCTATGATGTGTAAGCAGTTGCCAAGTTCCTAAGAAAACCAGTTGTTAGTGTAGGACTTGCAGTGATATGGGGTCCCTTGGCGATGGGCTGCAAGCTTAAATGCATTGATCAATTCATGAACTAAAACCCCATTATTTATTTATTTAATTGATTATTTGAATGTTAAGGTTGGATGGTGAGGATGGCTTTTCCTCGCTAAAAAAAGTCATCTTCGCCATACAAGCTCACAGCCAGCATTATATATACCCCTATAGCTTAACAGACAGTCTAAGGAACCTATACATTTTAAAAATAATACATTCAGCAGTTCCCGAGTTTATCTCGTACAAACAAACACACAAACAAATTATCTTAACCAGCGTTGCCTGGGTATTTATTTGTCCCAATCTTCTGTTAGAGAGGAAATATTAGTGTATATAGTGTAAAATCTTATTTACAGGTAACTAAAAGTATATTATAAATATTTAATTACAATTAGAATTTTTATTATATAATTATAATAAAGGTATAGTATAAAATGTATAAAGTAAAATCTTTTACATTTTCACTATAATATTATTTAATTTAATCAAAACTTGATTATAAACAACATTTTTAGTTTTACCTTCAGGAGCAAGAATACCCTTGAGCCATCAACATAAAGTTGTCTGTGGGAAAAACATGGCGATCTCAAATCCACTCCGCAGCACTTAATAGTCTGCCCCTGTGACTTGTTGATCTTGATCAAGAATGCAAGTCTCATTGGAAAATGCAATCTCTTAGGGCCAGATGTATCAAGCTTCAAAAAGTGATAAAAAGGAGAGTGATAAACAGCCAGCCAAACAGCTCCTAACTACCATGTTTCACTCTCCACTTTATCACTTTTTTGAAGCTTGATACATCTGGCCCTGTAAGTAAAAAGGGAGATCCGTCGGAATGAGTGCTATCCGTGGGATAAAAACTGGTTCACTCTCTCCCTTTCCTGTTAAGATAGTCACTTCGATTGGGCTTGAATGTCACCAGGACTGTCACCAATCAGCTTAGCGATCCTGAAAACTATGGATTTCACACTAATGTCATTATGGACATTGTATTTTTCATACTTCTCACCCCCGATGCTGATGGGGGCTAAACTTAAACCCAAAAATTATGTATTCAACACTAATATTGTTCATTTTTTAAATTATTTTTATGACACCCCCTTCCCACACCAAACCCCTTCCCCCCTAGCAGTGCTAGGTTTTTTTTTGTCCATATTGTAAGTCATATGTGTACCAGGTTTGGTGTAAATTGCTCCAGGCATTCCAGAGTTATGCCGGAACATACATACTGTACATCTATTTTTAAATATAGATTAAAATATTTATCAAGGTTTTCTTGAATTTAACTATAAATAATCCAAATATAACAAAAACAAAAATGAGTGATCATCCAATATCATAAATTATATGACAATAAAAAAATAAAGTGCTTATTAAAAGAGTGAATATATAATTTGGACACCTACCTGCATTGTTTTCCTTTTATGAGGAATGACAGCTAAAATTCTGTCTTGGATTTCTGTCCCCTACTGCAGGGGTTCCCAAACTTTTTTGACTCACGGCACCCTGAAGCATCAGAATTTTTTTTCGCGGCACCCCTAGGCTATAGGTTTCTCATTGAGAAATTCAGAAACAAATATTAAATTAAATAAATTGTGTTTATATCTCATCCTTAGGATCAGTTATGTTGTAATCGACAAAATGTACTTCTGTTTGTCCATAATTTTACTATTATATTGGATATAAAGAACTTGAATTGGTCCTGGACCATAAACCCAGGGCACCCCTGCAAGTCTCCCAAGGCACCCCAGGGTGCCACGGCACACAGTTTGGGAACCACTGCCCTACTGTATTTCACCTATTTTGTCATCGCACAATTACTCTTGGAATGTATTGCTTGCCATATTCACTTCCTATTTTTAGATAATCCTCTTTTATGTCAGCCAAGACCTTGGGCCATGCATTCTTTTGCTAATATTGCTTTTATCACTTTTAAACATTTCTGTACATTTTTATACTGTTTTTCATCACTATTATATCTGATTTATTGAAGACTTTTGTTGTTTCTTTGTCAGTAATGAAGGCACTTCTGTATGGTGTAAGATCTACTGTACTGCAATGCAAACCTGGCACTGGAGATGCAGCTGAAGAGGATCCCAGAGGCTGCCATGGACATTGGGGGATGAGGTAAAAAATGAAATATTCTGAAAAACCACGGTTTTCGGCACATTTCGGTTTTTGGATAAGGGAGATCAGACCTGTATTACTTTCAAAAAGAAGACATCAGCAGGTGATAGCATAGAACTCCACAAAACTGTAAAGGTCTTCAAGACCTCAAAGTACAGGAGCTGTTATCAAAAAACAGAAGTATAGACAATTTCACTGGAGGGTTTCCATATGATTACTGTACATATATATTCTGTCATTTTGATGGGCTATTAAATAGTCATAATATATTTTGCAATAAAGGAAGACCCTTCTTTTTGCTCTCACTGATTTCCCCAAAATGTTCAATAAGGTTGGCTAAACATTTCAGTTTTTTTATTTAGACACTTGGACTTTACCTCACTTTACCATCCCGGGCTGCCAAATTATATTCAGAATCCTTGGTTGAGCTCACTGAAGTACGTATATACTCTCAACCATTACAATAGGTTCTGTCCAGCCATAAATAACACTATTAGTGAAAGAGGTTTTTTGTTATTGTGAATACCACAAATCTCCTTTATTTAAAAGTAGCACTCTTAAAAAGTATCATCAATAACACTTGAATACTACTTATAATAGAAACTCAGAGATCTCGATTGCCTACATTTGCAAAGATATGATTAGGATCCCAGACCCAATCAAGACTTCTCTGACACTTGGTCACTAACATTACATGATAATAGAACAAACTCTGAGACATAAAATTGCTTATTGATATGCTAGGGGACACCAGACTTATATCTGGTCGACAGGTCTTCTATGTCTAGATTGACCAAGGTAAGGCTCGGAAACGCTTAGTTGATCATGTCCATATAGATGCCAAAAGATAGTTGACCATGCCTAGATTGACAGTAACAGAAGATAGATGCTAACATTAGGTCCCCAGGAGCGAGGTTGACGGTCACATTTTTAGTGAAGGTGGACTTGGTTCATACTTTACTATCCAAGTGGATATCAAGTTATATTATAATAGTGTGATGAGCATAGCAAGGCACCATGCCTAACATTCCTAAAGTTCATGTTCAGAGTATAGGACCACCCAGGCCAGCACAACCCAAACACCCCAAGACATCACAACAGTGAGACTTAGCAGTTTAAGGCTTACAAAATGCTGCATTGGGTCATGTCGGTTTGGGAGGTCCTGTGTTATTGACTTGTACCTCAAAAATGTTATGGACCCAATTGATGAGATTACCTGGCCTTTTTGTTATATTGATGACTCAGTTGGCATCACCAAATGTAGAGTATTACATCTGCATAAAACTAACAGCAAAATCATATTTAACTCCTAAATGTGGACAGAAACAAATAAACATTATATAATAGAACTATGAAAAAAGTTTTATTTGTTCAGATAAAACCAACAAGGACAAAGAGATTTACCAGTTGGTGGTGTGCAGTTTGATATGTCACAGATGTTTAGAAATAAGAGGACTAAGAGAAAAAAACAGCTCCTCACAACTAAAATTAAGAATAGTCATGTAAAACAAGTTATATACAATTATATTTCCTTGCTTTCACTGAGCATGGATGGTATTTTTTAAAGTGGAGTTTCAAGAAAATAGAGAAAAATTCTGTGAACCTAAAACAGGATAAAAATCAAATTTGCAAAGATTTTCCCCATATAGTTTAAAGCAGGCATGTCCAACGTTGGCCCTCCAGATGTTTTGAAACTACACATCCCAGCATGCTTTGCAATAGTTTTAGCATTCTCTAATAGCAGAACTGTGGCAAAGCATGCTGGGATGTGTAGTTTCGCAACATCTGGAGGGCCAACGTTGGACATGCCTGGTTTAAAGTATATGATCTCATATCCTCTTTACTACTTCTGAGAATACAGAACATCTTTTTTCTGGATTTGGCTTTTGTTACTTTCTCAAGATCATCCTATACATAAGATGGAGGAGTTGTCTTGCCTAGGTTTGGTAGAGTTTAATTATATTTCTCAGTGTATCACTCAATATCGTTTAATAAACCTAAAACAACAGAATGAACAATACTGTACATATTAAATTCTAGATACACCTTAGCAGTAACACCAAGCAAAACCACCAGGAGAGTATAATAGATAACTCATATCAATAAAAAATTGGACACTCTTCCATGAAAATATTCAACAATAGTAAGTGCATCTGTATCTTCCAACCCATTTTACAAAGAATTGTAAAACTGCAGGAGTCTTGTTATAAAAATGAATGAAAATAAATAATAATAAAAAAAATATATATATATACAATTCAATGTTTTCTAGCAAAATGAGAAAGAATGAAAATGTGTACAGTACCTGTTTGTTGGTGACAGTAACTGCACTACAGGCCTTGTCTGATCCTTATTTATTGCTTCTAAAAAACACATCTTTAGGTAATGTCCTCTAAGGAGCTTATAACTCAAGGGGTCAAACTCACAGGTGATCTACAATTAGCAATAATTGTGTTCTGTGATTCTTTAAAAACTTGGTTAAAGTTTTTTTTTTTTTTATTAAATGCATATAACTAGTTTCTCAATAGTTTCATACAGTATGTAAGACCATATTCAAGAAAAACTGGCCCCTACTTCATAAAGACCCTGTATTGAGTACCCTGCTATCCCAAAAAAATGCAGTTCATACTGTATACTGTAAAGCAGACAACTTAAAAGACAAACTAGTGAGGAGTGCACTACAGACCACAGAACCAACACATGTGAGGACTAAAGGCTTCCACAGATGTGGTACCTGTTTGTTGTGTAGGACGGTGAAATCCAAAGATTCCAAAATGACTTCATTCAAAATAAAGTACAAGGAATATAAGATATCTCAATCTGGTACTCTATCTGTACTTTTCATACACCTAACGTTATATACTGTACATCATTGAGTGCACATGTGGTCTACACTATGTAGGACGACAACTAGGGCACTAAATACAAAGACTGTCGGACCACTTCAGAGAGGTACATAAGAGTTCTAGCACCCACATCAAGGATTTCCTTGCAATAGAAAACATAAAGAACACTTGGAAAAACGGGACTCGGAAACCACACTAGCAAGGAAGGAGATGCAATGAATCTTTAAGTTGAAGACACTGATCCCAAATGGTCTTAACAAAGACTTTGAATTGAAGTGGTTCTTGTGAAAGAACAATATTCCATCCAGCTAGTTCATCCACCTCAAATTAAATTTTATTTTTGTCTTGTTTACTCTTTATTTTTATACCAATGTCTAATTCTGTATATTTCCTACTTTTTCCAAGTCATTGGATTACCTTCACAAATATGGAGGACAAAAAGCCCAAAACACCGATTTGTCAATCCATAAAAATGGTGTCCCCAATGTGTGATAGAAAACTATGAAGAGATGTAAACACAGAAATGCCAGGGAAGGAGAAATCAGGCGGACCGGAAATCTGCGGATGACCATTTCCGGCACTCTATACTGGAAGTCCCCTTCAGACCATCACCGCCATCAGAAACTGCAGGGATGTCATCAGGCTGCATCCCGGCTATTAGGACAAGCACCCTAGGAATTTAAATAAAGTTTTAATAAAGAACTAAGGAGAAAAGTAAACAGGAAGTGACCTGGTACACACTTCTGGGAGGAGGAGTTGGAAGATATTTTGGCGCACTTTTAAAGTATATATAGCACATGCAGGCACTGCAGTCCATAGCCTTGAGGAAGAGCTAGCAAGCTTGAAACACATTGGCACGACTGCAGTCTGAATTGGATCAGGAACCTTCCCAGCCTCAATCCTCTGGAGCTGAGCAGGGTTCATCCGGAGGCATTCTGCACTATTCCACCTGTGGCTCCATCATCAGGCCTGGGTAAGGGATACTCCTGACATTTTCATTTCACCACTGTTTTTACATTGCTTTTTGGGGGGATTTTTTGTCTTGTCTGATGTTTTTAAATTGTAGTGGTCACTACAACATTTCTTTTTGCCAGTATGTAATACTGCCTGTAGTGACCATTTATGTCTAAAGCCTCTTACACATGTGGCGTTCATCACCGATATTGGTGACCCCAGGGACCCGGTGGGGAGTCAGCCTCAGCAAGTGCATACATACTTCCTGATGCCGGCCGGGAGGGTAGCGATGGTGGTGGTGGGGGAAGCGATGGCCATGAGAAAGCTGAGGCATGGTCATCGTTGACAAGGACCTCCCTCATCAGTATATGTTCATGAGAGGGAGGTGGTCATTAAGAATGTACAGGAGCATGTATCATTAATGGTATTGATTGTACACACTGGATTAAATAGTAAAAGGGACCTTCTGAGTGATATCATTTACTTACTCCTCTAGAGTGTATGGGGCTTAACAGGCTTAACTCAGTGATCTAATAATGTGTAGAAGTTTAAACTAAACATCAACAGATATATCCCCTTATATTGTTGCTGCAACCCTTGAGCTGGCATGATGCATGCCACTGCCTCCTGCAGCCATCACCTCCACATTGTTCTGCTATTAGTTGTGGGTCCATGCATATAGAACCAGTGAGTACTACAGTAGTAAAATAAACTATGGGTAGCAGGACCATAGCTTTCCACTACTCCAGCTGATTGACCTGAGCATTGTTCCCTCAGTGCAAGAGTCTTCAATTAGAGGATCTACTTTCTGCTTCATGCTCCTGGTACCATATTCTATGCCGGAAACACAGCCCATGACGTGCAACATTGTAATATTACACATCTGTAGTAGTATTCTCTGTGGGCTAAAAATGTTTCCATTGCACTCAAAAATATCATAGTACAGGCCTTAAAGTGTTCAAAAAAACAGACATCACACCCATACACAATGTGCCGAAATGGATAGTGGGGGTATGAGCGTAGTAACTAAAGTGGGCGCCCAACTAACATATAAGTACCGATCTTTTCTTTTCAGAACAAGAGTTCACAACCCAACGCGTTTTGTCTAGGAAAATGTTTCATCAGGGGTTTATACAAATAAGAAACGTATCATACAAATGATGAAACATGGATCCTTAAAACTGACTTTATCCAAAATATTCCATGATCTACAATGGGATGTGGTATTTTATAAAACATTTACTGGTAAAGTCGAGGTAGTGTGTCATCATCGAATTCAGAACAGTGGACACTTAAACCTTGATTCCAAGAAGAAGACAATCAATCTCTTGGAAAGAAATGGGGTGGTTGGCCCGATAGTGGTCAATATCTGGTGAGCAATAGCATGTAGATACTTATAGCAGCAGCAGCCAGAATATATATATATAAATATATATATATATATATAATATATATATACTAGGTGATTCATCGCGCCCTCCGGGCGCTCTTCACACCGTTGTGAGGGGCTTCGCCCCATTAGAAGTAGAAATATATGTGAGAGCGGATCCCCTGGGAGGCCTTGCTGAGAGCGGCAGGCAGCGGCTGGGAGGCAGCGTTTGTGTCTTACCTGGGAGCATTAGGTGTGAGCGTCAGGCAGCGGGTCCCCTGGGCGGCAGGTAGCGGTGTCTGGGTGGGAGCCAGCTGGGAGCGTGAGGCAGCGGGTCCCTTGGGCGGCAAGAAGCGGTGTCTGTGTGGGAGCCAGCTAGGAGCGTCAGCCAGCGGGTCTCCTGTGCGGCAGGTAGCGCTGTCTGGCTGGGAGCCAGCTGTGAGCGTCAGCCAGCGGGTCCCCTGGGCGGCAGGTAGGGGTGTCTGGCTGGAAGGCTGCGTCTGCGTCTCAGCTGGGCGACAGCCAGCACCTGTTAGGCAGGCAGCGTGGCCCGTGATCCGTGCGGCTGTGTGACTGGGGCATAGAGTCTGGGCTGACCTGAGTGGGATAATGGTGGGAAGGGGAGGTGACGTTGGGGCATACTTGCCTACCTGACCCTCTCCATGCGGGAGAAAATGCTCTGTTCCTGCACTTCCCTGGTAATGTATGATTACCTTCACCTGTGCTGTAATACCTAGCTCACCACAGGTGATGGCAATCCTACATTACCAGGAAAGTCCAGGAGCAGAGCATTTTCTCCTGCATGGAGAGGGTCAGGTAGGCAAGTGAGCGTTGGGGGGTGGGGGTGGTGCACTGGCCGCAGCCCCCTTGGTGGCGGGTGTGGTTGCCTGGGGGGTCTTCGGGACTATATTTTCCGGCTGGTCCCGGCTCCCGACTCCTTTCCTCCCCCCTCCTGACCCCATTGCCGCCGGCTAGGCAGGTGTGGTTGCCTGCGGGGTCTGCGGGACTATATTTTCCGGCTGGTCCCGGCTCCCGACTCCTGTCCTCCCCCCTCCTGACCCCATTGCCGCCGGCGCCGCAGCCTATAACCCGACACGCAGATCTGTGTCGGGTGACAGGCGGGGGCGGTCCCCGGCTCCGGCTGCAGTGCTAATATAATAACAGACACTCGGAAAATGGCTGCCCCCATAATGCTGTATGGGGGCAGCCATTTTCCGAGTGTCTGTTATTATTGCAGCCGGAGCCGGGGACCGCCCGTCATCCGACACAGATCTTCGTGTCGGGCTAAAGGCAGAAGGGGGGCGGCCGAAATGTGTTATTATTGCAGCCGCAGCCGGGGACCGCCTGCATGTCGGGTTAGAGGCAGAAGGGGGGCGGGCGAAATGTCCGGCGGGGCGGTGGCAAAACAGTAGTTACGCCTTTGGGGTGGGGGGTTGTAGTGGTGATGCTGCGCGTGTGAGCGCGTGTATGAGCGGGGTGGGGCTGAGTGTGTGGGGGGGTTTGTGGGCGGTGAGCAGCCGTGGGGTGGAGTTTGTGCATGTATGGGCATGCATGGGGAGTGGTGGGCAAGGAGGGGTGTGTGCTTGTGGAGAACAGAGGTGGTGTGTAGAACGGAAGTGCCTTGCTTTTGCAGTGTGGCTAATGGTGGATGGGCCTGTCAATCACCCGTGATCCCCGCCCACCGTTTGCCACACTGCTTAGACTGACGGATCTGGCTAAATATATAAGATATATATATATATATATATATATATATATATATATATATACAGTAGTCTTCAGCTGAGCCAAGCATTGGTTCAGCCACACCCACTGTGTGGTATTCATTGGAGGTGGAACAACTCCCACCACCTAAGGACTACATTTATACACTTCATAGCCAATTATCAGCCAATAAAGTCCAGCCCCAAATAAAAAATCAAATGCGCCCACACATAGACAAATTGATTGCCTCTTTAAGAATATCAGAGATTATCCGGCATCCCTCACCTCCCACAAACTCCAATGTTATTACGTATGCCCCAGTTTCTTTATTTGAGTCTTCTTTTCTCTATTGGGTAATGATAGGACTTGGATCTCCTTTAAAAGGAAACACACATTGCAACTTATTGTTGGTTACAGCAATTACCTTAACCAGTATGGAAAGTCCCTCCTCTTGTATTATACAAACAGGGAGTTGGACAGCAGTTGGCCAGAGCTTTCATTCTAAGTATGGTATTTTGTGATGGAAACTGGGCAGTGTCACTGTGAATGTATGTAACCTCCCTGAATTGTGAGTGTCATGGGCGAGATAACTAAAGTTTTGTGCAGGTCTGAGTCATGCATATGGAGAGGGGGAGCCTGATTCTAAATGATTTTCTGCACCATGTATGGGGCTGGTGCAAGTGAGAATAACAATAATGACGGGTATTGTTGTATACGTAAAATCCATGGCCTTTATTATACGCTCTATTGAATAAATCTTCAAATTTCTAATTTTCCATTTCTTCTGGATATTTTTATATATTTATATGCCTTGTATTATCCACCGGCCTTCTTGCTTCCATTATTTAGACTTATTTTCCCATGATAACGACAGTATAGGTGTTTCAAGTTGTATATTTACTTCTTTTCTGTTTTTTTTTTCTATTCTGCTTCAACTATTCTTTGGAATGTGTCTATATTTGGGATCTTATTCAGGTCCATTTGCATGGACCAAACCTTGGGGGGGCGGCGTAGCGAACCATTAGCATATGTGAACGCTGGGCATTCTCATACTAATGGGCTGATGATGCAATTTTTTGGGGGGGGGGGAGGGGGGGCAGCTAATATCACCGTATTGCTCTAAACAACCTTAGATATGCGTGCACATTCCACATCATTCGATGGCCGATGACCATCGAATGAGGTGGGTGTTATCCCGCAGTCTACGAATGGATGTTTATGTAAAACATCATTTCGCAGACGGTGCATGCCAACACATACTGCAAATGGGTGGTGGCCACCATTCGCAAGGTGGGGTTTGGTCAACTCCCCCCTTGATCCCATAATGTGGCTGGGATAAAATTTGGGAAATTATTCTAAATTTAGTGTGGAAATGTTTTGTAGATTTGATTTTTGAACAGCTTAATAGAATGCCACTTAGAAACATAGATTTTGACGGCAGATAAGAACTACTTGGCCCATCTAGTCTGCCCCTTTTTTAATCTAGTCTGCCCCTTAACATTTTACTTGGTTTTGTAGAATGTACAGAACTGGGAGGACATTGGTCAAATCATTCCGTGGTGTGGAAGATTGGAGTAGTAAAGTGAAAATACCAAATAACCCCAACACAACACAACATGCAGCCAACTGCAGAATTAGGAGAATATCTTGCAACAGAGGGCTGTGATGGGCACAGGGAGATGATTACCGCTGTTGATGTCAGCAGCCCTCCCTCCCAACAGCCAGGTGCCGTCTGCATTATTCTCGGGGCATTCCCAGAAAATGCTGGTGTGCTGCTTACAAATGGCCTACAGCAGTCAATCACCTTGCGATGTGTTCCATGAGCATGGTCATCAGATAATGATTGAGTCTGAATAAGGCCCAGAGTTCTAAAATCTTGGCTTTATTCTTAGCGCCACTGCGCTGTGAAGATTAGTGTTTAGTAAGGTGAAAATATATTGCTCTACTTAGATAAAATAGATTTCAGTTTGATTATAGGCCAGTTGCCCAGATCCAAGCCTTCATAATTATAAAGCGGTGCTGACTAACCTTTGCCTGTGCCATGATCAGACACAGAATTCCTATAAATATAGAAATGTGGTGCAGATTGATTAAGCCTGATGAAGTGATAAAGCAGAGATAAAATAGAAGATGCACCAGCCAATCAACTTTGTTTAAAAAAATAAAGCTAGGACCTGACTGGCTGGTGCTTTATCACATTCCATTTGATCTCCACTCATTAATCAAGCTTAATACATCTGTCCCTGTGTTTGGTAATAAAGGAAAAGCATACTATTCTTTACTGGAAGATAAAACTAGAGTTTACAATACACTCCTGCTGCTGGCCCAATATCACCAGTGTGATCTTTGCAGAGCACTGGTGATGCTATTAGTAGATGTTAGTTGTACTCTACTAATTACACCAACACCTAATTACACCTTCTCATATGCCCTCACTATGCTTTCTTTATCAGAAATAACCCATACCCTCAGTCATGTTGTATGTGAGAATGGCAGAACTGTTTGGCTCATATATGACAATGGGAAACATTGGTAATCTGCTGTTTGTAGTCATGTTTTCTGTGGATTTTTTGAGTTTTGTTTGGATTTACATTAATAAATACATTAATAAAGTTAAATTTCCACTGTATTGTCACTGTCAATTTAAACACTGTTTCTTATTTTACAAGCAGTGGTACAATGGTAATATTTGAGAAGCACAACATCATCATACTATCGTAGTCTACTAGGAATTACATCTTACAATTTATAGTATACGCAGGAATTAATGATAAACAAATATTTATTTTTATACTTTTAGCTTGATATTTTTGTAGTATAATTGTGAAAACTATAATTGATCTTCATGCTACATGGGACCAGAGGCAGATTGTCCACAAGGCAACCTAGGCACCTGCCTAGGGCCCAGCAGGTCCCAAGGGGCCCCATAACGATACCCTGGCCATCGAAAACTTTCCCAGAGGAGCAATGCTTGACTACCACGTGACGTATTAACATCACATGGACCTTCTTGCTTCCCACAAAGTCCCTTTGATAATCTTTGATTGGATAAATAAAATGTTTGAACACACAAAATGGTTTCATCCGCTGTCTGTGGGCAGTCAGGCTACTGTAAATGTGACACAGGTATCAAGACTACTTCCAAAAGACCTAGAGCCTGATATTTAAAGATTGCCAATGTTCACGCAGCTGAGCATTTATCACGCACCATCAATGCTGCCTGTAATCAGTAGCAAAAATATGGCAATATGGATTGTTTGAGGGCCCCAAACCAGTATCTTGCCTAGGGCCCCATGAGGTCCCACCTTTGCATGGGACCATCACTTATTGCTGCATCTAACATGTACTTTTGCTCGAATATTCAGCTCGGGCCTTAGAATAATTGTGTAGCATTTGGGGATAAATATGCAGCCCAGGAGACCTGCACTAGAGGTCAGGATAGCAAATATCTCTACAGCCACCATGTATTTACCTTTGGTCCTCAAATACACTGGGATGAAGGTGACCCAGACACTGCAGAAGACTAACATGCTGAATGTTATGTGATGAGCTTCATTGAACTGATCGGGCAGCTTTCTAACTAAGAAGGCCAGTATGAAGCTGCAGACCGCTAGGACTCCAATGTATCCAAGGGCAGTGTAGAATGCTAATTAAATGCACGCATAATGTGTGTTAGTGTACATATCACATATTTCTTGCTTTAAGGAAAAATTCAAGTAGAAATAATCAATAAAATATAAGAAATATCTTATCTGCAAACATAATGTAACTGTAATTTGCTTGTGAACTTTAAAAAAAGAACAGAAATAGCAGTCAGATAGTATTTCTACTTGACTGAGGAGACAGAAAAAACAAATGTTACTGTCACATACTTATTTTCAAAAACAAATGAAACATACAAATTTAAATACTGATCAGATTTCTAAAATAAAAAAAGAAAATGTCAAATTTAGCGCTTTGATCTTAAAGAATGATGTTCAGCTAGCTTCCGCTTCCGTGCACGAGCAGCTGCTACAGACGTCACATGCTTTAACACAGAGAGACATCACTCGATTCACACACTGGTACTAAAATAGTGCAGCACCGTGACCTGTTTGACCTGAGTTCTCACATGCAGTTGGTTAAATCCTCAGTCAGTACATGCCCAAATGTTAAAATATTGCATTTACTGAATGTTCAAATACAGTTAATTAGTAAAATTCACCAAATGCAAAAGATAACAATTGCATAATTAGGCATGCACTTTGCACTTTAAATATGACATGTAATGACACAAACTCACAGAAAGTTATACTTATATGATCTTAGTACAGTACTTTGAGCTCATGATATATTTAATTCTGCAGATTTTCAAACATAAAGTGTGTTTAACATTTTTAATTTCTCAGATCTGTTGTTCGATCTGGGCACATATTTATTTATTCCTAGGATTTTAAAGACTTTAATTTTTGTAACTAGTTACGTTCGGTGACATGTTTTTTTTGGATAATTATGCTGTCTGTCTTTGTTTTAAGATATTTTTGGATTTAATTAGGTTACATTGATTATTTAAGTTTAAAGCTATTTTAATCTTTAACCTGTTATGATTATCTTAACACTTCTTTTTAAGTTACTTTAGTTTAATTTGCTTTATTAAAAAACTGTATACCACATGTTACTTCAATTTAGATCTAGTTAATAGATGATTACTGAATTATCGTATTCAGAACAATCCAGTTCAATATCTGAGCAAGACTTCTCTTGCTTAGACCTATATGAACCAGAATAAAACTTCAAACTGATAGTCCCAGACATATCTCATCGAAGTTTTGTAGGGTTTAAAAACCCGTATAAATGAAAGGCTTATATTTTATGACACAATAGTCATTCTACCTATCACATACTACAGTGAGAGCTGACTTCCTGTCACTCACTTCGATTAAATTACATCTATTTTCTTATCAGCCTATAATTTTTTATTTTGAAAATAACTACAGTTTTTATAATAAGTTTTCCAATTTAGAATAAGAATAAGCAATATCACATGATATAACATATATTGCGTTACATACCGTTCTCCACTAGACCACCTACTCCCCACATCATGACTTATTAACCACATTACAGTAAATAAAAGGTACGCTTACCTTATTTGTGTGGAAAGTCACATATAAGTATGGAGCAGGCAGTCTAATGCAGAAGGCAGCAGTCGTCGGGGTCACCATTGTTGAAACGGGAATTATTATAGACTCCATTTTCCTTAATTATGTGATTCGTTTATTCAAATACAGAGAGATAAGATTATATTAGTAAATATTATATTAGACATGCCACATGGGGGGCTGAGCTGATGTGGGCGATCCTCATCGTGTGCTTCTCCGTCTCAGCTAGCCAGCCCTCTCTTAGCCCAGCCCCCTCCCATCAGCTCAGCTTCCAGTCCAATTTATATCCTAACTATGGCCACAAATAACATGGGGTGGTTTCATATAAGGAAACATTCTAACTATAATATATACCTACATGGTAGAATGTATTTTAGCACTTCTGTCAGCAATTCTAGTCGACTCTGACGTAAGACATTTTGTAATTACAATATACATTTAAGCTATACATTCAATTCACGATCCCTAATATTGACAGCAACGGGTGATGAGGCTTCAGATTAGATTGAGCTGGTAGTCTTTGATTGATGACAACAGGTGATAGTAGCTTGCAGTAGCTTATGTCACATTGATAAGTCCTTGGATACGTATACTGAATATATATATATATATATATATATATATATATATATATATTGTTTATTAACTTGAAATCTTCAACTTGTGTGGAAATATAACTTTGTCCCATCCCAACAGGTCTGGTCCTGGTTCTTGAAATGCGGGGGACAACTAGTCATTTTGTCCCCCATATTTTGGGAACCAGCGCCGGACCTTGAGCCCGGTGCTGGTTTCATTAAATCAAGGGGACCCCTATTTGTCGGGGACCGTGATTTTATGTCACCAGCACCGGCTCAACCGGGGGCTGGTTATGCTCTGGCGGGGGACCCCGCGCAGTTGGTTTTTTTTTTTAAATTGCAATTTCCTGCAAATGTGCGATTTTCAGACCTGAAAATCGCACATTTTCAAGACTAAAGAAATCGCATCAAATCGCACCTAGTCGCACTATTTGGGCCGTTTTTCGCATCTCATTAAATATGTGAAAAACGGCCCAATCTTGCGATTTTCCAAAGTGCGATTAGGTGCGGTAAAAATCATGCGGTTTTTACCGCTACACATAGAATGTCACCCAAAGTCTGGTTCTTTATTTGTAGCAGGTTGACAACATACAATGTAACAGCTAGGTAATTCTTGAGCTACAGCAGGCAACACATACCCTTCACAATATGGATGCACTCCATAGATCCCTAGCATAATCCCCACATTCACCACCCTATTGTCAATCACTAAAAGACATTGGGAACCTTGACCCTCTGCTCTGGACAAACATATAACAGAAAATAACAAGTGTTGTTAATTAGCAGACAGCGATTCAGAATAGATCTTAGAAAAACCCAGACTAGATTGAATTAGTCCTGCTGCTGCTGCTCTAAACTCTGGACTGGATATTGCACATTCACTTCATTTGGAATTATGGTGCCCTGCCACAGTACATAGGGCTGATTTTTAATTGCACACTTGGACTCTAGTGCCGGATACAGACTGCTGCAAACATTACTCCAAGTTGTGTTCTTGTGCAGTTTGATACATTTTACTACATTTACTATTATGACATGCAAATGCAATTGTGTTCAAACTAAAATCAACCCCATAATCTATAAAATCTACAGCGTTTCAATAATCAAAGAGTGCATTCCATAAAATTAAAAAAAATAATACTTCAAATTTCTAGGCTTTAAAGATTTGTGAATAAGGTATAAATTTATTTAAAAAGCACAACAAACAATATACAAGTTACAATACCACCGGCCGGGAGATTAATTCAATGTGTACACAATTATTTATTACCATAAAAATAATTTAAAACTGAATCATTAAGCTGCAGCATACAAGGCTAACGCCCATAGCTAATTTGGCCTCATGATTTGAAGACCCACTTGGGCCGATATATCTAAGACCTGAGGCTTGATGAATGATATTTTATACAAGTAATATATTTGATAGACTATGGGTGCGGCCTCCAATATGTGGGCCGTACCACAAGGTGTTTACACATATGCTTTATGGAACATAAACGCAATATAATAACAGGTGTTAAAACACACCCTCTGTCTAAACATATTTCAATATGCCAGAATCAATGTACAAAACATGTTAGAATAAAAGCTATAGAATTTATCAAACCCACAAAAAGGGGAGGCGATCGTTTTGGCCTACTATGTAGGAGAGAGGCCTACTGGATATTCCAGTTAGGGACAATGATACCAAATGGCCTAAACGACACCATAGAACTAAACAATATTTGAAATTTGATATATATTTCACTACACCGTACAAAGGAAAGTAACTTAAATAATGCCCCCTAGAATAGGGACTATCTCAAATAAGATCCTTCTGCCGTGTATATATATGTTTTTTACTTTCTATCTGTCTGTCTGCAAGGTTTTTTGAATATGCATTGTTTCTTCCGATTTTTTGTTTTCATGAAGATTTACTTTGAATGCTTATAGGCATCCCCATATGAGTGCTTAGTAGTAACAAAAGAAAAGAGACGTCTCTTACGAGTAATAATATTATCTATATGGACGGCTACCTCCCGGCTGCCTGAAATGAGGAGGGGCCTTCCAATTGACAGAGAGAAACTACTAAGAATAAAATAAATTAAAATAAAATATATGCACATATGGGCGTGCTTATAAATGCATATGCAGGTCTCTAATGATTTACATGCATTTTGTATTAATATGTAGCAAATATAAGGGTTAAAGCTACTTATTATTAATCACTCACCATTTGGAACTATTTTTAGATACATATTGCCTTATATGGCTATTAAGTTCTTCCTCTATATATATATACATATAATATAAATTACTAGAGAGATGGATATATATGCACCCGTTTGTGTTTATTATTATTTATTTTTTTTATATATTTTTTTTATGTTTTTTCGTATATATAATCCTATTTTTATTTTCTATTTTTTATTTTTATTTTTATTTTATTTTTATTTTTTTTATTTTTTATTTTCTATTTTTTTATTTTTATTTTTAATTTTTTATATTTATTATTATTATTTATTATTTTCAATTTTATTAATCTTATCCATTTGATAGAGACTACTATCTGCTTTTCCTATATATTTGATAACCTTTCTTCTTCTTTTAAATCCTTTTTAGTATTGAGATTATGTTTGTGGAGACATGGCGATAAAACAAAACATAGTATCTTAATTCTGTATGTTGTATAAAATGTTATAAGTAACAATATTGGTAGCAAAACTGAAACTGAGGCTTGAATATATATACCAAAATAAAGGAAGCTCCCATATGAGCAAGATGGAGACCGTGTATAAAAACGAGGCTTGGTTTCTATAGAACCTACACACATATATAACAGGGACAGGTATGAAAACGAGGCTTGGTGTCCGTAAAGAAACAAAGGAAGCTCATAGATGAGCAATAGGAAGAACTCGTATGATAACGAGGCTTGGTTCAGGACATACAGATAAACTGCGCAGAGCTATGACAACAACAGATAACGCTGGGGAACGATTGTAAACACGCCCACATAGGGCGGCGCAAGTGTAAATAAATAGATGAGGACGGAGTGCTACAAAACATCTGATGAAGCCGCTGATTTGGAGAGAGGCGGGGAAACGCGTCATCGCACGTCATCACCTATTGCCACAAACGAGCTAGCCACGTGAGCCGGGGAGACCTTTTGCCGGAGCAGAGAGTCCCAGAGAGAGCTGCACGCAAATACCAGCAGCGGGACCCGCTTCAAGACAGCAGGACGGTTCTGTTCCCAAAGTGGATTACAAATCATTCCAAAACTGTCGGAGCTGCATACAAGTGGAAGCCTAAGTATTTCTGCAAACCTTATTATATGCAAATTTGCTTGAATGAATGAGTATCTGCAGCTCTATCTAGAGCATTGAGCATTATAAAGGCTGTATATTTGCAAAGCTTTCTGCGTGACTGACTAACTTGCTTGCTATTCAAAGCTAAAACCTATATGCCTTTGCTGAGACTTTTTAGAATCTATCATCACTAATTAAGACTACATCAAAGTGAAAATATCATTCATCAAGCCTCAGGTCTTAGATATATCGGCCCAAGTGGGTCTTCAAATCATGAGGCCAAATTAGCTATGGGCGTTAGCCTTGTATGCTGCAGCTTAATGATTCAGTTTTAAATTATGTTTTTTTTTTTTTTTAATATACTTTTTTATTGATTTTGTAAATTTTTACAGTAGTGCATACAAAAATGCCGTTGTAAAACAATCTCAAACATTGGCCGAACGATAAGATATACATTCGCTTTTTCATAGTATTCACAAAATCACAAAATCATATCAGTTTCAGATCACTTACGTAAACATATGAAATCATAAAATCATAGAGTCAGGGCTTAGCCCATATATGCATAGAAGAGATATATAAGTAAAACCCTGGTAAAGGTATTGTTATTCGCAATCTGATCTTGGCTATTATAGTGTGTCTGTCGCCCTCTCACTCAGCATCACAGGGTATGTTAGAGCCGAATGTATTTATCCTTGGCTCATTTGACATATCAATCCCTTTTTGGATAGAATGTTTCGGTTTTGTAATTCTTGAAGTTTGAATAATATGAGTAGTAACGAGAAACGTAATATCCCAGCTTATTTGGAGGATATCTATATTTAAATCAGAATTGGTTCTCAGGGTTTCAACTATAATGTGGAAATCCCTGGGGTTATAATTTGTTCCGGTGAGAGGGTGGCAGCACCAGAGTATTATAAACTGAGGTCGTTCGAACTCTAAACTATTCTAGACCTACATGACAAGTTAACCAACTTACAATGTATACACCACGAGGACAGACAGGGAGGGAAGGGGGGGTAGGGTAGAAATAACAGTAATCTCTGTAACAAATATCATTTGTGCAACGCCAATCGGATATCATAAATTAGGATACTACACATGTGTTCTGAGTACTTTTAGTTTGGTCATGTCCATGTGTTGTCCCTTTTTTTTTTTTTTCCCCGTTAGATCCCATTCAATGGGGAAGGTCTTCAATTCAAGAGAGTCAGAATTATATATTTATTGTAAATCCGCCATTTGGGGGTTATTTAAGAAGTAATCCTATGTTCTCTATTCTCCTGTAGATTCTCCTAGTATCAGGGGGTTTACTCTGCTCCATGCGGAAATTTCAAAATAGTTCAGTATAATATGTCTAGAGTTTTGATCTAAAGATGTTATGAAGTTATGCCATTTTTTTTTAAATTTATATAGGGAGCTATTTTCTTGTAATATGATAGATTTTAGATCAAAATATAAATATTGTAATATTAAGGCTTTCAATTCCTGGATACTGGGTGCCGACTTTTTTATCCAGTGTTTTAAAATCAATTTCTTTGCCAGAGTAAAAGTTAGTACTAAAAAAGGGATATTTTGAGATGTAATAGGGTTGTCCTTGGCAGGTTGAAAGTTTAGTAGAAGGCAAACCTCAGGTGTCATAGCAATAGACGTTTGTAATATATAGTTGGTATAGGCTAGTGTTTTATTCCAAAATCTGCGCACTTTAGAGCATTCCCAGAAACAATGTAGGAATTTAGCATTTGCCATTGAACATTTGTAGCAATGACCTGGGTCATCTGTTACCATGTACTTCCTTTGGGCTGGGGATATGTAGGATTTATGTATAAATTTTAGGTGTGTTTCTTGGAGGTAGGCCGAAGGCAAATACTTAGTTAACGCACAATATTTCTCTATGTAATTTGTCTGATTGTTTATTGTAAGGGATACCTCAGGTTGCCATTTACTTTCCAGGTTTTTAATTTGGCTATCTAATGAGAAATTGGCTTCTATGAGATGTGGGTATAATAGACTGAGCCTATACTTTCCTGAAGTTCTATAGCGTAGGATATTAAGAATTGGGTGTGGAGGGAAGGTGTTATTTGATGGAAAGTTTAGCGTTTGGACATACTGTAGTGTCTTACTTGAAGATAGAGATAGAATTGAGAATTTGGTAATGAATAAGTTTGTGCTAGTGTATTAAAAGGTAGAACCCCGCCGCCTGGGTCGAAGACCTTGGTCACGAGAGACAAGCCACTGTGCTTCCACTTCAAAATTGTAGCATTAGAGAGAGAGGGGGGGAAGTTAGGGTTGCCCCAAAGCGGAATGTACGGGGATATACGGTGATCGTATTTAAGTTTCTTGTGTAGATGCAGCCAGTTTAGGTAAGTATCTTTAAAAATGATGTTTTTTAACAGTGCTTTTGGTATGTCAGTGTATCTCAAGTGTAGTAAGGCAGCCGGGGAAAAAGGGTGTAAGTTTGCACAATCTAACTCATTATCAGTGTAAATAGATTGTTCTAACAGCCAATCACTTGCGTATCTGAATAGGACCGAAGTCGTGTATGCTTTAAAGTCAGGTATTCGCAAACCTCCATGAGTTTTAGGTAGTGTCAATCTAGTCAGTGCAATCCTCGATCTTCTGCCCTTCCACAGAAATTTAGATATTGCAGAGTTAATTTTATGTAAGTCGATTTGCTTCAAGGCTATAGGGAGGAGTTGTACAAAGTAAAATATTTTGGGAAATACAATAGACTTAACTACCGCTGCTCTTCCAAGTAAGGAGAGGGGTAATTGATTCCATTTTTTTAGGAGCGCAAGGGTTTTAGAGATGATCGGTAGATAATTTGCCTTGTATAGGTTTTCAGTTTTGTTTGTTATATTTACTCCCAAATATTTTATCTGGGATTGGGCTACCTTAAATCTATTAAAAATAGGGTTATTCGAAACATCTGTTGAGAAGTTGCCTACCAAAAGTAATTCAGATTTATCTAAGTTGACTTTGTAGCCGGATATTTGGCTAAAATCTTGGATTAAATTTAAAATGATGGGTATCGATGTTTGGGGGTTTGTAACATATAGGATCATGTCATCAGCAAAGAGTGATAACTTTAGTTCGTACTTGTTAATGAAAATGCCTGTAAATCCCTCAGATTGGCGTAGTAGAAGGGCTAATGGTTCTATAGCAATGGCGAATAAAAGGGGGGATAAGGGGCACCCCTGCCTAGTACCTTTAGCTAGTTGGAAGTAGTCTGATATCTGTCCATTGCTAACTATTTGGGAAACTGGGTCAAAATAAAGTAGTTTAATGTAGCTAATAAATTCTTCCGGAAGGCCAAATAATTCCATTGACTTATACAAGTGGGGCCACAGGACAAGGTCGAAGGCCTTTTCTGCGTCGATGGACATGATTATGCCGGGTGGGAGTGGACTATTAATATCTTGCATTTTATAAATAGCCGTTATTGCTTTACGCACATTTACCACTGATTGTCTTCCCATTATAAAGCCTGTTTGGTCAGGGTGTATTATCAAAGGCATTAGAGGTTTTAATCTCTCTGTTAAAATCTTTGCTAGTATCTTGTAATCAGAGTTTAACAGAGAGATCGGCCTATAAGATCCTGGATTTGTCAAATCTCTTCCCGGCTTTGGGAGGGTTTTTATAAATGCTGCGTTAAAAAGAGAAGGGGGGGATTTGGTTTGCAATATGTGATTAAAGGCTTTAGTCAGGGATTGGATTATCTGATGACCCATCATTTTATAAAAGCTATTTCCAAAACCATCTGGGCCTGGGGCTTTACCTTTCTTTAAGTTTTTTATCACTTGCGCTACCTCTTCCGTTGTTATTGGATCGGAGAGTGATACAATTTTGTCTGCAGGAAGTTTTGGGAAGTTGATCCTGGAATATAGTGAGGAAGATAGATCCTCTGTGTATTCCGCTGGTGTAGTAGGGGGGGATTCATAGGAATATAAGTTGGAATAGAAATCTTTTAGGACCTGTGCTATTTGTGAATTAGAGGACGTCAGTGACCCATTCTCTAGTCTAAGGGGCTGGACCGTGGCCGGACTCCTAGTACCATTCAGCATGTTAGTTAACAGTTTGCCTGTTTTATTGCCAAAAGTATGGTATCTGTAATTTATACTATAGAGATGCTTGTTACCTCTGTTATGTAAATACTCATTTAGATGTGTATTGGCCATATTATATGATTGGCGGTTAGTAGTTGTAGGGTTCTGTTGGTATCTAGAGTATGCTAGCGTTAATTGCTGTTGGAGTTTTATAAAGGCAGAGGAGTAATTTTTATTAAGCTTAGCTACATATGATAATATATTTCCTCTCAGTACTGCTTTGGCAGTCATCCAAAATAGGGGTGGATTAGAGTCTGCATGTGGCTGATTGTTAATGCAATATTCTCTCCAATCCTTTTCTAGTTTGTCTCGGAATGTAGTTGATGTGAGAAGGTGATTCGGGAATCGCCAGGCCGATCTGGCGGAGGGTTCTTCGGTCACTAGCAATTTAAACCAAACCAGCGAGTGATCGGAGACTACAATTGGCTCGATTTCAGTGGCTGTGACTCTCGGGAGCAAGGCCTCCGACCCAAGGACATAATCAATCCTTGAGTAGGTATGGTGGGCAGCTGATTGGCATGTATATTCTCTGGCTGTGGGGTTAAGCGTTCTCCATATGTCTATAAGTCTTAGTGTAGTGGCCAGTTGTGGGACACCAAATTTGGGAAGTGTTAATGTGCGCGTATTTTGATTTGATCTGTCTAAATAGGCGTCAGAGATTAAATTAAAGTCTCCGCAGATTATCATCCTTGTATCCATATGAGGAGTTAGATCTCTGCTTAGGCGATAAAAGAAATTTTTTTTATATGTCGTGGGGGCATATACGTTGCATAGGGTGTATACTTGTGTGTATAAAGATATCTGGGCTATTACATATCTACCTTCCGGGTCTTCTATTTTTTTGATCAGTTCATAGGGAATATTCCTCTTAATCAAGATAACTACTCCTCTAGATTTGGAATTATAGCTCGCAGCAGCTATCATTTTCCACCCCAACATCTGCAACTTAACCATTTCTGAGGGAATAAGATGGGCTTCTTGTATATATATAATGTCCAGTTTCAGTTTGTTACCATACACTAAGATCTTACGTCTCTTAGCTGGGGAATTGAAGCCACCCACATTGAGGGATCCTATCTTTAATTCGGCCATGACTTACTTAATAGATGTAGGAATGTGTCGACATATCCGATTGGCTGCACCTCTAATGTAGTAGTCGCGTTACTGAAATTGGGGGGAGGTAAAAACAGAAGGAAGGGGGAGACAAGACAACAATAAACAGTAAAATAGCATTCAAATTCTTGACGCTCGGTAGTCGAGCTATCTATCTTAACATAGCCATTTATCAGGCCGCGGCCCAGTAAAGGAAGCAAAATAAGAACTAGAGTGTGTCCTGCACACTTAACCATATAGATCCGGAGCAGAGCTCCCTCCGAATTGGCTTAGAAGTAAATTGGAACAGACTAAACCGCCAGAATCCGGGAAATGGGAATAGGGAGGGAAACAGGGAGGGGCGTGAGAAATGGAGGGGTGGTATAAGGAGGGGGGGAGGGGGGGAGGTAGGGAAGGGATTTAATGGAAAGACAGGGGGTAGAAAGGGGTTAGAGGGTTGGGACGGGAAGGGATGAGGAGGGGTAGGGATTAATATGTATGACCGAATATGGTCAACAACCATATATCCAACAACAAAATCTTCTGCTAGCTTAAACTACTGGCAGAACTCAACCAGAAATGAAAGTAAGTAATAGTGTTCATGTGAGTCCATTATTCACCGAGGTATTAAAGGATACTTTTCCAGCGAATGGGTGTTTCAAGGAGTGTCAGAGATATCAGAGATATTCTCTCCATTTTGATGAATTTCATTACGAAGGAAGTCAATAGCGTCGGCTGGTGAAGTGAAGTCGCATTGGGAGTCCTTGTAGAAGATTCTCAATTTGGCAGGATATAATAAGGCGAATTTAATTTTTTCCGCTACCAATCTGCTGCAAATAGGAGAGAAAGTTTTGCGGGCTTTAGTGACTTCTGCCGAAAAGTCTTGGAACAGCCGTAGGTTGTTTCCTTCCCATTTTAAATTTGAGATTTTCCTTGAGGCTCTCCATAAAGTCATTTTGTGAACATAGCTTAAACATTTGAAGATGAGAACTCTGGGTCGGGTGTCGCCAGGACGTGGAGGTGGGCCCAATCTGTGGACTCTCTCTATTACCATAGATGAGCATTCTGTTTTGACATTTAGCAATTGTGGGAGGGTTTCCCCGACGAAAAGATCTAAGGCCGGCCCTTTAACAGTCTCCGGTAGTCCTATTAATCTTAAATTGCTCCTCCTCGACCTGTTTTCGATTTCTTCAAGTTTATTGATGATGTTGTAATTTTCTTTCTCAAGTCGTTTTATTTCCCGTTGAGCTCCAGTTAGATCATGAGCTATGGCGCCGACATTATTTTCCACAATATCTACCCTGTGCGTAAGGTTTTGTAGCTGGGAGGTAATGTCGTTCACCGCTTTTGCCAGTAAGGGTGCCATAGTAGAAGTAATTGCATCTACCATATCGTCATATGTTAGCGGAATAGGATTAGGGGCATATTGCGTCTCGGTGTCACCATCCTGGTTATCAGGCGCAGCTTTCTTTTGTGCAGGAAGAGGTGATTCTGACTCTGATGATTTAGAGTTCCCAGGGCCTCTCTTGACCTGTATCCCACTCTGTTGCGCTGAGCGTTGGGGCAGTGGGGTTGTTTTGATCCTTTCCATTGTAGGTGTGCTTGGAAGGATTTAGGTATTATAGGAATCAGGCGGTGAATAGTCTGCACACCGAAGTTATTGTGAAGCCGTTTCCGGAGTGGAGCTGCTTGGATTATTTTTCATTCCATTTTCTGCAGCTATCTCTCGGGTGCATAAGTGTTTGTATTTCCCCTGACAGCACTATAATAATAGTTTCTATGCCACACTTAAAGTTCTTGTTCAGGTGAAGCTGGCTGAGTAGATTCTGATGGGCTCAGATGTCTCCCCAGTATCTAGGGAGTGCTTGGCTTTCTCTTTCTGTGTACTAATGTATGTGAGTGTGCTTTCACTCACTATTGACTGGGACACTGCTGTAGGGGGAGCAGAGCTTCAGTATGGAGTATCTAGTGCTGTGGGTAGAAGGAATATTGGTTTCCTTTTCTCCTTAGTATTAGGCAGTTGTTGTTAGGGACTTGTACATATATAGGTGTCAGGTGTCAGGTGGTAGAATGAGGGTGGTGAAATAGGGCTCTGCCTCAGGGATTATCTGTGTCACACCAGCGTCCCTGTCTCGCTGTGCCCCTCCTGCAAACAGTCTGTACCTTCAATGTGTGGTCTGGAGTTAGCGGCAGGGAGGGCAGGTGTCCGTCCGATGCTGTGTCCGAATGTGCCTCCGCGATGGGGCTTGGCAGGCTGGATAGGCTGGAGGCTGCAGGGCCGCGTCCCTCCAAAATGGCGGGCGCTGCTGGCAGGCCACGAGCGTCGCAGCCTGCAGGAGGCTCTGTATCGCCTCCCCGGCTCTGCGACTAGCTCGGGCGGCTCCGTGGGTGTTCCGACGGCGGCAGAAGGCAGCAGGGGAGTCCGGTGAGCGGGAAATGTGAGACTCAGTTTTAAATTATGTTTATGGTAATAAATAATTGTGTACACATTGAATTAATCTACCGGCTGGTGGTATTGTAACTTGTAAATTGTTTGTTGTGCTTTTTAAATAAATTTATACTTTCTGATACTTTTTGTGTATAAATTTGTGTCAGTCTGAGGGCCGAGTATCCCTCATAAACGGCAGCTGTGGTCAGTACTAGTGTCCTGCGCCTAGTTAAACTTTGCTTGTTTTGTGAATAAGGGATGGGAATTTGTTGAAAAATGCTACATGTTCTTTATTGTTTATTGCAATGAGGCGCCAAAAGGCCTTTTTAATATCTTTGTTTTTGAAGCTATAGATCAGAGGATTTAACATGGGTGTTGACGTGGTAATTATCAGTGAGACTATCTTATCAACGTCTAGAGTGAACGATGATGTGGGTCTCAAGTACAAACAAAAAAGAGACACGTAGAGTAGAGACACGACTGTGATGTGAGAGGAACATGTATAGAAGGCTTTACGTCTACCCACACTTGAATGTATTTGAAGAACAGTTTGAATAATGTAGATGTAAGACAAAATAGTAAGAGTGAATGGCAAGAAACCAACAAACACAGACTCCACAAATATAAGATGTTCCATTCTGGAGGCACCATGACAAAAGAGCTTCATAATAGCAAGAAGGTCACAGAAGAAGTGGTTGATTTTATTGACCTGAAAGCAGTTGATGTCGTACACTATAAATATAGCAGGAAGTACTTCTGTGAATCCCAGGACCCAACATGCAGATGCCAGGAGAGAACAGACCTTCGTGCTCATGATGGTAACATACCGTAGGGGGTAGCAGATGGCAATATATCGATCATAACTCATGGCAGTTAACAGCATAAACTCACAGCATAGGAGAGTCACATAAAAATACATTTGGGCAATACATGCCGAAAAAGAAACACGTTTATTTCCAGAAGCATATATGTCAAGTGTCTTATGCATAGTTACTGTGCTGTAACATAGGTCCATGATGGATAACTGTGAAACAAGATAATACATTGGAGTGTGCAGATTGTGGTCTTTGCAGATTAGAAGAAAGAGGGTGGAATTTCCAATAACAATAAGGAGATAGACAAGTAAAACCACCAGGAAAATAGGAACCTGCAGTTCTGGCAAGTCAGTAATACCTTCTATGATAAAATAATCCACCCATGTATTGTTCTTCTCCATTGTGTAATTTGCTTTTAAAACAAGTGATAATGACAATCATTAGTGATACCATTGAACTAGATGACTTTTTCAAATCAAAGAAATAATAACCATTTTCTGACGCAGTGTTATACACTCACTCAATGTACAACAGATTCTTACAATAAAGCTATTGACCTCAAATAAAACATTTTATGGAAGGTAATATCCTCATTATGTGTTTTTTTTTATTGAATTCCATCATTTTTCAGATTTATTTATAACCGTAAATTAACAAATTACAATATGTGTTTCTTGAGAACACAGAAAAGAAGATTTCCTATATTCATTACTTAACTAACTATTCGATTAACTCAAGGGACGTCATTATCTTCTAACACAGTGGTTCCAATCTGGGGTAGGTGTACTCCTGGGGGTACATTACAGACCAGTTGGGGGATACTTCAACGTAATATTGGTAATGGTGGAAGAAGTCTCCCATTGATTTCAAGGTGAACCATGTCCCTTCACTTCCAGTTCCATCTGCAGCATCATTAGATTCTACTCATGCTTTTGCCCAACCAGCAATCCTTTAGGAGCTACCTCCACTGCCCTTAGACATCAGCAGTCCTCCGCTCTGACATGGGTGGAGGAAGCAATCCTACAGGTGTTAATGGGATCCCCGAAGACAGTACACAGCCAGCGGACAGACACAGAGCAAACATATTCCTGACTGCTCTACTCCTTAATATAAGGACACGCATACCGATCACTTCCACGCCACTTGTCAGCACTGTGGTAATTTCAAATTCAGAGGAAGGGGTACTCTTGTATGAAAATCCTTATCAAGTGGAACAGGAGAGAAAAAAGTTTGAGAACCGCTGCTCTAACTCGTTTACTTTTCCTTATAAGTTTTGGTCTAAATATATATTTGTGTTTTGCTGGACTAGCTTTTAAAATTATCTACTCGTTTTAACCATTACAAATATTTAGGTATACTCCTCTAGTATAGATGCAGCAACCTTTATGTTTACAACAAGGTAGAAAACTAAATTGTATTCAGTTGTGCATGAGTACCCAGAAACCCCCCCCATTTTCTTTTTATGTACTGTATATTGAATGCCATTATAATAGGCTCCATCATCCCTCGCTGCAAAATGCTGTGATTTGTGGGTCATTAAAGAAGGGATGGAGCCAAAAAGATGTGAATCTAAAGAAATCAGATTATTGGCACTGCCTCCTTGGCCTGTGACCAAACACTCTAGTAAATACAAACACAGGGGGCCCAGCACTCACCATAACAAACTATCTGACCTTCACATTCAAATAATCAATTAAATAAATAATGGAGTTTTAGTTCATGAATTGATCAATGCATTTAAGCTTGCAGCCCAACGCCAAGGGACCCCATTTCACTGCAAGTCCTACACTAACAACTGGTTTTCTAAGGAACCTGGCACCTGCTTACACATCATAGCTAAAATGAACATGTGTTTTTTCCTGGGTTAAAGCTCAACTGTCAAGTACCTTATGGCTTTTAAAGGTGAGACAATCCCAAACACAGCACCTAAATTAGTATTAAAGGGGCAGCTGTCACAGGTTTCAGGTAAATGGGCTTATCTAGGGTGCATGAGAAAGCTATGATCACAGTAACAGAGGTTAATTACAAATCAACCCAAATATATAGATACAGAAGTACCAACAAAAAAACATATGTTCATTTCAGCTATGATGTGTAAGCAGTTGCCAGGTTCCTAAGAAAACCAGTTGTTAGTGTAGGACTTGCAGTGATATGGGGTCCCTTGGCGATGGGCTGCAAGCATAAATGCATTGATCAATTCATGAACTAAAACCCCGTTATTTATTAATTTATTTAATTGATTATTTGAATGTTAAGGTTGGATGGTGAGAATGGCTTTTCCTCGCTAAAAAAAGTAATCTTCGCCATACAAGCTCACAGCTAGCATTATATATACCCCTATATCTTAACAGACAGTCTAAGGAACCTATACATTTTAAAAATAATACATTCAGCAGTTCCCGAGTTTATCTCGTACAAACAAACACACAAACAAATGATCTTAACCAGCGTTGCCTGGGTATTTATTTGTCCCAATCTTCTGTTAGAGAGGAAATATTAGTGTATATAGTGTAAAATCTTATTTACAGGTAACAAAAAGTATATTATAAATATTTAATTACAATTAGAATTTTTATTATATAATTATAATAAAGGTATAGAATAAAATGTATAAAGTAAAATCTTTTACATTTTTACTATAATATTATTTAATTTAATCAAAACTTGATTATAAACAACATTTTTAGTTTTACCTTCAGGAGCAAGAATAAATAAATTCTTGGGTGAACCCACCCTTGAGCCATCAACATAAAGTTGTCTGTGGGAGAAACATGGCGATCTCAAATCCACTCCGCAGTACTTTATAGTCTGCCCCTGTGACTTGTTGATCGTGATCAAGAATGCAAGTCTCATTGGAAAATGCAATCTCTTAGGGCCAGATGTATCAAGCTTCAAAAAGTGATAAAAAGGAGTGATAAACAGCCAGCCAATCAGCTCCTAACTACCATGTTTCACTCTCCACTTTATCACTTTTTTGAAGCTTGATACATCTGGCCCTGTAAGTAAAAAGGGAGATCCGTCGGAATGAATGCTATCCGTGGGATAAAAACTGGTTCACTCTCTCCCTTTCCTGTTATGATAGTCACTTCGATTGGGCTTGAATGTCACCAGGACTGTCACCAATCAGCTTAGCGATCCTGAAAACTATGGATTTCACACTAATGTCATTATGGACATTGTATTTTTCACACTTCTCACCCCCGATGCTGATGGGGGCTAAACTTTGACTTAAACCCAAAAATTATGTATTCAACACTAATATTGTTCATTTTTTTAATTATATTTACGACACCCCCTTCCCACACCAAACCCCTTACCCCTAGCGGTGCTAGGGTTATTTTTGTCCATATTGTAAGTCATATGTGTACCAGGTTTGGTGTAAATTGCTCCAGGCATTCTAGAGTTATGCCGGAACATACATACGCACATACTGTACATCTATTTTTATATATAGATTAAATAGTTATCAAGGTTTTCTTGAATTTAACTATAAATAATCCAAATATAACAAAAACAAAAATGAGTGATCATCCAATATCATAAATTATATGACAATAAAAAAATAAAGTGCTTATTAAAAGAGTGAATATATAATTTGGACACCTACCTGCATTGTTTTCCTTTTATGAGGAATGACAGCTAAAATTCTGTCTTGGATTTCTGTCCCCTACTGTATTTCACCTATTTTGTCATTGCACAATTACTCTTGGAATGTATTGCTTGCCATATTCACTTCCTATTTTTAGATAATCCTCTTTTATGTCAGCGAAGACCTTGGGCCATGCATTCTTTTGCTAATATTGCTTTTATCACTTTTTAACATTTCTGTACATTTTTATACTGTTTTTCATCACTATTATATCTGATTTATTGAAGACCTTTGTTGTTTCTTTGTCAGTAATGAAGGCACTTCTGTATGGTGTAAGATCTACTGTACTGCAATGCAAACCTGGCACTGGAGATGCAGCTGAAGAGGATCCCAGAGGCTGCCATGGACATTGGGGGATGAGGTAAAAAATGAAATATTCTGAAAAACTACGGTTTTCGGCACATTTCGGTTTTTGGATAAGGGAGATCAGACCTGTATTACTTTCAAAAAGAAGACATCAGCAGGTGATAGCATAGAACTCCACAAAACTGTAAAGGTCTTCAAGACCTCAAAGTACAGGAGCTGTTATCAAAAAACAGAAGGATAGACAATTTCACTGGAGGGTTTCCATATGATTACTGTACATATATATTCTGTCATTTTGATGGGCTATTAAGTAGTCATAATATATTTTGCAATAAAGGAAGACCCTCCTTTTTGCTCTCACTGATTTCCCCAAAATGTTCAATAAGGTTGGCTAAACATTTCAGTTTTTTTATTTAGACACTTGGACTTTACCTCACTTTACCATCCCGGGCTGCCAAATTATATTCAGAATCCTGGGTTGAGCTCACTGAAGTACGTATATACTCTCAACCATTACAATAGGTTCTGTCCAGCCATAAATAACACTATTAGTGAAAGAGGTTTTTTTGTTATTGTGAATACCACAAATCTCCTTTATTTAAAAGTAGCACTCTTAAAAAGTATCATCAATAACACTTGAATACTACTTATAATAGAAACTCAGAGATCTCGATTGCCTACATTTGCAAAGATATGATTAAGATCCCAGACCCAATCAAGACTTCTCTGACACTTGGTCACTAACATTACATGAGAATAGAACAAACTCTGAGACATAAAATTGCTTATTGATATGCTAGGGGACACCGGACTTATATCTGGTCGACAGGTCTTCTATGTCTAGCTTGACCAAGGTAAGGCTCGAAAATGCTTAGTTGAGAATGTCCAGATAGATGGCAAAAGATAGTTGACCATGCCTAGATTGACAGTAAAAGAAGATAGATGCTAGTATTAGGTCGCCAGGAGCGAAGTCGATGGTCACATTTTTAGTGACGGTGGACTTGGTTCATACTTTACTATCCACGTGTATATCAATAGTGTGATGAGCATAGCAAGGCACCATGCCTAACATTCCTAAAGTTCATGTTCAGAGTATAGGACCACCCAGGCCAGCACAACCCAAACACCCCAAGACATCACAACAGTGAGACTTAGCAGTTTAAGGCTTACAAAATGCTGCATTGGGTCATGTCGGTTTGGGAGGTCCTGTGTTATTGACTTGTACCTCAAAAATGTTATGGACCCAATTGATGAGATTACCTGGCCTTTTTGTTATATTGATGACTCAGTTGGCATCACCAAATGTAGAGTATCACATCTGCATAAAACTAACAGCAAAATCATATTTAACTCCTAAATGTGGACAGAAACAAATAAACATTATATAGAACTATGAAGAAAGTTTTATTTGTTCAGATAAAACTAACAAGGACAAAGAGATTTACCAGTTGGTGGTGTGCAGTTTGATATGTCACAGATGTTTAGAAATAAGAGGACTTGTGAAAAAAAAAACAGCTGCTCTAGACTAAAATTAAGAATACTCATGTAAAACAAGTTATATACAATTATATTTCCTTGCTTTCACTGAGCATGGATGGTATTTTTTAAAGTGGAGTTTCAAGAAAATAGAGAAAAATTCTGTGAACCTAAAACAGGATAAAAATCAAATTTGCAAATATTTTCCCCATATAGTTTAAAGTATATGCTCTCATATCCTCTTTACTACTACTGAGAATACAGAACATCTTTTTTCTGGATTTGGCTTGTGTTACTTTCTCAAGAACATCCTATACATAACATAAGATGGAGGAGTTGTCTTGCCTAGTTTTGGTAGAGTTTAATTATATTTCTCAGTGTATCACTCAATAATGTTTAATAATCCTAAAACAACAGAATGAACAATACTGTACAGATAAAATTCTAGATACACCTTAGCAGTAACACCAAGCAAAACCACCAGGAGAGTATAATAGAGAACTCATATCAATAAAAATTGGACACTCTTCCATGAAAATATTCAACAATAGTAAGTGCATCTGTATCTTCCAACCCATTTTACAAAGAATTGTAAAACTGCAGGAGTCTTGTTATAAAAATGAATGAAAATAAATAATTGAAAAAAATATATATATACAATACAATGTTTTCTAGCAAAATGAGAAAGAATGAAAATGTGTACAGTACCTGTTTGTTGGTGACAGTAACTGCACTACAGGCCTTGTCTGATCCTTATTTATTGCTTCTAAAAAACACATCTTTAGGTAATGTTCTCTAAGGAGCTTATTACTTAAGGGGCCAAACTCACAGGTGATCTACAATTAGCAATAATTGTGTTCTGTGATTCTTTAAAAACTTGGTTAAAGTTTTTTTTTTTATTAAATGCATATAACTAGTTTCTCAATAGTTTCATACAGTATGTAAGACCATATTCAAGAAAAACTGGCCCCTACTTCATAAAGACCCTGTATTGAGTACCCTGCTATCCCAAAAAAATGCAGTTCATACTGTATACCGTAAAGCAGACAACTTAAAAGACAAACTAGTGAGGAGTGCACTACAGACCACAGAACCAACACATGTGAGGACTAAAGGCTTCCACAGATGTGGTACCTGTTTGTTGTGTAGGACGGTGAAATCCAAAGATTCTAAAATGACTTCATTCAAAATAAAGTACAAGGAATATAAGATATCTCAATCTGGTACTCTATCTGTACTTTTCATACACCTAACGTTATATACTGTACATCATTGAGTGCACATGTGGTCTACACTATGTAGGACGACAACTAGGGCACTAAATACAAAGACTGTCTGACCACTTCAGAGAGGTACATAAGAGTTCTAGCACCCACATCAAGGATTTCCTTGCAATAGAAAACATAAAAAACACTTGGAAAAACGGGACTCGGAAACCACACTAGCAAGGAAGGAGATGCAATGAATCTTTAAGTTGAAGACACTGATCCCAAATGGTCTAAACAAAGACTTTGAATTGAAGTGGTTCTTGTGAAAGAACAATATTCCATCCAGCTAGTTTATCCACCTGAAATTAAATTTTATTTTTGTCTTGTTTAGTCTTTATTTTTATACCAATGTCTAATTCTGTATATTTCCTACTTTTTCCAAGTCATTGGATTACCTTCACAAATATGGAGGACAAAAAGCACAAAACACCGATTTGTCAAACCATAAAAATGGTGTCCCCAATGTGTGATAGAAAACTATGAAGAGATGTAAAACAGAAATGCCAGGGAAGGAGAAATCAGGCGGACTAGAAATCTGCGGATGACCATTTCCGGCACTCTATACTGGAAGTCCCCTTCGGACCATCACCGCCATCAGAAACTGCAGGGATGTCATCAGGCTGCATCCCCGCTATTAGGACAAGCACCCTAGGAATTTAAATAAAGATTTAATAAAGAACTAAGGAGAAAAGTAAACAGGAAGATATTTTGGCACACTTTTCTAGTATATATAGCACATGCAGGCACTGCAGTCCATAGCCTTGAGGAAGAGCTAGCAAGCTTGAAACTCATTGGCACGACTGCAGTCTGAATTGGATCAGGAACCTTTCCAGCCTCAATCCTCTGGAGCTGAGCAGGGTTCATCTGGAGGCATTCTGCACTATTCCACCTGTGGCTCCATCATCGGGCCTGGGTAAGGGATACCCCTGACTCATTCATTTTCATTTCACCACTGTTTTTACATTGTTTTTTGGGAGATTTTTTGTCTTGTCTGATGTTTTTAAATTAATAAATTGTTTTATGCAAGCTTGGAGAGCACCTGTGGTCACTACAACATTTATTTTTGCCAGTATGTAATACTGCCTGTAGTGACCATCTATGCTGAGGTGACCTGGAAGATTTGTGAGCAGGCCAATATCACTGGCCAATGATATACTGTACCAACAACCTCTTATTATATATTATATTATAATGTAATGATAGCATAGTGCATTTGCACCATCTCTCTCTCTCTCACCATCTGATGTGGTATTTTATAAAATATTTACTGGTAAAGTCGAGGTAGTGTGTCAACATTGATTTCAGAACAGTGGACACTTAAACCTTGATTCCAAGAAGAAGACAATCAATCTCTTTGAAAGAAATGGGGTGGTTGGCCCGATAGTGGTCAATAACTGGCGAGCAATAGCATGTAGATACTTATAGCAGCAGCAGCCAGAATATATATATATATATATATATATATATATGGACAGTAGTCTTCAGCTGAGCCAAACATTGGTTCAGCCACACCCACTGTGTGGTATTCATTGGAGGTGGAACAACTCCCACCACCTAAGGACTTCATTTATACACTTCATAGCCAATTATCAGCCGATAAAGTCAAGCCCCAAATAAAAAATCAAATGCGCCCGCACATAGACAAATTGATTGCCTCTTTAAAAGTATCAGATTATCCGGCATCCCTCACCTCCCACAAACTCCAATGTAATTATGTATGCCCCAGTTTCTTTATTTGAGTCTACTTTTCTCTATTGGGTATTATGTGTGCACCACCAACAATGATAGGACTTGGATCTCCTTTAAAAGGAAACACACATTGCAACTTATTGTTGGTTACAGCAATTACCTTAACCAGTATGGAAAGTCCCTCCTCTTGTATTATAAAAACAGGGAGTTGGACAGAAGTTGGCCAGAGCTTTCATTCTAAGTATGGTATTTTGTGATGGAAACTAGGCAGTGTCACTGTGAATGTATGTAACCTCCCTGAATTGTGAGTGTCATGGGAGAGATAACTAAAGTTTTGTGCAAGTCTGAGTCATGCATATGGAGAGGGGGAGCCTGGTTCTAAATGATTTTCTGCACCATGTATGGGGCTGGTGCAAGTGATAATAACAATAATGACGGGTATTGTTGTATACGTAAAATCCATGGCCTTTATTATAAGCTCTATTGAATAAATCTTCAAATTTCTAATTTTCCATTTCTTCTGGATATTTTTATATATTTATATGCCTTGTATTATCCACCGGCCTTCTTGCTTCCATTATTTAGACTTATTTTCCCATGATAACTATAGTATAGGTGTTTCAAGTTGTATATTTACTTATTTTCTGTTTTTTGTTCTATTCTGCTTCAACTATTCTTTGGAATGTGTCTATATTTGGGATCTTATTCAGGTCCATTCGCATGGACCAAACCTTGGGGGGCGAACCATTAGCATATGTGAACGCTGGGCATTCTCATACTAATGGGCTGATAATTATATTTTTTTTTTGGGGGGGGGGGCAGCTAATATCACCGTATTGCTCTGAGCAACCTTAGATATGCATGCACATTCCACATCATTCGATGGCCGATGACCATCGAATGAGGTGGGTGTTATCCCGCAGTCTACGAATGGATGTTTATGTAAAACATCCATTCGCAGACGGTGCATGCCAACACATACTGCAAATGGGTGGTGGCCAAGCCACCATTCGCAAGGCGGCGTTTGGTCAACTCCCCCCTTGATCCCATAATGTGGCTGGGATAGAATTTGGGATATTCTTCAAAATTTGGTGTGGAAATGTTTTGTACAGTAGATTTGATTTTTGAACAGCTTAATAGAATGCCACTTAGAAACATAGAATTTGACAGCAGATAAGAACTACTTGGCCTATCTAGTCTGCCCCATTTTTAATCTAGTCTGCACCTTAACATTGTACTTGGTTTTGTAGAATGTACAGAACTGGGAGGACATTGGTCAAATCATTCCGTTGTGTGGATGATTGGAGTAGTAAAGTTAAAATACCAAATAACCCCAACACAACACAACATGCAGCCAACTGCAGAATTAGGAGAATATCTTGCAACAGAGGGCTGTGATGGGCACAGGGAGATGATTACCACTGTTGATGTCAGCAGCCCTCCCTCCCAACAGCCAGGTGCCGTCTGCATTATTCTCGGGGCATTCCCAGAAAATGCTGATGTGCTGCTTACAAATGGCCTACAGCAGTCAATCACCTTGCGATGTGTTCCATGAGCATGGTCATCAGATAATGATTGAGTCTGAATAAGGCCCAGAGTTCTAAAATCTTGGCTTTATTCTTAGCGCCACTGCGCTGTGAAGATTAGTGTTTAGTAAGGTGAAAATATATTGCTCTACTTAGATAAAATAGATTTCAGTTTGATTATAGGCCAGTTGCCCAGATCCAAGCCTTCATAATTATAAAGCGGTGCTGACTAACCTTTGCCTGTGCCATGATCAGACACAGAATTCCTATAAATATAGAAATGTGGTGCAGATTGATTAAGCCTGATGAAGTGATAAAGCAGAGATAAAATAGAAGATGCACCAGCCAATCAACTTTGTTTAAAAAAATAAAGCTAGGACCTGACTGGCTGGTGCTTTATCACATTCCATTTGTTCTCCACTCATTAATCAAGCTTAATACATCTGTCCCTGTGTTTGGTAATAAAGGAAAAGCATACTATTCTTTACTGGAAGATAAAACTAGAGTTTACAATACACTCCTGCTGCTGGCCCAATATCACCAGTGTGATCTTTGCAGAGCACTGGTGATGCTATTAGTAGATGTTAGTTGTACTCTACTAATTACACCTACACCTAATTACACCTTCTCATATGCCCTCACTATGCTTTCTTTATCAGAAATAACCCATACCCTCAGTCATGTTGTATGTGAGAATGGCAGAACTGTTTGGCTCATATATGACAATGGGAAACATTGGTAATCTGCTGTTTGTAGTCATGTTTTCTGTGGATTTTTTGAGTTTTGTTTGGATTTACATTAATAAATACATTAATAAAGTTAAATTTCCACTATATTGTCACTGTCAATTTAAACACTGTTTCTTATTTTACAAGCAGTGGTACAATGGTAATATTTGAGAAGCACAACATCATCATACTATCGTAGTCTACTAGGAATTACATCTTACAATTTATAGTATACGCAGGAATTAATGATAAACAAATATTTATTTTTATACTTTTAGCTTGATATTTTTGTAGTATAATTGTGAAAACTATAATTGATCTTCATGCTACATGGGACCAGAGGCAGATTGTCCACAAGGCAACCTAGGCACCTGCCTAGGGCCCAGCAGGTCCCAAGGGGCCCCATAACGATACCCTGGCCGGCGAAAACTTTCCCAGAGGAGCAATGCTTGACTACCACGTGACGTATTAACATCACATGGACCTTCCTGCTTCCCACAAAGTCCCTTTGATAATCTTTGATTGGACAAATAAAATGTTTGAACACACAAAATGGTTTCATCCGCTGTCTGTGGGCAGTCAGGCTACTGTAAATGTGACACAGGTATCAAGACTACTTCCAAAAGACCTAGAGTCTGATATTTAAAGATTGCCAATGTTCACGCAGCTGAGCATTTATCACGCACCATCAATGCTGCCTGTAATCAGCAGCAAAAATATGGCAATATGGATTGTTTGAGGGCCCCAAACCAGTATCTTGCCTAGGGCCCCATGAGGACCCACCTTTGCATGGGACCATCACTTATTGCTGCATCTAACATGTACTTTTGCTCGAATATTCAGCTCGGGCCTTAGAATAATTGTGTAGCATTTGGGGATAAATATGCAGCCCAGGAGACCTGCACTAGAGGTCAGGATAGCAAATATCTCTACAGCCACCATGTATTTACCTTTGGTCCTCAAATACACTGGGATGAAGGTGACCCAGACACTGCAGAAGACTAACATGCTGAATGTTATGTGATGAGCTTCATTGAACTGATCGGGCAGCTTTCTAACTAAGAAGGCCAGTATGAAGCTGCAGACCGCTAGGACTCCAATGTATCCAAGGGCAGTGTAGAATGCTTATTAAATGCATGCATAATGTGTGTTAGTGTACATATCACATATTTCTTGCTTTAAGGAAAAATTCAAGTAGAAATAATCAATGAAATATAAGAAATATCTTATCTGCAAACATAATGTAACTGTAATTTGCTTGTGAACTTTAAAAAAAGAACAGAAATAGCAGTCAGATAGTATTTCTACTTGACTGAGGAGACAGAAAAAACAAATGTTACTGTCACATACTTATTTTCAAAAACAAATGAAACATACAAATTTAAATACTGATCAGATTTCTAAAATAAAAAAAGAAAATGTCAAATTTAGCGCTTTGATCTTAAAGAATGATGTTCAGCTAGCTTCCGCTTCCGTGCACGAGCAGCTGCTACAGACGTCACATGCTTTTAAACAGAGAGACATCACTCGATTCACACACTGGTACTAAAATAGTGCAGCACCGTGACCTGTTTGACCTGAGTTCTCACATGCAGTTGGTTAAATCCTCAGTCAGTACATGCCCAAATGTTAAAATATTGCATTTACTGAATGTTCAAATACAGTTAAGTAGTAAAATTCACCAAATGCAAAAGATAACAATTGCATAATTAGGCATGCACTTTGCACTTTAAATATGACATGTAATGACACAAACTCACAGAAAGTTACACTTAGTACAGTACTTTGAGCTCATGATATATTTGATTCTGCAGATTTTCAAACATAAAGTGTGTTTAACATTTTTAATTTCTCAGATCTGTTGTTCGATCTGGGCACATATTTATTTATTCCTAGGATTTTAAAGACTTTAATTTTTGTAACTAGTTACGTTCGGTGACATGTTTTTTTTGGATAATTATGCTGTCTGTCTTTGTTTTAAGATATTTTTGGATTTAATTAGGTTACATTGATTATTTAAGTTTAAAGCTATTTTAATCTTTAACCTGTTATGATTATCTTAACACTTCTTTTTAAGTTACTTTAGTTTAATTTGCTTTATTAAAAAACTGTATACCACATGTTACTTCAATTTAGATCTAGTTAATAGATGATTACTGAATTACCGTATTCAGAACAATCCAGTTCAATATCTGAGCAAGACTTCTCTTGCTTAGACCTATATGAACCAGAATAAAACTTCAAACTGATAGTCCCAGACATATCTCATCGAAGTTTTGTAGGGTTTAAAAACCTGTATAAATGAAAGGCTTATATTTTATGACACAATAGTCATTCTACCTATCACATACTACAGTGAGAGCTGACTTCCTGTCACTCACTTCGATTAAATTACATCTATTTTCTTATCAGCCTATAATTTTTTATTTTGAAAATAACTACAGTTTTTATAATAAGTTTTCCAATTTAGAATAAGAATAAGCAATATCACATGATATAACATATATTGCGTTACATACCGTTCTCCACTAGACCACCTACTCCCCACATCATGACTTATTAACCACATTACAGTAAATAAAAGGTACGCTTACCTTATTTGTGTGGAAAGTCACATATAAGTATGGAGCAGGCAGTCTAATGCAGAAGGCAGCAGTCGTCGGGGTCACCATTGTTGAAACGGGAATTATTATAGACTCCATTTTTCTTAATTATGTGATTCGTTTATTCAAATACAGAGAGATAAAATTATATTAGTAAATATTATATTAGACATGCCACATGGGGGGCTGAGCTGATGTGGGCGATCCTTATCGTGTGCTTCTCCGTCTCAGCTAGCCAGCCCTCTCTTAGCCCAGCCCCCTCCCATCAGCTCAGCTTCCAGTCCAATTTATATCCTAACTATGGCCACAAATAACATGGGGTGGTTTCATATAAGGAAACATTCTAACTATAATATATACACCTACATGGTAGAATGTATTTTAGCACTTCTGTCAGCAATTCCAGTCGACTCTGACGTAAGACATTTTGTAATTACAATATACATTTAAGCTATACATTCAATTCACGATCCCTAATATTGACAGCAACGGGTGATGAGGCTTCAGATTAGATTGAGCTGGTAGTCTTTGATTGATGACAACAGGTGATAGTAGCTTGCAGTAGTTTATGTCACATTGATAAGTCCTTAAATACGTATACTGAATATATATATATATATATATATATATATATATATATTGTTTATTAACTTGAAATCTTCAACTTGTGTGGAAATATAACTTTGTCCCATCCCAACAGGTCTGGTCCTGGTTCTTGAAATGCGGGGGACCACTAGTCATTTTGTCCCCCATATTTTGGGAACCAGCGCCGGACCTTGAGCCCGGTGCTGGTTTCATTAAATCAAGGGGACCCCTATTTGTCGGGGACCGTGATTTTATGTCACCAGCACCGGCTCAACCGGGGGCTGGTTATGCTCTGGCGGGGGACCCCGCGCAGTTGTTTTTTTTTTTTAAATTGCAATTTCCTGCAAATGTGCGATTTTCAGACCTGAAAATCGCACATTTTCAAGACTAAAGAAATCGCATCAAATCGCACCTAGTCGCACTATTTGGGCCGTTTTTCGCATCTCATTAAATATGTGAAAAACGGCCCAATCTTGCGATTTTCCAAAGTGCGATTAGGTGCGGTAAAAATCATGCGGTTTTTACCGCTACACATAGAATGTCACCCAAAGTCTGGTTCTTTATTTGTAGCAGGTTGACAACATACAATGTAACAGCTAGGTAATTCTTGAGCTACAGCAGGCAACACATAGCCTTCACAATATGGATACACTCCATAGATCCCTAGCATAATCCCCACATTCACCACCCTATTGTCAATCACTAAAAGACATTGGGAACCTTGACCCTCTGCTCTGGACAAACATATAACAGAAAATAACAAGTGTTGTTAATTAGCAGACAGCGATTCAGAATAGATCTCAGAAAAACCCAGACTAGATTGAATTAGTCCTGCTGCTGCTGCTCTAAACTCTGGACTGGATATTGCACATTCACTTCATTTGGAATTATGGTGCCCTGCCACAGTACATAGGGCTGATTTTTAATTGCACACTTGGACTCTAGTGCCGGATACAGACTGCTGCAAACATTACTCCAAGTTGTGTTCTTGTGCAGTTTGATACATTTTACTACATTTACTATTATGACATGCAAATGCAATTGTGTTCAAACTAAAATCAACCCCATAATCTATAAAATCTACAGCGTTTCAATAATCAAAGAGTGCATTCCATAAAATTAAAAAAAATAATACTTCAAATTTCTAGGCTTTAAAGATTTGTGAATAAGGTATAAATTTATTTAAAAAGCACAACAAACAATATACAAGTTACAATACCACCGGCCGGGAGATTAATTCAATGTGTACACAATTATTTATTACCATAAAAATAATTTAAAACTGAATCATTAAGCTGCAGCATACAAGGCTAACGCCCATAGCTAATTTGGCCTCATGATTTGAAGACCCACTTGGGCCGATATATCTAAGACCTGAGGCTTGATGAATGATATTTTATACAAGTAATATATTTGATAGACTATGGGTGCGGCCTCCAATATGTGGGCCGTACCACAAGGTGTTTACACATACGCTTTATGGAACATAAACGCAATATAATAACAGGTGTTAAAACACACCCTCTGTCTAAACATATTTCAATATGCCAGAATCAATGTACAAAACATGTTAGAATAAAAGCTATAGAATTTATCAAACCCACAAAAAGGGGAGGCGATCGTTTTGGCCTACTATGTAGGAGAGAGGCCTACTGGATATTCCAGTTAGGGACAATGATACCAAATGGCCTAAACGACACCATAGAACTAAACAATATTTGAAATTTGATATAAATTTAACTACACCGTACAAAGGAAAGTAACTTAAATAATGCCCCCTAGAATAGGGACTATCTCAAATAAGATCCTTCTGCCGTGTATATATATGTTTTTTACTTTCTATCTGTCTGTCTGCAAGGTTTTTTGAATATGCATTGTTTCTTCCGATTTTTTGTTTTCATGAAGATTTACTTTGAATGCTTATAGGCATCCCCATATGAGTGCTTAGTAGTAACAAAAGAAAAGAGACGTCTCTTACGAGTAATAATATTATCTATATGGACGGCTACCTCCCGGCTGCCTGAAATGAGGAGGGGCCGTCCAATTGACAGAGAGAAACTACTAAGAATAAAATAAATTAAAATAAAATATATGCACATATGGGCGTGCTTATAAATGCATATGCAGGTCTCTAATGATTTACATGCATTTTGTATTAATATGTAGCAAATATAAGGGTTAAAGCTACTTATTATTAATCACTCACCATTTGGACCTATTTTTAGATACATATTGCCTTATATGGCTATTAAGTTCTTCCTCTATATATATATACATATAATATAAATTACTAGAGAGATGGATATATATGCACCCGTTTGTGTTTATTATTATTTTTTTTTTTTATATTTTTTTTTTATGTTTTTTCGTATATATAATCCTATTTTTATTTTCTATTTTTTATTTTTATTTTTATTTTATTTTTATTAATCTTATCCATTTGATAGAGACTACTATCTGCTTTTCCTATATATTTGATAACCTTTCTTCTTCTTTTAAATCCTTTTTAGTATTGAGATTATGTTTGTGGAGACATGGCGATAAAACAAAACATAGTATCTTAATTCTGTATGTTGTATAAAATGTTATAAGTAACAATATTGGTAGCAAAACTGAAACTGAGGCTTGAATATATATACCAAAATAAAGGAAGCTCCCATATGAGCAAGATGGAGACCGTGTATAAAAACGAGGCTTGGTTTCTATAGAACCTACACACATATATAACAGGGACAGGTATGAAAACGAGGCTTGGTGTCCGTAAAGAAACAAAGGAAGCTCATAGATGAGCAATAGGAAGAACTCGTATGATAACGAGGCTTGGTTCAGGACATACAGATAAACTGCGCAGAGCTATGACAACAGCAGATAACGCTGGGGAACGATTGTAAACACGCCCACATAGGGCGGCGCAAGTGTAAATAAATAGATGAGGACGGAGTGCTACAAAACATCTGATGAAGCCGCTGATTTGGAGAGAGGCGGGGAAACGCGTCATCGCACGTCATCACCTATTGCCACAAACGAGCTAGCCACGTGAGCCGGGGAGACCTTTTGCCAGAGCAGAGAGTCCCAGAGAGAGCTGCACGCAAATACCAGCAGCGGGACCCGCTTCAAGACAGCAGGACGGTTCTGTTCCCAAAGTGGATTACAAATCATTCCAAAACTGTCGGAGCTGCATACAAGTGGAAGCCTAAGTATTTCTGCAAACCTTATTATATGCAAATTTGCTTGAATGAATGAGTATCTGCAGCTCTATCTAGAGCATTGAGCATTATAAAGGCTGTATATTTGCAAAGCTTTCTGCGTGACTGACTAACTTGCTTGCTATTCAAAGCTAAAACCTATATGCCTTTGCTGAGACTTTTTAGAATCTATCCTAACTAATTAAGACTACATCAAAGTGAAAATATCATTCATCAAGCCTCAGGTCTTAGATATATCGGCCCAAGTGGGTCTTCAAATCATGAGGCCAAATTAGCTATGGGCGTTAGCCTTGTATGCTGCAGCTTAATGATTCAGTTTTAAATTATGTTTATGGTAATAAATAATTGTGTACACATTGAATTAATCTACCGGCTGGTGGTATTGTAACTTGTAAATTGTTTGTTGTGCTTTTTAAATAAATTTATACTTTCTGATACTTTTTGTGTATAAATTTGTGTCAGTCTGAGGGCCGAGTATCCCTCATAAACGGCAGCTGTGGTCAGTACTAGTGTCCTGCGCCTAGTTAAACTTTGCTTGTTTTGTGAATAAGGGATGGGAATTTGTTGAAAAATGCTACATGTTCTTTATTGTTTATTGCAATGAGGCGCCAAAAGGCCTTTTTAATATCTTTGTTTTTGAAGCTATAGATCAGAGGATTTAACATGGGTGTTGACGTAGTAATTATCAGTGAGACTATCTTATCAACGTCTAGAGTGAACGATGATGTGGGTCTCAAGTACAAACAAAAAAGAGACACGTAGAGTAGAGACACGACTGTGATGTGAGAGGAACATGTATAGAAGGCTTTACGTCTACCCACACTTGAATGTATTTGAAGAACAGTTTGAATAATGTAGATGTAAGACAAAATAGTAAGAGTGAATGGCAAGAAACCAACAAACACAGACTCCACAAATATAAGATGTTCCATTCTGGAGGCACCATGACAAAAGAGCTTCATAATAGCAAGAAGGTCACAGAAGAAGTGGTTGATTTTATTGACCTGAAAGCAGTTGATGTCGTACACTATAAATATAGCAGGAAGTACTTCTGTGAATCCCAGGACCCAACATGCAGATGCCAGGAGAGAACAGACCTTCGTGCTCATGATGGTAACATACCGTAGGGGGTAGCAGATGGCAATATATCGATCATAACTCATGGCAGTTAACAGCATAAACTCACAGCATAGGAGAGTCACATAAAAATACATTTGGGCAATACATGCCGAAAAAGAAACACGTTTATTTCCAGAAGCATATATGTCAAGTGTCTTATGCATAGTTACTGTGCTGTAACATAGGTCCATGATGGATAACTGTGAAACAAGATAATACATTGGAGTGTGCAGATTGTGGTCTTTGCAGATTAGAAGAAAGAGGGTGGAATTTCCAATAACAATAAGGAGATAGACGAGTAAAACCACCAGGAAAATAGGAACCTGCAGTTCTGGCAAGTCAGTAATACCTTCTATGATAAAATAATCCACCCATGTATTGTTCTTCTCCATTGTGTGATTTGCTTTTAAAACAAGTGATAATGACAATCATTAGTGATACCATTGAACTAGATGACTTTTTCAAATCAAAGAAATAATAACCATTTTCTGACGCAGTGTTATACACTCACTCAATGTACAACAGATTCTTACAATGAAGCTATTGACCTCAAATATAACATTTTATGGAAGGTAATATCCTCATTATGTGTTTTTTTTTATTAAATTCCATCATTTTTCAGATTTATTTATAACCGTAAATTAACAAATTACAATATGTGTTTCTTGAGAACACAGAAAAGAAGATTTCCTATATTCATTACTTAACTAACTATTCGATTAACTCAAGGGACGTGATTATCTTCTAACACAGTGGTTCCAATCTGGGGTAGGTGTACTCCTGGGGGTACATTACAGACCAGTTGGGGGATACTTCAACGTAATATTGGTAATGGTGGAAGAAGTCTCCCATTGATTTCAAGGTGAACCATGTCCCTTCACTTCCAGTTCCATCTGCAGCATCATTAGATTCTACTCATGCTTTTGCCCAACCAGCAATCCTTTAGGAGCTACCTCCACTGCCCTTAGACATCAGCAGTCCTCCGCTCTGACATGGGTGGAGGAAGCAATCCTACAGGTGTTAATGGGATCCCCGAAGACAGTACACAGCCAGCGGACAGACACAGAGCAAACATATTCCTGACTGCTCTACTCCTTAATATAAGGACACGCATACCGATCACTTCCACGCCACTTGTCAGCACTGTGGTAATTTCAAATTCAGAGGAAGGGGTACTCTTGTATGAAAATCCTTATCAAGTGGAACGGGAGAGAAAAAAGTTTGAGAACCGCTGCTCTAACTCGTTTACTTTTCCTTATAAGTTTTGGTCTAAATATATATTTGTGTTTTGCTGGACTAGCTTTTAAAATTATCTACTCGTTTTAACCATTACAAATATTTAGGTATACTCCTCTAGTATAGATGCAGCAACCTTTATGTTTACAACAAGGTAGAAAACTAAATTGTATTCAGTTGTGCATGAGTACCCAGAAACCCCCCCCATTTTCTTTTTATGTACTGAATATTGAATGCCATTATAATAGGCTCCATCATCCCTCGCTGCAAAATGCTGTGATTTGTGGGTCATTAAAGAAGGGATGGAGCCAAAAAGATGTGAATCTAAAGAAATCAGATTATTGGCACTGCCTCCTTGGCCTGTGACCAAACACTCTAGTAAATACAAACACAGGGGGCCCAGCACTCACCATAACAAACTATCTCACCTTCACATTCAAATAATCAATTAAATAAATAATGGAGTTTTAGTTCATGAATTGATCAATGCATTTAAGCTTGCAGCCCAACGCCAAGGGACCCCATTTCACTGCAAGTCCTACACTAACAACTGGTTTTCTAAGGAACCTGGCACCTGCTTACACATCATAGCTAAAATGAACATGTGTTTTTTCCTGGGTTAAAGCTCAACTGTCAAGTACCTTATGGCTTTTAAAGGTGAGACAATCCCAAACACAGCACCTAAATTAGTATTAAAGGGGCAGCTGTCACAGGTTTCAGGTAAATGGGCTTATCTAGGGTGCATGAGAAAGCTATGATCACAGTAACAGAGGTTAATTACAAATCAACCCAAATATATAGATACAGAAGTACCAACAAAAAAACATATGTTCATTTCAGCTATGATGTGTAAGCAGTTGCCAGGTTCCTAAGAAAACCAGTTGTTAGTGTAGGACTTGCAGTGATATGGGGTCCCTTGGCGATGGGCTGCAAGCATAAATGCATTGATCAATTCATGAACTAAAACCCCGTTATTTATTAATTTATTTAATTGATTATTTGAATGTTAAGGTTGGATGGTGAGGATGGCTTTTCCTCGCTAAAAAAAGTAATCTTCGCCATACAAGCTCACAGCTAGCATTATATATACCCCTATATCTTAACAGACAGTCTAAGGAACCTATACATTTTAAAAATAATACATTCAGCAGTTCCCGAGTTTATCTCGTACAAACAAACACACAAACAAATGATCTTAACCAGCGTTGCCTGGGTATTTATTTGTCCCAATCTTCTGTTAGAGAGGAAATTTAGTGTATATAGTGTAAAATCTTATTTACAGGTAACTAAAAGTATATTATAAATATTTAATTACAATTAGAATTTTTATTATAGAATTATAATAAAGGTATAGAATAAAATGTATAAAGTAAAATCTTTTACATTTTTACTATAATATTATTTAATTTAATCAAAACTTGATTATAAACAACATTTTTAGTTTTACCTTCAGGAGCAAGAATAAATAAATTCTTGGGTGAACCCACCCTTGAGCCATCAACATAAAGTTGTCTGTGGGAGAAACATGGCGATCTCAAATCCACTCCGCAGTACTTAATAGTCTGCCCCTGTGACTTGTTGATCGTGATCAAGAATGCAAGTCTCATTGGAAAATGCAATCTCTTAGGGCCAGATGTATCAAGCTTCAAAAAGTGATAAAAAGGAGTGATAAACAGCCAGCCAATCAGCTCCTAACTACCATGTTTCACTCTCCACTTTATCACTTTTTTGAAGCTTGATACATCTGGCCCTGTAAGTAAAAAGGGAGATCCGTCGGAATGAATGCTATCCGTGGGATAAAAACTGGTTCACTCTCTCCCTTTCCTGTTATGATAGTCACTTCGATTGGGCTTGAATGTCACCAGGACTGTCACCAATCAGCTTAGCGATCCTGAAAACTATGGATTTCACACTAATGTCATTATGGACATTGTATTTTTCACACTTCTTACCCCAGATGCTGATGGGGGCTAAACTTTGACTTAAACCCAAAAATTATGTATTCAACACTAATATTGTTCATTTTTTTAATTATATTTACGACACCCCCTTCCCACACCAAACCCCTTACCCCTAGCGGTGCTAGGGTTATTTTTGTCCATATTGTAAGTCATATGTGTACCAGGTTTGGTGTAAATTGCTCCAGGCATTCTAGAGTTATGCCGGAACATACATACGCACATACTGTACATCTATTTTTATATATAGATTAAATAGTTATCAAGGTTTTCTTGAATTTAACTATAAATAATCCAAATATAACAAAAACAAAAATGAGTGATCATCCAATATCATAAATAATATGACAATAAAAAAATAAAGTGCTTATTAAAAGAGTGAATATATAATTTGGACACCTACCTGCATTGTTTTCCTTTTATGAGGAATGACAGCTAAAATTCTGTCTTGGATTTCTGTCCCCTACTGTATTTCACCTATTTTGTCATTGCACAATTACTCTTGGAATGTATTGCTTGCCATATTCACTTCCTATTTTTAGATAATCCTCTTTTATGTCAGCGAAGACCTTGGGCCATGCATTCTTTTGCTAATATTGCTTTTATCACTTTTAAACATTTCTGTACATTTTTATACTGTTTTTCATCACTATTATATCTGATTTATTGAAGACCTTTGTTGTTTCTTTGTCAGTAATGAAGGCACTTCTGTATGGTGTAAGATCTACTGTACTGCAATGCAAACCTGGCACTGGAGATGCAGCTGAAGAGGATCCCAGAGGCTGCCATGGACATTGGGGGATGAGGTAAAAAATGAAATATTCTGAAAAACCACGGTTTTCGGCACATTTCGGTTTTTGGATAAGGGAGATCAGACCTGTATTACTTTCAAAAAGAAGACATCAGCAGGTGATAGCATAGAACTCCACAAAACTGTAAAGGTCTTCAAGACCTCAAAGTACAGGAGCTGTTATCAAAAAACAGAAGGATAGACAATTTCACTGGAGGGTTTCCATATGATTACTGTACATATATATTCTGTCATTTTGATGGGCTATTAAGTAGTCATAATATATTTTGCAATAAAGGAAGACCCTCCTTTTTGCTCTCACTGATTTCCCCAAAATGTTCAATAAGGTTGGCTAAACATTTCAGTTTTTTTATTTAGACACTTGGACTTTACCTCACTTTACCATCCCGGGCTGCCAAATTATATTCAGAATCCTGGGTTGAGCTCACTGAAGTACGTATATACTCTCAACCATTACAATAGGTTCTGTCCAGCCATAAATAACACTATTAGTGAAAGAGGTTTTTTGTTATTGTGAATACCACAAATCTCAGAAACTCAGAGATCTCGATTGCCTACATTTGCAAAGATATGATTAAGATCCCAGACCCAATCAAGACTTCTCTGACACTTGGTCACTAACATTACATGATAATAGAACAAACTCTGAGACATAAAATTGCTTATTGATATGCTAGGGGACACCGGACTTATATCTGGTCGACAGGTCTTCTATGTCTAGCTTGACCAAGGTAAGGCTCGAAAATGCTTAGTTGAGAATGTCCAGATAGATGGCAAAAGATAGTTGACCATGCCTAGATTGACAATAAAAGAAGATAGATGCTAGCATTAGGTCGCCAGAAGCGAGGTCGATGGTCACATTTTTAGTGACGGTGGACTTGGTTCATACTTTACTATCCACGTGTATATCAATAGTGTGATGAGCATAGCAAGGCACCATGCCTAACATTCCTAAGGTTCATGTTCAGAGTATAGGACCACCCAGGCCAGCACAACCTAAACACCCCAAGACATCACAACAGTGAGACTTAGCAGTTGGCTTACAAAATGCTGTATTGGGTCGTGTCAGTTTGGGACATCCTGTATTATGGACTTGTACCTACAAAATGTTATGGACCCAATTGATGAGATCACCTGGCCATTGTAGATATCCATATATTTGACCAAAAAAATAGCTAAGAAAATTATTAATTAAAAAAAATCATCCTTTTTGGATACTTTCGATTTTAAATGTGGGAAATTACAAAAAAGCACACATGACTTTTTGTTATATTGATGACTCAGTTGGCATCACCAAATGTAGAGTATTACATCTGCATAGAACTAACAGCAAAATCATATTTAACTCCTAAATGTGGACAGAAACAAATAAACATTATATAGAACTATGAAGAAAGTTTTATTTGTTCAGATAAAACTAACAAGGACAAAGAGTCAAAAAACAACTTTGTGTCAAAAGAGTTAAGAAAAAACACAAGAAAAAGAAAGCCATTGTGGTTTGCAAAAGAAGTAGCAAGTATTGTGAAAGCAAAAAAGTTGGCCTTTAAGAAATTTAAGCAGACGCAGAATAATGAGGACAAAGAGGTGCATCTTGTTAGACAGAAGGAGGCTAAGAAGGTAATCAGATGTGCAAAAGCACAGGCTGAAGAGAAAATGGCCCAGTTAGTGGGTAAACGGGGGAAAACTTTTTTTAGGTATATAAGTGAAAGGAGAAAAACAAAAAGTGGAATAATTAGACTGAAGACAGAGAGTGGAAGTTTTCTTGAGGGGGGCAATGTAATAGCAGATAATATTAATAATTATTTCTGCTCAGTATTCACTGCTGAAAGAGAGGGAAAGGGGCCACAGTTAAGTTGCAAGTATAGTCAGAAAACTGAGGGAGAGACAAGTACATTTACAGAGGAGATCCTCACAGAACTCTCAAAACTGAAAGTGGATAAATCAATGGGGCCAGATGGGATACATCCAAGGATACTAAAAGAGCTTAAAGGGGAGCTGGTAAAACCAATAACAGAATTATTCAACCAGTCACTAGCTACTGGAGTAATCCCAGAGGACAGGAAAACAGCGAATGTAATCCCACTGCACAAAAGTGGAAGCAAGGAAGAGGTAAGCAACTATCGACCAGTGAGCCTTACATCAGTAGTAGGGAAATTGATGGAAACACTCTTAAAACAAAGAGTTGTAGAATATCTCAAAAACAGCAATTTACAGGATCCAAAACAGCATGGGTTTACTGGGGGAAGATCATGTCAAACAAATCTTATTGACTTTTTTGACTGGGTGACTAAAGTAATAGATCAAGGTGGGGCTGTAGACATAGCTTATCTAGACTTTAGTAAAGCTTTTGACACTGTCCCACATCGCAGACTGTTAAATAAACTTGAAAGCTTGGGATTGGATTCTAAGATAGTTGAATGGATAAGAGCGTGGTTGCAGGACAGAAAACAGAGAGTTGTAGTAAACGGAGTACAGTCAAAGGAGGCAAAGGTTACAAGTGGAGTACCCCAGGGATCTGTACTTGGACCGGTGCTTTTTAATATCTTTATTGGTGATATTGCAAATGGAATTGAGGGTAAAATGTGCCTTTTTGCAGATGACACAAATGTATGCAACAGGGGAGACACACCAGGAGGGGTAAAACAAATGATTGAGGATCTAGGTAGATTAGAGAAATGGTCAAGAGAATGGCAACTACAGTTTAATGCCAAAAAATGCAAAATCATGCACTTGGGTCTCAGAAATCCAAAGACTCGATATAGTATAAATGGCACTATAATGGAAACTACTGAGGAAGAGAGGGATCTAGGTGTCACTATTTCAGGGGACTTAAAAGCAGGTAGGCAATGTAACAAAGCAATGAAGAAGGCAAGTCAGATGCTTGGTTGCATAGGGAGATGTATCAGCAGTAGAAAGAAAGAAAAAAGTAATAATGCCACTGTAAAGGTCATTGGTACGACCTCACCTAGAGTATTGTGTTCAGTTCTGGAGGCCATATCTCCAGAAAGATATAAATACATTAGAGACTGTACAAAGAAGAGCAACTAAAATGGTGCATGGCCTACATCACAAAACGTACCAGGAAAGACTAAAAGATCTAAATATGTATACTTTAGAGCAGAGAAGGGAAAGGGGGGACATGATAGAAACTTTCAAATATATCAAGGGTTTTAACAAGGTACAGGTGGGAGACATTCTTAACAGGAAGAGGAGCAACAGAACACGAGGACATGCACTGAAACTAGAGGGAGGAAGATTCAGGGGAAATGTGAGGAAGAATTTTTTCACAGAAAGAGTAGTAGATAAGTGGAATAGCCAACCATCAGAGGTGGTAGATGCAAATACAGTAGTACAATTTAAACATGCTTGGGATAAGCATATTGATATCCTTACAAAAAAATAAGGATCAAATATGGTTTAAGTTAACATGTTTAAAAAAAGGGGCAGACTAGATGGGCCAAGTGGTTCTTATCTGCCGTCAAATTCTATGTTTCTATGTTTCTATGTAAGAAATTTACCAATTGGTGGTGTGCAGTTTGATATGACACAGATGTCTAGAAATAAGAGGACTTGTGAGGAAAAAAAAAACAGCTGCTCACAACTAAAATTAAGAATACTCATGTAAAACAAGTTATATACAATTATATTTCCTTGCTTTCACTGAGCATGGATGGTATTTTTTGAAGTGGAGTTTCAAGAAAATAGAGAAAAATTCTGTGAACCTAAAACAGGATAAAAATCAAATTTGCAAAGATTTTCCCCATATAGTTTAAAGTATATGATCTCATATCCTCTTTACTACTTCTGAGAATACAGAACATCTTTTTTCTGGATTTGGCTTTTGTTACTTTCTCAAGATCATCCTATACATAAGATGGAGGAGTTGTATTGCCTAGTTTTGGTAGAGTTTAATTATATTTCTCAGTGTATCACTCAATATCGTTTAATAATCCTAAAACAACAGAATGAACAATACTGTACATATTAAATTCTAGATACACCTTAGCAGTAACACCAAGCAAAGCCACCCGGAGAGTATAATAGATAACTCATATCAATAAAAATTGGACACTCTTCCATGAAAATATTCAGCAATAATAAGTGCATCTGTATCTTCCAACCCATTTTACAAAGAATTGTAAAACTGCAGGAGTCTTGTTATAAAAATGAATGAAAATAAATAATTGAAAAAAATATATACAATACAATGTTTTCTAGCAAAATGAGAAAGAATGAAAATGTGTACAGTACCTGCTTGTTGGTGACAGCAACTGCACTACAGGCCTTGTCTGATCCTTATTTATTGCTTCTAAAAACACATCTTTAGGTAATGTTCTCTAAGGAGCTTATTACTTAAGGGGCCAAACTCACAGGTGATCTACAATTAGCAATAATTGTGTTCTGTGATTCTTTAAAAACCTGGTTAAAGTTTTTTTTTTTATTAAATGCATATAACTAGTTTCTCAATAGTTTCATACAGTATGTAAGACCATATTCAAGAATAACTGGCCCCTACTTCATAAAGACCCTGTATTGAGTACCCTGCTACCCAAAAAAAATGCAGTTCATACTGTATACCGTAAAGCAGACAACTTAAAAGACAAACTAGTGAGGAGTGCACTACAGACCACAGAACCAACACATGTGAGGTCTAAAGGCTTCCACAGATGTGGTACCTGTTTTTTGTGTAGGACGGTGAAATCCAAAGATTCCAAATTGACGTCATTCAAAATAAAGTACAAGGAATATAAGATATCTCAATCTGGTACTCTATCTGTACTTTTCATACACCGAACGTTATATACTGTACATCATTGAGTGCACATGTGGTCTACACTATGTAGGACGACAACTAGGGCACTAAATACAAAGACTGTCGGACCACTTCAGAGAGGTACATAAGAGTTCTAGCACCCACATCAAGGATTTCCTTGCAATAGAAAACATAAAGAACACTTGGAAAAACGGGACTCGGAAACCACACTAGCAAGGAAGGAGATGCAATGAATCCTTAAGTTGAAGACACTGATCCCAAATGGTCTTAACATAGACTTTGAATTGAAGTGGTTCTTGTGAAAGAACAATATTCCATCCAGCTAGTTCATCCACCTCAAATTAAATTTTATTTTTGTCTTGTTTAGTCTTTATTTTTTTTTTTTAATTCAATACATTTTTATTGTTTTTTTATTATATGCATACAAAAAACAAAGAAAAAAACAAGAACAAGACGTAAACATACAAGCAAGACTTAGTACACAGGTGCAAGCTCCCTCATCCAGTAGAGGGTTACATCGAGTAGATATCTAAAGGGTAGTATACATATACAAATAAAGTGGCACAGTTTGCATATTGGTATCCCATCGTTAAGAGGCTCATGGTGTTAAAGGGCAACAACATCTCTGGATTATTAAGTAATTCCATGTGTGATCTAACAACCTCGTGCACAGGCAGACTATAGGAAGAATTGCAGGCACAAGTACAATAAGAGAGTTAGGCACTTATTGTGGCAGGTCACAATGTCAAAGGGTGTATTTGTAATTGTGGAGGTACAAGGCATCAGTATCCAAGTGTCAGGGTGTATTCATATTATTAGTGACGGTACAGGGTGTTGGTCCTTACGAATCTAGGAGATTTACCATATATTAGGGCACTAGTCCCAAGGCATTAGTTTTGGGGAGTATTTCTTGTTGAATACGTAGACTCCAACCATTTATACCATATGGAGTGAAACCTTTTCTCACTACTCCTGGACAGGTAGACAAATTTTTCATGACTCACAGGCTGATATACTCGGCGTCTCTCCCCTCATCCATAATCTGGCTATAATCACTTTAGCTAGGGCACATATGTTGATCATAAAACGTTTATCCGTAGCAGTGAGGGCCTCCTCATCAAAAGCAGAGAGTAAACAAGAGACAGGGGTGATCGCATTCCCGGGGATGCCTGTATCAATCAGAAAGTCAGTGACAGCTTTCCAGTACGTATTTATGCTAGGACATGACCACAATTAGTGGAAAAAGGTACCTTCTGCTGCATTGCACCTGGGACATATCGAGGATGAGGATCCTCCTATGCGATGTAATAATGTCGGGGTCATGTACACCCGGTGTAGAATATAATACTGTATCTGTTGGAATCTGATATTAGTTGTGGACAATCTGTGGGCCTCTAGGGCGCTAGACCATATTTCATCGGTCATAGTTCCCAGGTCAGCTTCCCACTTTGACCTAACAGAGGGGAGGAGGTCTGAGTGAGATTTCTGTTGTATAGCCGAGTACAGTGTGGATAACGGGTGCCCTCCCGAGGCTGTCTGGATCAGTGTTTTAACGGGGGAATTATTAATAGATGGAAAGGATGAGGAACCCACTTGTTTGTTGAGGGCATGTCGTATCTGGAGGTACCTATAGAATTGCTAGTTGGGAATGGGGAAATTAACCTGTAGTTCCTGGAAAGTTTTAATGGTGTTATTATGATACAAGTCTCCCAAACTGGATACATTCCACCTGTTCCATGTGCTGTCCACTTCAAGAGAAGCCAGTTCAGGTAAGGCACGGGTATTAAGTAGGGATATCTCTGGGTCCCAACCCTGATCCCCCATAATTCCATGAACCAATCGCCATATAATAATCGCCTGTTTGATCAAGAGGATTCTAATATTTTTAGTGGTACCACCTAACAGAATTTGTAATGGAGAAGTTCCCGAGGAGTGTTGGGCAAATAATTTTATGTGGAGAGTAGTAGCATCCGTTACATTTAACCATTCCCATATAAAGCACAGCTGGGCTGCATAATAATAGTACCTGAAATCAGGTAGGGCTAGGCCGCCTAGATATTTGGGTCTAGTGAGGGTTTGAAGACTAACCCTAGGGCGCTTTCCTGCCCATATTAATAAGGAGAGTAAACTTTCGATTTTTTTAAAATGCTTCTGGGGGATATATATTGGGGCTTGCTGAAGAATGTAAAGGAGTTTAGGCTGAAAGACCATTTTCACCAAATTGATTCTTCCAGTGACTGTTAGTGGTAATTTGCTCCAAAGTGGCTTTTTAGTGCGGAGATAGGTTATTTGTGGGAGAAAGAAGAAAGGTGTACCAGCGCTGGCTGTAAAGAATACATTTGAAAGTATAAAAATATACTGAACGTTATTCTTTACAAAGTTTATTTACTAATAAAAGTGCTAAAAAAGCTGGTACTTGTTTCCTAGCACGGCCACACCGATTTACATCGGGGTGGTCGTGTCGGAAAAATCGGGTCGATCGCATCGCATGCGATTTGGTCGCATGCGATGCGATCGACGCGACCGACCGATTTTGGACCCGATTTTTTTTTTTTAATGAAATGTAAATCGGGTCCCTGGGACCCGATTTTACATTGAATTCAATGTAAAAATATTCCCAACCCCCCCAAATTTAACGGCGTACACCGCACCCCACGATAGACACCAACCCGAAGCGTGGCGAGCGCAGCGAGCCCGCGAGGTCCTCCGACCTTTTCATTCCCCTACTATCCACTAGGGCGTGGAGTTGAGAATAGAATAGTGTGGCGAGCGCAGCGAGCCACCGAGCCCGAAGCGTGGCGAGCGTAGCGAGCCCCGCGAGGGGACGCGGATACCTTCACAGGTAAACGCGTCCCTTCGCGGACTTCACAGGTGTCCGCGTCGCCACGGACACCTGTGAAGCCCGCGAGGGGACGCGTATAACTGTGAAGGTATCCGCGGCCCCTCGCGGGGCTCGCTGCGCTCGCCACGCTTCGGGCTCGGTGGCTCGCTGCGCTCGCCACACTATTCTATTCTCAACTCCACGCCGATGTGGATAGTAGGGGAATGAAAAGGTCGGAGGACGCGCACCGCCGCCCCTCGCGGGCTCGCTGCGCTCGCCACGCTTCGGGTTGGCGTCTATCGTGGGGTGACGACGGGGACATCTATAATGTGAAATGGGTCATATTGGCCCATTTCACATTTTTCACATTTTTTCACTATTTCAATGTCAAAAAATATTTTAACATTGAACCCGATGGAAAAATCGGGGGCATCGCGTCGTGACCATTGTTAATGGTCCCGACCGACGCGATGCCCCCGATATTTTACCTTTCCCGACACGATTTCAATGTTAAAATATTTTTTAACATTGAAGCCTATGGGGAAATCGCGGGCATCGCGTCGGTCGCGTCGGGACCATTGTTAACGGTCCCGACCGACGCGATGCCCCCGATATTTTATCCTAGCCGGCCAAATGGACCTGATTTCAAAGGAAATCGGGTCCATCGGGGGTAATCGTGTACCTTAAGTTAAGGTACACGATTACTCCCGATTGTGGCCATGCTAGGAAACAAGTACCAAAAAGCTATACCATTAATGGTTTAAATGAATCAATGTATAAAACAGGGGGTTACAATAAAATAATAGGACATTCAATGGGCATCACAATGACATGGGTTGAACAGGCATTGAATTTGCATATTACCACACGGACGTCTCAGATGGTAGTCCCATAAAAGCAGCAGATGACCAGGTGGCCAATGGCAGTCCCAAAACACAGAGTCCAGTTGGTAAATTAGGTTCCTCTGGTGGGAAAAGATGGTAAACCTGGAGGATAGATGTAAATTCCAATAGCTGCCTCGGATGATGAGGGGGGGGGGGGTGCAATAGCACACGATGGTGTCCGCTGTAGTGTGGATTAGCCCGATTTTGGTGATGCGTTTGGAAAGAATGTCCGTTTGTTGGGGGGCTCAACGCGTTTCTCTGGGTCAAACACCCAGCTTCTTCAGGAGCACCTGAAGGACAGTAGTCTTCAGCTGAGCCAAGCATTGGTTCAGCCACACCCACTGTGTGGTATTCATTGGAGGTGGAATTGGTTACAGCAATTACCTTAACCAGTATGGAAAGTCCCTCCTCTTGTATTATACAAACAGGGAGTTGGACAGAAGTTGGCCAGAGCTTTCATTCTAAGTATGGTATTTTGTGATGGAAACTAGGCAGTGTCACTGTGAATGTATGTAACCTCCCTGAATTGTGAGTGTCATGGGCGAGATAACTAAAGTTTTGTGCAAGTCTGAGTCATGCATATGGAGAGGGGGAGCCTGATTCTAAATGATTTTCTGCACCATGTATGGGGCTGGTGCAAGTGATAATAACAATAATGACGGGTATTGTTGTATACGTAAAATCCATGGCCTTTTTTATAAGCTCTATTGAATAAATCTTCAAATTTCTAATTTTCCATTTCTTCTGGATATTTTTATATATTTATATGCCTTGTATTATCCACCGGCCTTCTTGCTTCCATTATTTAGACTTATTTTCCCATGATAACTACAGTATAGGTGTTTCAAGTTGTATATTTACTTATTTTCTGTTTTTTGTTCTATTCTGCTTTAACTATTCTTTGGAATGTGTCTATATTTGGGATCTTATTCAGGTCCATTTGCATGGACCAAACCTTGGGGGGCGAACCATTAGCATATGTGAACGCTGGGCATTCTCATACTAATGGGCTGATAATTATATTTTTTTTTGGGGGGGGGGGCAGCTAATATCACCATATTGCTCTGAGCAACCTTAGATATGCATGCACATTCCACATCATTCGATGGCCGATGACCATCGAATGAGGTGGGTGTTATCCCGCAGTCTACGAATGGATGTTTATGTAAAACATCCATTCGCAGACGGTGCGTGCCAACACATACTGCAAATGGGTGGTGGCCAAGCCACCATTCGCAAGGCGGCGTTTGGTCAACACCCCCCTTGATCCCATAATTTGGCTGGGATAGAATTTGGGATATTCTTCAAAATTTGGTGTGGAAATGTTTTGTACAGTAGATTTGATTTTTGAACAGCTTAATAGAATGCCACTTAGAAACATAGAATTTGACAGCAGATAAGAACTACTTGGCCTATCTAGTCTGCCCCATTTTTAATCTAGTCTGCACCTTAACATTGTACTTGGTTTTGTAGAATGTACAGAACTGGGAGGACATTGGTCAAATCATTCCGTTGTGTGGATGATTGGAGTAGTAAAGTTAAAATACCAAATAACCCCAACACAACACAACATGCAGCCAACTGCAGAATTAGGAGAATATCTTGCAACAGAGGGCTGTGATGGGCACAGGCAGGGACGGCAACAGAAATCTTGGGGCCCTGTACAATGATATTTCTGGGGGCCCCACCTAATCCCAAATCCACACAACGCTCTTTTGCATGAGCCTCATTTAACCTTTTGCTGCTCCAGAACCTGCTTTCAGGTGTGGACTTCTCTCATTTACATCCTGCTGGCTTCTGGCTGCTGCTGGCCTGTCACTTTTACAAAAGAATGCCTAGCACTACAAGTAGGCAGCGCAGGTCTTTCACAGAGTGTGGAACATACGACCCGTGCATGCGCAGTAAAAGTACTGGAGCCGGAGACTGAGGCCACAGCACCAGCGGTGGGTACGGCTTTGCGCCTGCAGCCCCAGGCCGTGCGCACACACACAGTAGATGGCTCTGCGCACCGAGTGGCAGGGTGCACACACAGTAGACGGCAGTGGCACACAGTGAGTCAGTCAGACTCAGCCAAAAACGGATGGTGCACAGTAGACGGCTGGGCCCCAAGGGTCACTGACAGGCCAGCTACTACAGGCAGTGGCTGTGCTGGGTCATGGAAATTCTGGGGCCCTAAAGATCTCTGGGGCCCGTCACACTTGTCCCCCTTGACCCCCCCTGTCGCCTGCCCTGGGCACAGGGAGATGATTACCACTGTTGATGTCAGCAGCCCTCCCTCCCAACAGCCAGGTGCCGTCTGCATTATTCTCGGGGCATTCCCAGAAAATGCTGGTGTGCTGCTTACAAATGGCCTACAGCAGTCAATCACCTTGCGATGTGTTCCATGAGCATGGTCATCAGATAATGATTGAGTCTGAATAAGGCCCAGAGTTCTAAAATCTTGGCTTTATTCTTAGCGCCACTGCGCTGTGAAGATTAGTGTTTAGTAAGGTGAAAATATATTGCTCTACTTAGATAAAATAGATTTCAGTTTGATTATAGGCCAGTTGCCCAGATCCAAGCCTTCATAATTATAAAGCGGTGCTGACTAACCTTTGCCTGTGCCATGATCAGACACAGAATTCCTATAAATATAGAAATGTGGTGCAGATTGATTAAGCCTGATGAAGTGATAAAGCAGAGATAAAATAGAAGATGCACCAGCCAATCAACTTTGTTTAAAAAAATAAAGCTAGGACCTGACTGGCTGGTGCTTTATCACATTCCATTTGATCTCCACTCATTAATCAAGCTTAATACATCTGTCCCTGTGTTTGGTAATAAAGGAAAAGCATACTATTCTTTACTGGAAGATAAAACTAGAGTTTACAATACACTCCTGCTGCTGGCCCAATATCACCAGTGTGATCTTTGCAGAGCACTGGTGATGCTATTAGTAGATGTTAGTTGTACTCTACTAATTACACCAACACCTAATTACACCTTCTCATATGCCCTCACTATGCTTTCTTTATCAGAAATAACCCATACCCTCAGTCATGTTGTATGTGAGAATGGCAGAACTGTTTGGCTCATATATGACAATGGGAAACATTGGTAATCTGCTGTTTGCAGTCATGTTTTCTGTGGATTTTTTGAGTTTTGTTTGGATTTACATTAATAAATACATTAATAAAGTTAAATTTCCACTGTATTGTCACTGTCAATTTAAACACTGTTTCTTATTTTACAAGCAGTGGTACAATGGTAATATTTGAGAAGCACAACATCATCATACTATCGTAGTCTACTAGGAATTACATCTTACAATTTATAGTATACGCAGGAATTAATGATAAACAAATATTTATTTTTATACTTTTAGCTTGATATTTTTGTAGTATAATTGTGAAAACTATAATTGATCTTCATGCTACATGGGACCAGAGGCAGATTGTCCACAAGGCAACCTAGGCACCTGCCTAGGGCCCAGCAGGTCCCAAGGGGCCCCATAACAATACCCTGGCCATCGAAAACTTTCCCAGAGGAGCAATGCTTGACTACCACGTGACGTATTAACATCACATGGACCTTCTTGCTTCCCACAAAGTCCCTTTGATAATCTTTGATTGGATAAATAAAATGTTTGAACACACAAAATGGTTTCATCCGCTGTCTGTGGGCAGTCAGGCTACTGTAAATGTGACACAGGTATCAAGACTACTTCCAAAAGACCTAGAGCCTGATATTTAAAGATTGCCAATGTTCACGCAGCTGAGCATTTATCACGCACCGACAATGCTGCCTGTAATCAGCAGCAAAAATATGGCAATATGGATTGTTTGAGGGCCCCAAACCAGTATCTTGCCTAGGGCCCCATGAGGTCCCACCTTTGCATGGGACCATCACTTATTGCTGCATCTAACATGTACTTTTGCTCGAATATTCAGCTCGGGCCTTAGAATAATTGTGTAGCATTTGGGGATAAATATGCAGCCCAGGAGACCTGCACTAGAGGTCAGGATAGCAAATATCTCTACAGCCACCATGTATTTACCTTTGGTCCTCAAATACACTGGGATGAAGGTGACCCAGACACTGCAGAAGACTAACATGCTGAATGTTATGTGATGAGCTTCATTGAACTGATCGGGCAGCTTTCTAACTAAGAAGGCCAGTATGAAGCTGCAGACCGCTAGGACTCCAATGTATCCAAGGGCAGTGTAGAATGCTAATTAAATGCACGCATAATGTGTGTTAGTGTACATATCACATATTTCTTGCTTTAAGGAAAAATTCAAGTAGAAATAATCAATGAAATATAAGAAATATCTTATCTGCAAACATAATGTAACTGTAATTTGCTTGTGAACTTTAAAAAAAGAACAGAAATAGCAGTCAGATAGTATTTCTACTTGACTGAGGAGACAGAAAAAACAAATGTTACTGTCACATACTTATTTTCAAAAACAAATGAAACATACAAATTTAAATACTGATCAGATTTCTAAAATAAAAAAAGAAAATGTCAAATTTAGCGCTTTGATCTTAAAGAATGATGTTCAGCTAGCTTCCGCTTCCGTGCACGAGCAGCTGCTACAGACGTCACATGCTTTTAAACAGAGAGACATCACTCGATTCACACACTGGTACTAAAATAGTGCAGCACCGTGACCTGTTTGACCTGAGTTCTCACATGCAGTTGGTTAAATCCTCAGTCAGTACATGCCCAAATGTTAAAATATTGCATTTACTGAATGTTCAAATACAGTTAAGTAGTAAAATTCACCAAATGCAAAAGATAACAATTGCATAATTAGGCATGCACTTTGCACTTTAAATATGACATGTAATGACACAAACTCACAGAAAGTTACACTTATATGATCTTAGTACAGTACTTTGAGCTCATGATATATTTGATTCTGCAGATTTTCAAACATAAAGTGTGTTTAACATTTTTAATTTCTCAGATCTGTTGTTCGATCTGGGCACATATTTATTTATTCCTAGGATTTTAAAGACTTTAATTTTTGTAACTAGTTACGTTCGGTGACATGTTTTTTTTGGATAATTATGCTGTCTGTCTTTGTTTTAAGATATTTTTGGATTTAATTAGGTTACATTGATTATTTAAGTTTAAAGCTATTTTAATCTTTAACCTGTTATGATTATCTTAACACTTCTTTTTAAGTTACTTTAGTTTAATTTGCTTTATTAAAAAACTGTATACCACATGTTACTTCAATTTAGATCTAGTTAATAGATGATTACTGAATTACCGTATTCAGAACAATCCAGTTCAATATCTGAGCAAGACTTCTCTTGCTTAGACCTATATGAACCAGAATAAAACTTCAAACTGATAGTCCCAGACATATCTCATCGAAGTTTTGTAGGGTTTAAAAACCTGTATAAATGAAAGGCTTATATTTTATGACACAATAGTCATTCTACCTATCACATACTACAGTGAGAGCTGACTTCCTGTCACTCACTTCGATTAAATTACATCTATTTTCTTATCAGCCTATAATTTTTTATTTTGAAAATAACTACAGTTTTTATAATAAGTTTTCCAATTTAGAATAAGAATAAGCAATATCACATGATATAACATATATTGCGTTACATACCGTTCTCCACTAGACCACCTACTCCCCACATCATGACTTATTAACCACATTACAGTAAATAAAAGGTACGCTTACCTTATTTGTGTGGAAAGTCACATATAAGTATGGAGCAGGCAGTCTAATGCAGAAGGCAGCAGTCGTCGGGGTCACCATTGTTGAAACGGGAATTATTATAGACTCCATTTTCCTTAATTATGTGATTCGTTTATTCAAATACAGAGAGATAAGATTATATTAGTAAATATTATATTAGACATGCCACATGGGGGGCTGAGCTGATGTGGGCGATCCTCATCGTGTGATTCTCCGTCTCAGCTAGCCAGCCCTCTCTTAGCCCAGCCCCCTCCCATCAGCTCAGCTTCCAGTCCAATTTATATCCTAACTATGGCCACAAATAACATGGGGTGGTTTCATATAAGGAAACATTCTAACTATAATATATACCTACATGGTAGAATGTATTTTAGCACTTCTGTCAGCAATTCTAGTCGACTCTGACGTAAGACATTTTGTAATTACAATATACATTTAAGCTATACATTCAATTCACGATCCCTAATATTGACAGCAACGGGTGATGAGGCTTCAGATTAGATTGAGCTGGTAGTCTTTGATTGATGACAACAGGTGATAGTAGCTTGCAGTAGCTTATGTCACATTGATAAGTCCTTGGATACGTATACTGAATATATATATATATATATATATATATATATATTGTTTATTAACTTGAAATCTTCAACTTGTGTGGAAATATAACTTTGTCCCATCCCAACAGGTCTGGTCCTGGTTCTTGAAATGCGGGGGACCACTAGTCATTTTGTCCCCCATATTTTGGGAACCAGCGCCGGACCTTGAGCCCGGTGCTGGTTTCATTAAATCAAGGGGACCCCTATTTGTCGGGGACCGTGATTTTATGTCACCAGCACCGGCTCAACCGGGGGCTGGTTATGCTCTGGCGGGGGACCCCGCGCAGTTTTTTTTTTTTTTAAATTGCAGTTTCCTGCAAATGTGCGATTTTCAGACCTGAAAATCGCACATTTTCAAGACTAAAGAAATCGCATCAAATCGCACCTAGTCGCACTATTTGGGCCGTTTTTCGCATCTCATTAAATATGTGAAAAACGGCCCAATCTTGCGATTTTCCAAAGTGCGATTAGGTGCGGTAAAAATCATGCGGTTTTTACCGCTACACATAGAATGTCACCCAAAGTCTGGTTCTTTATTTGTAGCAGGTTGACAACATACAATGTAACAGCTAGGTAATTCTTGAGCTACAGCAGGCAACACATAGCCTTCACAATATGGATACACTCCATAGATCCCTAGCATAATCCCCACATTCACCACCCTATTGTCAATCACTAAAAGACATTGGGAACCTTGACCCTCTGCTCTGGACAAACATATAACAGAAAATAACAAGTGTTGTTAATTAGCAGACAGCGATTCAGAATAGATCTTAGAAAAACCCAGACTAGATTGAATTAGTCCTGCTGCTGCTGCTCTAAACTCTGGACTGGATATTGCACATTCACTTCATTTGGAATTATGGTGCCCTGCCACAGTACATAGGGCCGATTTTTAATTGCACACTTGGACTCTAGTGCCGGATACAGACTGCTGCAAACATTACTCCAAGTTGTGTTCTTGTGCAGTTTGATACATTTTACTACATTTACTATAATGACATGCAAATGCAATTGTGTTCAAACTAAAATCTACCCCATAATCTATAAACTCTACAGCGTTTCAATAATCAAAGAGTGCATTCCATAAAATAAAAAAAAATAATACTTCAAATTTCTAGGCTTTAAAGATTTGTGAATAAGGTATAAATTTATTTAAAAAGCACAACAAACAATATACAAGTTACAATACCACCGGCCGGGAGATTAATTCAATGTGTACACAATTATTTATTACCATAAAAATAATTTAAAACTGAATCATTAAGCTGTAGCATACAAGGCTAACGCCCATAGCTAATTTGGCCTCATGATTTGAAGACCCACTTGGGCCGATATATCTAAGACCTGAGGCTTGATGAATGATATTTTATACAAGTAATATATTTGATAGACTATGGGTGCGGCCTCCAATATGTGGGCCGTACCACAAGGTGTTTACACATACGCTTTATGGAACATAAACGCAATATAATAACAGGTGTTAAAACACACCCTCTGTCTAAACATATTTCAATATGCCAGAATCAATGTACAAAACATGTTAGAATAAAAGCTATAGAATTTATCAAACCCACAAAAAGGGGATGTAGGAGAGAGGCCTACTGGATATTCCAGTTAGGGACAATGATACCAAATGGCCTAAACGACACCATAGAACTAAACAATATTTGAAATTTGATATATATTTCACTACACCGTACAAAGGAAAGTAACTTAAATAATGCCCCCTAGAATAGGGACTATCTCAAATAAGATCCTTCTGCCGTGTATATATATGTTTTTTACTTTCTATCTGTCTGTCTGCAAGGTTTTTTGAATATGCATTGTTTCTTCCGATTTTTTGTTTTCATGAAGATTTACTTTGAATGCTTATAGGCATCCCCATATTAGTGCTCAGTAGTAACAAAAGAAAAGAGACGTCTCTTACGAGTAATAATATTATCTATATGGACGGCTACCTCCCGGCTGCCTGAAATGAGGAGTGGCCTTCCAATTGACAGAGAGAAACTACTAAGAATAAAATAAATTAAAATAAAATATATGCACATATGGGCGTGCTTATAAATGCATATGCAGGTCTCTAATGATTTACATGCATTTTGTATTAATATGTAGCAAATATAAGGGTTAAAGCTACTTATTATTAATCACTCACCATTTGGACCTATTTTTAGATACATATTGCCTTATATGGCTATTAAGTTCTTCCTCTATATATATATACATATAATATAAATTACTAGAGAGATGGATATATATGCACCCGTTTGTGTTTATTATTATTTATTTTTTTTATATATTTTTTTTTATGTTTTTTCGTATATATAATCCTATTTTTATTTTCTATTTTTTATTTTTATTTTTTTTTTTTTATTTTTTTTTCTATTTTTTTTTTTGTTTTTAATTTTTTATATTTATTATTATTATTTATTATTTTCAATTTTATTAATCTTATCCATTTGATAGAGACTACTATCTGCTTATCCTATATATTTGATAACCTTTCTTCTTCTTTTAAATCCTTTTTAGTATTGAGATTATGTTTGTGGAGACATGGCGATAAAACAAAACATAGTATCTTAATTCTGTATGTTGTATAAAATGTTATAAGTAACAATATTGGTAGCAAAACTGAAACTGAGGCTTGAATATATATACCAAAATAAAGGAAGCTCCCATATGAGCAAGATGGAGACCGTGTATAAAAACGAGGCTTGGTTTCTATAGAACCTACACACATATATAACAGGGACAGGTATGAAAACGAGGCTTGGTGTCCGTAAAGAAACAAAGGAAGCTCATAGATGAGCAATAGGAAGAACTCGTATGATAACGAGGCTTGGTTCAGGACATACAGATAAACTGCGCAGAGCTATGACAACAGCAGATAACGCTGGGGAATGATTGTAAACACGCCCACATAGGGCGGCGCAAGTGTAAATAAATAGATGAGGACGGAGTGCTACAAAACATCTGATGAAGCCGCTGATTTGGAGAGAGGCGGGGAAACGCGTCATCGCACGTCATCACCTATTGCCACAAACGAGCTAGCCACGTGAGCCGGGGAGACCTTTTGCCGGAGCAGAGAGTCCCAGAGAGAGCTGCACGCAAATACCAGCAGTTGGACCCGCTTCAAGACAGCAGGACGGTTCTGTTCCCAAAGTGGATTACAAATCATTCCAAAACTGTCGGAGCTGCATACAAGTGGAAGCCTAAGTATTTCTGCAAACCTTATTATATGCAAATTTGCTTGAATGAATGAGTATCTGCAGCTCTATCTAGAGCATTGAGCATTATAAAGGCTGTATATTTGCAAAGCTTTCTGCGTGACTGACTAACTTGCTTGCTATTCAAAGCTAAAACCTATATGCCTTTGCTGAGACTTTTTAGAATCTATCATCACTAATTAAGACTACATCAAAGTGAAAATATCATTCATCAAGCCTCAGGTCTTAGATATATCGGCCCAAGTGGGTCTTCAAATCATGAGGCCAAATTAGCTATGGGCGTTAGCCTTGTATGCTGCAGCTTAATGATTCAGTTTTAAATTATGTTTATGGTAATAAATAATTGTGTACACATTGAATTAATCTACCGGCTGGTGGTATTGTAACTTGTAAATTGTTTGTTGTGCTTTTTAAATAAATTTATACTTTCTGATACTTTTTGTGTATAAATTTGTGTCAGTCTGAGGGCCGAGTATCCCTCATAAACGGCAGCTGTGGTCAGTACTAGTGTCCTGTGCCTAGTTAAACTTTGCTTGTTTTGTGAATAAGGGATGGGAATTTGTTGAAAAATGCTACATGTTCTTTATTGTTTATTGCAATGAGGCGCCAAAAGGCCTTTTTAATATCTTTGTTTTTGAAGCTATAGATCAGAGGATTTAACATGGGTGTTGACGTGGTAATTATCAGTGAGACTATCTTATCAACGTCTAGAGTGAACGATGATGTGGGTCTCAAGTACAAACAAAAAAGAGACACGTAGAGTAGAGACACGACTGTGATGTGAGAGGAACATGTATAGAAGGCTTTACGTCTACCCACACTTGAATGTATTTGAAGAACAGTTTGAATAATGTAGATGTAAGACAAAATAGTAAGAGTGAATGGCAAGAAACCAACAAACACAGACTCCACAAATATAAGATGTTCCATTCTGGAGGCACCATGACAAAAGAGCTTCATAATAGCAAGAAGGTCACAGAAGAAGTGGTTGATTTTATTGACCTGAAAGCAGTTGATGTCGTACACTATAAATATAGCAGGAAGTACTTCTGTGAATCCCAGGACCCAACATGCAGATGCCAGGAGAGAACAGACCTTCGTGCTCATGATGGTAACATACCGTAGGGGGTAGCAGATGGCAATATATCGATCATAACTCATGGCAGTTAACAGCATAAACTCACAGCATAGGAGAGTCACATAAAAATACATTTGGGCAATACATGCCGAAAAAGAAACACGTTTATTTCCAGAAGCATATATGTCAAGTGTCTTATGCATAGTTACTGTGCTGTAACATAGGTCCATGATGGATAACTGTGAAACAAGATAATACATTGGAGTGTGCAGATTGTGGTCTTTGCAGATTAGAAGAAAGAGGGTGGAATTTCCAATAACAATAAGGAGATAGACGAGTAAAACCGCCAGGAAAATAGGAACCTGCAGTTCTGGCAAGTCAGTAATACCTTCTATGATAAAATAATCCACCCATGTATTGTTCTTCTCCATTGTGTGATTTGCTTTTGAAACAAGTGATAATGACAATCATTAGTGATACCATTGAACTAGATGACTTCTTCAAATCAAAGAAATAATAACCATTTTCTGACGCAGTGTTATACACTCACTCAATGTACAACAAATTCTTACAATGAAGCTATTGACCTCAAATATAACATTTTATGGAAGGTAATATCCTCATTATGTGTTTTTTTTATTGAATTCCATCACATAACAGATTTTTCAGATTTATTTATAACCGTAAATTAACAAATTACAATATGTGTTTCTTGAGAACACAGAAAAGAAGATTTCCTATATTCATTACTTAACTAACTATTCGATTAACTCAAGGGACGTCATTATCCTCTAACACAGTGGTTCCAATCTGGGATAGGTGTACTCCTGGGGGTACATTACAGACCAGTTGGGGGATACTTCAACGTAATATTGGTAATGGTGGAAGAAGTCTCCCATTGATTTCAAGGTGAACCATGTCCCTTCACTTCCAGTTCCATCTGCAGCATCATTAGATTCTACTCATGCTTTTGCCCAACCAGCAATCCTTTAGGAGCTACCTCCACTGCCCTTAGACATCAGCAGTCCTCCGCTCTGACACGGGTGGAGGAAGCAATCCTACAGGTGTTAATGGGAACCCTGAAGACAGTACATGCATACCGATCACTTCCACGCCACTTGTCAGCACTGTGGATATTTCAAATTCAGAGGAAGGGGTACTCTTGTATTAAAATCCTTATCAAGTGGAACGGGAGAGAAAAAAGTTTGAGAACCGCTGCTCTAACTCGTTTACTTTTCCTTATAAGTTTTGGTCTAAATATATATTTGTGTTTTGCTGGACTAGTTTTTAAAATTATCTACTCGTTTTAACCATTACAAATATTTAGGTATACTCCTCTAGTATAGATGCAGCAACCTTTATGTTTACAACAAGGTAGAAAACTAAATTGTATTCAGTTGTGCATGAGTACCAAGAAACCCCCCCATTTTCTTTTTATGTACTGTTTATTGAATGCCATTATAATAGGCTCCATCATCCCTCGCTGCAAAATGCTGTGATTTGTGGGTCATTAAAGAAGGGATGGAGCCAATAAGATGTGAATCTAAAGAAATCAGATTATTGGCACTGCCTCCTTGGCCTTTGACCAAACACTCTAGTAAATACAAACACAGGGGGCCCAGCACTCACCATAACAAACTATCTCACCTTAACATTCAAATAATCAATTAAATAAATAATGGAGTTTTAGTTCATGAATTGATCAATGCATTTAAGCTTGCAGCCCATCGCCAAGGAACCCCATTTCACTGCAAGACCTACACTAACAACTAGTTTTCTTAGGAACCTGGCACCTGCTTACACATCATAGCTAAAATGAACATGTGTTTTTTCCTGGGTTAAAGCTCAACTGCCAAGTACCTTATGGCTTTTAAAGGTGAGACAATCCCAAACACAGCACCTAAATTAATATTAAAGGGGCAGCTGTCACAGGTTTCAGGTAAATGAGCTTATCTAGGGTGCATGAGAAAGCTATGATCACAGTAACAGAGGTTAATTACAAATCAACCAAAATATATAGATACAGAAATACCAACAAAAAAACATATGTTCATTTCAGCTATGATGTGTAAGCAGTTGCCAGGTTCCTAAGAAAACCAGTTGTTAGTGTAGGACTTGCAGTGATATGGGGTCCCTTGGCAATGGGCTGCAAGCTTAAATGCATTGATCAATTCATGAACTAAAACCCCATTATTTATTTATTTATTTATTTAATTGATTATTTGAATGTTAAGGTTGGATGGTGAGGATGGCTTTTCCTCGCTAAAAAAAGTAATCTTCGCCATACAAGCTCACAGCTAGCATTATATATACCCCTATATCTTAACAGACAGTCTAAGGAACCTATACATTTTAAAAATAATACATTCAGCAGTTCCCGAGTTTATCTCGTACAAACAAACACACAAACAAATGATCATTAACCAGCGTTGCCTGGGTATTTATTTGTCCCAATCTTCTGTTAGAGAGGAAAATATTAGTGTATATAGTGTAGAATCTTATTTACAGGTAACTAAAAGTATGTTATAAATATTTAATTACAATTAGAATTTTTATTATATAATTATAATAAAGGTATAGTATAAAATGTATAAAGTAAAATCTTTTACATTTTCACTATAATATTATTTAATTTAATCAAAACTTGATTATAAACAACATTTTTAGTTTTACCTTCAGGAGCAAGAATAAATAAATTCTTGGCTGAACCCACCCTTGAGCCATCAACATAAAGTTGTCTGTGGGAGAAACATGGCGATCTCAAATCCACTTAAGAGTCTGCCCCTGTGACTTGTTGATCGTGATCAAGAATGCAAGTCTCATTGGAAAATGCAATCTCTTAGGGCCGAATGTATCAAGCTTCAAAAAGTGATAAAAAGGGGAGTGATAAACAGCCAGCCAATCAGCTCCTAACTACCATGTTTCACTCTCCACTTTATCACTTTTTTGAAGCTTGATACATCTGGCCCTGTAAGTAAAAAGGGAGATCCGTCGGAATGAGTGCTATCCGTGGGATAAAAACTGGTTCACTCTCTCCCTTTCCTGTTAAGATAGTCACTTCGATTGGGCTTGAATGTCACCAGGACTGTCACCAATCAGCTTAGCGATCCTGAAAACTATGGATTTCACACTAATGTCATTATGGACATTGTATTTTTCACACTTCTCACCCCCGATGCGGATGGGGGCTAAACTTTGACTTAAACCCAAAAATTATGTATTCAACACTAATATTGTTCATTTTTTAAATTATATTTATGACACCCCCTTCCCACACCAAACCCCTTTCCCCTAGCGGTGCTAGGGTTATTTTTGTCCATATTGTAAGTCATATGTGTACCAGGTTTGGTGTAAATTGCTCCAGGCATTCCAGAGTTATGCCGGAACATACATACGCACATACTGTACATCTATTTTTATATATAGATTAAAATATTTATCAAGGTTTTCTTGAATTTAACTATAAATAATCCAAATATAACAAAAACAAAAATGAGTGATCATCCAATATCATAAATTATATGACAATAAAAAAATAAAGTGCTTATTAAAAGAGTGAATATATAATTTGGACACCTACCTGCATTGTTTTCCTTTTATGAGGAATGACAGCTAAAATTCTGTCTTGGATTTTTGTCCCCTACTGTATTTCACCTATTTTGTCTTCGCACAATTACTCTTGGAATGTATTGCTTGCCATATTCACTTCATATTTTTAGATAATCCTCTTTTATGTCAGCCAAGACCTTGGGCCATGCATTATTTTGCTAATATTGCTTTTATCACTTTTAAACATTTCTGTACATTTTTATACTGTTTTTCATCACTAGTATATCTGATTTATTCAAGACCTTTGTTGTTTCTTTGTCAGTAATGAAGGCACTTATGTATGGTGTAAGATTTACTGTACTGCAATGCAAACCTGGCACTGGAGATGCAGCTGAAGAGGACCCCAGAGGCTGCCATGGACATTGGGGGATGAGGTAAGTATAAAAAAAAGTTGCAAGGAAAAAAAAGGGAATATTCTAAAAAACCACGGTTTTCGGCAAATTTCGTTTTTTGGATAAGGGAGATTAGACCTGTATTACTTTCAAAAAGAAGACATCAGCAGGTGATAGCATAGAACTCCACAAAACTGTGAAGGTCTTCAAGACCTCAAAGTACAGGAGCTGTTATCAAAAAACAGAAGGATAGACAATTTCACTGGAGGGTTTCCATATGATTACTGTACATATATATTCTGTCATTTTGATGGGCTATTAAGTAGTCATAATATATTTTGCAATAAAGGAAGACCCTCCTTTTTGCTCTCACTGATTTCCCCAAAATGTTCAATAAGGTTGGCTAAACATTTCAGTTTTTTTATTTAGACACTTGGACTTTACCTCACTTTACCATCCCGGGCTGCCAAATTATATTCAGAATCCTGGGTTGAGCTCACTGAAGTATGTATATACTCTCAACCATTACAATAGGTTCTGTCCAGCCATAAATAACACTATTAGTGAAAGAGGTTATTTGTTATTGTGAATACCACAAATCTCCTTTATTTAAAAGTAGCACTCTTAAAAAGTATCATCAATAACACTTGAATACTACTTATAATAGAAACTCAGAGATCTCGATTGCCTACATTTGCAAAGATATGATTAAAATCCCCGACCCAATCAAGACTTCTCTGACACTTGGTCACTAACATTACATGATAATAGAACAAACTCTGAGACATAAAATAGCTTTTTGATATGCTAGGGGACACCGGACTTATATCTGGTCGACAGGTCTTCTATGTCTAGCTTGACCAAGGTAAGGCTCGAAAATGCTTAGTTGAGAATGTCCAGATAGATGGCAAAAGATAGTTGACCATGCCTAGATTGACAGTAAAAGAAGATAGATGCTAGCATTAGGTCGCCAGGAGCGAAGTCGATGGTCACATTTTTAGTGACGGTGGACTTGGTTCATACTTTACTATCCACGTGTATATCAATAGTGTGATGAGCATAGCAAGGCACCATGCCTAACATTCCTAAAGTTCATGTTCAGAGTATAGGACCACCCAGACCAGCACAACCCAAACACCCCAAGACATCACAACAGTGAGACTAAGCAGTTTAAGGCTTACAAAATGCTGCATTGGGTCATGTCGGTTTGGGAGGTCCTGTGTTATTGACTTGTACCTCAAAAATGTTATGGACCCAATTGATGAGATTACCTGGCCTTTTTGTTATATTGATGACTCAGTTGGCATCACCAAATGTAGAGTATTACATCTGCATAAAACTAACAGCAAAATCATATTTAACTCCTAAATTTGGACAGAAACAAATAAACATTATATAAAACTATGAAAAAGTTTTATTTGTTCAGATAAAACTAACAAGGACAAAGAGATTTACCAGTTGGTGGTGTGCAGTTTGATATGTCACAGATGTTTAGAAATAAGAGGACTAAGAGAAAAATACAGCTGCTCACAACTAAAATTAAGAATAGTCCTGTAAAACAAGTTATATAAAATTTTATTTCCTTGCTTTCACTGAGCATGGATAGTATTTTTTAAAGTGGAGTTTCAAGAAAATAGAGACAAATTCTGTGAACCTAAAACAGGATAAAAATTTAAATTTGCAAAGATTTTCCCCATATAGTTTAAAGTATATGATCTCATATCCTCTTTACTACTTCTGAGAATACAGAACATCTTTTTTCTGGATTTGGCTTTTGTTACTTTCTCAAGATCATCCTTTACATAAGATGGAGGAGTTGTCTTGCCTAGTTTTGGTAGAGTTTAATTATATTTCTCAGTGTATCACTCAATATCGTTAATTATCCTAAAACAACAGAATGAACAATACTGTACATATTAAATTCTAGAAACACCTTAGCAGTAACACCAAGCAAAGCCACCAGGAGAGTATAATAGATAACTCATATCAATAAAAAATTGGACACTCTTCCATGAAAATATTCAACAATAATAAGTGCATCTGTATCTTCCAACCCATTTTACAAAGAATTGTAAAACTGCAGGAGTCTTGTTATAAAAATGAATGAAAATAAATAATTGAAAAAAATATATATATACAATACAATGTTTTCTAGCAAAATGAGAAAGAATGAAAATGTGTACAGTACCTGTTTGTTGGTGACAGTAACTGCACTACAGGCCTTGTCTGATCCTTATTTATTGCTTCTAAAAAACACATCTTTAGGTAATGTTCTCTAAGGAGCTTATTACTTAAGGGGCCAAACTCACAGGTGATCTACAATTAGCAATAATTGTGTTCTGTGATTCTTTAAAAACTTGGTTAAAGTTTTTTTTTTTTTTATTAAATGCATATAACTAGTTTCTCAATAGTTTCATACAGTATGTAAGACCATATTCAAGAAAAACTGGCCCCTACTTCATAAAGACCCTGTATTGAGTACCCTGCTACCCAAAATAAATGCAGTTCATACTGTATACCGTAAAGCAGACAACTTAAAAGACAAACTAGTGAGGAGTGCACAACAGACCACAGAACCAACACATGTGAGGACTAAAGGCTTCCACAGATGTGGTACCTGTTTGATGTGTAGGACGGTGAAATCCAAAGATTCCAAAATGACTTCATTCAAAATAAAGTACAAGGAATATAAGATATCTCAATCTGGTACTCTATCTGTACTTTTCATACACCTAACGTTATATACTGTACATCATTGAGTGCACATGTGGTCTACACTATGTAGGACGACAACTAGGGCACTAAATACAAAGACTGTCGGACCACTTCAGAGAGGTACATAAGAGTTCTAGCACCCATATCAAGGATTTCCTTGCAATAGAAAACATAAAGAACACTTGGAAAAACGGGACTCGGAAACCACACTAACAAGGAAGGAGATGCAATGAATCTTTAAGTTGAAGACACTGATCCCAAATGGTCTTAACAAAGACTTTGAATTGAAGTGGTTCTTGTGAAAGAACAATATTCCATCCAGCTAGTTCATCCACCTCAAATTAAATTTTATTTTTGTCCTGTTTAGTCTTTATTTTTATACCAATGTCTAATTCTGTATATTTCCTACTTTTTCCAAGTCATTGGATTACCTTCACAAATATGGAGGACAAAAAGCACAAAACACCGATTTGTCAAACCATAAAAATGGTGTCCCCAATGTGTGATAGAAAGCTATGAAGAGATGTAAACACAGAAATGCCAGGGAAGGAGAAATCAGGCGGACCGGAAATCTGCGGATGACCATTTCCGGCACTCTATACTGGAAGTCCCCTTCAGACCATCACCGCCATCAGAAACTGCAGGGATGTCATCAGGCTGCATCCCCGCTATTAGGACAAACACCCTAGGAATTTAAATAAAGTTTTAATAAAGAACTAAGGAGAAAAGTAAACAGGAAGTGACCTGGTACACACTTCTGGGAGGAGGAGTTGAAAGATATTTTGGCGCACTTTTCTAGTATATATAGCACATACAGGCACTGCAGTCCATAGCCTTGAGGAAGAGCTAGCAAGCTTGAAACACATTGGCACGACTGCAGTCTGAATAGGATCAGGAACCTTCCCAGCCTCAATCCTCTGGAGCTGAGCAGGGTTCATCTGGAGGCATTCTGCACTATTCCACCTGTGGCTCCATCATCAGGCCTGGATAAGGGATACTCCTGACTCATCCATTTTCATTTCACCACTGTTTTTACATTGTTTTTTGGGGGATTTTTTGTCTTGTTTGATGTTTTTAAATTAATAAATTGTTTTATGCGAGATTGGAGAGCACCTGTGGTCACTACAACATTTCTTTTTGCCAGTATGTAATACTGCCTGTAGTGACCATTTATGTCTAAAGCCTCTTACACATGTGGCGTTCATCACCGATATTGGTGACCCCAGGGACCCGGTGGGGAGTCAGCCTCAGCAAGTGCATACATACTTCCTGATGCCGGCGGGGAGGGTAGCGATGGTGGTGGTGGGGGGAGTGATGGCCATGAGAAAGCTGAGGCATGGTCATCGTTGACAAGGACCTCCCTCATCAGTATATGTTCATGAGAGGGAGGTGGTCATTAAGAATGTACAGGAGCATGCATCATTAATGGTATTGATTGTACACACTGGATTAAATAGTAAAAGGGACCTTCTGAGTGATATCATTTACTTACTCCTCTAGAGTGTATGGGGCTTAACAGGCTTAACTCAGTGATCTAATAATGTGTAGAAGTTTAAACTAAACATCAACAGATATATCCCCTTATATTGTTGCTGCAACCCTGGAGCTGGCATGATGCATGCCACTGCCTCCAGCAGCCATCACCTTCACATTGTTCTGCTATTAGTTGTGGGTCCATGCATATAGAACCAGTGAGTACTACAGTAGTAAAATAAACTATGGGTAGCAGGACCATAGCTTTCCACTACTGCAGCTGATTGACCTGAGCATTGTTCCCTCAGTGCAAGAGTCTTCAATTAGGGGATCTACTTTCTGCTTCATGCTCCTGGTACCATATTCTATACCGGAAACACAGCACATGACGTGCAACATTGTAATATTATACATCTGTTGTAGTATTCTCTGTGGGCTAAAAATGTTTCCATTGCACTAAAAAATATCATAGTACAGGCCTTAAAGTGTTCATAAAAACAGACATCACACCCATGCACAATGTGCCGACATGGATAGTGGGGGTATGAGCGTAGTAACTAAAGTGGGCGCCCAACTAACATATAAGTACCGATCTTTTCTTTTAAGAACAAGAGTTCACAACCCAACGCGTTTTGTCTAGGAAAATGTTTCATCAGGGGTTTATACAAATAAAAAACGTATCATACAAATGATGAAACATGGATCCTTAAAACAGACTTTATCCAAAATATTCCATGATCTACAATGGGATGTGGTATTTTATAAAACATTTACTGGTAAAGTCGAGGTAGTGTGTCAACATCGATTTCAGAACAGTGGACACTTAAACCTTGATTCCAAGAAGAAGACAATCAATCTCTTGGAAAGAAATGGGGAGGTTGGCCCAATAGTGGTCAATATCTGGTGAGCAATAGCATGTAGATGCAATAGCAATAGCAGCAGCAGCCAGAATATATATATATATATATATATATATATATATATATATACATATATATATATATATATATGAGAGATAGATAGAAAGGATGGTGGCACTGGCAGACTTGATGAAAAAAATTCAGGGTGCTTTAATTCACATCACAGCAAAACAAAAGTATGCATGGGTGTCCGACGTTTCGGGGGTGTCTCCCCGTTTTCAAGGTGCAGAAAAAACAACAAATTAACAGTGAGATGACTCTTACCTTTATACCGTAAGAGAGTTAGAGGTGGGAGCCCATTCCCTGCGGCGGCGTCCGGCGTGCGACCGGAAGTGGTCAGTGCTCAGCTTCCGGCTCTTCCGCCGGGAACGCTTGACGCAGGTATCCAAGGCAACCTGTGTAAACATGTGCAATACCGGATGTTAGAGGTGCTCAATGTGTGAGAGCAATTCGTGTGTGACAGATAAAATGCTAATACAAAAAAGTGCATATTCCATATCTAGTAGGGGCTCTATACATTACTTAGCTGCAATTACTATGTCGCTATTCATAAAAAAGAGGGGTTTGAGTCCATTCTGTATAGACTATGGTTTACAGACGCAGTTGACAGCTGTGTCAACACTATGCTTAAGGCGCTGTTTACTGGGGATCGCGTCTATATTTGTGGTGTGGCCCTTGTCCCAAGAGTCCTGTTGATGATCTCTAAATAACTGTTTGTTTATCAGACAGGGGATAGAAGGCCATTGGGGGGACCCGCTAGTACAGTCATAATGTCCTCAAATGACTCCAGTCGACTAAAATACGTTCCAGGGCATCCTTTCATTCATCCCATGAGGAAAGATAGTTTTTAGTCTAAAGATCCATCGGGCTTCGGATTGCAACAGTCTGGTGTCCCTGTCGCCCCCTCGGAGTTGTGCCGGTACATGTTGTATGACGATATGTTTCAGATCACTCATGGAGTGGTCCATCTCGGCGAAGTGCCTGGCCACTGGATGTTCCGATATCTTCCCTTTAGTCTTGTTGATTAGTGCGGCCTTGATGGTGGACCTGTATCTCAGCTACTTCCAATTTCTGACGCTCCAATATTTTATTGTCATAGCCTCTGTTACTGAATCTCTGATACCCAGGCAAAGCCTCCTAGAAGGACAGCCATGCCCCAAAGACAAGGTCATAACCTGGACCAGCAGGTACTCGACCACCAGTCCAGTCATACCCAGGGCTACCCGGGCCCTATGGCCCATAGTCAGTACGGACAAAAGACTTCCATGTTTCAAGAATAAGAGACCCATGACCTGTTTCACTAGAAACAAAAACATTAAAGATATAGTGGTCCACACGGACATTACCGGCTATGCGGCAAGTATCAAACAAACGAAAAGTGGAAGCACTTTCCTAACCAAAGCACCGGGATGCTACAAGTGCATCCAATGCACGACTTGCCAGCATATGAGAACAGGCCCCTCTTTTTCAATCAAATCAGCACCTGGTACTTTCAGAATCCATGAAGTGGTCTCATGTACCACTGCTCATGTGGTATATCTCCTAACCTGCCCGTGTGATAAGGAATACGTGGGTAAAACCATTAGGCCCTTTAAAGAAAGGGCAGCTATGCACCGGTCCACCATCAAGGCCGCACTAATCAACAAGACTAAAGGGAAGATATCGGAACATCCAGTGGCCAGGCACTTCGCCGAGATGGACCACTCCATGAGTGATCTGAAACATATCGTCATACAACATGTACCGGCACAACTCCGAGGGGGCGACAGGGACACCAGACTGTTGCAATCCGAAGCCCGATGGATCTTTAGACTAAAAACTATCTTTCCTCATGGGATGAATGAAAGGATGCCCTGGAACGTATTTTAGTCGACTGGAGTCATTTGAGGACATTATGACTGTACTAGTGGGTCCCCCCAATGGCCTTCTATCCCCTGTCTGATAAACAAACAGTTATTTAGATATCATCAACAGGACTCTTGGGACAAGGGCCACACCACAAATATAGGCGCGATCCCCAGTAAACAGCGCCTTAAGCATAGTGTTGACACAGCTGTCAACTGCGTCTGTAAACCATAGTCTATACAGAATGGACTCAAACCCCTCTTTTTTATGAATAGCGACATAGTAATTGCAGCTAAGTAATGTATAGCGCCCCTACTAGATATGGAATATGCACTTTTTTGTATTAGCATTTTATCTGTCACACACGAATTGCTCTCACACATTGAGCACCTCTAACATCCGGTATTGCACATGTTTACACAGGTTGCCTTGGATACCTGCGTCAAGCGTTCCCGGCGGAAGAGCCGGAAGCTGAGCACTGACCACTTCCGGTCGCACGCCGGACGCCGCCGCAGGGAACGGGCTCCCACCTCTAACTCTCTTACGGTATAAAGGTAAGAGTCATCTCACTGTTAATTTGTTGTTTTTTCTGCACCTTGAAAACGGGGAGACACCCCCGAAACGTCGGACACCCATGCATACTTTTGTTTTGCTGTGATGTGAATTAAAGCACCCTGAATTTTTTTCATCAAGTCTGCCAGTGCCACCATCCTTTCTATCTATCTACCTGTTTGTATTGGAAGGCACGACAGCATACTTCACGAGGGAAGAGTGCCGGTCCGTTATCACTGTGTGTCTGTATATATATATATATGCATATATATATATATATATATATATATAGACAGTAGTTTTCAGCTGAGCAAAGCATTGGTTCAGCCACACCCACTGTGTGGTATTCATTGGAGGTGGAACAACTCCCACCACCTTAGGACTTAATTTATACACTTTATAGCCAATTATCAGCCAATAAAGTCCAGCCCCAAATAAAAAATCAAATGCGCCGACACATAGACAAATTGATTGCCTCTTTAAGAGTATCAGAGATTATCCGGCATCCCTCACCTCCCACAAACTCCAATGTTATTACGTATGCCCCAGTTTCTTTATTTGAGTCTTCTTTTCTCTATTGGGTATTATGTGTGCACCACCAACAATGATAGGACTTGGATCTCCTTTAAATGGAAACACACATTGCAACTTATTGTTGGTTACAGCAATTACCTTAACCAGTATGGAAAGTCCCTCCTCTTGTATTATACAAACAGGGAGTTGGACAGAAGTTGGCCAGAGCTTTCATTCTAAGTATGGTATTTTGTGATGGAAACTAGGCAGTGTCACTGTGAATGTATGTAACCTCCCTGAATTGTGAGTGTCATGGGCGAGATAACTAAAGTTTTGCGCAAGTCTGAGTCATGCATATGGAGAGGGGGGTCCTGATTCTAAATGATTTTCTGCCAAATTATATTCAGAATCCTGGGTTGAGCTCACTGAAGTATGTATATACTCTCAACCATTACAATAGGTTCTGTCCAGCCATTGTTATTGTGAATACCACAAATCTCCTTTATTTAAAAGTAGCACTATTAAAAAGTATCATCAATAACACTTGAATACTACTTATAATAGAAACTCAGAGATCTCAATTGCCTACATTTGCAAAGATATGATTAAGATCCCAGACCCAATCAAGACTTCTCTGACACTTGGTCACTAACATTACATGATAATAGAACAAACTCTGAGACATAAAATTGCTTATTGATATGCTAGGGGACTCCGGACTTATATCTGGTCGACAGGTCTTCTATGTCTAGCTTGACCAAGGTAAGGCTCGAAAATGCTTAGTTGAGAATGTCCATATAGATGGCAAAAGATAGTTGACCATGCCTAGATTGACAGTAAAAGATGATAGATGCTAGCATTAGGTCGCCAGTAGCGAGGTCGATGGTCACATTTTTAGTGACGGTGGACTTGGTTCATACTTTACTATCCACGTGTATATCAATAGTGTGATGAGCATAGCAAGGCATCATGCCTAACATTCCTAAGGTTCATGTTCAGAGTATAGGACCACCCAGGCCAGCACAACCCAAACACCCCAAGACATCACAACAGTGAGACTTAGCAGTTGGCTTACAAAATGCTGCATTGGATCGTGTCAGTTTGGGACGTCCTGTATTATGGACTTGTACCTACAAAATGTTATGGACCCAATTGATGAGATTTCCTGGCCATTGTAGATGGGTCCATATATTTGACCAAAAAATAGCTAAGAAAATTATTAATTAAAAAAAAAATCATCCTTTTTGGATACTTTCGATTTTAAATGTGGGAAATTACAAAAAAGCACACATGACTTTTTGTTATATTGATGACTCAGTTGGCTTCACCAAATGTGGAGTATTACATCTGCATAGAACTAACAGCAAAATCATATTTAACTCCTAAATGTGGACAGAAACAAATAAACATTATATAGAACTATGTAGAAAGTTTTATTTGTTCAGATAAAACTAACAAGGACAAAGAGTCAAAAAACAACTTTGTGTCAAAAGAGTTAGGAAAAACACAAGAAAAAGAAAGCCATTGTGGTTTGCAAAAGAAGTAGCAAGTATTGTGAAAGCAAAAAAGTTGGCCTTTAAGAAATTTAAGCAGACGCAGAAGAATGAGGACAAAGAGGTGTATCTTGTTAGACAGAAGGAGGCTAATAAGGTAATCAGATGTGCAAAAGCACAGGCTGAAGAGAAAATGGCCCAGTCATGGGTAAAGGGGGGAAAACTTTTTTTAGGTATATAAGTGAAAGGAGAAAAACAAAAAGTGGGATAATTAGACTGAAGACAGAGAGTGGAAGTTTTCTTGAGGGGGGCAATGTAATAGCAGATAATATTAATAATTATTTCTGCTCAGTATTCACTGCTGAAAGAGAGGGGAAGGGGCCACAGTTAAGTTGCAAGTATAGTCAGAAAACTGAGGGAGAGACAAGTACATTTACAGAGGAGAAAGTCCTCACAGAACTCTCAAAACTGAAAGTGGATAAATCAATGGGGCCAGATGGGATACATCCAAGGATACTAAAAGAGCTTAAAGGGGAGCTGGTAAAACCAATAACAGAATTATTCAACCAGTCACTAGCTACTGGAGTAATCCCAGAGGACTGGAAAACAGCGAATGTAGTCCCACTGCACAAAAGTGGAAGCAAGGAAGAGGTAAGCAACTATCGACCAGTGAGCCTTACATCAGTAGTAGGGAAATTGATGGAAACACTCTTAAAACAAAGAGTTGTAGAATATCTCAAAACCAGCAATTTACAGGATCCAAAACAGCATGGGTTTACTGGGGGAAGATCATGTCAAACAAATCTTATTGACTTTTTTGACTGGGTGACTAAAGTAATAGATCAAGGTGGGGCTGTAGACGTAGCTTATCTAGACTTTAGTAAAGCTTTTGACACTGTCCCACTTCGCAGACTGTTAAATAAACTTGAAAGCTTGGGATTGGATTCTAAGATAGTTTAATGGATAAGAGCGTGGTTGCAGGACAGAAAACAGAGAGTTGTAGTAAACGGAGTAAAGTCAAAGGAGGGAAATGTTACAAGTGGAGTACCCCAGGGATCTGTACATGGACCGTTGCTTTTTAATATCTTTATTGGTGATATTGCAAATAGAATTGAGGGTAAAATGTGCCTTTTTGCAGATGACACAAAGGTATGCAACAGGGTAGACACACCAGGAGGGGTAAAACAAATGATTGAGGATCTAGGTAGATTAGAGAAACGGTCAAGAGAATGGCAACTACAGTTTAATGGCAAAAAAATGCAAAATCATGCACTTGGGTCTCAGAAATCCAAAGACTCGATATAGTATAAATGGCACTATAATGGAAACTACTGAGGAAGAGAGGGATCTAGGTGTCACTATTTCAGGGGACTTAAAAGCAGGTAGGCAATGTAACAAAGCAATGAAGAAGGCAAGTCAGATGCTTGGTTGCATAGGGAGAGGTATCAGCAGTAGAAAGAAAGAAGTAATAATGCCACTGTATAGGTCATTGGTACGACCTCACCTTATTCTGATCGGTGCGGCTGGATCCGAATATGCGGCCAGGACCGTGCGTGCGAAACCCCGCCTTCCATACGGATCGCCAACTCCGTCCGTATGCGGTAAGAAGCTGTCCGAACGGACCGCACGTGTATTTTTCACGGAATACGCCTCCTCCATCTCAGGGAACCTCCCCCATCATTCGATGGTCGCAGACCATCGAATGCAGGACCGAGTGCTCCACCAGCTCCCGCAACCTCAGACCACACGGACATTTCTCCGTGCAAAAGCAGGGATCTGGGCGGGCAGCTGACATCCGGCGATGTCATATGTCCGCCCCCTACACGCGCGTCACGGCCGCATTACCATACGTACGCCCAGCGTTTGCATGGGAACGCCCATGAAACGCGGGGTGTAAACGTATGGTAATGAGCCCAAACAGCCCTTCACACCCCTCTCCACCCCCTGTTCGTAGTATACACATTTCATGCGGAATGTGGCCGTGCGTCCCGCTCGCACATGCGCAGAGACGCCTCTGCACATGCGCAGACACAAAACATCGGCAGCACGAACGCACGCGGATATTACCGCACCGATCAGAATAAGGGCCCTAGAGTCTTGTGTTCAGTTCTGGAGGCCATATCTCCAGAAGGATATAAATACATTAAAGACTGTACAAAGAAGAGCAACTAAAATGGTGCATGGCCTACATCACAAAACGTACCAGGAAAGACTAAAAGATCTAAATATGTATACTTTAGAGCAGAGAAGGGAAAGGGGGGACATGATAGAAACTTTCAAATATATCAAGGGTTTTAACAAGGTACAGGTGGGAGACATTCTTAACAGGAAGAGGAGCAACAGAACACGAGGACATGCACTAAAACTAGAGGGAGGAAGATTCAGGGGAAATGTGAGGAAGAATTTTTTCACAGAAAGAGTAGTAGATAAGTGGAATAGCCAACCATCAGAGGTGGTAGACGCAAATACAGTAGTACAATTTAAACATGCTTGGGATAAGCATATTGATATCCTTACAAAAAAATAAGGATCAAATATGGTTTGAGGTAACATGTTTAAAAAAAGGGGCAGACTAGATGGGCCAAGTGGTTCTTATCTGCCGTCAAATTCTATGTTTCTATGTAAGAGATTTACCAGTTGGTGGTGTGCAGTTTGATATGACACAGATGTCTAGAAATAAGAGGACTTGTGAGAAAAAAAAAAAACAGCTGCTCACAACTAAAATTAAGAATACTCATGTAAAACAAGTTATATACAATTATATTTCAAGAAAATAGAGACAAATTCTGTAAACCTAAAACAGGATAAAAAGCAAATTTGCAAATATTTTCCCCATATAGTTTAAAGTATATGATCTCATATCCTCTTTACTACTTCTGAGAATACAGAACATCTTTTTTTCTGGATTTGGCTTTTGTTACTTTCTCAAGATCATCCTATACATAAGATGGAGGAGTTGTCTTGCCTAGTTTTGGTAGAGTTTAATTATATTTCTCAGTGTATCACTCAATATCGTTAATTATCCTAAAACAACAGAATGAACAATACTGTACATATTAAATTCTAGAAACACCTTAGCAGTAACACCAAGCAAAGCCACCAGGAGAGTATAATAGATAACTCATATCAATAAAAAATTGGACACTATTCTATGAAAATATTCAACAATAGTAAGTGCATCTGTATCTTCCAACCCATTTTACAAAGAATTGTAAAACTGCAGGAGTCTTATTATAAAAATGAATGAAAATAAATAATTGAAAAAAAATATATATATACAATACAATGTTTTCTAGCAAAATGAGAAAGAATGAAAATGTGTACAGTACCTGTTTGTTGGTGACAGTAACTGCACTACAGGCCTTGTCTGATCCTTATTTATTGCTTCTAAAAAACACATCTTTAGGTAATGTTCTCTAAGGAGCTTATTACTTAAGGGGCCAAACTCACAGGTGATCTACAATTAGCAATAATTGTGTTCTGTGATTCTTTAAAAACTTGGTTAAAGTTTTTTTTTTTTTTATTAAATGCATATAACTAGTTTCTCAAAAGTTTCATACAGTATGTAAGACCATATTCAAGAAAAACTGGCCCCTACTTCATAAAGACCCTGTATTGAGTACCCTGCTACCCAAAAAAAAATGCAGTTCATACTGTATACCGTAAAGCAGACAACTTAAAAGACAAACTAGTGAGGAGTGCACTACAGACCACAGAACCAACACATGTGAGGACTAAAGGCTTCCACAGATGTGGTACCTGTTTGTTGTGTAGGACGGTGAAATCCAAAGATTCCAAAATGACTTCATTCAAAATAAAGTACAAGGAATATAAGATATCTCAATCTGGTACTCTATCTGTACTTTTCATACACCTAACGTTATATACTGTACATCATTGAGTGCACATGTGGTCTACACTATGTAGGACGACAACTAGGGCACTAAATACAAAGACTGTCGGACCACTTCAGAGAGGTACATAAGAGTTCTAGCACCCACATCAAGGATTTCCTTGCAATAGAAAACATAAAGAACACTTGGAAAAACGGGACTCGGAAACCACACTAGCAAGGAAGGAGATGCAATGAATCTTTAAGTTTAAGACACTGATCCCAAATGGTCTTAAAAAAGACTTTGAATTGAAGTGGTTCTTGTGAAAGAACAATATTCCATCCAGCTAGTTCATCCACCTCAAATTAAATTTTATTTTTGTCTTGTTTAGTCTTTATTTTTATACCAATGTCTAATTCTGTATATTTCCTACTTTTTCCAAGTCATTGGATTACCTTCACAAATATGGAGGACAAAAAGCACAAAACACCGATTTGTCAATCCATAAAAATGGTGTCCCCAATGTGTGATAGAAAACTATGAAGAGATGTAAACACAGAAATGCCAGGGAAGGAGAAATCAGGCTGACCGGAAATCTGCGGATGACCATTTCCAGCACTCTATACTGGAAGTCCCCTTCAGACCATCACCGCCATCAGAAACTGCAGGGATGTCATCAGGCTGCATCCCCGCTATTAGGACAAGCACCCTAGGAATTTAAATAAAGTTTTAATAAAGAACTAAGGAGAAAAGTAAACAGGAAGTGACCTGGTACACACTTCTGGGAGGAGGAGTTGAAAGATATTTTGGCGCACTTTTCTAGTATATATAGCACATACAGGCACTGCAGTCCATAGCCTTGAGGAAGAGCTAGCAAGCTTAAAACACATTGGCACGACTGCAGTCTGAATTGGATCAGGAACCTTCCCAGCCTCAATCCTCTGGAGCTGAGCAGGGTTCATCCGGAGGCATTCTGCACTATTCCACCTGTGGCTCCATCATCAGGCCTGGGTACGGGATAGTCCTAATGGTGGAAGAAGTATCCCATTGATTTCAAGGTGAACCATGTCCCTTCACTTCCAGTTCCATCTGCAGCATCATTAGATTCTACTCATGCTTTTGCCCAACCAGCAATCCTTTAGGAGCTACCTCCACTGCCCTTAGACATCAGCAGTCCTCCGCTCTGACACGGGTGGAGGAAGCAATCCTACAGGTGTTAATGGGAACCCTGAAGACAGTACATGCATACCGATCACTTCCACGCCACTTGTCAGCACTGTGGATATTTCAAATTCAGAGGAAGGGGTACTCTTGTATTAAAATCCTTATCAAGTGGAACGGGAGAGAAAAAAGTTTGAGAACCGCTGCTCTAACTCGTTTACTTTTCCTTATAAGTTTTGGTCTAAATATATATTTGTGTTTTGCTGGACTAGTTTTTAAAATTATCTACTCGTTTTAACCATTACAAATATTTAGGTATACTCCTCTAGTATAGATGCAGCAACCTTTATGTTTACAACAAGGTAGAAAACTAAATTGTATTCAGTTGTGCATGAGTACCAAGAAACCCCCCCATTTTCTTTTTATGTACTGTTTATTGAATGCCATTATAATAGGCTCCATCATCCCTCGCTGCAAAATGCTGTGATTTGTGGGTCATTAAAGAAGGGATGGAGCCAATAAGATGTGAATCTAAAGAAATCAGATTATTGGCACTGCCTCCTTGGCCTGTGACCAAACACTCTAGTAAATACAAACACAGGGGGCCCAGCACTCACCATAACAAACTATCTCACCTTAACATTCAAATAATCAATTAAATAAATAATGGAGTTTTAGTTCATGAATTGATCAATGCATTTAAGCTTGCAGCCCATCGCCAAGGAACCCCATTTCACTGCAAGACCTACACTAACAACTAGTTTTCTTAGGAACCTGGCACCTGCTTACACATCATAGCTAAAATGAACATGTGTTTTTTCCTGGGTTAAAGCTCAACTGCCAAGTACCTTATGGCTTTTAAAGGTGAGACAATCCCAAACACAGCACCTAAATTAATATTAAAGGGGCAACTGTCACAGGTTTCAGGTAAATGAGCTTATCTAGGGTGCATGAGAAAGCTATGATCACAGTAACAGAGGTTAATTACAAATCAACCAAAATATATAGATACAGAAATACCAACAAAAAAACATATGTTCATTTCAGCTATGATGTGTAAGCAGTTGCCAGGTTCCTAAGAAAACCAGTTGTTAGTGTAGGACTTGCAGTGATATGGGGTCCCTTGGCAATGGGCTGCAAGCTTAAATGCATTGATCAATTCATGAACTAAAACCCCATTATTTATTTATTTATTTATTTAATTGATTATTTGAATGTTAAGGTTGGATGGTGAGGATGGCTTTTCCTCGCTAAAAAAAGTAATCTTCGCCATACAAGCTCACAGCTAGCATTATATATACCCCTATATCTTAACAGACAGTCTAAGGAACCTATACATTTTAAAAATAATACATTCAGCAGTTCCCGAGTTTATCTCGTACAAACAAACACACAAACAAATGATCTTAACCAGCGTTGCCTGGGTATTTATTTGTCCCAATCTTCTGTTAGAGAGGAAATATTAGTGTATATAGTGTAAAATCTTATTTACAGGTAACTAAAAGTATATTATAAATATTTAATTACAATTAGAATTTTTATTATATAATTATAATAAAGGTATAGAATAAAATGTATAAAGTAAAATCTTTTACATTTTTACTATAATATTATTTAATTTAATCAAAACTTGATTATAAACAACATTTTTAGTTTTACCTTCAGGAGCAAGAATAAATAAATTCTTGGGTGAACCCACCCTTGAGCCATCAACATAAAGTTGTCTGTGGGAGAAACATGGCGATCTCAAATCCACTCCGCAGTACTTAATAGTCTGCCCCTGTGACTTGTTGATCGTGATCAAGAATGCAAGTCTCATTGGAAAATGCAATCTCTTAGGGCCAGATGTATCAAGCTTCAAAAAGTGATAAAAAGGAGTGATAAACAGCCAGCCAATCAGCTCCTAACTACCATGTTTCACTCTCCACTTTATCACTTTTTTGAAGCTTGATACATCTGGCCCTGTAAGTAAAAAGGGAGATCCGTCGGAATGAATGCTATCCGTGGGATAAAAACTGGTTCACTCTCTCCCTTTCCTGTTATGATAGTCACTTCGATTGGGCTTGAATGTCACCAGGACTGTCACCAATCAGCTTAGCGATCCTGAAAACTATGGATTTCACACTAATGTCATTATGGACATTGTATTTTTCACACTTCTCACCCCCGATGCTGATGGGGGCTTAACTTTGACTTAAACCCAAAAATTATGTATTCAACACTAATATTGTTCATTTTTTTAATTATATTTACGACACCCCCTTCCCACACCAAACCCCTTACCCCCTAGCAGTGCTAGGGTTATTTTTGTCCATATTGTAGTGTACCAGGTTTGGTGTAAATTGCTCCAGGCATTCCAGAGTTATGCCGGAACATACATACTGTACATCTATTTTTATATATAGATTAAAATATTTATCAAGGTTTTCTTGAATTTAACTATAAATAATCCAAATATAACAAAAACAAAAATGAGTGATCATCCAATATCATAAATTATATGACACTAAAAAAATAAAGTGCTTATTAAAAGAGTGAATATATAATTTGGACACCTACCTGCATTGTTTTCCTTTTATGAGGAATGACAGCTAAAATTCTATCTTGGATTTCTGTCCCCTACTGTATTTCACCTATTTTGTCATCGCACAATTGCTCTTGGAATGTATTGATTGCCATATTCACTTCCTATTTTTAGATAATCCTCTTTTATGTCAGCCAAGACCTTGGGCCATGCATTCTTTTGCTAATATTGCTTTTATCAGTTTTAAACATTTCTGTACATTTTTATACTGTTATTCATCACTATTATATCTGATTTATTGAAGACCTTTGTTGTGTCTTTGTCAGTAATGAAGGCACTTCTGTATGGTGTAAGATCTACTGTAATGCAATGCAAACCTGGCACTGGAGATGCAGCTGAAGAGGATCCCAGAGGCTGCCATGGACATTGGGGGATGAGGTAAAAAATGAAATATTCTGAAAAACCACGGTTTTCAGCACATTTTGTTTTTTTGGATAAGGGAGATCAGACCTGTATTACTTTCAAAAAGAAGACATCAGCAGGTGATAGCATAGAACTCCACAAAACTGTGAAGGTCTTCAAGACCTCAAAGTACAGGAGCTGTTATCAAAAAACAGAAGGATAGACAATTTCACTGGAGGGTTTCCATATGATTACTGTACATATATATTCTGTCATTTTGATGGGCTATTAAGTAGTCATAATATATTTTGCAATAAAGGAAGACCCTCCTTTTTGCTCTCACTGATTTCCCCAAAATGTTCAATAAGGTTGGCTAAACATTTCAGTTTTTTTATTTAGACACTTGGACTTTACCTCACTTTACCATCCCGGGCTGCCAAATTATATTCAGAATCCTGGGTTGAGCTCAATGAAGTACGTATATACTCTCAACCATTACAATCGATTCTGTCCTGCCATAAATAACACTATTAGTGAAAGAGGTTTTTTGTTATTGTGAATACCACAAATCTCCTTTATTTAAAAGTATCATCAATAACACTTGAATACTACTTATAATAGAAACTCGGAGATCTCGATTGCCTACATTTGCAAAGATATGATTAAGATCCCAGACCCAATCAAGACTTCTCTGACACTTGGTCACTAACATTACATGATAATATAACACACTCTGAGGCATAAAATTGCTTATTGATATGCTAGGGGACACCGGACTTATATCTGGTCGACAGGTCTTCTATGTCTAACTTGACCAAGGTAAGGCTCGAAAATGCTTAGTTGAGAATGTCCAGATAGATGGCAAAAGATAGTTGACCATGCCTAGATTGACAGTAAAAGAAGATAGATGCTAGCATTAGGTCGCCAGGAGCGAAGTCGATGGTCACATTTTTAGTGACGGTGGACTTGGTTCATACTTTACTATCCACGTGTATATCAATAGTGTGATGATCATAGCAAGGCACCATGCCTAACATTCCTAAAGTTCATGTTCAGAGTATAGGACCACCCAGGCCAGCACAACCCAAACACCCCAAGACATCACAACAGTGAGACTTAGCAGTTTAAGGCTTACAAAATGCTGCATTGGGTCATGTCGGTTTGGGAGGTCCTGTGTTATTGACTTGTACCTCAAAAATGTTATGGACCCAATTGATGAGATTACCTGGCCTTTTTGTTATATTGATGACTCAGTTGGCATCACCAAATGTAGAGTATTACATCTGCATAAAACTAACAGCAAAATCATATTTAACTCCTAAATTTGGACAGAAACAAATAAACATTATATAAAACTATGAAACAAGTTTTATTTGTTCAGATAAAACTAACAAGGACAAAGAGATTTACCAGTTGGTGGTGTGCAGTTTGATATGTCACAGATGTTTAGAAATAAGAGGACTTGAGAGAAAAAAACAGCTGCTCACAACTAAAATTAAGAATACTCATGTAAAACAAGTTATATAAAATTTTATTTCCTTGCTTTCACTGAGCATGGATGGTATTTTGGAAAGTGGAGTTTCAAGAAAATAGAGAAAAATTCTGTGAACCTAAAACAGGATAAAAATCAAATTTGCAAAGATTTTCCCCATATAGTTTAAAGTATATGATCTCATATCCTCTTTACTACTTCTGAGAATACAGAACATCTTTTTCTGGATTTGGCTTTTGTTACTTTCTCAAGATCATCCTATACATAAGATGGAGGAGTTGTCTTGCCTAGTTTTGGTAGAGTTTAATTATATTTCTCAGTGTATCACTCAATATCGTTAATTATCCTAAAACAACAGAATGAACAATACTGTACATATTAAATTATAGATACACCTTAGCAGTAACACCAAGCAAAACCACCAGGAGAGTATAATATATAACTCATATCAATAAAAAATTGGACACTCTTCTATGAAAATATTCAACAATAGTAAATGCATCTGTATCTTCCAACCCATTTTACAAAGAATTGTAAAACTGCAGGAGTCTTGTTATAAAAATGAATGAAAATTAATAATTAAAAAAAATATATATATACAATACAATGTTTTCTAGCAAAATGAGAAAGAATGAAAATGTGTACAGTACCTGTTTGTTGGTGACAGTAACTGCACTACAGGCCTTGTCTGATCCTTATTTATTGCTTCTAAAAAACACATCTTTAGGTAATGTTCTCTAAGGAGCTTATTACTTAAGGGGCCAAACTCACAGGTGATCTACAATTAGCAATAATTGTGTTCTGTGATTCTTTAAAAACTTGGTTAAAGTTTTTTTTTTTTTATTAAATGCATATAACTAGTTTCTCAATAGTTTCATACAGTATGTAAGACCATATTCAAGAAAAACTGGCCCCTACTTCATAAAGACCCTGTATTGAGTACCCTGCTACCCCAAAAAAATGCAGTTCATACTGTATACCGTAAAGCAGACAACTTAAAAGACAAACTAGTGAGGAGTGCACTTACAGACCACAGAACCAACACATGTGAGGACTAAAGGCTTCCACAGATGTGGTACCTGTTTGTTGTGTAGGACGGTGAAATCCAAAGATTCCAAAATGACTTCATTCAAAATAAAGTACAAGGAATATAAGATATCTCAATCTGGTACTTTATCTGTACTTTTCATACACCTAACGTTATATACTGTACATCATTGAGTGCACATGTGGTCTACACTATGTAGGACGACAACTAGGGCACTAAATACAAAGACTGTCGGACCACTTCAGAGCGGTACATAAGAGTTCTAGCACCCACATCAAGGATTTCCTTGCAATAGAAAACATAAAGAACACTTGGAAAAACGGGACTCGGAAACCACACTAGCAAGGAAGGAGATGCAATGAATCTTTGTTGAAGACACTGATCCCAAATGGTCTTAACAAAGACTTTGAATTGAAGTGGTTCTTGTGAAAGAACAATATTCCATCCAGCTAGTTCATCCACCTCAAATTAAATTTTATTTTTGTCTTGTTTAGTCTTTATTTTTATACCAATGTCTAATTCTGTATATTTCCTACTTTTTCCAAGTCATTGGATTACCTTTACAAATATGGAGGACAAAAAGCACAAAACACCGATTTGTCAATCCATAAAAAAGGTGTCCCCAATGTGTGATAGAAAACTATGAAGAGATGTAAAAACAGAAATGCCAGGGAAGGAGAAATCAGGCGGACCGGAAATCTGCAGATGACCATTTCCGGCACTCTATACTGGAAGTCCCCTTCGGACCATCACCGCCATCAGAAACTGCAGGGATGTCATCAGGCTGCATCCCCGTTATTAGGACAAGCACCCTAGGAATTTAAATAAAGTTTTAATAAAGAACTAAGGAGAAAAGTAAACAGGAAGTGACCTGGTACACACTTCTGGGGGGAGGAGTTGAAAGATATTTTGGCGCACTTTTCTAGTATATATAGCACATGCAGGCACTGCAGTCCATAGCCTTGAGGAAGAGCTAGCAAGCTTGAAACACATTGGCACGACTGCAGTCTGAATTGGATCAGGAACCTTCCCAGCCTCAATCCTCTGGAGCTGAGCAGGGTTCATCCGGAGGCATTCTGCACTATTCCACCTGTGGCTCCATCATCAGGCCTGGGTAAGGGATACTCCTGACTCATCCATTTTCATTTCACCACTGTTTTTACATTGTTTTTTGGGGGATTTTTTGTCTTGTCTGATGTTTTTAAATTAATAAATTGTTTTATGCGAGATTGGAGAGCACCTGTGGTCACTACAACATTTCTTTTTGCCAGTATGTAATACTGCCTGTAGTGACCATCTATGTCTAAAGCCTCTTACACATGTGGCGTTCATCACCGATATTGGTGACCCCAGGGACCCGGTGGGGAGTCAGCCTCAGCAAGTGCATACATACTTCCTGATGCCGGCGGGGAGGGTAGCGATGGTAGTGGTGGGGGGAGTGATGGCCATGAGAAAGCTGAGGCATGGTCATCGTTGACAAGGACCTCCCTCATCAGTATATGTTCATGAGAGGGAGGTGGTCATTAAGAATGTACAGGAGCATGCATCATTAATGGTATTGATTGTACACACTGGATTAAATAGTAAAAGGGACCTTCTGAGTGATATCATTTACTTACTCCTCTAGAGTGTATGGGGCTTAACAGGCTTAACTCAGTGATCTAATAATGTGTAGAAGTTTAAACTAAACATCAACAGATATATCCCCTTATATTGTTGCTGCAACCCTGGAGCTGGCATGATGCATGCCACTGCCTCCAGCAGCCATCACCTTCACATTGTTCTGCTATTAGTTGTGGGTCCATGCATATAGAACCAGTGAGTACTACAGTAGTAAAATAAACTATGGGTAGCAGGACCATAGCTTTCCACTACTCCAGCTGATTGACCTGAGCATTGTTCCCTCAGTGCAAGAGTCTTCAATTAGGGGATCTACTTTCTGCTTCATGCTCCTGGTACCATATTCTATACCAGAAACACAGCCCATGACGTGCAACATTGTAATATTACACATCTGTAGTAGTATTCTCTGTGGGCTAAAAATGTTTCCATTGCACTAAAAAATATCATAGTACAGGCCTTAAAGTGTTCATAAAAACAGACATCACACCCATACACAATGTGCCGACATGGATAGTGGGGGTATGAGCGTAGTAACTAAAGTGGGCGCCCAACTAACATATAAGTACCGATCTTTTCTTTTCAGAACAAGAGTTCACAGCCCAACGCGTTTCGTCTAGGAAATGTTTCATCAGGGGTTAATACAAATAAGAAACGTATCATACAAATGATGAAACATCGATCCTTAAAACGGACTTTATCCAAAATATTCCATGATCTACAATGGGATGTGGTATTTTATAAAACATTTACTGGTAAAGTCGAGGTAGTGTGTCAACATCGATTTCAGAACAGTGGACACTTAAACCTTGATTCCAAGAAGAAGACAATCAATCTCTTTGAAATGGGGTGGTTGGCCCGATAGTGGTCAATATCTGGTGAGCAATAGCATGTAGATGCAATAGCAATAGCAGCAGCAGGCAGAATATATATATATATATATATATATATATATATATATATATATATATAAGCAACACAAATGGACAGCACTCTCGGGTCTTGTAAAGTCAAATAATAAATAACAGGACACGGCGGTCTCAATCTTAATATTATCAATATTAGCTTGTCCATTTGTGTTGCTTTTGTATACGGAGTTTTCCGCGTTCTGGGCACCCGGGCATGTTGTTCTTGTAAAGAAACTGAGTGCCTGTATCTGCATTTGTCTATATATATATATATATATATATATATATATATATATATATATATATATATATATATATATATATATAGACAGTAGTCTTCAGCTGAGCCAAGCATTGGTTCAGCCACACCCACTGTGTGGTATTCATTGGAGGTGGAACAACTCCCACCACCTAAGGACTTCATTTATACACTTCATAGCCAATTATCAGCCAATAAAGTCCAGCCCCAAATAAAAAATCAAATGCACCCACACATAGACAAATTGATTGCCTCTTTAAGAGTATCAGAGATTATACGGCATCCCTCACCTCCCACAAACTCCAATGTTATTACGTATGCCCCAGTTTCTTTATTTGAGTCTTCTTTTCTCTATTGGGTATTATGTGTGCACCACCAACAATGATAGGACTTGGATCTCCTTTAAAAGGAAACACACATTGCAACTTATTGTTGGTTACAGCACTTACCTTAACCAGTATGGAAAGTCCCTCCTCTTGTATTATGCAAACAGGGAGTTGGACAGAAGTTGGCCAGAGCTTTCATTCTAAGTATGGTATTTTGTGATGGAAACTAGGCAGTGTCACTGTGAATGTATGTAACCTCCCTGAATTGTGAGTGTCATGGGCGAGATAACTAAAGTTTTGTGCAGGTCTGAGTCATGCATATGGAGAGGGGGAGCCTGATTCTAAATGATTTTCTGCACCATGTATGGGGCTGGTGCAAGTGATAATAACAATAATGACGGGTATTGTTGTATACGTAAAATCCATGGCCTTTATTATAAGCTCTATTGAATAAATCTTCAAATTTCTAATTTTCCATTTCTTCTGGATATTTTTATATATTTATATGCCTTGTATTATCCACCGGCCTTCTTGCTTCCATTATTTAGACTTATTTTCCCATGATAACGACAGTATAGGTGTTTCAAGTTGTATATTTACTTCTTTTCTGTTTTTTTTTTCTATTCTGCTTCAACTATTCTTTGGAATGTGTCTATATTTGGGATCTTATTCAGGTCCATTTGCATGGACCAAACCTTGAGGGGGGAACCATTAACATATGTGAACGCTGGGCATTCTCATACTAATGGGCTGATAATGATATTTTTTTGGGGGGGGCAGCTAATATCACCGTATTGCTCTGAGCAACCTTAGATATGTGTGCACATTCCACATCATTCGATGGCCGATGACCATCGAATGAGGTGGGTGTTATCCCGCAGTCTACGAATGGATGTTTATGTAAAACATCCATTCGCAGACGGTGCGTGCCAACACATACTGCAAATGGGTGGTGGCCAAGCCACCATTCGCAAGGCGGCGTTTGGTCAACTCCCCCCTTGATCCCATAATGTGGCTGGGATAGAATTTGGGATATTCTTCAAAATTTGGTGTGGAAATGTTTTGTACAGTAGATTTGATTTTTGAACAGCTTAATAGAATGCAACTTAGAAACATAGAATTTGACAGCAGATAAAAACTACTTGGCCTATCTAGTCTGCCCCATTTTTAATCTAGTCTGCACCTTAACATTGTACTTGGTTTTGTAGAATGTACAGAACTGGGAGGACATTGGTCAAATCATTCCGTTGTGTGGATGATTGGAGTAGTAAAGTTAAAATACCAAATAACCCCAACACAACACAACATGCAGCCAACTGCAGAATTAGGAGAATATCTTGCAACAGAGGGCTGTGATGGGCACAGGGAGATGATTACCACTGTTGATGTCAGCAGCCCTCCCTCCCAACAGCCAGGTGCCGTCTGCATTATTCTCGGGGCATTCCCAGAAAATGCTGGTGTGCTGCTTACAAATGGCCTACAGCAGTCAATCACCTTGCGATGTGTTCCATGAGCATGGTCATCAGATAATGATTGAGTCTGAATAAGGCCCAGAGTTCTAAAATCTTGGCCTTATTCTTAGCGCCACTGCGCTGTGAAGATTAGTGTTTAGTAAGGTGAAAATATATTGCTCTACTTAGATAAAATAGATTTCAGTTTGATTATAGGCCAGTTGCCCAGATCCAAGCCTTCATAATTATAAAGCGGTGCTGACTAACCTTTGCCTGTGCCATGATCAGACACAGAATTCCTATAAATATAGAAATGTGGTGCAGATTGATTAAGCCTGATGAAGTGATAAAGCAGAGATAAAATAGAAGATGCACCAGCCAATCAATTTTGTTTAAAAAAATAAAGCTAGGACCTGACTGGCTGGTGCTTTATCACATTCCATTTGATCTCCACTCATTAATCAAGCTTAATACATCTGTCCCTGTGTTTGGTAATAAAGGAAAAGCATACTATTCTTTACTGGAAGCTAAAACTAGAGTTTACAATACACTCCTGCTGCTGGCCCAATATCACCAGTGTGATCTTTGCAGAGCACTGGTGATGCTATTAGTAGATGCTAGTTGTACTCTACTAATTACACCTACACCTAATTACACCTTCTCATATGCCCTCACTATGCTTTCTTTATCAGAAATAACCCATACCCTCAGTCATGTTGTATGTGAGAATGGCAGAACTGTTTGGCTCATATATGACAATGGGAAACATTGGTAATCTGCTGTTTGTAGTCATGTTTTCTGTGGATTTTTTGAGTTTTGTTTGGATTTACATTAATAAATACATTAATAAAGTTAAATTTCCACTATATTGTCACTGTCAATTTAAACACTGTTTCTTATTTTACAAGCAGTGGTACAATGGTAATATTTGAGAAGCACAACATCATCATACTATCGTAGTCTACTAGGAATTACATCTTACAATTTATAGTATATGCAGGAATTAATGATAAACAAATATTTATTTTTATACTTTTAGCTTGATATTTTTGTAGTATAATTGTGAAAACTATAATTGATCTTCATGCTACATGGGACCAGAGGCAGATTGTCCACAAGGCAACCTAGGCACCTGCCTAGGGCCCAGCAGGTCCCAAGGGGCCCCATAACGATACCCTGGCCATCGAAAACTTTCCCAGAGGAGCAATGCTTGACTACCACGTGACGTATTAACATCACATGGACCTTCCTGCTTCCCACAAAGTCCCTTTGATAATCTTTGATTGGACAAATAAAATGTTTGAACACACAAAATGGTTTCATCCGCTGTCTGTGGGCAGTCAGGCTACTGTAAATGTGACACAGGTATCAAGACTACTTCCAAAAGACCTAGAGTCTGATATTTAAAGATTGCCAATGTTCACGCAGCTGAGCATTTATCACGCACCATCAATGCTGCCTGTAATCAGTAGCAAAAATATGGCAATATGGATTGTTTGAGGGCCCCAAACCAGTATCTTGCCTAGGGCCCCATGAGGTCCCACCGTTGCATGGGACCATCACTTATTGCTGCATCTAACATGTACTTTTGCTCGAATATTCAGCTCGGGCCTTAGAATAATTGTGTAGCATTTGGGGATAAATATGCAGCCCAGGAGACCTGCACTAGAGGTCAGGATAGCAAATATCTCTACAGCCACCATGTATTTACCTTTGGTCCTCAAATACACTGGGATGAAGGTGACCCAGACACTGCAGAAGACTAACATGCTGAATGTTATGTGATGAGCTTCATTGAACTGATCGGGCAGCTTTCTAACTAAGAAGGCCAGTATGAAGCTGCAGACCGCTAGGACTCCAATGTATCCAAGGGCAGTGTAGAATGCTAATTAAATGCACACATAATGTGTGTTAGTGTACATATCACATATTTCTTGCTTTAAGGAAAAATTCAAGTAGAAATAATCAATGAAATATAAGAAATATCTTATCTGCAAACATAATGTAACTGTAATTTGCTTGTGAACTTTAAAAAAAGAACAGAAATAGCAGTCAGATAGTATTTCTACTTGACTGAGGAGACAGAAAAAACAAATGTTACTGTCACATACTTATTTTCAAAAACAAATGAAACATACAAATTTAAATACTGATCAGATTTCTAAAAGAAAAAAAGAAAATGTCAAATTTAGCGCTTTGATCTTAAAGAATGATGTTCAGCTAGCTTCCGCTTCCGTGCACGAGCAGCTGCTACAGACGTCACATGCTTTAACACAGAGAGACATCACTCGATTCACACACTGGTACTAAAATAGTGCAGCACCGTGACCTGTTTGACCTGAGTTCTCACATGCAGTTGGTTAAATCCTCAGTCAGTACATGCCCAAATGTTAAAATATTGCATTTACTGAATGTTCAAATACAGTTAAGTAGTAAAATTCACCAAATGCAAAAGATAACAATTGCATAATTAGGCATGCACTTTGCACTTTAAATATGACATGTAATGACACAAACTCACAGAAAGTTACACTTATATGATCTTAGTACAGTACTTGGAGCTCATGATATATTTGATTCTGCAGATTTTCAAACATAAAGTGTGTTTAACATTTTTAATTTCTCAGATCTGTTGTTCGATCTGGGCACATATTTATTTATTCCTAGGATTTTAAAGACTTTAATTTTTGTAACTAGTTACGTTCGGTGACATGTTTTTTTTGGATAATTATGCTGTCTGTCTTTGTTTTAAGATATTTTTGGATTTAATTAGGTTACATTGATTATTTAAGTTTAAAGCTATTTTAATCTTTAACCTGTTATGATTATCTTAACACTTCTTTTTAAGTTACTTTAGTTTAATTTGCTTTATTAAAAAACTGTATACCACATGTTACTTCAATTAAGATCTAGTTAATAGATGATTACTGAATTACCGTATTCAGAACAATCCAGTTCAATATCTGAGCAAGACTTCTCTTGCTTAGACCTATATGAACCAGAATAAAACTTCAAACTGATAGTCCCAGACATATCTCATCGAAGTTTTGTAGGGTTTAAAAACCCGTATAAATGAAAGGCTTATATTTTATGACACAATAGTCATTCTACCTATCACATACTACAGTGAGAGCTGACTTAACGTCACTCACTGCGATTAAATGACATCTATTTTCTTATCAGCCTATAATTTTTTATTTTGAAAATAACTACAGTTTTTATAATAAGTTTTCCAATTTAGAATAAGAATAAGCAATATCACATGATATAACATATATTGCGTTACATACCGTTCTCCACTAGACCACCTACTCCCCACATCGTGACTTATTAACCACATTACAGTAAATAAAAGGTACGCTTACCTTATTTGTGTGGAAAGTCACATATAAGTATGGAGCAGGCAGTCTAATGCAGAAGGCAGCAGTCGTCGGGGTCACCATTGTTGAAACGGGAATTATTATAGACTCCATTTTCCTTAATTATGTGATTTGTTTATTCAAATACAGAGAGATAAGATTATATTAGTAAATATTATATTAGACATGCCACATGGGGGGGCTAAGCTAATGTGGGCGATCCTCATCGTGTGCTTCTCCGTCTCAGCTAGCCAGCCCTCTCTCAGCCCAGCCCCCTCCCATCAGCTCAGCTTCCAGTCCAATTTATATCCTAACTATGGCCACAAATAACATGGGGTGGTTTCATGTAAGGAAACATTCTAACTATAATATATACCTACATGGTAGAATGTATTTTAGCACTTCTGTCAGCAATTCTAGTCGACTCTGACGTAAGACATTTTGTAATTAGAATATACATTTAAGCTATACATTCAATTCACGATCCCTAATATTGACAGCAACAGGTGATGAGGCTTCAGAATAGATTGAGCTGGTAGTCTTTGATTGATGACAACAGGTGATAGTAGCTTGCAGTAGCTTATGTCACATTGATAAGTCCTTGGATACGTATACTGAATATATATATTGTTTATTAACTTGAAATCTTCAACTTGTGTGGAAATATAACTTTGTCCCATCTCAACAGGTCTGGTGCTGGTTCTTGAAATGCGGGGGACCCCTAGTCATTTTGTCCCCCATATTTTGGGAACCAGCGCCAGACCTTGAGCCTGGTGCTGGTTTCATTAAATCAAGGGGACCCCTATTTGTCAGGGACCGTGATTTTATGTCACCAGCACCGGCTCAATGAGCCCGGGGCTGGTTATGCTCTGGCGGGGGACCCCGCGCAGTTTTTTTTTTTTTTTAAATTGCGATTTCCTGCAAATGTGCGATTTTCAGACCTGAAAATCGCACATTTTCAGGACTAAAGAAATCGCATCAAATCGCACCTAGTCGCACTATTTGGGCCATTTTTCGCATCTCATTAAATATGCGAAAAACGGCCCAATCTTGGGATTTTCAAAAGTGCGATTAGGTGCGGTAAAAATCATGCGGTTTTTACCGCTACACATAGAATGTCACCCAAAGTCTGGTTCTTTATTTGTAGCAGGTTGACAACATACAATGTAACAGCTAGGTAATTCTTGAGCTACAGCAGGCAACACATAGCCTTCACAATATGGATACACTCCATAGATCCCTAGCATAATCCCCACATTCACCACCCTATTGTCAATCACTAAAAGATATTGGGAACCTTGACCCTCTGCTCTGGACAAACATATAACAGAAAATAACAAGTGTTGTTAATTAGCAGACAGCGATTCAGAATAGATCTCAGAAAAACCCAGACTAGATTGAATTAGTCCTGCTGCTGCTGCTCTAAACTCTGGACTGGATATTCCACATTCACTTCATTTGGAATTATGGTGCCCTGCCACAGTACATAGGGCTGATTTTTAATTGCACACTTGGACTCTAGTGCCGGATACAGACTGCTGCTAACATTACTCCAAGTTGTGTTCTTGTGCAGTTTGATACATTTTACTACATTTACTATTATGACATGCAAATGCAATTGTGTTCAAACTAAAATCAACCCCATAATCTATAAAATCTACAGCGTTTCAATAATCAAAGAGTGCATTCCATAAAATTAAAAAAATTAATACTTCATATTTTTAGGCTTTAAAGATTTGTGAATAAGGGATTGGAATTTGTTGAAAAATGCTACACGTTCTTTATTGTTTATTGCAATGAGGCGCCAAAATGCCATTTTAATATCTTTGTTTTTGAAGCTATAGATCAGAGGATTTAACATGGGTGTTGACGTGGTAATAATCAGTGAGACTATCTTATCAACGTCTAGAGTGAACGATGATGTGGGTCTCAAGTACAAACAAAAAAGAGACACGTAGAGTAGAGACACGACTGTGATGTGAGAGGAACATGTATAGAAGGCTTTACGTCTACCCACACTTGAATGTATTTGAAGAACAGTTTGAATAATATAGATGTAAGACAAAATAGTAAGAGTGAATGGCAAGAAACCAACAAACACAGACTCCACAAATATAAGATGTTCCATTCTGGAGGCACCATGACAAAAGAGCTTCATAATAGCAAGAAGGTCACAGAAGAAGTGGTTGATTTTATTGACCTGAAAGCAGTTGATGTCGTACACTATAAATATAGCAGGAAGTACTTCTGTGAATCCCAGGACCCAACATGCAGATGCCAGGAGAGAACAGACCTTCGTGCTCATGATGGTAACATACCGTAGGGGGTAGCAGATGGCAATATATCGATCATAACTCATGGCAGTTAACAGCATAAACTCACAGCATAGGAGAGTCACATAAAAATACATTTGGGCAATACATGCCGAAAAAGAAACACGTTTATTTCCAGAAGCATATATATCAAGTGTCTTATGCATAGTTACTGTGCTGTAACATAGGTCCATGATGGATAACTGTGAAACAAGATAATACATTGGAGTGTGCAGATTGTGGTCTTTGCAGATTAGAAGAAAGAGGGTGGAATTTCCAATAACAATAAGGAGATAGACGAGTAAAACCACCAGGAAAATAGGAACCTGCTGTTCTGGCAAGTCAGTAATACCTTCTATGATAAAATAATCCACCCATGTATTGTTCTTCTCCATTGTGTGATTTGCTTTTGAAACAAGTGATAATGACAATCATTAGTGATACCATTGAACTAGATGACTTCTTCAAATCAAAGAAATAATAACCATTTTCTGACGCAGTGTTATACACTCACTCAATGTACAACAGATTCTTACAATGAAGCTATTGACCTCAAATATAACATTTTATGGAAGGTAATATCCTCATTATGTGTTTTTTTTATTGAATTCCATCACATAAAAGATTTTTCAGATTTATTTATAACCGTAAATTAACAAATTACAATATGTGTTTCTTGAGAACACAGAAAAGAAGATTTCCTATATTCATTACTTAACTAACTATTCTCTTAACTCAAGGGACGCCATTATCTTCTAACACAGTGGTTCCAATCTGGGGTAGGTGTACTCCTGGGGGTACATTACAGACCAGTTGGGGGATACTTCAACGTAATATTGGTAATGGTGGAAGAAGTCTCCCATTGATTTGGAGGTGAACCATGTCCCTTCACTTCCAGTTCCATCTGCAGCATCATTAGATTCTACTCATGCTTTTGCCCAACCAGCAATCCTTTAGGAGCTACCTTCACTGCCCTTAGACATCAGAAGTCCTCCGCTCTGACACGGGTGGAGGAAGCAATCCTACAGGTGTTAATGGGAACCCCGAAGACAGTACACAGCCAGCGGACAGACACAGAGCAAACATATTCCTGACAGCTCTATTCCTTAATATAAGGACACGCATACCGATCACTTCCTCGCCACTTGTCAGCACTGTGGATATTTCAAATTCAGAGGAAGGGGTACTCTTGTATGAAAATCCTTATCAAGTGGAACGGGAGAGAAAAAAGTTTGAGAACCGCTGCTCTAACTCGTTTACTTTTCCTTATAAGTTTTGGTCTAAATATATATTTGTGTTTTGCTGGACTAGTTTTTAAAATTATCTACTCGTTTTAACCATTACAAATATTTAGGTATACTCCTCTAGTATAGATGCAGCAACCATTATGTTTACAACAAGGTAGAAAACTAAATTGTATTCAGTTGTGCATGAGTACCCAGAACCCCCCCCCCCCATTTTCTTTTTATGTACTGTATATTGAATGCCATTATAATAGGCTCCATCATCCCTCGCTGCAAAATGCTGTGATTTGTGGGTCATTAAAGAAGGGATGGAGCCAATAAGATGTGAATCTAAAGAAATCAGATTATTGGCACTGCCTCCTTGGCCTGTGACCAAACACTCTAGTAAATACAAACACAGGGGGCCCAGCACTCACCATAACAAACTATCTCACCTTAACATTCAAATAATCAATTAAATAAATAATGGAGTTTTAGTTCATGAATTGATCAATGCATTTAAGCTTGCAGCCCATCGCCAAGGGACCCCATTTCAATGCAAGTCCTACACTAACAACTGGTTTTCTTCATAGCTAAAATGAACATGTGTTTTTTCCTGGGTTAAAGCTCAACTGCCAAGTACCTTATGGCTTTTAAAGGTGAGACAATCCCAAACACAGCACCTAAATTAGTATTAAAGGGGCAGCTGTCACAGGTTTCAGGTAAATGAGCTTATCTAGGGTGCATGAGAAAGCTATGATCACAGTAACAGAGGTTAATTACAAATCAACCCAAATATATAGATACAGAAGTACCAACAAAAAAACATATGTTCATTTCAGCTATGATGTGTAAGCAGGTGCCAGGTTCCTAAGAAAACCAGTTGTTAGTGTAGGACTTGCAGTGATATGGGGTCCCTTGGCGATGGGCTGCAAGCTTAAATTTATTGATCAATTCATGAACTAAAACCCCATTATTTATTTATTTATTTAATTGATTATTTGAATGTTATGGTTGGATGGTGAGGATGGCTTTTCCTCGCTAAAAAAAGTCATCTTCGCCATACAAGCTCACAGCCAGCATTATATATACCCCTATATCTTAACAGACAATCTAAGGAACCTATACATTTTAAAAAAAATACATTCAGCAGTTCCCGAGTTTATCTCGTACAAACAAACACACAAACAAATGATCTTAACCAGCGTTGCCTGGGTATTTATTTGTTTCAATCTTCTGTTAGAGAGGAAATATTAGTGTATATAGTGAAAAATCTTATTTACAGGTAACTAAAAGTATATTATAAATATTTAATTACAATTAGAATTTTTATTATATAATTATAATAAAGGTATAGTATAAAATGTATAAAGTAAAATCTTTTACATTTGCACTATAATATTATTTAATTTAATCAAAACTTGATTATAAACAAAATTTTTAGTTTTACCTTCAGGAGCAAGAATAAATAAATTCTTGGGTGAACCCACCCTTGAGCCATCAACATAAAGTTGTCTGTGGGAGAAACATGGCGATCTCAAATCCACTCCGCAGCACTTGAGTCTGCCCCTGTGACTTGTTGATCGTGATCAAGAATGCAAGTCTCATTGGAAAATGCAATCTCTTAGGGCCAGATGTATCAAGCTTCAAAAAGTGATAAAAAGGAGAGTGATAAACAGCCAGCCAAACAGCTCCTAACTACCATGTTTCACTCTCCACTTTATCACTTTTTTGAAGCTTGATACATCTGGTCCTGTAAGTAAAAAGGGAGATCCGTCGGAATGAGTGCTATCCGTGGGATAAAAACTGGTTCACTCTCTCCCTTTCCTGTTAAGATAGTCACTTCGATTGGGCTTGAATGTCACCAGGACTGTCACCAATCAGCTTAGCGATCCTGAAAACTATGGATTTCACACTAATGTTATTATGGACATTGTATTTTTCACACTTCTCACCCCTGATGCTGATGGGGGCTAAACTTTGACTTAAACCCAAAAATTATGTATTCAACACTAATATTGTTCATTTTTTTTTTATTATTTTTACGACACCCCCTTCCCCCACCAAACCCCTTCCCCCCTAGCGGTGCTAGGGTTATTTTTGTCCATATGTGTACCAGGTTTGATGTAAATTGCTCCAGGCATTCCAGAGTTATGCCGGAACATACATACGCACATACTGTACATCTATTTTTATATATAGATTAAAATATTTATCAAGGTTTTCTTGAATTTAACTATAAATAATCCAAATATAACAAAAACAAAAATGAGTGATCATCCAATATCATAAATTATATGACACTAAAAAAATAAAGTGCTTATTAAAAGAGTGAATATATAATTTGGACACCTACCTGCATTGTTTTCCTTTTATGAAGAATGACAGCTAAAATTCTGCCTTGGATTTCTGTCCCCTACTGTATTTCACCTATTTTGTCATCGCACAATTACTCTTGGAATGTATTGCTTGCCATATTCACTTCCTATTTTTAGATAATCCTCTTTTATGTCAGCCAAGACCTTAGGCCATGCATTATTTTGCTAATATTGCTTTTATCACTTTTAAACATTTCTGTACATTTTTATACTGTTTTTCATCACTATCTGATTTATTGAAGACCTTTGTTGTTTCTTTGTCAGTAATGAAGGCACTTCTGTATGGTGTAAGATCTACTGTACTGCAATGCAAACCTGGCACTCGAGATGCAGCTGAAGAGGATCCCAGAGGCTGCCATGGACATTGGGGGATGAGGTAAAAATTTAAATATTCTGAAAAACCACGGTTTTCGGCACATTTCGGTTTTTGGATAAGGGAGATGAGACCTGTATTACTTTCAAAAAGAAGACATCAGCAGGTGATAGCATAGAACTCCACAAAACTGTAAAGGTCTTCAAGACCTCAAAGTACAGGAGCTGTTATCAAAAAACAGAAGTATAGACAATTTCACTGGAGGGTTTCCATATGATTACTGTACATATATATTCTGTCATTTTGATGGGCTATTAAGTAGTCATAATATATTTTGCAATAAAGGAAGACCCTCCTTTTTGCTCTCACTGATTTCCCCAAAATGTTCAATAAGGTTGGCTAAACATTTCAGTTTTTTTATTTAGACACTTGGACTTTACCTCACTTTACCATCCGGGGCTGCCAAATTATATTCAGAATCCTTGGTTGAGCTCACTGAAGTACGTATATACTCTCAACCATTACAATAGGTTCTGTCCAGCCATAAATAACACTATTAGTGAAAGAGTTTTTTTGTTATTGTGAATACCACAAATCTCCTTTATTTAAAAGTAGCACTCTTAAAAGGTATCATCAATAACACTTGAATACTACTTATAATAGAAACTCAGAGATCTCGATTGCCTACATTTGCAAAGATATGATTAAGATCCCAGACCCAATCAAGACTTCTCTGACACTTGGTCACTAACATTACATGATAATAGAACAAACTCTGAGACATAACATTTCTTATTGATATGCTAGGGGACACCGGACTTATATCTGGTCGACAGGTCTTCTATGTCTAGCTTGACCAAGGTAAGGCTCGAAAATGCTTAGTTGAGAATGTCCAGATAGATGGCAAAAGATAGTTGACCATGCCTAGATTGACAGTAAAAGAAGATAGATGCTAGCATTAGGTCGCCAGGAGCGAAGACGATGGTCACATTTTTAGTGACGGTGGACTTGGTTCATACTTTACTATCCAAGTGGATATCAAGTTAGATTATAATAGTGTGATGAGCATAGCAAGGCACCATGCCTAACATTCCTAAAGTTCATGTTCAGAGTATAGGACCACCCAGGCCAGCACAACCCAAACACCCCAAGACATCACAACAGTGAGACTTAGCAGTTTAAGGCTTACAAAATGCTGCATTGGGTCATGTCGGTTTGGGAGGTCCTGTGTTATTGACTTGTACCTCAAAAATTTTATGGACCCAATTGATGAGATTACCTGGCCTTTTTGTTATATTGATGACTCAGTTGGCATCACCAAATGTAGAGTATTACATCTGCATAAAACTAACAGCAAAATCATATTTAACTCCTAAATGTGGACAGAAACAAATAAACATTATATAATAGAACTAAGAAAAAAAGTTTTATTTGTTCAGATAAAACTAACAAGGACAAAGAGATTTACCAGTTGGTGGTGTGCAGTTTGATATGTCACAGATGTTTAGAAATAAGAGGACTAAGAGAAAAAAACAGCTGCTCACAACTAAAATTAAGAATAGTCATGTAAAACAAGTTATATAAAATTTTATTTCCTTGCTTTCACTGAGCATGGATGGTATTTTGGAAAGTGGAGTTTCAAGAAAATAGAGAAAAATTCTGTAAACCTAAAACAGGATAAAAATCAAATTTGCAAAGATTTTCCCCATATAGTTTAATGTATATGATCTCATATCCTCTTTACTACTTCTGAGATTACAGAACATCTTTTTCTGGATTTGGCTTTTGTTACTTTCTCAAGATCATCCTATACATAAGATGGAGGAGTTGTCTTGCCTAGTTTTGGTAGAGTTTAATTATATTTCTCAGTGTATCACTCAATATCGTTAATTATCCTAAAACAACAGAATGAACAATACTGTACATATTAAATTCTAGATACACCTTAGCAGTAACACCAAGCAAAACCACCAGGAGAGTATAATAGATTGGACACTCTTCCATGAAAATATTCAACAATAGTAAGTGCATCTGTATCTTCCAACCCATTTTACAAAGAATTGTAAAACTGCAGGAGTCTTGTTATAAAAATGAATGAAAATAAATAATTGAAAAAAATATATATATACAATACAATGTTTTCTAGCAAAATGAGAAAGAATGAAAATGTGTACAGTACCTGTTTGTTGGTGACAGCAACTGCACTACAGGCCTTGTCTGATCCTTATTTATTGCTTCTAAAAAACACATCTTTAGGTAATGTTCTCTAAGGAGCTTATTACTTAAGGGGCCAAACTCACAGGTGATCTACAATTAGCAATAATTGTGTTCTGTGATTCTTTAAAAACTTGGTTAAAGTTTTTTTTTTTTTTATTAAATGCATATAACTAGTTTCTCAATAGTTTCTTACAGTATGTAAGACCATATTCAAGAAAAACTGGCCCCTACTTCATAAAGACCCTGTATTGAGTACCCTGCTATCCAAAAAAAAATGCAGTTCATACTGTATACCGTAAAACAGACAACTTAAAAGACAAACTAGTGAGGAGTGCACTACAGACCACAGAACCAACACATGTGAGGACTAAAGGCTTCCACAGATGTGGTACCTGTTTGATGTGTAGGACGGTGAAATCCAAAGATTCCAAAATGACGTCATTCAAAATAAAGTACAAGGAATATAAGATATCTCAATCTGGTACTCTATCTGTACTTTTCATACACCTAACGTTATATACTGTACATCATTGAGTGCACATGTGGTCTACACTATGTAGGGCGACAACTAGGGCACTAAATACAAAGACTGTCAGACCACTTCAGAGAGGTACATAAGAGTTCTAGCACCCACATCAAGGATTTCCTTGCAATAGAAAACATAAAGAACACTTGGACAAACGGGACTCGGACACCACACTAGCAAGGAAGGAGATGCAATGAATCTTTAAGTTGAAGACACTGATCCCAAATGGTCTTAACAAAGACTTTGAATTGAAGTGGTTCTTGTGAAAGAACAATATTCCATCCAGCTAGTTCATCCACCTCAAATTAAATTTTATTTTTGTCTTGTTTAGTCTTTATTTTTATACCAATGTCTAATTCTGTATATTTCCTACTTTTTCCAAGTCATTGGATTACCTTCACAAATATGGAGGACAAAAAGCACAAAACACCGATTTGTCAATCCATAAAAATGGTGTCCCCAATGTGTGATAGAAAACTATGAAGAGATGTAAACACAGAAATGCCAGGGAAGGAGAAATCAGGCGGACCGGAAATCTGCGGATGACCATTTCCGGCACTCTATACTGGAAGTCCCCTTCAGACCATCACCGCCATCAGAAACTGCAGGGATGTCATCAGGCTGCATCCCCGCTATTAGGACAAGCACCCTAGGAATTTAAATAAAGTTTTGGAAGTTGGAAGATATTTTGGCGCACTTTTAAAGTATATATAGCACATGCAGGCACTGCAGTCCATAGCCTTGAGGAAAAGCTAGCAAGCTTGAAACACATTGGCACGACTGCAGTCTGAATTGGATCAGGAACCTTCCCAGCCTCAATCCTCTGGAGCTGAGCAGGGTTCATCCGGAGGCATTCTGCACTATTCCTCCTGTGGCTCCATCATCAGGCCTGGGTAAGGGATACTCCTGACATTTTAATTTCACCACTGTTTTTACATTGCTTTTTGGGGGGATTTTTTGTCTTGTCTGATGTTTTTAAATTGTAGTGGTCACTACAACATTTCTTTTTGCCAGTATGTAATACTGCCTGTAGTGACCATTTATGTCTAAAGCCTCTTACACATGTGGCGTTCATCACCGATATTGGTGACCCCAGGGACCCGGTGGGGAGTCAGCCTCAGCAAGTGCATACATACTTCCTGATGCCGGCCGGGAGGGTAGCGATGGTGGTGGTGGGGGAAGCGATGGCCATGAGAAAGCTGAGGCATGGTCATCGTTGACAAGGACCTCCCTCATCAGTATATGTTCATGAGAGGGAGGTGGTCATTAAGAATGTACAGGAGCATGCATCATTAATGGTATTGATTGTACACACTGGATTAAATAGTAAAAGGGACCTTCTGAGTGATATCATTTACTTACTCCTCTAGAGTGTATGGGGCTTAACAGGCTTAACTCAGTGATCTAATAATGTGTAGAAGTTTAAACTAAACATCAACAGATATATCCCCTTATATTGTTGCTGCAACCCTTGAGCTGGCATGATGCATGCCACTGCCTCCTGCAGCCATCACCTCCACATTGTTCTGCTATTAGTTGTGGGTCCATGCATATAGAACCAGTGAGTACTACAGTAGTAAAATAAACTATGGGTAGCAGGACCATAGCTTTCCACTACTCCAGCTGATTGACCTGAGCATTGTTCCCTCAGTGCAAGAGTCTTCAATTAGAGGATCTATTTTCTGCTTCATGCTCCTGGTACCATATTCTATGCCGGAAACACAGCCCATGACGTGCAACATTGTAATATTACACATCTGTAGTAGTATTCTCTGTGGGCTAAAAATGTTTCCATTGCACTCAAAAATATCATAGTGCAGGCCTTAAAGTGTTCAAAAAAACAGACATCACACCCATACACAATGTGCCGACATGGATAGTGGGGGTATGAGCGTAGTAACTAAAGTGGGCGCCCAACTAACATATAAGTACCGATCTTTTCTTTTCAGAACAAGAGTTCACAACCCAACGCGTTTCGTCTAGGAAAATGTTTCATCAGGGGTTTATACAAATAAGAAACGTATCATACAAATGATGAAACATGGATCCTAAAAACTGACTTTATCCAAAATATTCCATGATCTACAATGGGATGTGGTATTTTATAAAACATTTACTGGTAAAGTCGAGGTAGTATGTCATCATCGAATTCAGAACAGTGGACACTTAAACCTTGATTCCAAGAAGAAGACAATCAATCTCTTGGAAAGAAATGGGGTGGTTGGCCCGATAGTGGTCAATATCTGGTGAGCAATAGCATGTAGATACTTATAGCAGCAGCAGCCAGAATATATATATAAATATATATATATATATATATATATATACTAGGTGATTCATCGCGCCCTCCGGGCGCTCTTCACACCGTTGTGAGGGGCTTCGCCCCATTAGAAGTAGAAATATATGTGAGAGCGGATCCCCTGGGAGGCCTTGCTGAGAGCGGCAGGCAGCGGCTGGGAGGCAGCGTTTGTGTCTTACCTGGGAGCGTTAGGTGTGAGCGTCAGGCAGCGGGTCCCCTGGGCGGCAGGTAGTGGTGTCTGGGTGGGAGCCAGCTGGGAGTGTGAGGCAGCGGGTCCCTTGGGCGGCAGGAAGCGGTGTCTGTGTGGGAGGCAGCTGGGAGCGTCAGGCAGCAGGTCTCATGGGCGGCAGGTAGTGGTGTCTGGGTGGGAGCCAGCTAGGAGCGTCAGCCAGCGGGTCCCCTGTGCGGCAGGTAGCGCTGTCTGGCTGGGAGCCAGCTGTGAGCGTCAGCCAGCGGGTCCCCTGGGCGGCAGGTAGGGGTGTCTGGCTGGAAGGCTGCGTCTGCGTATCAGCTGGGCGACAGCCAGCACCTGTTAGGCAGGCAGCGTGGCCGGTGATCCGTGCGGCTGTGTGACTGGGGCATAGAGTCTGGGCTGACCTGAGTGGGATAATGGTGGGAAGGGGAGGTGACGTTGGGGCATACTTGCCTACCTGACCCTCTCCATGCGGGAGAAAATGCTCTGTTCCTGCACTTCCCTGGTAATGTATGATTACCTTCACCTGTGCTGTAATACCTTTACCTAGCTCACCACAGGTGATGGCAATCCTACATTACCAGGAAAGTCCAGGAGCAGAGCATTTTCTCCTGCATGGAGAGGGTCAGGTAGGCAAGTGAGCGTTGGGGGGTGGGGGTAGTGCACTGGCCGCAGCCCCCTTGGTGGCGGGTGTGGTTGCCTGGGGGTTCTTCGGGACTATATTTTCCGGCTGGTCCCGGCTCCCGACTCCTGTCCTCCCCCCCTCCTGACCCCATTGCCGCCGGCTAGGCAGGTGTGGTTGCCTGCGGGGTCTGCGGGACTATATTTTCCGGCTGGTCCCGGCTCCCGACTCCTGTCCTCCCCCCTCCTGACCCCATTGCCGCTGGCGCCGCAGCCTATAACCCGACACGCAGATCTGTGTCGGGTGACAGGCGGGGGCGGTCCCCGGCTCCGGCTGCAGTGCTAATATAATAACAGACACTCGGAAAATGGCTGCCCCCATAATGCTGTATGGGGGCAGCCATTTTCCGAGTGTCTGTTATTATTGCAGCCGGAGCCGGGGACCGCCCGTCATCCGACACAGATCTTCGTGTCGGGTTAAAGGCAGAAGGGGGGCGGCCGAAATGTGTTATTATTGCAGCCGGAGACTGCCTGCATGTCGGGTTAGAGGCAGAAGGGGGGCGGGCGAAATGTCCAGCGGGGCGGTGGCAAAACAGTAGTTACGCCTTTGGGGTGGGGGGTTGTAGTGGTGATCCTGCGCGTGTGAGCGCGTGTATGAGCGGGGCGGGGCTGAGTGTGGGGGGGGGGTTTGTGGGCGGTGAGCAGCCGTGGGGTGGAGTTTGTGCATGTATGGGCAGGCATGGGGAGTGGTGGGCGAGGAGGGGTGTGTGCTTGTGGAGAACAGAGGTGGTGTGTAGAACGGAAGTGCCTTGCTTTTGCAGTGTGGCTAATGGTGGATGGGCCTGTCAATCACCCGTGAAACCCCGCCCACCGTTTGCCACACTGCTTAGACTGACGGATCTGGCTAAATATATAAGATATATATATATATATATATATATATATATAGACAGTAGTCTTCAGCTGAGCCAAGCATTGGTTCAGCCACACCCACTGTGTGGTATTCATTGGAGGTGGAACAACTCCCACCACCTAAGGACTTCATTTATACACTTCATAGCCAATTATCAGCCAATAAAGTCCAGCCCCAAATAAAAAATCAAATGCGCCCACACATAGACAAATTGATTGCCTCTTTAAGAGTATCAGAGATTATACGGCATCCCTCACCTCCCACAAACTCCAATGTTATTACGTATGCCCCAGTTTCTTTATTTGAGTCTTCTTTTCTCTATTGGGTATTATGTGTGCACCACCAACAATGATAGGACTTGGATCTCCTTTAAAAGGAAACACACATTGCAACTTATTGTTGGTTACAGCAATTACCTTAACCAGTATGGAAAGTCCCTCCTCTTGTATAATACAAACAGGGAGTTGGACAGAAGTTGGCCAGAGCTTTCATTCTAAGTATGGTATTTTGTGATGGAAACTAGGCAGTGTCACTGTGAATGTATGTAACCTCCCTGAATTGTGAGTGTCATGGGCGAGATAACTAAAGTTTTGTGCAGGTCTGAGTCATGCATATGGAGAGGGGGAGCCTGATTCTAAATGATTTTCTGCACCATGTATGGGGCTGGTGCAAGTGATAATAACAATAATGACGGGTATTGTTGTATACGTAAAATCCATGGCCTTTATTATAAGCTTTATTGAATAAATCTTCAAATTTCTAATTTTCCATTTCTTCTGGATATTTTTATATATTTATATGCCTTGTATTATCCACCGGCCTTCTTGCTTCCATTATTTAGACTTATTTTCCCATGATAACTACAGTATAGGTGTTTCAAGTTGTATATTTACTTATTTTCGTTTTTTTTTTTCTATTCTGCTTCAACTATTCTTTGGAATGTATTTTATATTTGGGATCTTATTCAGGTCCATTTGCATGGACCAAACCTTGGGGGGCGAACCATTAGCATATGTGAACGCTGGGCATTCTCATACTAATGGGCTGATAATGATATTATATATGAGCAACCTTAGATATGCGTACACATTCCACATCATTCGATGGCCGATGACCATCGAATGAGGTGGGTGTTATCCCGCAGTCTACGAATGGATGTTTATGTAAAACATCCATTCGCAGACGGTGCATGCCAACACATACTGCAAATGGGTGGTGGCCAAGCCACCATTCGCAAGGCGGCGTTTGGTCAACTCCCCCCTTGATCCCATAATGTGGCTGGGATAGAATTTGGGATATTCTTCAAAATTTGGTGTGGAAATGTTTTGTGCAGTAGATTTGATTTTTGAACAGCTTAATAGAATGCCACTTAGAAACATAGAATTTGACAGCAGATAAGAACTACTTGGCCTATCTAGTCTGCCCCATTTTTAATCTAGTCTGCACCTTAACATTCTACTTGGTTTTGTAGAATGTACAGAACTGGGAGCACATTGGTCAAATCATTCCGTGGTGTGGATGATTGGAGTAGTAAAGTTAAAATACCAAATAACCCCAACACAACACAACATGCAGCCAACTGCAGAATTAGGAGAATATCTTGCAACAGAGGGCTGTGATGGGCACAGGGAGATGATTACCACTGTTGATGTCAGCAGCCCTCCCTCCCAACAGCCAGGTGCCGTCTGCATTATTCTCGGGGCATTCCCAGAAAATGCTGGTGTGCTGCTTACAAATGGCCTACAGCAGTCAATCACCTTGCGATGTGTTCCATGAGCATGGTCATCAGATAATGATTGAGTCTGAATAAGGCCCAGAGTTCTAAAATCTTGGCTTTATTCTTAGCGCCGCTGCGCTGTGAAGATTAGTGTTTAGTAAGGTGAAAATATATTGCTCTACTTAGATAAAATAGATTTCAGTTTGATTATAGGCCAGTTGCCCAGATCCAAGCCTTCATAATTATAAAGCGGTGCTGACTAACCTTTGCCTGTGCCATGATCAGACACAGAATTCCTATAAATATAGAAATGTGGTGCAGATTGATTAAGCCTGATGAAGTGATAAAGCAGAGATAAAATAGAAGATGCACCAGCCAATCAACTTTGTTTAAAAAAATAAAGCTAGGACCTGACTGGCTGGTGCTTTATCACATTCCATTTGATCTCCACTCATTAATCAAGCTTAATACATCTGTCCCTGTGTTTGGTAATAAAGGAAAAGCATACTATTCTTTACTGGAAGATAAAACTAGAGTTTACAATACACTCCTGCTGCTGGCCCAATATCACCAGTGTGATCTTTGCAGAGCACTGGTGATGCTATTAGTAGATGTTAGTTGTACTCTACTAATTACACCTACACCTAATTACACCTTCTCATATGCCCTCACTATGCTTTCTTTATCAGAAATAACCCATACCCTCAGTCATGTTGTATGTGAGAATGGCAGAACTGTTTGGCTCATATATGACAATGGGAAACATTGGTAATCTGCTGTTTGTAGTCATGTTTTCTGTGGATTTTTTGAGTTTTGTTTGGATTTACATTAATAAATACATTAATAAAGTTAAATTTCCACTATATTGTCACTGTCAATTTAAACACTGTTTCTTATTTTACAAGCAGTGGTACAATGGTAATATTTGAGAAGCACAACATCATCATACTATCGTAGTCTACTAGGAATTACATCTTACAATTTATAGTATACGCAGGAATTAATGATAAACAAATATTTATTTTTATACTTTTAGCTTGATATTTTTGTAGTATAATTGTGAAAACTATAATTGATCTTCATGCTACATGGGACCAGAGGCAGATTGTCCACAAGGCAACCTAGGCACCTGCCTAGGGCCCAGCAGGTCCCAAGGGGCCCCATAACGATACCCTGGCCATCGAAAACTTTCCCAGAGGAGCAATGCTTGACTACCACGTGACGTATTAACATCACATGGACCTTCCTGCTTCCCACAAAGTCCCTTTGATAATCTTTGATTGGACAAATAAAATGTTTGAACACACAAAATGGTTTCATCCGCTGTCTGTGGGCAGTCAGGCTACTGTAAATGTGACACAGGTATCAAGACTACTTCCAAAAGACCTAGAGTCTGATATTTAAAGATTGCCAATGTTCACGCAGCTGAGCATTTATCACGCACCATCAATGCTGCCTGTAATCAGTAGCAAAAATATGGCAATATGGATTGTTTGAGGGCCCCAAACCAGTATCTTGCCTAGGGCCCCATGAGGTCCCACCTTTGCATGGGACCATCACTTATTGCTGCATCTAACATGTACTTTTGCTCGAATATTCAGCTCGGGCCTTAGAATAATTGTGTAGCATTTGGGGATAAATATGCAGCCCAGGAGACCTGCACTAGAGGTCAGGATAGCAAATATCTCTACAGCCACCATGTATTTACCTTTGGTCCTCAAATACACTGGGATGAAGGTGACCCAGACACTGCAGAAGACTAACATGCTGAATGTTATGTGATGAGCTTCATTGAACTGATCGGGCAGCTTTCTAACTAAGAAGGCCAGTATGAAGCTGCAGACCGCTAGGACTCCAATGTATCCAAGGGCAGTGTAGAATGCTAATTAAATGCACACATAATGTGTGTTAGTGTACATATCACATATTTCTTGCTTTAAGGAAAAATTCAAGTAGAAATAATCAATGAAATATAAGAAATATCTTATCTGCAAACATAATGTAACTGTAATTTGCTTGTGAACTTTAAAAAAAGAACAGAAATAGCAGTCAGATAGTATTTCTACTTGACTAAGGAGACAGAAAAAAACAAATGTTACTGTCACATACTTATTTTCAAAAACAAATGAAACATACAAATTTAAATACTGATCAGATTTCTAAAAGAAAAAAAGAAAATGTCAAATTTAGCGCTTTGATCTTAAAGAATGATGTTCAGCTAGCTTCCGCTTCCGTGCACGAGCAGCTGCTACAGACGTCACATGCTTTAACACAGAGAGACATCACTCGATTCACACACTGGTACTAAAATAGTGCAGCACCGTGACCTGTTTGACCTGAGTTCTCACATGCAGTTGGTTAAATCCTCAGTCAGTACATGCCCAAATGTTAAAATATTGCATTTACTGAATGTTCAAATACAGTTAAGTAGTAAAATTCACCAAATGCAAAAGATAACAATTGCATAATTAGGCATGCACTTTGCACTTTAAATATGACATGTAATGACACAAACTCACAGAAAGTTACACTTATATGATCTTAGTACAGTACTTTGAGCTCATGATATATTTGATTCTGCAGATTTTCAAACATAAAGTGTGTTTAACATTTTTAATTTCTCAGATCTGTTGTTCGATCTGGGCACATATTTATTTATTCCTAGGATTTTAAAGACTTTAATTTTTGTAACTAGTTACGTTCGGTGACATGTTTTTTTTGGATAATTATGCTGTCTGTCTTTGTTTTAAGATATTTTTGGATTTAATTAGGTTACATTGATTATTTAAGTTTAAAGCTATTTTAATCTTTAACCTGTTATGATTATCTTAACACTTCTTTTTAAGTTACTTTAGTTTAATTTGCTTTATTAAAAAACTGTATACCACATGTTACTTCAATTTAGATCTAGTTAATAGATGATTACTGAATTACCGTATTCAGAACAATCCAGTTCAATATCTGAGCAAGACTTCTCTTGCTTAGACCTATATGAACCAGAATAAAACTTCAAACTGATAGTCCCAGACATATCTCATCGAAGTTTTGTAGGGTTTAAAAACCCGTATAAATGAAAGGCTTATATTTTATGACACAATAGTCATTCTACCTATCACATACTACAGTGAGAGCTGACTTAACGTCACTCACTGCGATTAAATGACATCTATTTTCTTATCAGCCTATAATTTTTTATTTTGAAAATAACTACAGTTTTTATAATAAGTTTTCCAATTTAGAATAAGAATAAGCAATATCACATGATATAACATATATTGCGTTACATACCGTTCTCCACTAGACCACCTACTCCCCACATCGTGACTTATTAACCACATTACAGTAAATAAAAGGTATGCTTACCTTATTTGTGTGGAAAGTCACATATAAGTATGGAGCAGGCAGTCTAATGCAGAAGGCAGCAGTCGTCGGGGTCACCATTGTTGAAACGGGAACTATTATAGACTCCATTTTCCTTAATTATGTGATTTGTTTATTCAAATACAGAGAGATAAGATTATATTAGTAAATATTATATTAGACATGCCACATGGGGGGCTGAGCTAATGTGGGCGATCCTCATCGTGTGCTTCTCCGTCTCAGCTAGCCAGCCCTCTCTCAGCCCAGCCCCCTCCCATCAGCTCAGCTTCCAGTCCAATTTATATCCTAACTATGGCCACAAATAACATGGGGTGGTTTCATGTAAGGAAACATTCTAACTATAATATATACCTACATGGTAGAATGTATTTTAGCACTTCTGTCAGCAATTCTAGTCGACTCTGACGTAAGACATTTTGTAATTAGAATATACATTTAAGCTATACATTCAATTCACGATCCCTAATATTGACAGCAACAGGTGATGAGGCTTCAGAATAGATTGAGCTGGTAGTCTTTGATTGATGACAACAGGTGATAGTAGCTTGCAGTAGCTTATGTCACATTGATAAGTCCTTGGATACGTATACTGAATATATATATTGTTTATTAACTTGAAATCTTCAACTTGTGTGGAAATATAACTTTGTCCCATCCCAACAGGTCTGGTGCTGGTTCTTGAAATGCGGGGGACCCCTAGTCATTTTGTCCCCCATATTTTGGGAACCAGCGCCGGACCTTGAGCCTGGTGCTGGTTTCATTAAATCAAGGGGACCCCTATTTGTCAGGGACCGTGATTTTATGTCACCAGCACCGGATCAATGAGCCCGGGGCTGGTTATGCTCTGGCGGGGGACCCCGCGCAGTTTTTTTTTTTTTTAAATTGCAATTTCCTGCAAATGTGCGATTTTCAGACCTGAAAATCGCACATTTTCAGGACTAAAGAAATCGCATCAAATCGCACCTAGTCGCACTATTTGGGCCGTTTTTCGCATCTCATTAAATATGCGAAAAACGGCCCAATCTTGCGATTTTCAAAAGTGCGATTAGGTGCGGTAAAAATCATGCGGTTTTTACCGCTACACATAGAATGTCTCCCAAAGTCTGGTTCTTTATTTGTAGCAGGTTGACAACATACAATGTAACAGCTAGGTAATTCTTGAGCTTCAGCAGGCAACACATAGCCTTCAGAATATGGATACACTCCATTGATCCCTAGCATAATCCCCACATTCACCACCCTATTGTCAATCACTAAAAGATATTGGGAACCTTGACCCTCTGCTCTGGACAAACATATAACAGAAAATAACAAGTGTTGTTAATTAGCAGACAGCGATTCAGAATAGATCTCAGAAAAACCCAGACTAGATTGAATTAGTCCTGCTGCTGCTGCTCTAAACTCTGGACTGGATATTCCACATTCACTTCATTTGGAATTATGGTGCCCTGCCACAGTACATAGGGCTGATTTTTAATTGCACACTTGGACTCTAGTGCCGGATACAGACTGCTGCTAACATTACTCCAAGTTGTGTTCTTGTGCAGTTTGATACATTTTACTACATTTACTATTATGACATGCAAATGCAATTGTGTTCAAACTAAAATCAACCCCATAATCTATAAAATCTACAGCGTTTCAATAATCAAAGAGTGCATTCCATAAAATTAAAAAAATTAATACTTCATATTTTTAGGCTTTAAAGATTTGTGAATAAGGGATGGGAATTTGTTGAAAAATGCTACACGTTCTTTATTGTTTATTGCAATGAGGCGCCAAAATGCCATTTTAATATCTTTGTTTTTGAAGCTATAGATCAGAGGATTTAACATGGGTGTTGACGTGGTAATAATCAGTGAGACTATCTTATCAACGTCTAGAGTGAACGATGATGTGGGTCTCAAGTACAAACAAAAAAGAGACACGTAGAGTAGAGACACGACTGTGATGTGAGAGGAACATGTATAGAAGGCTTTACGTCTACCCACACTTGAATGTATTTGAAGAACAGTTTGAATAATATAGATGTAAGACAAAATAGTAAGAGTGAATGGCAAGAAACCAACAAACACAGACTCCACAAATATAAGATGTTCCATTCTGGAGGCACCATGACAAAAGAGCTTCATAATAGCAAGAAGGTCACAGAAGAAGTGGTTGATTTTATTGACCTGAAAGCAGTTGATATCGTACACTATAAATATAGCAGGAAGTACTTCTGTGAATCCCAGGACCCAACATGCAGATGCCAGGAGAGAACAGACCTTCGTGCTCATGATGGTAACATACCGTAGGGGGTAGCAGATGGCAATATATCGATCATAACTCATGGCAGTTAACAGCATAAACTCACAGCATAGGAGAGTCACATAAAAATACATTTGGGCAATACATGCCGAAAAAGAAACACGTTTATTTCCAGAAGCATATATATCAAGTGTCTTATGCATAGTTACTGTGCTGTAACATAGGTCCATGATGGATAACTGTGAAACAAGATAATACATTGGAGTGTGCAGATTGTGGTCTTTGCAGATTAGAAGAAAGAGGGTGGAATTTCCAATAACAATAAGGAGATAGACGAGTAAAACCACCAGGAAAATAGGAACCTGCAGTTCTGGCAAGTCAGTAATACCTTCTATGATAAAATAATCCACCCATGTATTGTTCTTCTCCATTGTGTGATTTGCTTTTGAAACAAGTGATAATGACAATCATTAGTGATACCATTGAACTAGATGACTTCTTCAAATCAAAGAAATAATAACCATTTTCTGACGCAGTGTTATACACTCACTCAATGTACAACAGATTCTTACAATGAAGCTATTGACCTCAAATATAACATTTTATGGAAGGTAATATCCTCATTATGTGTTTTTTTTATTGAATTCCATCACATAAAAGATTTTTCAGATTTATTTATAACCGTAAATTAACAAATTACAATATGTGTTTCTTGAGAACACAGAAAAGAAGATTTCCTATATTCATTACTTAACTAACTATTCTCTTAACTCAAGGGACGCCATTATCTTCTAACACAGTGGTTCCAATTTGGGGTAGGTGTACTCCTGGGGGTACATTACAGACCAGTTGGGGGATACTTCAACGTAATATTGGTAATGGTGGAAGAAGTCTCCCATTGATTTGGAGGTGAACCATGTCCCTTCACTTCCAGTTCCATCTGCAGCATCATTAGATTCTACTCATGCTTTTGCCCAACCAGCAATCCTTTAGGAGCTACCTCCACTGCCCTTAGACATCAGAAGTCCTCCGCTCTGACACGGGTGGAGGAAGCAATCCTACAGGTGTTAATGGGAACCCCGAAGACAGTACACAGCCAGCGGACAGACACAGAGCAAACATATTCCTGACAGCTCTATTCCTTAATATAAGGACACGCATACCGATCACTTCCTCGCCACTTGTCAGCACTGTGGATATTTCAAATTCAGAGGAAGGGGTACTCTTGTATGAAAATCCTTATCAAGTGGAACGGGAGAGAAAAAAGTTTGAGAACCGCTGCTCTAACTCGTTTACTTTTCCTTATAAGTTTTGGTCTAAATATATATTTGTGTTTTGCTGGACTAGTTTTTAAAATTATCTACTCGTTTTAACCATTACAAATATTTAGGTATACTCCTCTAGTATAGATGCAGCAACCATTATGTTTACAACAAGGTAGAAAACTAAATTGTATTCAGTTGTGCATGAGTACCCAGAACCCCCCCCCCCCCATTTTCTTTTTATGTACTGTATATTGAATGCCATTATAATAGGCTCCATCATCCCTCGCTGCAAAATGCTGTGATTTGTGGGTCATTAAAGAAGGGATGGAGCCAATAAGATGTGAATCTAAAGAAATCAGATTATTGGCACTGCCTCCTTGGCCTGTGACCAAACACTCTAGTAAATACAAACACAGGGGGCCCAGCACTCACCATAACAAACTATCTCACCTTAACATTCAAATAATCAATTAAATAAATAATGGAGTTTTAGTTCATGAATTGATCAATGCATTTAAGCTTGCAGCCCATCGCCAAGGGACCCCATTTCAATGCAAGTCCTACACTAACAACTGGTTTTCTTCATAGCTAAAATGAACATGTGTTTTTTCCTGGGTTAAAGCTCAACTGCCAAGTACCTTATGGCTTTTAAAGGTGAGACAATCCCAAACACAGCACCTAAATTAGTATTAAAGGGGCAGCTGTCACAGGTTTCAGGTAAATGAGCTTATCTAGGGTGCATGAGAAAGCTATGATCACAGTAACAGAGGTTAATTACAAATCAACCCAAATATATAGATACAGAAGTACCAACAAAAAAAAATATATTCATTTCAGCTATGATGTGTAAGCAGGTGCCAGGTTCCTAAGAAAACCAGTTGTTAGTGTAGGACTTGCAGTGATATGGGGTCCCTTGGCGATGGGCTGCAAGCTTAAATTTATTGATCAATTCATGAACTAAAACCCCATTATTTATTTATTTATTTATTTATTTAATTGATTATTTGAATGTTAAGGTTGGATGGTGAGGATGGCTTTTCCTCGCTAAAAAAAGTCATCTTCGCCATACAAGCTCACAGCCAGCATTATATATACCCCTATATCTTAACAGACAATCTAAGGAACCTATACATTTTAAAAATAATACATTCAGCAGTTCCCGAGTTTATCTCGTACAAACAAACACACAAACAAATGATCTTAACCAGCGTTGCCTGGGTATTTATTTGTTTCAATCTTCTGTTAGAGAGGAAATATTAGTGTATATAGTGAAAAATCTTATTTACAGGTAACTAAAAGTATATTATAAATATTTAATTACAATTAGAGTTTTTATTATATAATTATAATAAAGGTATAGTATAAAATGTATAAAGTAAAATCTTTTACATTTTCACTATAATATTATTTAATTTAATCAAAACTTGATTATAAACAACATTTTTAGTTTTACCTTCAGGAGCAAGAATAAATAAATTCTTGAGCCATCAACATAAAGTTGTCTGTGGGAGAAACATGGCGATCTCAAATCCACTCCGCAGCACTTAATAGTCTGCCCCTGTGACTTGTTGATCGTGATCAAGAATGCAAGTCTCATTGGAAAATGCAATCTCTTAGGGCCAGATGTATCAAGCTTCAAAAAGTTATAAAAAGGAGAGTGATAAACAGCCAGCCAATCAGCTCCTAACTACCATGTTTCACTCTCCACTTTATCACTTTTTTGAAGCTTGATACATCTGGCCCTGTAAGTAAAAAGGGAGATCCGTCGGAATGAGTGCTATCCGTGGGATAAAAACTGGTTCACTCTCTCCCTTTCCTGTTAAGATAGTCACTTCGATTGGGCTTGAATGTCACCAGGACTGTCACCAATCAGCTTAGCGATCCTGAAAACTATGGATTTCACACTAATGTCATTATGGACATTGTATTTTTCACACTTCTCACCCCCGATGCTGATGGGGGCTAAACTTTGACTTAAACCCAAAAATTATGTATTCAACACTAATATTGTTCATTTTTTAAATTATTTTTATGACACCCCCTTCCCACACCAAACCCCTTCCCCCCTAGCAGTGCTTGGGTTATTTTTGTCCATATTGTAAGTCATATGTGTACCAGGTTTGGTGTAAATTGCTCCAGGCATTCCAGAGTTATGCCGGAACATACATACTGTACATCTATTTTTATATATAGATTAAAATATTTATCAAGGTTTTCTTGAATTTAACTATAAATAATCCAAATATAACAAAAACAAAAATGAGTGATCATCCAATATCATAAATTATATGACAATAAAAAAATAAAGTGCTTATTAAAAGAGTGAATATATAATTTGGACACCTACCTGCATTGTTTTCCTTTTATGAGGAATGACAGCTAAAATTCTGTCTTGTATTTCTGTCCCCTACTGTATTTCACCTATTTTGTCATCGCACAATTACTCTTGGAATGTATTGCTTGCCATATTCACTTCCTATTTTTAGATAATCCTCTTTTATGTCAGCCAAGACCTTGGGCCATGCATTCTTTTGCTAATATTGCTTTTATCACTTTTAAACATTTCTGTACATTTTTATACTGTTTTTCATCACTATTATATCTGATTTATTGAAAACCTTTGTTGTTTCTTTGTCAGTAATGAAGGCACTTCTGTATGGTGTAAGATCTACTGTACTGCAATGCAAACCTGGCACTGGAGATGCAGTTAAAGAGGATCCCAGAGGCTGCCATGGACATTGGGGGATGAGGTAAGTATAAAAAAAAGGTGCAGGGAAAAAATGAAATATTCTGAAAAACCACGGTTTTCGGCACATTTCGGTTTTTGGATAAGGGAGATTAGACCTGTATTACTTTCAAAAAGAAGACATCAGCAGGTGATAGCATAGAACTCCACAAAACTGTGAAGGTCTTCAAGACCTCAAAGTACAGGAGCTGTTATCAAAAAACAGAAGGATAGACAATTTCACTGGAGGTTTTCCATATGATTACTGTACATATATATTCTGTCATTTTGATGGGCTATTAAGTAGTCATAATATATTTTGCAATAAAGGAAGACCCTCCTTTTTGCTCTCACTGATTTCCCCAAAATGTTCAATAAGGTTGGCTAAACATTTCAGTTTTTTTATTTAGACACTTGGACTTTACCTCACTTTACCATCCGGGGCTGCCAAATTATATTCAGAATCCTGGATTGAGCTCACTGAAGTACGTATATACTCTCAACCATTACAATAGGTTCTGTCCAGCCATAAATAACACTATTAGTGAAAGAGGTTTTTTGTTATTGTGACTACTACAAATCTCCTTTATTTAAAAGTAGCACTCTTAAAAAGTATCATCAATAACACTTGAATACTACTTATAATAGAAACTCAGAGATCTCGATTGCCTACATTTGCAAAGATATGATTAAGGTCCCAGACCCAATCAAGACTTCTCTGACACTTGGTCACTAACATTACATGATGATATAACACACTCTGAGGCATAAAATTGCTTATTGATATGCTAGGGGACACCAGACTTATATCTGGTCGACGGATCTACTATGTCTAGATTGACCAAGGTAAGGCTCGGAAACGCTTAGTTGATCATGTCCATATAGATGCCAAAAGATAGTTGACCATGCCTAGATTGACAGTAACAGAAGATAGATGCTAACATTAGGTCCCCAGGAGCGAGGTTGACGGTCACATTTTTAGTGAAGGTGGACTTGGTTCATACTTTACTATCCAAGTGGATATCAAGTTAGATTATAATAGTGTGATGAGCATAGCAAGGCACCATGCCTAACATTCCTAAAGTTCATGTTCAGAGTATAGGACCACCCAGGCCAGCACAACCCAAACACCCCAAGACATCACAACAGTGAGACTTAGCAGTTTAAGGCTTACAAAATGCTGCATTGGGTCATGTCGGTTTGGGAGGTCCTGTGTTATTGACTTGTACCTCAAAAATTTTATGGACCCAATTGATGAGATTACCTGGCCTTTTTGTTATATTGATGACTCAGTTGGCATCACCAAATGTAGAGTATTACATCTGCATAAAACTAACAGCAAAATCATATTTAACTCCTAAATGTGGACAGAAACAAATAAACATTATATAGAACTATTAAAAAAGTTTTATTTGTTCAGATAAAACTAACAAGGACAAAGAGATTTACCAGTTGGTGGTGTGCAGTTTGATATGTCACAGATGTTTAGAAATAAGAGGACTTGAGAGAAAAAAACAGCTGCTCACAACTAAAATTAAGAATAGTCATGTAAAACAAGTTATATAAAATTTTATTTCCTTGCTTTCACTGAGCATGGATGGTATTTTGGAAAGTGGAGTTTCAAGAAAATAGAGAAAAATTCTGTGAACCTAAAACAGGATAAAAATCAAATTTGCAAAGATTTTCCCCATATAGTTTAATGTATATGATCTCATATCCTCTTTACTACTTCTGAGAATACAGAACATCTTTTTTTCTGGATTTGGCTTTTGTTACTTTCTCAAGATCATCCTATACATAAGATGGAGGAGTTGTCTTGCCTAGTTTTGGTAGAGTTTAATTATATTTCTCAGTGTATCACTCAATATCGTTTAATAATCCTAAAACAACAGAATGAACAATACTGTACATATTAAATTATAGATACACCTTAGCAGTAACACCAAGCAAAACCACCAGGAGAGTATAATAGATAACTCATATCAATAAAAAATTGGACACTCTTCTATGAAAATATTCAACAATAGTAAGTGCATCTGTATCTTCCAACCCATTTTACAAAGAATTGTAAAACTGCAGGAGTCTTGTTATAAAAATGAATGAAAATAAATAATTGAAAAAAATATATATATACAATACAATGTTTTCTAGCAAAATGAGAAAGAATGAAAATGTGTACAGTACCTGTTTGTTGGTGACAGCAACTGCACTACAGGCCTTGTCTGATCCTTATTTATTGCTTCTAAAAAACACATCTTTAGGTAATGTTCTCTAAGGAGCTTATTACTTAAGGGGCCAAACTCACAGGTGATCTACAATTAGCAATAATTGTGTTCTGTGATTCTTTAAAAACTTGGTTAAAGTTTTTTTATTTATTAAATGCATATAACTAGTTTCTCAATAGTTTCATACAGTATGTAAGACCATATTCAAGAAAAACTGGCCCCTACTTCATAAAGACCCTGTATTGAGTACCCTGCTACCCCAAAAAAATGCAGTTCATACTGTATACCGTAAAGCAGACAACTTTAAAGACAAACTAGTGAGGAGTGCACTACAGACCACAGAACCAACACATGTGAGGACTAAAGGCTTCCACAGATGTGGTACCTGTTTGATGTGTAGGACGGTGAAATCCAAAGATTCCAAAATGACTTCATTCAAAATAAAGTACAAGGAATATAAGATATCTCAATCTGGTACTCTATCTGTACTTTTCATACACCTAACGTTATATACTGTACATCATTGAGTGCACATGTGGTCTACACTATGTAGGACGACAACTAGGGCACTAAATACAAAGACTGTCGGACCACTTCAGAGAGGTACATAAGAGTTCTAGCACCCACATCAAGGATTTCCTTGCAATAGAAAACATAAAGAACACTTGGAAAAACGGGACTCGGAAACCACACTAGCAAGGAAGGAGATGCAATGAATCTTTAAGTTGAAGACACTGATCCCAAATGGTCTTAACAAAGACTTTGAATTGAAGTGGTTCTTGTGAAAGAACAATATTCCATCCAGCTAGTTCATCCACCTCAAATTAAATTTTATTTTTGTCTTGTTTAGTCTTTATTTTTATACCAATGTCTAATTCTGTATATTTCCTACTTTTTCCAAGTCATTGGATTACCTTCACAAATATGGAGGACAAAAAGCACAAAACACCGATTTGTCAAACCATAAAAATGGTGTCCCCAATGTGTGATAGAAAACTATGAAGAGATGTAAACACAGAAATGCCAGGGAAGGAGAAATCAGGCGGACTAGAAATCTGCGGATGACCATTTCCGGCACTCTATACTGGAAGTCCCCTTCGGAACATCACCGCCATCAGAAACTGCAGGGATGTCATCAGGCTGCATCCCCGCTATTAGGACAAGCACCCTAGGAATTTAAATAAAGATTTAATAAAGAACTAAGGAGAAAAGTAAACAGGAAGTGACCTGATACACACTTATGGGAGGAGTAGTTGGAAGATATTTTGGCGCACTTTTCTAGTATATATAGCACATGCAGGCACTGCAGTCCATAGCGTTGAGGAAGAGCTAGCAAGCTTGAAACACATTGGCATGACTGCAGTCTGAATTGGATCAGGAACCTTCCCAGCCTCAATCCTCTGGAGCTGAGCAGGGTTCATCCGGAGGCATTCTGCACTATTCCACCTGTGGCTCCATCATCAGGCCTGGGTAAGGGATACCCCTGACTCATTCATTTTCATTTCACCACTGTTTTTACATTGTTTTTTGGGAGATTTTTTGTCTTGTCTGATGTTTTTAAATTAATAAATTGTTTTATGCGAGCTTGGAGAGCACCTGTGGTCACTACAACATTTCTTTTTGCCAGTATGTGGTACTGCCTGTAGTGACCATCTATGCTCGACAAGAGGTGACCTGGACGATTGGTGGGCAGGCCAATATCACTGGCCAATGATATACCAACAACCTCTTATTATATATTATATTATAATGTAATGATAGCATAGTGCATTTGCACCCTCTCTCTCTGTGTAACCCATTTATTCTCAGCAGATGGCACCTTTCATTACTGAGGGTGTGCAATTTAGAGCCAATTTCCGTGACCATCTATGTCTAAAGCCTCTTACACATGTGGTGTTCATCACCGATATTGGTGACCCCAGGGACCCGGTGGGGAGTCAGCCTCAGCAAGTGCATACATACTTCCTGATGCCGGCGGGGAGGGTAGCGATGGTGGTGGTGGTGGGGGGGAGAGATGGCCATGAGAAAGCTGAGGCATGGTCATCGTTGACAAGGACCTCCCTCATCAGTATATGTTCATGAGAGGGAGGTGGTCATTAGGAATGTACAGGAGCATGCATCATTAATGGTATTGATTGTACACACTGGATTAAATAGTAAAAGGGACTTTCTGAGTGATATCATTTACTTACTCCTCTAGAGTGTATGGGGCTTAACAGGCTTAACTCAGTGATCTAATAATGTGTAGAAGTTTAAACTAAACATAAACAGATATATCCCCTTACATTGTTGCTGCAACCCTGGAGCTGGCATGATGCATGCCACTGCCTCCCGCAGCCACATTGTTCTGCTATTAGTTGTGGGTCCATGCATATAGAACCAGTGAGTACTACAGTAGTAAAATAAACTATGGGTAGCAGGACCATAGCTTTCGACTACTCCAGCTGATTGACCTGAGCATTGTTCCCTCAGTGCAAGAGTCTTCAATTAGGGGATCTACTTTCTGCTTCATGCTCCTGGTACCATATTCTATGCCGGAAACACAGCCCATGACGTGCAACATTGTAATATTACACATCTGTAGTAGTATTCTCTGTGGGCTAAAAATGTTTCCATTGCACTCAAAAATATCATAGTACAGGCCTTAAAGTGTTAAAAAAAACAGACATCACACCCATACACAATGTGCTGACATGGATAGTGGGGGTATGAGCGTAGTAACTAAAGTGGGCGCCCAACTAACATATAAGTACCGATCTTTTCTTTTCAGAACAAGAGTTCACAACCCAACGCGTTTCGTCTAGGAAAATGTTTCATCAGGGGTTTATACAAATAAGAAACGTATCATATAAATGATGAAACATGGATCCTTAAAAACGGACTTTATCCAAAATATTCCATGATCTACAATGGGATGTGGTATTTTATAAAACATTTACTGGTAAAGTCGAGGTAGTGTGTCAACATCGATTTCAGAACAGTGGACACTTAAACCTTGATTCCAAGAAGAAGACAATCAATCTCTTGGAAAGAAATGGGGTGGTTGGCCCGATAGTGGTCAATATCTGGTGAGCAATAGCATGTAGATACTTATAGCAGCAGCAGCCAGAATATATGTATGTATGTATATATATATATATATATATATATATATATATATATATATATATATATAGACAGTAGTCTTCAGCTGAGCCAAGCATTGGTTCAGCCACACCCACTGTGTGGTATTCATTGGAGGTGGAACAACTCCCACCTCCTAAGGACTTCATTTATACACTTCATAGCCAATTATCAGCCAATAAAGTCCAGCCCCAAATAAAAAATCAAATGCGCCCACACATAGACAAATTGATTGCCTCTTTAAGAGTATCAGAGATTATCCGGCATCCCTCACCTCCCACAAACTCCAATGTTATTACGTATGCCCCAGTTTCTTTATTTGAGTCTTCTTTTCTCTATTGGGTAATGATAGGACTTGGATCTCCTTTAAAAGGAAACACACATTGCAACTTATTGTTGGTTACAGCACTTACCTTAACCAGTATGGAAAGTCCCTCCTCTTGTATTATACAAACAGGGAGTTGGACAGAAGTTGGCCAGAGCTTTCATTCTAAGTATGGTATTTTGTGATGGAAACTAGGCAGTGTCACTGTGAATGTATGTAACCTCCCTGAATTGTGAGTGTCATGGGCGAGATAACTAAAGTTTTGTGTAAGTCTGAGTCATGCATATGGAGAGGGGGAGCCTGATTCTAAATGATTTTCTGCACCATGTATGGGGCTGGTGCAAGTGATAATAACAATAATGACGGGTATTGTTGTATACGTAAAATCCATGGCCTTTATTATAAGCTCTATTGAATAAATCTTCAAATTTCTAATTTTCCATTTCTTCTGGATATTTTTATATATTTATATGCCTTGTATTATCCACCGGCCTTCTTGCTTCCATTATTTAGACTTATTTTCCCATGATAACTACAGTATAGGTGTTTCAAGTTGTATATTTACTTCTTTTCTTTTTTTTTTTTTCTATTCTGCTTCAACTATTCTTTGGAATGTATTTTATATTTGGGATCTTATTCAGGTCCATTTGCATGGACCAAACCTTGAGGGGGCGAACCATTAGCATATGTGAACGCTGGGCATTCTCATACTAATGGGCTGATAATGATAATTTTGTTTTGGGGGGGGGGGGGGGGGGGCAGCTAATATCACCGTATTGCTCTGAGCAACCTTAGATATGCGTGCACATTCCACATCTTTCGATGGCCGATGACCATCGAATGAGGTGGGTGTTATCCCGCAGTCTACGAATGGATGTTTATGTAAAACATCCATTCGCAGACGATGCCTGCCAACACATACTGCAAATGGGTGGTGGCCAAGCCACCATTCGCAAGGCGGCGTTTGGTCAACTCCCCCCTTGATCCCATAATGTGGCTGGGATAGAATTTGGGATATTCTTCAAAATTTGGTGTGGAAATGTTTTGTACAGTAGATTTGATTTTTTAAAAGCTTAATAGAATGCCACTTAGAAACATAGAATTTGACAGCAGATAAAAACTACTTGGCCTATCTAGTCTGCCCCATTTTTAATCTAGTCTGCCCCTTAACATTGTACTTGGTTTTGTAGAATGTACAGAACTGGGAGGACATTGGTCAAATCATTCCGTGGTGTGGATGATTGGAGTAGTAAAGTGAAAATACCAAATAACCCCAACACAACACAACATGCAGCCAACTGCAGAATTAGGAGAATATCTTGCAACAGAGGGCTGGGATGGGCACAGGGAGATGATTACCACTGTTGATGTCAGCAGCCCTCCCTTCCAACAGCCAGGTGCCGTCTGCATTATTCTCGGGCATTCCCATAAAATGCTGGTGTGCTGCTTACAAATGGCCTACAGCAGTCAATCACCTTGCGATGTGTACCATGAGCATGGTCATCAGATAATGATTGAGTCTGAATAAGGCCCAGAGTTCTAAAATCTTGGCTTTATTCTTAGCGCCACTGCGCTGTGAAGATTAGTGTTTAGTAAGGTGAAAATATATTGCTCTACTTAGATACAATAGATTTCAGTTTGATTATAGGCCAGTTGCCCAGATCCAAGCCTTCATAATTATAAAGCGGTGCTGACTAACCTTTGCCTGTGCCATGATCAGACACAGAATTCCTATAAATATAGAAATGTGGTGCAGATTGATTAAGCCTGATGAAGAGGTAAAGCAGAGATAAAATAGAAGATGCACCAGCCAATCAACTTTGTTTAAAAAAGTAAAGCTAGGACCTGACTGGCTGGTGCTTTATCACATTCCATTTGATCTCCACTCATTAATCAAGCTTAATACATCTGTCCCTGTGTTTGGTAATAAAGGAAAAGCATACTATTCTTTACTGGAAGATAAAAATAAAGTTTACAATACACTCCTGCTGCTGGCCCAATATCACCAGTGTGGTCTTTGCAGAGCACTGGTGATGCTATTAGTAGATGTTAGTTGTACTCTACTAATTACACATTCTCATATGCCCTCACTATGCTTTCTTTATCAGAAATAACCCATACCCTCAGTCATGTTGTATGTGAGAATGGCAGAACTGTTTGGCTCATATATGACAATGGGAAACATTGGTAATCTGCTGTTTGTAGTCATGTTTTCTGTGCCAGTTTTGTTTGGATTTACATTAATAAATACATTAATAAAGTTAAATTTCCACTGTATTGTCACTGTCAATTTAAACACTGTTTCTTATTTTACAAGCAGTGATACAATGGTAATATTTGAGAAGCACAACCAGGGGCGTAACTAGACCTTTGTGGGCCCCATAGCAAAATTTAAAAAAGGCCCCCTCCCCCAGCAGCCTGCCACAATGGGGGGGGGGGGGTGATTGGTGGTGTTGGGGTCAACATAGCAAAGGGGAAGGAGTAAGACAGTGGGTATTGCACAATGGGGATATGACATTAGGCATAATCACTAGACACTAGGGACAGGACAATAGAGACAGGACAGACCATCATTTCCCTCTTCAAGTACCAGGGGGAAATCACCTGTATATGAGAAATTATCCAGAGCTCGCTGGCTTTGCCGACTCATTTTCTCCACTTTTGGGTGCTGTGACAGGAAGTGGACACGCAAGAGGTCAATGCCATCGGCTGGGTGAAGAATGCAGACACCAGCCTCTTTATCTATCAGGTACAGATGCGGTGATAGGGATTTGGACAGCCACACTTCAGGCTGCCGGAGCCGCTGGCTGTCATATAGCGTGACATGCGAGGGAAGCAGTTAGCGGCATCCTTCAGCCATAGTGCATACCTTCAAGAGAGCAGGTGCGCGCTGGTGCTGGTGCTGGGGGGGAGAAGAGTGGATGCACGGCGCTGGCGACAGCATCCGGAGTTCAGGAGGGGTGGAGGGTGTGGAAGAGGAGGCTTCCGCATCGGTCAGTACAGTTCCCCTGCTGGGTCACCACTCACATGCACCGTGCAGAAAGTAGAGGGAGGGGGAGGGAAGGTTACACTTTTATATAATAAAAAAAAACTTCAAAAGGGTGCAGGGGATTGTCTGCTGGCTCGGGCCCCCCAAGCTGCCGGGCCCCATAGCAGCTGCATCCCCTGCACCCTCTATAGTTACGCCACTGAGCACAACATCATCATACTATCGTAGTCTACTAGGAATTACATCTTACAATTTATAGTATACGCAGGAATTAATGATAAACAAATATTTATTTTTATACTTTTAGCTCGATATTTTTGTAGTATAATTGTGAAAACTATAATTGATCTTCATGCTACATGGGACTTTAAACTGTCACCGCGACAGTTTAAAGTCATGACGTACATTTACGTCATGTGTCGGGAAGTACATCCCGACCATGACGTAAATGTACGTCAAATGTGGGGAAGGGGTTAAGAGACCCTTTTCAAGTTGGCACTAATCCTAGAGCAATATTGATGTACTAAAAACTTTTTAAAGTTTATTTAATTTGTTTTATTTAATTTTTTTGGTGGTATCGGACGGTACCTACTACTAATTACTAATATTTACTAACTACTAATACTAACTACTAATATTACTAATATATGTATATTGATGTACTGTTTTTTTATTGTGTCTTTTTATGTTTATAAATATTGCATGATTTTGAAAAAAAGTTAAACTGGTTATTTTCTTTGCCTTAAACCCCGAGCACTTTCTTTTTTGTCTACACTTTTGTCTTTGTCCATAGAGAGTGGTAGTCCCTACTAGTTAGCAGCTAGGTCAATTAGGCTAATTAATTAATTAATTAAATTCCTGTCATTAGCGCTACTCTATACTTTCATCTTTTTCTTTTTGCTGTATTTAGATGACATTGCTATTTTTAGCTGTAACTGAGAATCACACCTACCAAAGGTAGAGGACATATTGTAATCTTTTAGGCACAGGTTTACTGCCAACCTTGAGAAATGTGTTTGTATTGTGAAACCTAAATATTATGGGTATATTGTGGGCAGAGGAAAGGTTATACCTCAGCCTAGTAAAAGCAGTCCTCACTTGGTCTAAACCCACATGTTAGTCACAACGTAGGACATTTCCCGGTCTGATGGCGTCTCCACTAACCAAAAGTCTTAAAGCTTGGCAGGATTTAAGATGAGCTTTGTGTACAGAACCTGTCTTGCAAGCTCCTGATTTAAAACAAAATTGTGTGTAGACAGAAGCCTCTATGGCAGGATTAGGAGTGGTCCTTTCCCAGGAGGTAGATGGAGAGGAGAAGCCCATCCTCTACCTTTGCTGTAATTTACTGCCCAGAGAGCACAAGTACTCAACTGTAGAGCAGAAGTGCTTAGCAATTAAGTGGACAGATGAGTCCTTAAGACATTGTTTCTTGGGATGAGAATTTTTGTTGGTCACAGATCATGCACCCTTACAATGGATGCATATTAACAAAGAGGTGAATGCTCCTGTGACCCGTTGGTTTTTGGCCTTACAGCCATTTAAGTTTAAGGTGAGCCATCATCTGGGGAGACAGCACCTCAATGCCGATGCCCTTTTCAGGACCCTTTGTTGGTCTTGATCCTCCAAGCAACCCTATGATGAAGTTAGGGGAGGAGGAAGAAATAAAGTTGGATGACCTCTGGAAAGTGGTGGAGGGCTTTGTACCCAGGCGGATAACACAAGTAGAGGTTGGCGAAGCAGATAGCACATCTGAAAATTTAGTAGCTTCACCTGGGTGGTTGCATCTAAAGGGGGAGGAGTGTGGCAGAGGCAGCATCCCCTCACATGAGAGTAATGTGGAGGATTCAGACCAGGTTTTGGGATCCGTACCATCAGCAGCATTGTGTAATCAGCAGCACTAGTGCACTCATAAGTGTTTCCAGGGTAGAGGGTGCTGTTGATGGTGAATTAGCTGCCCAAGTGATAGGTCAGGGTATGGGCTATGGTAAGGACCACTGGAGCACTTGCAGTCTGTACTATGCTGTGATTGCCTGTATTCTGCATGCTGTAACTCCACTTGCCCGTGAATTGACCTGGTATGCTGTGGTATGCATATTTGAATCCAGTGTATGTGCTCCGCATTCCCTGAGATAAGTGACCCTAACCAGAGGCAGTGCCAAACATCCTGACAGAAAATAAGAATTTATGGTGAACACAATTACTTTTTATGTCTTGTATGGTGGTCACAAGTATACTCTCTTTATTGGAAAGTGATCACTATGATGCACTGTACTGTGTTGTTTATCTGTCAGTAGGATGCTCTCTGAATTGCATAATGCTCAAGTGAATGGGCCTAATTCAGACCTGACTGCAGGACAAATGTGTTCTCAAAATGGTAAAAACCATTCTGCGCTGCAGGTGGGGCAGATATAATGCATACCCTCCAACTGTACCGGATTTGCCGGTACAGTACCTTTTTTTAACGGTCTGTACCGGTAAATAAAACCTTTACCAAATGTACCGGTTTTTGTGCCCTTAGCCGACTCCCCCAGGCTGTCAGTGGTGCGCCAAGCACCCGACTCACCCAGGCTTGCCAAGCACAAAGCAGAGATAGCTGCTTTAGGCTGAGTGAGGACTCCCGGACCAGCGTGTGTGTGGCCACGGCGCGTCATAACATCGTGACGCATCGCACACAGGGGACAGGACACAGGGCTCCGGGCGTGAAGAGATAGCTGACAGCTGCTTCAGCTATCTCTTACTGTTACACAGCGTGGAATACAGTGGCCGCGGGACCCGGGTCATCAGGTGCAGCCAGCGGCGGCCAGAGGCCGGAGCACATACTGTAGCTTAAACTTTTTTTAAATAAATCTCTTCTCATTCTTGTGACGTGCTGCAGCTCAGTCTTATAATATGTGATGGCTGGTAACATATTAAATAATGCATTTATTTTCAATCTTCTGCCTACAATATTATGAATAATCTAAAATGTAAAAAAAAGATTATTCATAAGTTATTGTAGGCAGAACATTGAAAATAAATTCATTATTTAATATGCCAGCAGCCATCACATGTCATAAGACTGAGCTGCAGCACGTCACATTAAAGGAATTTGCCCCAACAGCACTTAAAGTGCTCCTAAAGTTAAGAGTATCCCCTTATAAAAAAAAAAGCCCAGTACACATTTGGAAAGGAGGCATGACCACGCCCCCATTTAACCATGACCACGCCCCATTTACATGTGGCCACACACCCTTTCTAAATGTGTACCAATTTCTGCCCTTCAGATGTTGGAGGGTATGATAATGTGCAGAGAGAATTAGATTTGAGTACTTTATGTTTACATGCAATTTAGATATCCGTTTGAACACACTCCATCCAAATCCAACTCTGTCTGCACATTACATCTGCCCCACCTGCAGTGCACATGGTTTTGCCCATTTTGAGAACAAATTTGCCCTGTGATCAGGTCTGAATTAGGCCCCTTGTTATTTGTGTTGATTAATGGTCATATGAATATGTTCTTTATTTTATGGCAGTCATTATAGTCCAACCACAATTAGTGCTGCTTTAAACCCTAGTGGGTAGGGCTAGCAATCTGGTAGTCACTTTAAAATGAATCCACTAGATGTTTGGGTTATATCTGCTGTACGTACCAGTCATGTTTGAGATCTCTCCTGCAGAACACGGGACACAGATGTAGCAACAGACAGGTTCTCCTTTCTGCACAGATTTTCTGAATCCTGTTGGACAGCTTTCTGAGCACACTGCAAGAATGAAAAATATATAATCGTTTTGTTTTGTTTTTGTGTTTGTTTTTGGTAAATTACCCATTTCCATAAAGTAATCATAGGATCCAAGCTATTTATTCATCCCTTTCTGCCTGTGTAAAGATTAATGTAGACCTGTCAGAATCTTTTTGAATTTCTAGTGGTGCTGCCCTTTATCACTGGTGGCATTTATCTTATGGATGGAGGCCCTGGTGATATTATATTATTATAACTGGAGTAACTGTTGGTGATATAGAATATAAGATAGCCAGGTTTCCGGATGATCTTTTAGCAATATTGTCGAATCTGCTAATTTATATCACTAACCTTCATAATGAGTTTAAGCTTTTTTATGCTCTTTCTAATTTTGGGTACCAGTTGACCTGATAGTCGGTGTCCTGTGGTCAGTATACAGACGTCGGAATCCCAACTGTTAAATGCCCAACAGTTGGGATCCAGACTTACAGGGGCTATTCTCCCTAGTGTAGGAATCGGCCAATCTGACCCTACTGATTAATTCTGGCTAATAACAAATATTTTATACTTGCCGTAGTGAAGCTTGGTGGCCACCGGATGCTGCTATCATTCAAATAGACTTGTTGTGAGTGAAATTGACCAACAGGAATGATTTCTATAGTCTCATTAGGATATATCAGCCAGTTTATTACATCCAGCCTGGCTGGTTTCTCACCACTTCCATCAAAAAAAATCTCATCTTCATAAATAGTCTTGAAATAGACATGTTTTATATAGTGTAATAGCTTAACAAAATAAAGAAGAAAAACATAAGTAACAAGTATTTGGCAGCGGAGTGATGATTGTCAGTCTGTGTATACTTATAAATCCCATGAGTCTTGATGGTCTTACAATAACGGTCACATAGAGTATTTGTTTACAAAAGTGATTGACAGTTGTGGACCATTTGGGGGAGGTAACATGATGTGGTGCCAAAAACTCAGTGGATCAGATGTCCTAAGCTTCAAAAAGTGATAAAATGGAGAGCGATAAACAACCAGCCAATCAGCTCCTACCTGCCATGTCACAGACTGTGTTAGAAAAATGTCAGGCAGGAGCTGATTGGTTGGTTGTTTATCATTCTTCATTTTATCACTTTTGAAGCTTAGTGCATCTGGCCTCCTGTGTCACGACCAGTTTTAAAGTGGGTGTGAGGTTTTTACAATCTCATATGCCACTGCAATACTGCAGTTGTCTAATTAGAATTCATTACATAATTTCACGTATTTTGAAGACAAGTTATTGTTAAGAAGTAAACTGCAACAGTAGAGTGGGCCTCATTAATAGATGTATGCAATAGGGTGGAGTTAAAAAGTTTAAATTGAGATGTTCAAAATCGGCTAGTGTGAAAAAGTGGTTCATTAATAAACTTTAGCATAGTAAAAAAGAGTACAAGCTTATCCTATTGGAAAGTTACTGACTTTGATGGGAGAAAAAAATTCATGATAACTGACCCGTATACATGGTACAAAGAGAAAAAAGAGAAAGTACTCTCTGTTGTTGGGGGCACACTTTTAAATTTAAGACTTAACGTTTATTTGTTACTTCATTAAAATTAATTTAGACATAACAAGACAGACATACAAAAAACATGTACAGATTCCTGAGACTCCAATTTACAGAGTTCTCTGTTAATTGTTAATGAGTAAATTATAGGAAGCAGATCCGCCAATCTAAATCCAATGATGGTTCGTGGCTACCTTTCTCACACAATTTTTGAGGTACCACGATATATGGAGTGGACCGAGAATATTTGTTTATTATGGTAATATACCTTATTTTACACCAATAATTCTTGGTTTTTCAGGCCGTTATAATTTTCTATTGACAGGAAAATTCTACTGGAAATTATGCTTTGTTTATATGACCATTAGCTGGTATGTGATAAAAGAGAGAAAAGAGAAAAGGAAGAAAAAAGGAAAAAGAGGGGGAAGGAGAAGGGGGGAAAAGGAAAAGAGAAGAAGAGAAGAGAGGGAGTTTCCAAGGGAAGATTGGGGTGAATAGAAGGAAAGAGAGGGAAAAAGGAGAGGTGGGAGAAAAACAAGTTAAGTGTCAGTACACCCCTGCAGTTTGTTTGTGATCACGGTGACTGCTGCTGATTGCTCTGTCTGCCTGGCTAAACCAGACTGTGCAATTGACGCGGGTCTTGCCGTGCGACAGTTGCAGATAAGGGTGTTAAATAGTTGGGCTGTATATTCTCTCTCTGTTAGAGTGGGCGACTCCCTGGTTGGCTGGGCCCTTGCAGGGAAATCTACCCTCATTCAGTGAGGTTTTGAGCCCAGAAAGTGTATAATTTCAGAAGACAAAGTTATTGCCATGTAGGGTGTACGTGCACGCTGCTTTCTCCCACTTGCTTTGCAGTATTGCACCCTACAAGTACACCCTACAAGGCAATAACTTTGTCTTCTGAAACTATACACTTTTAAAAAATAACAGGTTTCAAAGATGTTGCGCATACAGTTTTGTCTTCTTATTGATTTTTTACATTATGTTTTGTGTTCAGTTTTATACAAACCACTTGTGATTGATGTCCACCATTATTATAGTGTTCATTGTAGCACCCACCAGCTTTAAAAACCCATGCAGTTCCTGTTTCCTGCCTCATTCAGTGAGGTTTTGAGCCCAGAAAGTGTATAATTTCAGAAGACAAAGTTATTGCCATGTAGGGTGTACGTGCACGCTGCTTTCTCCCACTTGCTTTGCAGTATTGCACCCTACAAGTACACCCTACAAGGCAATAACTTTGTCTTCTGAAACTATACACTTTCTGGGCTCAAAACCTCACTGATTGAGGGTAGATTTCCCTGCAAGGGCCCAGCCAACCAGGGAGTCGCCCACTCTAACAGAGAGAGAATATACAGCCCAACTATTTAACACCCTTATCTGCAACTGTCGCACGGCAAGACCCGCGTCAATTGCACAGTCTGGTTTAGCCAGGCCGACAGAGCAATCAGCAGCAGTCACCGTGATCACAAACAAACTGCAGGGGTGTACTGACACTTAACTTGTTTTTCTCCCACCTCTCCTTTTTCCCTCTCTTTCCTTCTATTCACCCCAATCTTCCCTTGGAAACTCCCTCTCTTCTCTTCTTCTCTTTTCCTTTTCCCCCCTTCTCCTTCCCCCTCTTTTTCCTTTTTTCTTCCTTTTCTCTTTTCTCTCTTTTATCACATACAAGCTAATGGTCATATAAACAAAGCATAATTTCCAGTAGAATTTTCCTGTCAATAGAAAATTATAACGGCCTGAAAAACCAAGAATTATTGGTGTAAAATAAGGTATATTACTATAATAAACAAATATTCGCGGTCCACTCCATATATCGTGGTACCTCAAAAATTGTGTGAGAAAGGTAGCCCCGAACCATCATTGGATTTAGATTGGCGGATCTTCTACCTATAATTTACTCATTAACAATTAACAGAGAACTCTGTAAATTGGAGTCTCAGGAATCTGTACATGTTTTTTGTATGTCTGTCTTGTTATGTCTAAATTAATTTTAATGAAGTAACAAATAAACGTTAAGTCTTAAATTTAAAAGTGTGCCCCCAACAACAGAGAGTACTTTCTCTTTTTTCTCTTTGCATCAATTCTTACTCTCAGGGGAGCACCTCCACATCACCCATTAATGCACAAGCATTTTGATACTATAAAATAGTGGATCTTTTCATATAAGCATATTATATATACACCCAATACAATCAAAACGTGGTACAGGTGCACAGGTTCTTTTCCCCAATTTACCTTTCCCCATGTTGAAACCGTGGTACTTGTTTCCTAGCACGGCCACATATCTTGGCCATCGGGGGTAATTTGAGTGGCCTGCGACGCGACCGACGCGATGCCCCCGATTTTTCCATTGAAATGCATTGAAAACAGTGAAAAATCGGGTCGGTCGCGTCGTGTGCACCTAAAAATGCTTAAATGGTCCAGACGCGATGCCCCCGATTTCCCCATAGGGAACAATGTTAAATGCCTCAATTTACCCGCGATGACCACGATTTCCCATAGGAAACAATGTTAAATGGATCAATTTACCCAAATCAGCATAGGAACAATAGTAAATGGGCCAAAAACACCCCTGAACATTGAAATGTCCCCCCAAAAGTAGTTGACGCCACCCCGCCATCAACGTGAGCCCGAAGCGTGGCGAGCGCAGCGAGCCCCGCGAGGGGACGCGGATACCTTCACAGGTAAACGCGTCCCTTCGCGGGCTTCCCAGGTGTCCGCGTCGCCATAGACACCTGGGAAGCCCGCGAGGGGACGCGTATAACTGTGAAGGTATCCGCGTCCCCTCGCGGAGCTCGCCACGCTTCGGGCTCGCTGCGCTCGCCACACTATTCTATTCTCACTCCACGCCCTAGTGGATAGTAGGGCATGAAAAGGTCGGAGGACGCGTACCGCCGCCCCTCGCGGGCTCGCTGCGCTCGCCACGCTTCGGGTTCACGTTGATGGCGGGGTGGCGTCAATAACTTTTGGGGGGACATTTCAATGTTCAGGGGTGTTTTTGGGCCATTTACCATTCTTCCCTATGATAATTTGGCTAAATTGAGCCATTTAACATTGTTTCCTATGGGAAATCGTGGTCATCGCGGGTAAATTGAGGCATTTAACATTGTTCTCTAAGGGGAAATCGCGGGCATCGCGTCTGGCCATCGCACCCGATTTTTTTAGCGGCCGCGATGCCCGCAATGGCCCCGATTTTACCCCCGATGACCGCGATTCTGATCGGTGTGGCCGTGCTAGGAAACAAGTACCGAAACCGTATACATGGTAGCAATTGACAATATTGTGGGGTTTTTGAGTGTATTTTATACACTTCTGTTTATTGTCTTTAATTGTGGCAGTTTATTTTAAACATGAATTGGTCTGAAAAACAGTTTTGCATCCACTATGCTGGGAGCATGATTGGGTTGCATTAGAGAATATAATTATGCAAAAGATTAGCCAATATATTAACAGTTAAATACATTAAAGTGCATGATGCTGTAATAAACAAATCTAATGTTTACAAAAATAAAATCAAGAACATTGATTAAAAAATAACAGGTTTCAAAGATGTTGCGCATACAGTTTTGTCTTCTTATTGATTTTTTACATTATGTTTTGTGTTCAGTTTTATACAAACCACTTGTGATTGATGTCCACCATTATTATAGTGTTCATTGTAGCACCCACCAGCTTTAAAAACCCATGCAGTTCCTGTTTCCTGCCTGGGGTGTCGCTGTCTGCTGTAGTGCTTCTAGTACAGTGTGGTCTGTATATCAGCACTGATATGCAAACCACATCAGTGCTAGAAATTCCACAGCAGACAGTGACACCCCAGGCAGGGAAAAGGAATTGCATGGGTTTTTTTAAAGTTGGTGGTTTTAGAATGAACACTATAATAATAGTGGACATCAATCACAAGTGGTTTGTATAAAACTGAACACAAAACATTATGTAAAAAATCAATAAGAAGACAATCCCGGTTTCTTATTGCTGCCGGTGCATACCAGCCCCTGTAACTGGAATCTGAGATAGATGGCCATGACCTTCATGTCGAGTACAGCAGCAAATCCCAAACCTCCTTGCAGGGGTCCTTGGTGATCCCCACCAGCACATTAGTCTCCGAACATCCGCTCAAGGTTTTATCTAGGTATGGGTTTGCATCCACTAAACATTCTATCAGCAGATGTGTGACCTCTAGCATGTAAATTGATGTTCTTATACTTCTACATAGCCTTATCTAAAATAAAGACTCGGAGACATAGGTTTTGGCAGAAATTGTTAGCTGAGTTTATTTAATCTTTAAACTAATTTTGAAGTTTTATTTATTTTAATGGTTATTTTATGGTGGCCAGAAAGAACGGCTAAAACTTATTAAGCTCCACCCCCCAAACTAACTTGCGTAAATCAGCCTAACTCAGAAAACGGTATCCACTCAACCTACAACATTGACTACCCACCCATCCGGGTGGGTTCGCAGTCCCCGAGCGGGTAATCCAGCGAAAGGCCTAAGCCAACGAGAGGCGAGCGCACCGAAAAACAAGCCAACTCCGCAACTACCAAAACTTAATAACTAATCTAAAATCTATGACCTTGCCGTTCTTTCCCGCCAATCAGCTAACGTGATTAACACCAAGCCCTACCCACCAAAAACAAAAACAATTAGGGAAGGGAGGGCGGGAAATTTTTCTGAGAAGAGAGGGAGACTCCTCCCACTACAGCTCATATTAACCCAGCTAAGCTGCCAATCCCCATGCCCCTATTGGACACTCCGAGTCACATGCTTACCCTAAGCCTACACCCAGCTTCAGCATGTTTAATACACTACATGCCTATGCAGCCATTTCGTTGTCCTAAACATTCTATTAGCAGATGTGTGACCTCTAGCATGTAAATTGATGTTCTTATACTTCTACATAGCCTTATCTAAAATAAAGACTCGGAGACATAGGTTTTGGCAGAAATTGTTAGCTGAGTTTATTTAATCTTTAAACTAATTTTGAAGTTTTATTTATTTTAATGGTTATTTTATGGTGGCCAGAAAGAACGGCTAAAACTTATTAAGCTCCACCCCCCAAACTAACTTGCGTAAATCAGCCTAACTCAGAAAACGGTATCCACTCAACCTACAACATTGACTACCCACCCATCCGGGTGGGTTCGCAGTCCCCGAGCGGGTAATCCAGCGAAAGGCCTAAGCCAACGAGAGGCAAGCGCACCGAAAAACAAGCCAACTCCGCAACTACCAAAACTTAATAACTAATCTAAAATCTATGAACTTGCCGTTCTTTCCCGCCAATCAGCTAACGCGATTAACACCAAGCCCTACCCACCAAAAACAAAAACAATTAGGGAAGGGAGGGCGGGAAATTTTTCTGAGAAGAGAGGGAGACTCCTCCCACTACAGCTCATATTAACCCAGCTAAGCTGCCAATCCCCATGCCCCTATTGGACACTCCGAGTCACATGCTTACCCTAAGCCTACACCCAGCTTCAGCATGTTTAATACACTACATGCCTATGCAGCCATTTCGTTGTCCTATCTTTCTGTAGTTGTGACAGAATACAACATGGCTACAACATGGATGTTGCTGGCAATCCTCCACTATGGTATACTGTGTCTGAAACAAAGCACACAGTCTTTGGGACTGTGGAGTTTATTCTGGTTGACTCGCAGCACTTTTTGTTTAAGCCCGACCGTAGGGATGTCTGGCCCCCCTCACACGCCACTATCCCCCACATGGCTGAGAATGAATGTTTTGCATAAACACCTTGTGCCCCTTTGTGCATTCTTATTTCTCTCTTTTTTCTAAACATCCATTCGCTGCCTTTGGGGGGGGGGGGGACCACATCATTCAATGGCCTCATTATCATGGGAACGCCCAGTGTTTTCATGGGAAAACCAATTAAACGCTGGGCGTTCCCATGGGCGTGTCTATCCACCACCGTACCACACCCTCCACCCGCACTGTTGGGTGTGAATGGGATGGCGAACTTGCAGTTTGCCATGCCCGTTTGCACCTGGTGTCTGCACATGCAGCATAAATGTATCTGCACATGTGCAGACGCAAAACATCAATCCTCTGTGTTAACGTGTAGAGGACCGAATCAACCAGAATAAGGACTGTGTGCTGTGCATTTTAGAACCTTTGACTATAAGCTTAGATGGAACATAGAAGCACTGGTTGCCACATTTATGCACTGGTTTCTGAGTTAATTAAGGATAAACTGGTAACAAGTTAGCTGGCCTTACAGGAATGGCAACATCTGTTAGAGACAGCAAATATTCTGGTGACAGTTTTTACAGACCACAAAGATCTACTGTACCTTAAAACAGCTCACGGCCTAAATATCGTCAGGCCAGATCATCGCTATTCTTTTAACGATTCAATCTTTTCATTACTTATCGACCAAGGAATTAAAATATTAAGGCTAATTTCTTGAGTATCCTGTGCTTTAAAGGAAGAAGCATTCAATAAATATTAGCCCGTTCTGAATGCAGCATGTTTCATTTGCGGTTACCAGCACTGTAAAAATTCTGTATGGTAAATGGTTTGTATCACTGGAGTTACATCCCAGGTTATTGCAGTTTGCATATGCATCTCATTTCACTGGCAGTGTCAATTTGATCCTCAGGATTTACTGGTGGCTATCAGTAAGGAAGGATGTTAATGATTCGTGACAATCTGTATTCAACACAAAATCCAGCCTCTAATTCCATGCAGACCTTTAAATACTAATCCCACTCCGAACTTTCCATGGACCAATATCTCCAGGAGCATAACTAGATCTGTGTGGGCCCTAGAGCAAAATCTTGAAAGGGGCCCCCTGCCAATGTTGTCTCTTCAATGCTCCTTAGAGGAGGGGGGTATGTAATAGTGCGCGAGTTGCCGTAAAAATCGCACATTTTAGCCTGTCTAAAAATCCACAACTTGCATCCCGATGTTTTCTCATAGAAAACATCAAAATCACAAATGTAAACATTACCAAAAATCCACAGATCCATGAGATCTGTGCATGGTTCTGTCCAAAGTAGTGCAGGGTTGCCGACTTTCAAATTCTCCTCTCCGAGAGAAGCCCGGAGAGGAGACTTTCATTACCCGTTCGGGGGGCAGGGCTTGACGGGAAATAGTCTAAATCACTGATCTCCATGGAGGGGGCGGGGTTAAAATGACACCAGTGTGTCATTTTAGCTCCGCCCCCTCCTCTGAGACCCGCCGATTGCGGCATTTAAATGCCGCAATTGGAGGGCTTAGTGGTGGTCCCCCTGATTCCGGGACGGTTGCCCACACTTCCGGGGGGCCGGGAGCGGGACCCGATTTTCGGGAGACTCCCGGTAATTCCGGGAGGGTCGGCAACCCTGAAGTAGTGTCTAAAGGTAAAAAAGGGGTCCACCTCGAGACTTAACCCTTCTAGGTCTGAAGCTTGGGGCTGTCCCCAGCATCCCTCCATGGAGACAGCTACATTTAATCAGGGTTGAGCTCAGCCCTGCTTGTGTAAGAGTAGTCCGGATTCCCGAAGAAGCTGGGGGAGATACGCTTGTGAGTATACACACAGGTGGCTCTACAGTTCAGGGTTCCGGTGTTGTTTTTATTTTTTAACCCCTTGAGCCCTACTGTACAAGAGGGCCGACCTGCGGGGGGAGCGTCTGACAAAGGGAGTATATCTCTCTTCACGTGTGTGAATGCGTGTATACATATATGTAATAAAGCTTTTCTGTTCTGTTATTTTATTGTAATATTGGTCATGCTGTGGGACTACAAATTGTGGTTCTTCAATGTCCCTGTATGTGGGGGAGGCTTGCTGGGACTTCTTGTTCCACAACACAACCAAATGTAATATATCTATTGTATGTATAATCTATTCTTTACACAAAAAACATCAGCCTGGCATATGTCACCCATGGACGCCACAGATGGCCCCGGGCTTCAGCATTGGAAGGGTTAAGCCTGAAGGGGGTATCCCTTTATTGCAGCAGGGGTCTTCACCCCCCCAGGTAACCCTTCCAAGACTGACCAGCTAGCGTGTTCATGTTTCGGTCAGGGGACATTACATAAAAGTGTCTTCCGCCTTCCCAAAATATGGGGGACCACCAGTCTTTTTGCCCCCTGTATTTTTGGAACCAGGACCGGTCCAAGAGCCCGGGGCTGGTTTTGCTGGGACCCCATCTCTATTCCTCCCGTATTCTGGAAACCAGAACTGGCTCAATGAGCTCAGGGCTGGTTATGCTATGGGGGGAAACCCATGCCTTTTTTTTAATTTCACAATAAAATGCACATTCCCCTTCCTAAAATATTGCACATTCTTGTTCCTAAAAATCAAACATTCCCGTTACTACAAATCGGCAGAAATCGCAAGTGATTTCTGACTTTGTCCAAAATTTTAGACTCTAATTTTCAGATGAAATGTGCATGTCGCACCTCTTTCGTTGCCACTTCATGTTGTGAATGGCAAATTGGCAATTTTTAATTTCTCGTCAGCTAATATTTCTTTATTATTGGTGTAGATTTGTTTGCTTCTTTGATGTTATATGGGCATCAGCCTTAGCAGATGACATTAAAGGGCTTGCATCATCAATATCATGACTGGTGGCAGCAGTTTCAGCACTAGTTTTAGAAAGTGGTTAAAAATATTTCAGTTGTTTGTCCTCCATTTCTATCAACATGAAGCACCCCTGGACTTATACAGCAGACATAGCAGCACCCCTGGACTGATAAGTCAGACAGGGCACTCATCCCATGTCACCCCCGAAATAATCATACTGAGGACAGACACATCCGTCCAGAAAACACTCCATTCTGCACTTTTAGGAAGTTTGGGGGGGTCCAGTTCTCTGACGAATTAATACAAGTCTGTGAAGATGAGGGTTTACACTGATGAAGGTGAGGAATCAGAGGATGATGAAGACATCTTGTCTCTGTAGAGCCAGTTTTATAAGGGAAAGATCATTGCCAGCTTGTTTTATGGGGACATGTCCTGTTTATACAACATAAGGGTGGTTGGAATGGCCCCAAGAACAATTACATATTTTTTTTCTCTCTTTTTTTTGTCATTAAGTGCTCTTCGCGGCCTAGTTTATAAAACTGCCATCCTGTCTGCCACTGTAGTGCCCCTCTTAGATGTGCCAGTTTCTGTGCTGCCAACTTGTGTCACTTAGCAAAGTCATCCAGCTGCAGTACTTCGGTGCAACCCATTGGCCTAAAAACAATATTGTGAGGAGTGAGGTGTTCAGAATAGACTGGAATTAAGTGGAATTTAATGTTTTTGAGGTTTATAATACTGATGAAAAAATACATCCCCACATTATATTCATATAGCTGTTTGTATAATTAAATTAAAACAAGGATCCCAGACCAAAACCTGCAAGTGTGGTTTTGGCAAACCCAATCCAGAAGATCCAGATCCAAAACTCAAAACTCAAAAAATGGCCGGTGCTCACCCTACTTATTACTTATTGTATTTTTTAATCTACATTACCTTGCTTGGATGATAGTGTGCAGTCATATTTTTCTTGGAGTTTTTTAAGTACATGTTATTTAAGGCATAAGCCAGTGCATATACAGCCTTGTATACACTATAGGTCAGTCTGAAATTATCTACGTCATATGTCCAGACAGGGATGGCTCGAAGGGATAAATTAGCTTTACACAAGTTTTTCAAAGTGCCAGTATACGGTGTCCTAATTCTGCAATTGAATGTATTCTGCCAGAGATCCTTCATCAGCCTATTTGGGTATTTGGTAGGATTCGCGTTGTAGAGAAATTCCTTAAAGTTTGGAATATCCCCTCTTGGAGTTATTATAATTAAGGAACCATTAAATACAGGAAGGTATGGTTTTAGTTCAATGTGTTCAGCTGATGGAGAAAATGGTAAAATCCAAACTTTTCCAGTAAATAATTCCGGTCTCTCTAAATGACCTAACAGAATCATCAGATATTCTAATGGGCTATATGCAATGATCACATTAGCTGAAGAGCTCAGAATCACACTGAGGATCTTTGTATAGGCTTGCTCATCTTCTTCAATTATCTTCACTCTATAAGCCACACAAATGCCACTTTCTGATAATAGAGGTGTCAGTGCCTCAGATGCTTTCTGACTACTGTCATCAGCTGAGTAGATAATCCCAACCCAGGTCCATCCAAAGTGCTGTAGTAGCTGCACTGTAACTCTGTTCTGAACTTGCTCACTGGGTATGGTGCGGAAGAAGAATGGGAACTTCACTTTATCGCTGAAGATGGGATCAGTGGCTCCGTAACTCACCTGAGAACATTAGAAAATAAGAATATACTGTAGAGTTTCTATATGGTAGCTGGACTGGGGCCTTATTCAGTTCCACTTACACTAATGTGAAAAGTGCAAAGTACAAATCATACATTGTGCATTTGCAAGACTCATACTGCGCACATGTAGTGCTGATCTTACATATTTGACATCAGTGGATTGGCAGACTTGTGCAGTTTTGGAGGCAGTACGGGGTGGTGTTGGCCTCCATTTATTAAAATGGATACATGTGGCCTCCATTTTGTAAGAGTGCCAGAAATGCGCTGAGGACCTTGCTGCCTGTTCATGTAACACCAGGGCAGAGGTGAAGTCATTGCTTTAGAGAGAAATGTCAGGATAGGACCAAAAGTGAATTAAGGGAATTGGGTTTACAGAGAAAGAGCGAGAAGAGGCATCAAAGGTCATCCGTGTTGTGTATAATATATATCTATGAGTGTGACAGTATGTGTTTATTATGCATGAGAGTGTGACGAGTATAAATAAACATAGACAATGTTGACACAATCACATGGGATTATCTCCAATAGATGTTGGCTTGAATTAGGAATCAGGGCAGCTGTTTGCAGTTGCTTACATTTGTGGAGAGTGATAAACAACCAGCCAATCGGCTCTGACCTGTCATTTTTCAAAGCCAGCCTGCAACATGGCAGTTGAGAGCTGATTGGCTGGCTCTGTATCACTCCATTTTATCACCTTTTGAAGCTTAATACATCTGGCCCTTTAAAACATCTATCCCTGAACTTCGGGTTTTACCTGGCACCATGAAAATACTCCACAATTGGAGACTGCAGTCTCATAAACTAACATTGCCTTGTGCTCAAATAGAAAAAAAAAAAAATAGATGAGTTTTCATTAATTTCCCCAAGGATACAATCGCATGTCTTTTTGGTCAGATAACAAATGTGCTTTCATCTGCATACTGAAGCTATATAGGTTTAATGCTGTTGACACATATGGGATTAGAGAAAAAAGTATTAAAAGTATCAGCGTGCACATACATTACATTGCAATATACTTTTTGTATATATTGTATATTTTTTTGCTTCCGCTAAGGTTGAAAAATAGTTTTCATGAGTTTACAACAAATGAGAACTATCCCATATTTGTCCCTGAAGCAGGGGTTAAAGTGTGTGTGTGTGTGACAAGATGGAACTGTGGGGACGATTAAGACCATACGGACTGAAGTCATTCCCAGGAGCATACGCAAACCCTGGGAGCGAACAGTTTAATTGAGTTTCACACTCACCGGGCCATTTGCTCCAGGAGGAACGGGAAGTGGGTGGGCCAGGGGGAGCAGTGTGTTATGGGAATCCCTGTAAAGAAAAACGTTGGGAGTTCCCTTGTTAACGCAGGCCTGATCATGCCTGCCCGGGGCAGGTGGCTAATATCACATAACTTCAGTAGATGGAGATAAGGCCCATTGAGTACTGTAGTTGTCCAATAAAGAAACCAGTGACAGAAGGCTGATCCGGTAATGCTGGCCTAGATGGTCCTGAAATGGAGGCCTGCAACACTTGATGCATTTCGCTACCAACCTGTAGCTTTACCAGAAGACTTCTGATAAAGCTACAGGTTGGTAGCGAACTGTGTGAGGTGTTGCAGGCCTCTATTTCAGGACAATATAGTTCAGCATTACCGGATCAGCCTTCTTTCACTGGTTTCTTAATTGAACATCTACTCAATGTGCCTTCTTTCCATCTGGCACCATCATCTCCACAATGCTGCAAACTAGAGAGGACTTCATTACATCATTCCACTGGGACGCTTCTCTAGATTCCTTCCTCCAACAGCTTCAATTCAACTGCCACATCAATCAAGACGATTTATCAATGGATCAACTCCAGATGTTTTCCTCCATCAGTAATTCTCCAAGATAAAGTGTACTTATTTGCCCCTCAAACTATTTGGGCTAACAAATTGCTTTTATACCAATTACTTGTTCATTAATAATCTTTTTATTAGTGCTTCTATTGTTTTTTTCTTGTAATAGTTGTCCTTACCTTATGTACAGTATTCAACATTTTCTATCCCTTCATAATAATAATTTGAAATAATGATAAAGGGTTCAAAAAAAAATATTGCATACCATGCATACATAAATAACTACATTCTTTAATAATTAGACCACTTTCTTACCTGGGGGTAACCATACACATTCAGTAATCTTGCAATTGCTAGAGATGAGGAAGACAGAAGATGTCCAATGAATGCTACAACTTTGTTATTTTTGCGGCAGTCATAATTGGGATTAAATGTTTGACTGCCAGACAAAATTTTGAGAATGCCCTCTACTGCTGTTTTCTCATAATAACAAGAATCAAAAATATCATATCCCAAAGTGATGTTAGGTAAAATATTAATGTCATTATTAACCTCTTCAATTGCAAAGTCAACTGCAAGGAAATGCCGTAGATATCGCGCAGATGACCTAGAAGACAAATATATATATATACTGTATATTTTGTTATACAGATGGACAGATGAAGCATTCAGCGCCGGGGATCGCCAGAATGTCCCTGCTGGTGATTGCTGACAGAGAGGCTCTCCATCTTACTGAGACATGTGAGCAGCTTACATACACACACGTCCCAATGTTTGGCGGCGGGAGGACAGGAACCCTGCCCGTCTCTGCTTCAGGAAGACGAACATGGTTAGTGGGGGTGTGTGTGTGTGGTGAGGTGGCAGGGACTGTTGAGGAATGGTGAGGAGGCGGTCCATTCCGGTGGCTAGGAGGGGCTGGTGGTTTGCGATCCGACAGCCAGATCGACGCTAAATGAGAGGCTCTCCATCTGTATTCTGTTTCTTAAATTAACTTTTATACTAACAATGGAGGAATTTTGCTCCACATTTAGAGCACAAATTTTCAAAGACTCAGGTTACATGTCTTTTGTGTGGTCGCAGACATGTAGCTGTTAAAATCAGTTGAAGATTTATAATCTAGCCAAGGAAACCAGGAGTTGGTGAAATTAGAAGATTAACAGTATCTAAAACTATGGGTATGGGAAAACACATTTATTTTGAATTTCTGAGAATGGTTTTATACCAGAATCATTCACCATCTGGCTAACTCTAAACAAACCTGCAGAGGTCCAACTTGGAAATTGGTCAGGGTTTAGGCCTGGCTGGAACTAGGAATTAGCTAAGAATGAGATGAGAGGGAAAAATACAGAGGATACAACAAGGAGATGCCATAGAGCTTCCTTATCAGAAAGCATTGGGGATATCTTGTTACAACTAGATAGAGCTAAAGCTAGACATAAAATAGTTACAGGATAAATTCATGAGGACTGAAAAAGAGTTAAGGTTGCACATCTGCACAAAAGTGGAGGCAAGAAAAACGCAAGCAACTATCGGCCAGTGAGCCTTACATCAGGATGTTGATGGAACACTATTAAAAGAAAGAGTTGTAGATTATCTCAAATCCAGCAATTTACAAGATCCCAAACTGCTGGATATACTCAGGGGAGATCATATCAAACAAACTTTGACTTTTTTACTGGGTCACTAAACTAATAGATAAAGAGAGGGGCTATAGATATAGCTTATCTAGACTTATCTAGAGAGACTTTTGACATTGACTCAGAAGGACGATTATATATATTCCCGAGTGCAGGCATGCCTTTAAAATTCTGAGCATTCCCCTGCTTCTGTCTGTTGCCCTCCCCATGCCCTCCCATATCGGAGCAAATGCTCCGGCATGAGTGAAACTCACCAAAGCCGTTTGCTCAGGAGGTTTGCACATTCACAGCACAGAAACCCACCATTGCCCGGGGAACCGAATTCGGCCCGCTACGAGCAGGTCTGAATCACTACCAGAGTGAGAAATGAAGGCCAACAGATCAGCCAATATGGTTGGTTCTAATTGTCCTCATCAGGGATTCTATGAACAGATGGAGCATCTCCCAGCCAGCCTGAGGAATCACTAGATCCCGTGATCTGGCGCAGGTAGGCGGTCAGGTGCTCCATCTGATGGGCATGTGTGAGCATATCACTCGCTCACGCGTCCCCATCTGCACAGTAGCGAAGAGCACATTCGGTAGATGGGCAGGGTTAGTGAGGGCTGTGTGGGGCTGCGAGCGGCGATGGTGGAGCAGCGGGGAGCTGGCAGGTTCCGAAAGAACGGGGCATGAGTGTCTCACGCACACCCCCGTCTGTCGGATGGTGAACGGCGGCGGATGGCGATTCTATCCCCAGGAGCAGCTCAAATGAGAGCTGTTCTATCTGTAGATAACAAAAATTTATAAGGATAAAGGGCATAAAGGGTATCCTGTCTAGAGCAATTGTTTATAAGGAAGGAGTGCAGAAAAATACCAGTGAAAATTGCTAATAATTTATTTTGTTTAAAATAAGCACAAAATATAAAAACACAAAAATACAATATTTAAATACCAGCTGGTATCAAAATATAATTTCATATTCGTTGCATGAATTTATAATAATTAATATGAGGCCTTCTTTAACCCCTTGAGTGGTGGGTTTTGCTGGGGCAGGACAAACCTACCAGGGCAGGTTTGTCCTGCCCCAGCAAAACCCACCACAGGACGTTAGAAGCCCCCCCCCCTCACCTCTGCTCTGGCAGGAGCTTCCCTGCCACCGCTGCCCCCGCTGTCCCAGCCACCAATCACAGTCAGCAGTGATGTAGGCGGTAGGCTCGGCGATGTTCTCGGCGGCTCGGGAGAACTTGCCGCCTACATCACTGCTGTTAAATGAGTAATGGCTGGTGGCTGGGTCAGGGGAGCTCCAGCGTACGATAACCGGAGCAAAGGTGATGGTGGGGGACTGGGGGGTAACGGGGACGGGGACACACACACACACTCTAGAGGTGATGCGCCAGTGGTGCACACCTGGACACCACTGGAGCGCACCTATTCTATATTAGTGTTATGCCCAGAAATTTTCCGGGACAGCCCGCTGCGGCAGCGCGGCTGAGCCCGGAACATTTCCAGTAATACCACCAATGGGGTTAATATAGATGTAATAGCAGATAATGGCAGTTATGTAAATTCCATGGTTTTAATATTGCAGCAGAAAAAAAGTATCTCAATTATATCTGTATTTGAGCAGCAACATATATAAAATGATTTTAATATTACAGTAAAACAATGTCTCCCATTAACATCTGTGTTATAGCACTAGTATATAATTTTTTTTTATATTGCAGCAGCAGAAATTATCTTATTTAAATTCACATTCAGTGATTTAGGGTTTATTCTGGTTGATTCGCAAGGCTGTGATTTTGTATCCTACTGCAAACCACCAACCTCGATATCAAATTAATTGTATTTTATTTGCATGGGCTACCTAGTATAAATAAATTATCTTCTATGGAGCATGAGTAAAACCAATCCCACATAGCCAAAAACAGAACTCATAAACTTATACAACTTATCCTGTCAAATTCCCTTTCAGCATTGATAGACAGGAAAATAAGGATACCTGTGCTTGTGCCAGTTGGATCAAATTGTGTTATAATGGGCTTCATGGCCTCTAAGGAAACCCACCCGATCCTTGTGGTTTAACTGTGGAAGTAAGTGTTGGAATCTGTTAACCATCAATATAGAATATCATTTAAGATTGACATTGAGGACTAAACTACAGTACTGTAGGTATTTAAATAGGATGCAGAGAAGAGTCTTTAATAACTATAGGGATAACTGACATATGGGCCTGTAAAGATTGGTTATAGAATGGTGTATCTTTGGAGATATCATTGAAGACATGGTAGAGCAGCATTGGGGCGAGGGTGTGTCTTTAAAAGTTTTGTAACAAGCTACAGTAAGGATGTCTGGACTCTGGCTTTTGTCTGAGCAGGGACTAAAGTCGGGTGTGGGAAGGGGGGGTGAAATGGGGTGGATCCGATTTCCACCATCTGTAATGGTGAGGTGGAACTAGGTCAACCTCCACCTTGGCCCATAATGGTAACCCCAACAAAAAAATTAAGTTTGCAAGCAGGTAGAAAAAACCCTACCACTGTCCCTGGCTTTGACTGATGAGGAGAGTGGAGGGGAGGAGGAAGAATTAAGTTGTAGCAGACAATTAATTCCACCATCTCTCAAGGGGATGCAGTTACAATCCCGGAGGTCGGGATCCCGGCGTTCAGAATCCCGACGCCGGAATCCCGACCGCCGAAATGCTGACACATTCTCCCTCCGTGGGTGTCCACGACACCCCTGGAGGGAGAATAAATTAGTGTGCCGAGCGTAACGAGGCAACGGGCCCGCTGCGTGGCGAGCGCAGCGAGCCCGCAATGGGGGGGATCCACGTCCCCCCCTTGTCGGCATTTCGGCTGTCGGGATTCCGGCATCGGGATTATGAACGCCGGGATCCCGACCACCGGGATTCAATACTGAATCCCTCTCAAGGACTACTTTAAGCCTGAGGGAGAATGATGAAATAGCCAGATCAACTCCAGGAGAATCTCTATCAGAGGCAGAAAGGGTAGGAATAGAGACAGAGGAAAGTACTTTTTGGGTGGTGGGTAGTAGCCGAGAAAAGGAATGTATACCATAGACTAATATTTTTTAAAGCAGAAGGCAATTTTGGAGGCCAGGAGTGCTGAGTACCTGAGTTATAATTGATGGTGTAAATAAAACAAAACATTTTCTTGGCAGGTATGGCCTGTGCTAGGAGCTTACCTGGCGTATTCCTCCATTGATAAAAATGATTTTGACACCTCCACATCGACAGCTTGATTTTATCGATGAGGTGCTTGCTAAATGCTACCCTGTTCTCTTTCAATTCAAGGTAAATATCCATGGACAAAGAAGACTTATGTGAAGTTCCAAGCAGCCAAATAACCTTCAACCTCCAGAAGGTTATTTCCTGGGGAGGACACAACTTTTGAATAGCGATTATTTCCTTGTCAGCGATTAACTGAAATAACCAGGGGCATCTTTAGTGAGGAGGTCTGTGTGTAGCATCCTAGGCTGGGCCCTCTCTGCCGGGAGTCGCACTGGGAGAACTAGTTTCCGAGCGCTCTGACTCTACTGCACATGTGCAAACCTCCGCTGTGCTGTGGAGTCTGAGCACTAGAGTGTGTGTGTGTGTGTGTGGGGGGGGGGGGGTTGGCTTCATTAGGCCTAGTGGGGAAAAGGCTGCGATTGGTTATAACTGGCATAGGGGCTAGGCTAAAATGACACATATTATAGTTGCATTAATTAAGCCCCACCGTCTCCTGAGAACATGCAGAGATGCTGAAATTATGTTTGCATTCTGTCCACTTCTCTAGGAAGTGGACGAAATGTGGAAAGGGTACCCACTTTTCTTGGGGAGTGGGGGACTTCCCAAGAATCGGACCTGGAGAGTAGTCAAGTATGCTGTGAAGGTTTTAAGTCCTATGAATTTTTTTAAATTAACCTTTGGTGCTTAGCATTTATTGAGGGCATAATATGTACAAATGTCGAGCATTTTTGCAGACATGCATAATGACTGATACATTAACTCAGAACATTTAATTACTCTTTATGCCACATCAATGCATTTGACTTGAGAACTATTTTTTGTTCAGTTATTATTATTTATTTACAGTTTCTTATATAGAGCAGCAGATTCCGTTGCACTTTACAATAGTAGACAGTGATAAAACAAACTGGGTAATAACAGACAGACTTGGAGGTAGGAGGGCCCTGCTGCAAGCTTACAATCTATAGGGACATAGGAGGGAAACACAAGGACAGGCACCAGTAATACCATAGCAGTCCCACCAAGTTGCAAGTCCAGAAGGGAAGCTATATAATACATAAGTGCCTCAGAGGGTTATGCTTGTAGAATTTAAATATGATAGGCTTGCCAGTTACAATACCCTTTAGTAAATAACATAATTCAATGCTGCCATACCTGGGCTTAGAACCCATAAGCTGTTGCATTCATTCAAACTCCCTACTCATTGTGCTATTTGATCTATACAGCCATGCACAACATACTGTAGATAAGCTGCAATGCTAATAATATATTACAAAGTACAATGTAAGCTTCAAATAGTCTAGCTTTCTATGGGTCAGATAGCTCATGAATCGAGACTCTGACTCCAGTGTCACAGGTGATGGTTCTCAATCCGTATGTCAGCAGTTTGTAACAAAGGACAGTTTGACTGAATAAAAAATAAAAAAATCTTAACTTAAGTTCATGAATGTTGTACATGTATTAGCGAGAGAAGGGGTGTGAGGAGGAGACAAGGGTGGTCAGGAGATGCTGGGCCTGAAGAGGAGGTAAGTTATAAGTGAATGCAATTAAAACAGATTATTGACAATGCTGCCAACAGTGTCCTCTACCGTGCATGGCAATTTAGTTATAGTTATGGCAATTTATAAAATTGTATATAAATAGTTGACAACATTTTATCTAGACCATCCAAGCCCGTAACAGGTCATGCAGTGTCGGTCAGCCTTGGCGTACTACAATCTCCAGAAAGTCATATTTTCTGTCTAATCACCTTCTAAAGTCTTATATAATCATAATGCATGTAAAGCATATCATCTACCATGGATATATAATACACGTGTATAGCGAACAATCACTTACAGAGCACACATTTGGGTTATTGGAACAAGTGAAGTTACAGATTTTTCATAAGAGAACTGGAACAGCTGGAACACACCTCCCAGAATGATGTCCCCGGTCTTCGTATATCGTTGAAAGTTTCCATATATCCTCAATGAACAAATATCTTTTGCTCTTGGAGTCCAAAGACTGCATAGAAGGAGTATGGTCATAGTTGCCCTCATCACCAACTCATTCCTTTACTTGATCTTTGTTTCTAAGAAAATGAGGTGGATAGTTTTATCTTGGGACACAAGGAATTATAAGCACTGCTTTAAAGACCCCCATGGGGAAAAAAACAATAGAAACTGACAAAATATTAAATTGTACTGTGATTATCCCTTTTGACACTATCACAACTAAGGATGTACACACAGAAGATTAAGGGGGACATTTACTAAGAATATGTATTCTTAATATGAATGGATACAACTGCATACAGCTGTTTTAGCCGTATGCAAATTCGTATTCCAGAGGAAAATTTGGTACTTATGTAGTATCTGGGCGTCCAATTTTGTGATTGTATGCCTTACCTTAAGGCATACAATCAGATGCGATGCGATGCGATTCGATGCGATTTTGCATAGGATTCAATGTTAAGAAGGTCCTGTTCATTTCCCCACTATCCAAGTGGGCATAGAGTTGATTTTATATAGCGTGGCGAGCGCAGCGAGCCACCGAGCCCGAAGCGTGGCGAGCGAAGCGAGCCCCGCGTGGGGACGCATATTTCTTAAAAAGTATTCTGTGTCCCCTCGCGGGGCTCGCTACGCTCGCCACGCTTCGGGCTCGGTTTATATCCAACTCCATGCCCACTTGGATAGTGGGGAAAGGAAAAGGACCCCTTTTTCCCATTGAATTCTATGTTAAAATGGACTCAGACCATTTTAACATTGAATACTATGGAAAAATCTTGACCATCGCATCGCATACGATTTGGTCGCATGCGATGCGATGCGATGCGATGCGATCCGATTTCTAAATCGGACGCCCAGATACTACATAAGTACCGAAAATTTAATAGTCGTTTTTGACTGATTCGTATTTTACAAAGGCGTATCCATTCATTTTTCAGCCGATACGAATTTGTATTTTAAATACAAATTCATATTTTTAAATATGAATTCTTATTGACAGAGCCGGTCCTGGTTGTAAAAAATCAGGGTAAATTTTTTTGTAGGGGTTCCCTTATTTTTTACAAACAGCACCAGGCCCAAGGGCCAGTCCTGGTTCTCAAAATACGGGGGACTAAATGACTAGGGGTCCCCCGTATTTTAAGAACCAGCACCAGGCCAACCAGCCATCAGAGTAATGTCACAGCCCGGGGGCACTTATTATTTAAAGTCCTGCTACCAAAACATTACCCCCTGATCGGTCAGCCTGGGCACTGGTCCTGGGGGAGTGGGGACCCCCCCCAATAAAGGGGTCCCCCCGTCCAGAATTACCCTACCCAGGTTGAAACCTGGTGCTGTCCCCGGTGGCCCTGGAGCGCTGACCATCGGGCTGATAAATTGTGTAAGAAATCGATGAATCCTATTGTATATTGCTGAGTCCCAGCAAGCCTCCCCCGCATGCAGGGACTTGGAGAACCACAAGTCCCAACATGCGGGGCGTTAAAGGGCCCGCAGGAACTTGTAGTTCCACAGCAATACAAATAGTTAAATAAATACACATAGACACTACTAAAATAAAGCTTTATCACACATAAAGCCCATATATACAGATACTTACCTATGTTGAGCCCATAGGTAGCCCTCGGTCCATCCGTCCGATCCTGAAGTAATCCATAGGAGTACCTGCTGAAGAAAATTATACTTACATGGGTCCTCCCTTTGCCAAGGCAATAAACTGAAAACACCAGATCCATAGCGAACTGTATGGAGGAAACGCAGGATGTTTGTTTACATCCTGCGGCTCCTCCTCTCGAATGCCACTATTGGTCGCCTAGCGGGTTCTGATCGGCCGCTAGGTGGCCAATAGCGGTGTTCGGGAGGAGGAGTTGCAGGATGTAAACAAACATCCTGTGTCTCCTCCATATAGTTCACCATGGATCGGGTATCGGTTTATTTTTATGCCATGTCCCTTGGCAAAGGGAGGACCCATGTAAGTATAATTTTACGGCTGTGTTGGGGGGACCTCACGCCATTTTTTAAAAATAATTTATTTCTTTTTCTTTTTTTACACACTGGAGCCTGCACGAATCCGTGCAGGCTTCTACCAAATACCCCAGGTAAATTAATTGTATTTGCCTGGCGTATTTGGCCGGCAATTAGCGTCCTTTTACCGCTAATTAGTGGTCTTATTTACAATACAGCCACTTAGTACTGTAAATTAGGAATCACCATTATTTTATGTGGTGCCAGGTGCTGAGCCCGAAGCGTGGCGAGCGCAGCAAGGGGCGGCGGAATACTTCACAGGTATACGCGTCCGCTCGCCACGCTTCGGGTTCAGTGGTTCGCTGCGCTCGCCACACTTTATAACACCAACTCCACGCCGATGTGAATAGTGGGGGAATCAAAAGGTCGGTCGGACGCATACCACGTCCGCTCGCAACGCTTCGGGGTGGCGTGGATAGTGGAATTAACAAGGTCGACAGCTGTTACGTCGACTAGTGTCATTGTGAACAGGTTTAAGAGTGTTTTGCACAGTGCACCCCTATGTACCCCTATACCCAACTAAATTCAGATGCTTTAGCGTCTAAATTTAGATGCCCCCTTCTTAGCGGTTTCCAGGGAGTCTGGATTTAGATGCTTTAGCGTCTGTCACTAAAGCATGGCCATTGGCAATATGGTAGCTCAGCGACCATTAATCCAGCGATACTGGCTAAAATTGCCCCGTATGTGAAGGGCTTTACACTGCAATTTAGTTTTAAGTTTGAACACACCCAACTCAAATCTATCTTTTTCTAAACATGTTACATCTGCAGCACCTGCACTGCAGCATGCATTTGCACATCTGCAAAAATTGCAGCCTTGCTTACACCTAAAGTCACATAAAGTTGATTTAGCATGAGACATACACAGAGAAAATGTCATGTAATGCTTTCCTGAATATGAATAAATTCAAAATAGTGCAGCAGATGAGTCCCATGGCAGACAGACAGAGTAAATCAAGTTTTATTACCTGAAGTCCCAGCACAATTGTTTTCTAGTATAAAACACGGATTTCAGCAACGAAGCAGACGCAGCTGTAGGCAGCGGACTTATATAGTGCAAGTGTTTACTAGGATGTCATCGAAATACAGTCAGATGAAAAAAGATGTTTATACGTTTGTCAATTATATTTATTTTCAACCATTCTTTTTTGCAAAGAGCAATTATAATAAATTATTGATTACACACTTTAAAGTTAGAAGACATCTTATGGGGCCTACACACACAGCGATAAAGGGCTGTTTTCCAAGCAATCTGACTTAATTTGATTAGATTTCTAGAAATTAAACACACATCCCTATGTGTGTAGGTCCATGTTTGTGTAGTGGCTGATAGTGATCTGCGATCTGCATTAACTTGCTTAACTTAAATCTCCCATGCTTAATCGCTGGTGCACATCACTGGCACTTTCTGAGCAATCTATATTCAGGGATGCTCAAGGGCAGAGCCGGCCCTAGCTAAGTTGATGCCCTAGGCAACATTTTGTCTGGTGCCCCCTAGCACCGACGCTAGTTCACCATACGTGACACACCATAATACCCGTGATACATTATGCCACACACTGCAATGCCCGTGTCACATTATGTCACACATTGTAATGCCTGTGATACATTATGCGACACATCATTATGCCTGAGATACATTATGCCACACACTGTAATGACCGTGATATATTATGCCACACACTGTAATGCCTGTGATACATTATGCCACACACTGTTATGCCCATGATACATTATGCCACACATCATAATGCCCATGATACATTATGCCACACACTGTAATGCCCATGAATACATTATGCCACACACCATAATGCCAGTGATACATTATGCCACACACTGTAATGCCCGTGAATACATTATGCCACACACTGTAATTCCCTGTAATGCATTGTAAGGAGGAGAAGCTGAGTTGCTGTTTACAAATGAAGCTTTAATATCCCCATAGCTGAACTTAGCTTCTGTGGATGGCGCCCAGCTGCGGTGGTGCTGGGGGGAGGGGGTGCGGATGTGGCCAGCTGGGGAGAGCGGAAACTGATGGAGGAAGTGAGGTGCCGGTTTTTGGTGTGACCCCGATGAAGGCCGCACCCCGGCTTGATGCCGCTGGTCCTAGCATGGGAGAGGTCAGGAATGAGGTGCTAAAGCTGCTCTCTCTGTTACTGATGGAACTGGGTAGTCAGAGTGGCAGAGAGCTGGCCTTGAAGGTGACAAGCTCCAATGGGGTGCTGCAGCTAGGAAACAAATCTCCCAGTGCAGCAGTGAGCCACTCACAGACCCAAAGCCAGGATGATTCGCTTGGTGTTGGCTACAAATTTTAAATCCTGCTGTCCAGGCCCATGAAAGAAGTAGTGGCAGTATCCACTTAAAGGTGGAACTGCGCAACAGTGCACCCGGGAGGGCCGTTGCGGCCTCTGCTGGCTCATTGCTATGCCACTGCATGCACACACACACACACACACACACATCCTGTTCCCCTCAGTCCCTACACAAGTACATACAAATAGCCTGCTCCCCTTAGTCCCTACACAATACACACAGATTGTTCCCCTTGGTCCCTGAACAAATACACATACATAGCCTCCCACCATATCTCACACACACACAAACACACACACACACCACTCTCTGACCTCCCAGTACCAAAACAAGCATTACCTTTTGCAGAGGCCACAGGAGCCAGCAATAGGAAGGACCAGTGGGCAAGGACCAGGCTGGCTGCTAGTGCTGCTGCACTCAGGCTGCCCAAGCCTAGTTGGGGGTGTGGCCTAATCGCAGACCCATGGCCACTCCCCTTTAAACTACAACACTAAAAACAAACAGCGTCTGGCTGCAGGAGACCAGGAGCAGGCTCCGCTATCGGAGTGACCTGACCTCATGTTGCTGCTAAGTGCTGACAGGTGTGACTCGGGCAGAGGGGAAGGAGGGAGGCAATAGCCCCTGCAAATGCATAGTGACGGCCCTATGCTAGACAGGCTTGAATGCCCCTTGGCATTGCAAAAGCCCTAGGCATAGGCCTAGTAGGCCTATGCCTAGAGCCGGCTCTGCTCAAGGGGATCTCTCGTGCTGAATCTCCCATGCTAAATCTCTGTCACAAATCTCTACGTGCGTAGGCCCCAATAGAAAAATATCAAAAAGTAACTAAGTCTATATTGAGAAAATTGAAATTGCTCTCTAAAAAAAATAAACTGGTTCCTCTCTGAGTACATGTAGGAAGTAAATGTTATTATCTGCTATGCATTGAAACAATATAAAATATAAAAATTACTCATCTAATACTAAAGGTGGGTACACACTATATGATGTTTGTTAACAATAACATTGTGCATATTGGGGGTTATTCTGGTTCACTCACAAAGGCAAATTCACTCTCTAATGGACAAAACCATATGCACTGCATGTGGGGCTGATGTAAAATGTGCAGAGAGAGTTAGATTTGGGTGTTATAATGTTTTTGTGCAGGGTAAATACTGGCTGCTTTATTTTTACACTGCAATATAGATATCAGTGTGAAGTACAAACCCCACCCAAATCTATCTCTCTCTGCTCATGTTACATAACCCTCCACCTGCAGTCAGGGCCGCCACTAGAATTGTGGGGTCCGGGGATTGACCTACAGTCTGGGCCTCCAGCGGCACAGCGCCCTACATTACCATCCGCACACCACCACCACCCCCTCCCCCTCGTGCGCGCCCGCCACCCCCTACCCCATCACTTACCATCACGCGGCATCACTCCTTCAGCCTCCCTCCACCGTCGGTCAGGTCAGGTCCGGACTGCGGAACGTCAGTGCGCACACTGCACAGTGCTGTGCAGCCTGCAGAGTGCCAAGCCCCTCTGTGTCCTAGGCTCGGTGCTCTGCAGGCTGCAATGTGCGTGCCTGGCTGGGGGGCCATCGGCGCCAGGAGGGGGAGGCGGTGTGTGGGTGCCCGGGGGGAGGTTTGGCACCACTGTGGGCAGCTGCCCGGGCCCCTCCAGAGTCCGGGGCCCAGGACAGCTGTACCCAGCGGACCCCCCTGTCGGCGGCCCTGCCTGCAGTCAAATCTGGCTATATTGTCAGTGACGGCATGTTCGGCGGGGTGCTGGTGACATCACTGAACAATATCACTCATAATATCATTCATTGTTTAATGCGGATCGTCCATTTCCCTGCACTGTCGATATACAGTAGTTAACGATATTAGCGGTGCCATATATCATATAGGGTGTACAGTCTGGATTCAGTTAGTCGTGGTGAATCACTATGATCAGCCCTCAGTCAGCATTTAGGGGGTTATTTTGGTTCACTCTTTCTGACAAATTCCTTGGACAAAACCATGTGCACTGCGGGTGGGGCAGATGTAACATGTGCAGAGAGAATTAGATTTGGGTGAGTTCTTTTGTTTCTGTGCAGGGTAAATACTGACTGCTTTATTTTTACACTGCAATATAGATGTCACTTTGAAGTAAAACCCCACCCAAATCTAATTCTATCTGCACATGTTAAATCTGCCCCCCAAAATGGTTTTGTCCATCTGAGAAGGAATTTGCCTGAACTAGAATAAGGCCCATAGTGTGGATTTCTGTTTGAGCCTGACGGCGGCTTGAACAGAAATTCTCACTAGACATAGGCGCATACCGTCTGTGGAGATTTCCCTCACACCTTACCTCTTCCATTGATTTCAGAAATAAACTAGAAACATTTTGGGAGGAATTTAAAATAGACAACTTGGAGGTCTTGGATGGCCACCCGGCTCTGTTTTGGCAGACGGCAAAAGCTGTCATTAGAGGACGGATCATTCAATATGTCTCAAAACACAAGAGGGAGTCGGTCGCTAGATACAAGACTCTTCAATCTGATCTATCAACAGCCTATGGGCTGTTTCACACAGTACGGTTCCTGCCGCACGGTGAAATCCCGTACGGTCAGGGAGCCGTGCCGCACTCAGCAGTTGTGAATGGACACTATTGTGTCCATTCACACGGGACGGCCACGGCCCGGCCGCACGGCTGCAGCCGGATCCCCCCACTGGAAGGGACGGCTGCCGGGCTGTGGCCATCCCTGCCATTATAAAATTCTGAGTGCGGCGCGGCTCCCTGACCGTACGGGATTTCACCGTGCGGCAGGAACCGTACTGTGTGAAACAGCCCTATCAAACCTATAAACAGACCCCTTCCCCCCAGAACAAACTACTATATACTACAGCAAAAGATAACTTTGACGCCCTCCTTTCGGCTATGGGAGACAGACACTCTTTTTACAGGGACCACCGATTCCACAAATTCGGCAATAAGACTGGCCGTCTCTTATCCAGCTTATTGAAAGCCAATGCTCCATCAACCATTATTCAAAAGATCAAACGATCGGATGGTACCCTGGCAGGGTCTGGCTCAGACATAGCTGAACTGTTATCCTCCTTTTATGCAGATATCTACTCACAACCCCCTCGTGATTTAACTAATGAACAGGCGTTCTGGGACACCATATCCCTACCACAACTTGCACAGGACCAAACTACACACTTGGGCGCCCCTATTGAACCCCAAGAAGTGGAAGAGGCTATCAAAAGATTAAAACCACTAAAATCCCCTGACCCGGATGGATTATCAGGGGAATTCTTTAAAATCCTCTTACCCAGAATAACACCTCAACTCACTAAAGCCTTTAATGCCATTATCAACTCCGGAACTGTCCCGAAATATTTTAATGATGCCATTATTCGTCTTATCCCCAAACCGGGCCGAGACCCGCACCTACCAGGCTCATACAGGCCCATATCCCTTTTAAACGTGGATTATAAATTGCTTACTTCCATAATCTCCAATCGTATCAAATACCTCCTCCCTAGTATAGTACACACGGACCAAACAGGTTTTATAGTGGGTAGGCACTCCACATCTAATATTAGAAAGGTACTAACAACATGCACTGGCTAGCCACTCATGAGGACATGGAAGCCTCCTTCCTACTTGCAGTAGATGCCGAAAAGGCATTCGATATGGTCTCATGGGACCATGTCTTCCACACACTCACAAAATTTAACTTTCCTTTGAACCTGATCCACATTGTAAAATCACTTTATGCTGGCTCCACCTCCAGACTTATCTGTAATGGATACTTATCCGACCCCATACAATTATCCAGAGGAACGAGACAGGGATGCCCCCTCTCTCCACTCCTCTTTGCGCTCGCCATTGAACCATTGGCAGTGGCTCTGAGGGGGATACCTGAATTCACTGGCATATCGGTGGCAACGAGGGAACTGAAACTCGCGCTATTCGCGGATGATATGCTTCTTTTTATTAGTAACCCCCTGACTTCCATCCCGGCCATAATGCAACTGATACATAAATTTGGCTCCTTCGCGGGGTATAAAATCAACACAGATAAGTCAGAGCTTCTCCCCTTAAACACACCTGCATCCCGGCTTACCTCCTCCCCACCTCCACCTGCAATCTCTTAATTTAAACTCAATAGCCCCTCACTGAAATACCTGGGAGTCCAGTTACCCTCAGGGATAAGCAAGCTATATATCCTTAACTACACGCCAATTTTCACAAAAATAAATGCACTCCTCCAATCATGGATTAACATGCCAATATCCCTACAAGGCAGAGTAGCGGTCCTGAAAAGTATCGTCTTTCCAAAATTGTCTTATGTTATACAGATGCTCCCAATGTACCCCACGTCGTCCGATATTAAACGCTGTGAGACAATGTTCTCTAAGTTCCTCTGGGGGGGAAAGAAATCTAGAATATCATTATCCAAATTGAAACTGAAAAAAAGTGAGGGTGGAATGGCAGTTCCTGACATTAAGGCCTTCTCGAAGGCCACAGCGTTCAGATATGTCTGGTACTGGCTGCTGGGCACATCAACTTACACCAACTTAGATTTAGAACAACAGTCACTGCATCCTTACACATTGTCGGCTCTACTACACACTCCCAAGTCCATGCTCCCACCAGAGGCGAAACTACATCCATTATTTTGGAGCACATACATGGCATGGTGGTCTGGAAACATACTACTAAAGAGACAACCGACCCATTCCAGATTCCTACAATTCTGTGGTAACCCTTGTTTCCCAGCAGCACAAGACAACTCAAGATTCACTGTGTGGAAGAAGAAGGGTATCATTTCCATCAAAGATGTATTCGACCCAGGGGGTGCCATCCTACCTTTTACTTCCCTGGTTGAAAAATACCAAATTCCTAACTCAGATTTTTTCATGTATTTGCAACTAAGGCATTATGTACAGTCACTACCTCCCCCATTCGATACCTCACTATCCCTTGACCCCCTTACCTCCTTAACTGCCATGATTTCTTTAGCCCCATACAAAATCAGATTATTGTACTGGGATTTTCTGTCATTATGCCCCAACAGGCTTTGGGCGCGTGGAGTGTCGATCTGGGAATCAGACTTATGTAAACCAATGGTGCTCAAAGATATACAATGGGATCTCACCAATATCCTCAAGTTTTTACATTCTGCAAGGCTGCAGGAGACGCATGTGCGTTTTTTGCACAGGGCCTATATTTCACCAGCTCAACAGGCCCACATGGTACCAGATGCCTCCCCGAGGTGCCTGAAATGTGGTGCCTCTGTAGCGCTATTTATCCATTGCTTTTGGACATGCCCAAAAATTAAAAAGTTTTGGAATAAGCTACTGAGCTTTAATAGCACATTCAAACTTAACCTGCTTTTTGATCCACTAGCAATCCTAATGTTAAATTTCTCCGTTTGGCACCTAGCAGGGAAACAAAAACTACTAGCACCCTTGCTATGCTTAATCCTTACTATAGGTAAGAAACTAATATTAACCAACTGGACCGTTAGATCTGCACCCAGAGTCGACACGATGCGCGCCCACCTCCTTAAGACCTTGTACTTAGAAAAGCAATCTACTTTGCCAAGTATAGAAGAGGGGGGTCTACGTTTCTATAAAAAATGGGGGCCGTACATTGAGGTGTTGGACTCAACCCAACAAAACCAAATTATGTCTGTATTCGACTCGACAACGTGGAATACTTACCGTCAACTTGCCTTACCGGTGAATATGTCATCTGTGACTAACTAAAATATATATGGTAATGATAACCCCCACAATTCCATGCACTACCGGAAATGTATTTGTAAAATAATAGATTGAACGGCATGACCAGGAGCACTTATTCCTATGTCCCTCCCACACACCCCCCTCTCCCCCCCCCCACATTTATTCCTCTTTCCCTCTTCTCCCACTTAATTGAAACTACAACGATTGGTTTATTCGTACAATTTTGTTAGGTTTATTTTGAAATATCACTTTGCAAAATATACTACATTGTATCATAAGTTGACACCTCTCAGCAGCCACCGTCTAAGCGAAAGATCCGCTACATTTATTGACACAAGGGACACTGGACTCTATCTTGATAGATGCCTGAGGTTCCCAGCGACCTCGGTGCTTCCCAGTTTCTCTCCTCTGCGGGGAGAAATTTGAGATATGATCTTATCTTATTATATTGACCCATGTGCCCTGATTGTGGTGTAACATCCTGTTATGTGAACATGTATATTGCGCATATTTGTCTGACTGCCTATCTGTGAAACTACAAAATTTTGAAAATCCAAATAAAAATATAAAAAAAAAAAAAAATGCACCCCCACGCCACCCCCACTATCAACGCCAACCCGAAGCGTGGCGAGCGGCGGCGGTACGCGTCCTCCGACCTTTTAATACTCCCACTATCCATGTCGGCGTGGAGTTGATTTTATATAGTGTGGCGAGCCCGAAGCGTGGCGAGCGCAGCGAGGGGACGCGTAATACTTTACATGTATTACGCGTCCGCTCGCCACGCTTCGGGCATGGTGGCTCGCTGCGCTCGCCACACTATATAAAATCAACTCCAAGCCGACATGGATAGTGGGGGGTATGAAAAGGTCGGAGGACGCGTACCGCCGCCCCTCGCGGGCTCGCTGCGCTCGCCACGCTTCGGGGTGGCGTTGATAGTGGGGGTGGCGTGGGGGTGCATTTAACATTGTAAGCACCCATTAGGGTGCTTATACAATTAAAAATCTTATAGGGGGGGCCAATTGACCTTGAAAGCACCCATTAGTGTGCTTATACAATATAAAATCTCATCTCATCTTATCGTATGCCATATACAATGGTATACAATTTTAAATTGTATAAGATCGGGTCCCATCGCAGCACATCTCATCTCATTGCATACCATCTTAAGCCTTATGGTATGCAATGAGATGGGATGAGATGGGAGCCGTGATAGTACACAAGTACCCAGTTATTCCCAGAGCCGTGTCAAATGGTGCTGAAGGGGTACAAATCTACCCTTTGCACACAGTGGAAGCTCCTTGTGGGAAGGGAGACAGAGATGGGGTGATGTCTGTAAAATTTACTAACATGCACAATACTTATACACGATTGGAACGTCGTTCAATCACCTTAATTTCCCTGATCCTGGAGGAGATCTGGCACTTTGTCAGAAATTCATTAAGGATCTGGGAAATTCAGATGAGCCCACAAATAAGGATTGGCGGAGCATGTTGAGAGCTTGCCTCCCTTCACACATAGACATCCCGAAATTTATTTGAGATTGTAGTGTGGCGGGTGATAAGACTTTGACTGAGGAAGGCAACCAGGAAAATATACGCCTAATAAATCTACAATTGGGTGTATATTTCCCTGCGATGGTTTAATATAACCAGACGCTCACTATCAAACAAAAAGATAGTGAATCTGCCAGCGAATATTTCAACCGTGCCTTACAGACAGATTCAAAACACACTGGTATCTCTGACCCCAGGACAACAAACACCTGAGGGGAATGATTGTCTCTGTGCTGATAGAAGGTCTTAAGGAAAATTTGAAGACCAGGGTACAAACTACGTTCCCCAACTGGAAAAGCATGACCAGAGATTCCTTAAGAAAATCTGCCATTAATCATGACAACAGTATTAAGAAGTAAAGACAAACACTGACTGAGAAAGAAGTGACTGATAGCATCCAGATATTCAACTGTACCCCAAACAAACACATACAATACATGACACCTCAGGATACAGGCCGGAAGCAGATTGTGTGCTTCAACTGCAGTAAAGAGGGACACCTAGCCAGAAACTGCAAGTCAGGGAGCCCTAGGAGAAATTACACACATAGAAGGGACTGGGAGCCACACCGAGAGGAAACATGTAGGTATCCACCACAAAGACAAGTGAAGGAGACAGACAGGTCACAACACATGACCCTTGCCCCACCTGTTAGCCGACGCCACCCTAAAGGTGACACAAATGTGCAAGTAGGAAGTAGATCTTACTTGTATCCTACAACCAGGTATCATGCCGCAATATCTGAGGGAGGAGCCTCAGATATGGGTAAGTGTAACAGTTGGAAAATGAAAGTTTTTTTTAGGAAGGCCTAGCCTTTCTCTCAACATTTCCTCTTGACTTAGATTGTACCAGTCCAATGGTAGTTACAATTGGGGTAACGGGAAAAGTGCAGCATTATCCATTGATGGAGTCAACAGAGATTATCATAGGGCCCTTGCATGCCAAACATTATTTTCTGTTGGTTGCAGTGGCTTCGACTAACCTTCTAGGTAGAGACCTGCCCTGAAAAATGAGCAATGTCATCTTCTGGACTCCAGAAGATTCATAACTTAGATACAATGGGACATAGGTGCACAATAGGTGCAGAATTGTCGGATAGACCTCAGTGATTAATGCTGCACTCTACTGTTATAGATTCTAACCCATCTAAGGTAACTGAAATTACAGTTTAAACTAAAGATGGGCAGGACACTGGATTAATGGCAAAAATAGCTCCAATAGAAATCTGTTTAAAAGCACGCAGGATAGCGCCCAAAATACTACATCACCATGTTAAATCGGAGATCAAGCTGGGAGTGTACCCAGTGATATAGCGAGTATCACAACAGTAAACCTTAGTTCATACCCCTAGCATGGCCAACAGTCTCATCCCCTGTGTAAAAGAGTGGAGTGAGGGCTTACAGTTTCAAATAGGATTTAAGAGGGATGAAAGCAAAAATAGTTGAGAGCCATAGTGCTAAATCCTGCTGTCATTCAAATGAAAAAATCATGTTGCAATGTATCAATACCACTGTCATTGATTTTTTTTTGCTTTGATTTTCCCTCTCTTCTGTCCCTTAAACCTTTACAGCCATAAAACCTCCTCCCAGGCCTTGCATAACTGCGTATAGTCCGTTCAGCCCATAAATGGCCTGACACCGATACAATGGGTCAATGATTTATTGTTATGTCCTGACTCATCACTGCCATCAGTGGATGACACTAGACGACTACTGATGTATTCCCCAGAGACAGGACATAAGGTATCGAAGGACAAATTGCAGTTATGCCAGACCCAGCAGAAAACATATGTATTATGAATGTTCAGTATTCCATAAACCAGTACAAGTGGACAAAATAATAGTTACACTGTTTACGTAACCTTAATCATTTGTTCTTTTGTTCATGTTACCCCTGGCAACCACAGGCATCATTTTATGAATAGCAGTACAAGAGGTGTCCAAGGCATTCCATTTCAGATAATGGAAAAAGGTTGTAAAATGCATTTACATATGAATAGCTGCAACCACAAACCCATGTATTCACAGACAAGTGTGGATAGTGACAAGAAGGAATCTCAGGTTTCTCTGGTTTGGCATTGTCAATGCAGGAAAGGTCTCAATTTTGCTCCACAACAAGATCCCAACATCTTTGATTTATTTGTGGACCTCAACCGGTTCACCAGGGACCTTTGCAGAAAACGCTATTTTGCAATGAAAACACTTAAATCCATGAACACAGACACAGATGCCATACCTGTGATTCTGGATGACAACGATCTACCATCCCTCCTTACTCTTCTGAGTGAAAGTCACCCAGAAGAAGTAGAAACTTTCAATATTAATATAACAACAGACTCCCAATCTGTACCCGTTTTAAAAAGAAATCTAACTTTTTTCCATTAGAACAAAAAAGCCCAGCAATAACCATTTTTTACAATAAGACCTTAGATGACTTCAAACGATTATGTTCCAAAACTCAGAGAAAAAATAATAAACCTTATCTGTCAGGAAAAGATAATCTAAGTAAATCCGAACGCCAAGCATTGAGTTCCCTAAAAAAAAAAAAACTTATCATTAGTAGTTAAACAAGCTGATAAGGGGGGTGGGGTGGTGGTAATGGACAGGGAAGCCTATATTGCAGAGGCCTTAAGACAACTTAATGACAACCATTACTATACACTGCTCCAGTCCAACCCCACCCCCCTATATCAGTCTCAATTTAAAGATCTGCTCGAAAGAGCTGAACTACAGAACACAATATCCAGGGAGGAATCACAATTCTTATTTCCTTATCACTCCCACTTTCTACTTTCTACCCAAAATCCACAAACACCTCACTGCACCTCCTGGGAGACCCATTATTTCAGGTATGGGGTCCCTCACATCTAATTTGTCACACTTTGTAGATTCCCACCTTCAAAAATTCGTCACTTCACTCCCCTCGCACATTAAAGACACTACTCATATTCTAAATTTAACACATGAGTTGTCCTGGACTGAAGGGTGGGCCTTATTCACACTGGATGTCCAGGCACTCTACACTAACATTCCGCACACTGAAGGTATTAAAGCCATTAATCACTATTTGGATCAGGATGTCACTATCTCTTCACCTAGAAAGCAGTTTATTTTAGATTCTATTTTATTTATTCTCACTCACAATCACTTTATTTTTGAAGACCACCATTACCTTCAATCACTTGGAACGGCCATGGGGACCAGATTTGCACCTAGTTTTGCCAACCTCTATATGGGCCGCCTTGAAGAACAACTTATATGGGGCGGCCCATATAGAGAGAATCTGGTCCTCTATGGCCGTTTCATTGATGACCTCTTCACTATATGGAGAGGGGGTCACGAAACAGCTCTTGAATTTATTAATTATCTCAATCACATCACTTTTAATCTTACTTTTACCCACACTTTTAGTTACACCTCTATTAACTTCCTGGATATTGCGTTCTCGGTCCATGAAGGTCTTCTCATTTCCACTAATTATCTTAAACCAGTGGGTACAAATAATTATCTCCACTATAATAGTGGACATTACAGACCGTGGATTTGTAATATCCCCAAGAACCAATTATTGCGACTTCGTCGCAACTGTACTAAAAATTCAGATTTTCAAACCCAATCGGAATCAATGCTTGGCCACTTTAAAAGAAGAGGATACCCTGATAGACTCTTAACAGAAGCATCTAAATCAGTAGCTAAAGTTCAAAGAGAGAGTCTACTTGAGAATAAGAATAAATCTATGGAGAGTCAAAAGAACGACTACCAATCATTAATATTTATTTCAAAATTCAACAGAGAATCACACAATATCAAAAAGATACTACGTAAAAACCTAGAGATTCTGAATTATGACAAAATTCTGCAAGGAAATCTGGAAAAAACAAAAATTGTGTTTAGGAGGAATAGAAACATAAAAGACCATATAGCACCCAGCCTGCTACCCACTCCAGCGTCAACCCCAAATCAATCCTGGATCCCCAATAGACCCCCCGGGAACTATAGATGCCACAAAAATATTTGTTTAACATGTAAACATATGAGAAATAAAGTAAAAAATATAACATCATCACATAATAAAAAAACTTTTATTTTGAAACAATTCACAAATTGTGATACAACTCATTGCGTCTACCTCCTGGAGTGTCCCTGCAAACTACAATATGTGGGGAGGACAATACGAAGCATTAAAACTAGGTTCAGGGAACATAGAACAAACATCCTAAAGAAATATTTGAATCACAGCATTCCTTGCCATTTTTCCCAGTATCACCAGAGTGATCCTAGTGGCCTAACCATTACAGCTATTGAATTCATTCCGAATACCAAAAGAGGAGGGGACCGGTTCAGAAAGTTATGTTTGGCCGAAACCACCTGGATCTTTAAATTAGATACACTCAGCCCGCAGGGCCTAAATGAAGCCCTGGACCTAACATGTATGGACTAGGACCTCCGTGGGTCTTTAGACTGTTTGAACTATTTATCCTTTTTGATACTCCCCTTGAGGGATCTATAATTCATTTCACCCTCCTGGCTCCCAACTCCGTGCGGGTCAGGGGGAAGGACATCTACCCATGGTGCTTGGTTAGGGGTTATTCCCTCCATGACGCCGCGGGTCTGCAGATGAAATTTCCCCTGACCCCCACGGATTTGAAACCCTAGACTGTTATTCTAAATTTGTATTGGGTCTCTACCAACGACAAATATGTCTACTATTTAAATACAATACATAGAAGATAAGAAAATATATATTGTCTATCTATTATTTATATTTTATATTTCATTTTTTTATTTTTTATATCTCTATATATATTTTTTTATATAGAGATTTTTATTTACGTGTATTTTTAATATTATTATTATTTTTATTTTTTGTTTTATTTTTCTAATTATGGTACTCATAATACAGAGCTCCTTCTCTCCACTATTCCTGTATAAATATATGCTATACATATATATATGTATATAAAGAATCTATGTGCTTAATCTATGTGCTTATATTGAACAACTTGAATGTATTATACCCTATCTCTCTCCACTCTATCGTGGGTGTGTATATCCCTTTAAATGCGGTCACAGTACTGAATACGTAAAATACAACCATTTGAATAGTATAAACATCCGTCTTGAAAAAGTCTCCGTTGCCATAGAGACAAAACGCGTCAACGTCACTTCCTGTTTCGTATGCAAACCTCCGTGATTTCCCTGATTACCAGTCTCAACTTCCAGCTGGTCTGCCGCGGTCTTCAGCTAACAAGCCACCGTCATCTGGGCAGCAGCTACTGCACTTCCACCCAGCGGTCGAGCGTCACTCCCGCTCCCCAGCATTCGTATCCAGCCGCTGTCTCCCCTGGCTACGTCCACACAGCACCTGCAGCCGGTCAATACCATCAGACCCAGCACATAGGGTAGAGCTCTTCCAACTCAAGCTCCCCGCCTGCAGCGTCATCTAATCGGGTATGAGCTGACACCAACAGAAGCTCCCCGACGCCTCCCACTACCATACCAACGGAGGGTGAGATAATACCTACTGCTTACAGTGCCTCATTCTGGGCACTGTTCTATCAGCCTTATTAACCCTGCATGTGCTTTTCAACCATCTACTAACTGTGCTGCTTATTCATTTGCATCATTCTCCCCTTCCATCCCCCCATCATCTTGGTTACCCCCAGTGACTACCATCATTTTTTACCCATCACGGAGCCTCATATAGTTTGCAAACGTAAACCCTAATGGCCATTTAGGTATTTTTATCGTATTATATTAATTACTGTTATTTATTTACATGTATGAATTGTCATATTATTCTTTTTTGTCTTATATATAAAATTTTCTACATTTTCAGCAGTGTGTCCAGTGTCATTCTGTCCAGTGGTATTGTTAGTGCTAAATTGGTCTACTAGCAGTGCAAGGTGGTTTAAAACAACAATTTTTTCTTCTTTATCCATGTGAATCCTAGCTAATTCGCATAAACCATGTGCAGCAGCAGTAGTTATCCCAATTGATTTACTATATTTATTTATTTTTCATATTATAAATATATTTTTTCTACTCATTGTCTTAAGAACAGCGCCAGAAACACAGTGTAATTTGTGGTGACTCCGTTCCCCACACATTGCACACCCCCCCTTCCTAGGAAATAAATTGTGTCAGATAAACCAAAACAGGTTCTTCATAGTAAAAGGAACCTGTTGTTAGTGTTGTTGTTAGTTGTGCTTCTAAGAAATTAGAAGAAAGTCTGACTAAAACTCCTGCCCTGGGAATGCCTGAACAGAGGAGACCATGTGATTTGTACTGCAAAGAATTTGCTGGGTGTGCGACAGAAGTGACAACCTGGTGATGCCAGCCGACCAATACCATACTGCAGTGCATAAATTAAACCCAGTTGCCTGAGCACTTCTTACTTGTCCACACAGTGTAGATGCCATATCACTACCGGTAAACAAGACTGAGGATGTGGTGTTGGGGTGTTTTTAACTATTTATGCTCCTCATGTAGTCTGGACACTCCTAAAAGTCCACCCAAACATAACAAAGTCTCATCAGCCAAGTTCACTAAATGGGAACTTACATTGATGACTTTTATAAATATTACCAGTAAAATGTGTAATATTGTAAACCCAGAAACACTCTTACCAGGTGTGCCCTCCAAGGCACAAAGGGTGGGAGTTGATGCTGAGGTTGCTGGACTGGTTGAATTTAGTGAGAGCCTACACAAACATGATTGTATGACATGTTTGAATCAAGCCTTTACAGCATTTCCCCAAAGGGTGGTAACAACCCATTGGAAGAGGTAGAGATAATTAATATTTTTCCTCACTGATGGCAGCTGTCACAGAGACACCGAGATGGGAGAATTGTGCACTGGCTATGCCGTGATAGATGGAGAAGGTATAGTAGAGGCTGATAATGCCTAGATATGATTGATAACCCAAACTTATATATATTTACTTTATAACCTTTAAATATAACGGCAACGCTGAAATGATTGCACACCAACACAACCTTGTTATAAAATGTATGACGATGCTTTACTTGAAAAATAGCTTCATTACAGGTATTTGCAAATGCAGACTAACACAAGAAACATAATATTGATTAGCTAACACTTAAACAGTTATTCTAAATCAAATCAAAATGGAAACCTTTCAAGGACAGTCATCATTCATGATTAAACCTCCTTCATAGTTACCTCCAGCCCCCCGTGCTTGTTTGTTCTTCCTCAACTGCCTTTCTTTTCCTTCTCTAACTCTGATATTTAAACCTTAATCACATTAATTAATTACTCATAATCATTGAGTCTTATTGGCAAGCTCTGCTTTCAATCATGATGTCATAATTAACCCAACACCCAACTTTCTTGTTACTAGGCAAAGATTCAGTGGTCTTGGGGTTTACGCATGTGTGGCCCTGTTCCCATATTATTGATAAGTTTGTGGAGTCTAGCTGTCTGTCCTTGCTCCATTATACTGTCAACATCACATTCTTAAGCTTCTAAAGCCAAAAACAATTCTCTATAAGAACTCTATTTTACAGCACTGTTCTGTATCTTCAGCCATTTTGTAATATTTTTATGCAAGTCATGGTTGCCAAAAATTGGTTGCTGCTTCTAACAAACACCTGGCCTCATACGCTGTGGCTAGTACCTTGTCCAACAAGCTAACTCCACCTGCAACAATAAATAACAATATTTGAGAAAACACAGTATAACCAAATACTCAAGAGTTATTGATGCGGTATTTCTGTTTTAACAGTTCCATCCTCTGAACGTCATCATATCTCCGATGAAAGTTCATATATCTCACAAAACGCATCATCAGTCTCTCTCTTAATACATCGGAAAACCTTCTTGAGGCATTTCTCTAATATACAGATAAATCAATAATATTATCTTGGAAAAAACATGAAACTTCTCAAAGCATATATAACGTTGACTTATGCGAACCAGTTATTGTGGTTCAACCAAATAAACCAACTGTAGTGAATCACATCACTCACGCCTGTTTAGTAAACTAATTTTTAGTAAACTAATTTTTAACCCAAATAATTTTATCCAGTTTTCATCCAATTTTCATTTTAACGTCACCATCAGTAAAGTATTTCTGATGCTTGTACCATATTTTAATTATATTCACAAATTCAAATCAAATTTTATAAACTTGGGATAATGTAAATAAATGTGTTTCTTTAATATACCATGTGTTACTTTCAAATCTTCATGTTGAATTTCCACTGTATTAATTAATAAAAGTGAAATTTATTACAATAAATCTTGTTTGTAACCATTTAGAAACATTAAGTTTGTAAATATACTATAATCCTTGTGGTAATGTTCATGGGTTATAAGACAGTATGTTTGAGAAAACATCATAAGAAACAATTCAATGAGTAACCTTTTTATCTAGATTTTCTACTAGCTCACCCAACTCTGTCAAATGATAACTACATGTTTTGTTGTACTCCAAAATATCTCCTGTTATTACACTCTTTACCAATTTAGTGTATTTAATGTTCTCTATAACAGCATTTCTCCAATCATGTTCAGTTATTCAATTTTGTTAATACATGTGATACTTTCCTGAATATACTTTGGACACTTTGTCAACTTTAAACCTGTGGAGAATCAGTAACCTCATAAGATTCACTTGTGTGAATCCTACATAGAAAGTGAAGTGTGGTTTGATTTGACTGAAATGGAAGTAGCCAGTAACCCAACATTACCGGAGTGATACGGTAGATGATAATATACCCAACAATCAGTTTACCTTTTCTTTCTATCATCTCACGATGAGCGTTTAAAGAAGAAATGTCAGTTTGCAAATAGATATTATGTTTGCACCATTGTTACCATCCTTACTTAGAATGCCTCTTCTTTACTGATAACTGACTAGCATAGGCGAATCTAGAATTATGGTAATGGATGGTCCCAGATCTAGACATAATAGCAGGGGGACCTTTGCGCTGCAAAAAGGGAGCGTGGCCTCATGGAAAGGAGGCGTGGCATCACAAAAGGGGGTGTGGTATTACACTTTAGACCATACACAGTAATGCCCATTACACATTTTAGCAAACTCCGTAATACCCATTACACATTGTGCCACACATTATGATGCCCATTACATACTATATAACAAACCGTAATGCCCATTACATATTTTCCACATAAGTGCTGCTTACCTACGTGCTCATTGCTAGGGGGTTCTTGCTTGATGGCACCATAGTACCCATTACACATGATGCTGCACACCATAGTACCCCTTACACATGATGCCGCACACCATAGTACCCATTACACATGATGCCGCGCACCATAGTACCCATTACACATGATGCTGCACACATAATGTCCATTACACATGATGCTGCACACATAACGCCCCTTACACATGATGCTGTACACATAATGCCCCTTACACATGATGCTGCACACCTTAATGCCCCTTACACAATAAGCCACACATTATGCCTAATGCCCCACATACCGCCACTTGTAGCGTCCCTTAAGCAATGCCCCCAAAAGTGCCATATACTGTAAATTTTTATATGAGCCTTCGCTGCTGCTGCAGGGAGAGATGGAGAGCGGTGCAGCTGCTTCTATGGGGAGAGGAGCAGAGCGCAGTGCAGAGCACGCTCCCACTCCCCTCCTGGTGTCCCCTCTAGCCGAGTGGACATTTGAAATATTGTGCATTGTTGTTGTTGTGCGTGACGTCGGGGGAGCACGCCGGGCGCCGGCACCACATGATTAAAGGGGGGGCGGGCTGAGGTGAAAGCGGGGAGAAGAATTGGAGCGGAAGCTGCAGGGGTGACAGTCATTGACAGCTGGGCAGAGAGCAGGGGGCTGCCCGGCTGTATTCAGAGCACTGCAGGTCACGGCTGTTTGAAATAATACCCCTTGCACAACAGAAAATGCAGGGATTTACCCGGGAATATGGTCCCAGGATCATGCAAGGACATTCCCAGGCTTACCCCTTATACACCAGCCTAATCCCTGCATTTTCTGGTGTGAGGGGGAGAGAACACCACTCCCCTCTCCCTACCCCCCTTTAACCAACCAGCTATATCTTCGGAACCAACTGACCCATTTACATGAGACCAATATCATATTGAAGAACTTTTGAGTTGGCTTCGAATGATTTTGGTCCCGTGAAACTGGGCTGTTTGGTTCCAAAGAAATCTGCCCTCAAAGAACATAAACAGTCATGAAATTACATTTAAGAAATGAAAAAAACAGTTTAACCGCAATATCCCTGGAACCAATGAACCCATATGGATCCAGCCTGGTATCAGATTGAAGACCCAGCGATTTGGGTTTGACTGAGATCAACCTCGAGCTTCAGTGATGCCGAAGGGGGAGCTGGCAGCCGTTGAACTGGGTGGGGTCGGAATTAGCGGGTCCCATGTTATCCTATAGGGAAAACGTTCCAGCTTTGCCTGGCAGTATCTCCGGTTCCCAGAGGGCTAGAGACACGGGGCTGGGCTCGTTGGAAAGCCCCATCCCTCAGCTACATCCCTCAGTGGCACCCCCGGACCACCCCTTAGATTCGCCTATGCTCACTAGATGTATTCTATCACTGGTTCTGGTGTGGGAGTTCTCAGTTACTTTTATGTTATTACTCATATATTTATTTTAAACCTTCTAATTATTTTAACATATTGGCTATCAGTATTTTTTACCATCCTCTAATGCATACCGAAACCTTGAAGCATCAGTAGTATGATGTATTTGTGTGTGTTATGATTATTACTATACTTGTGGGATTACATTTAAAAGCAGAAGTAGAATACACCACCATGACTCTAGCCAGAGGCAGAACTCTGGGAGGCAATGGAGTCATCTGCCGCCGGGCTCCTGCTCCCCAGGGGGCACCTCTCCCCCCCTGGAAGTTTAAATTAGTTATTTAAAAGCCAACGATAATGCTTCTGTGGCTGAGTTCTGAAATATATATGTGTTCTCTATCTATCTATCTATCTATCTATCTATCTATCTGAACAGAAATATATATTTTGTATAAGGTTATATAGGGTTGTATGTGTGTGTGTGTGTGTGGGGGGGGGGGGGGCGCACCAATATATATCTTGCCTCCGGGCAACTGGAATGAACTTACGCCACTGACTCTAGCAATACCTCTTTCACAACTATACACACTGTCCTTGCCAGCAACCAATCCCTGGTAACCTTTATTCACTATAAAAAAGATGAAAACTTAAAAAACAAAAAAGACTTCTTCAGTTAGTGAGTGTACGGAAAACTTGGTCACTCATGGGTATCCTTCTTTTACACCTTGTCCACAATTCGCAGGGACACCACTAAGGGTATCCCCCGATTCTGTGGACCTCTTCTTGCCCACAACCCGCAGGGACACCACTAAGTATGCCCCCCGATTTCCGTGGACCTTGTCTTGGTTTGTGTGGGGGCCCTGGACAGGCCCATCATCAAATAAGTTTATTAAGTTAAAAACCAAAGTCTGCATCAGTATCTTTTTCCTTCAACTGATATCACCACCGGGTCGGAAACCTTCTTGCAGTGAGACACATGAATTAATTTGGTTTGTTTCACAGGGACGGGTCTTGCCTTTGATCTACGAGACATTTAATTGTAAGAAATTTCTCACCATTGCATAGTCTCCAGGCTCGACTTTATAACAAAGTCCCTTCATAAGCTTGCTTTTCTGGTAAAGTATTTAGATGCTGTGAGAATTAGAGTGACAAGTCTGCTGCTGGATGTTAAATAGGGTTTGATGGTCTCCCAAAAAAATGTATATATCAATTAAAATAATGATCTTATAAGGGGACAGGTTCAGTGGCTGCTGAGGAGTAGTGTGAATGTTATACAAAACCGAAGACAAAACCTCAAGTCAACTCATGGTAATTTCCACACCCACCCTAAATAACGTGTTCTCAATGTGCATCTGTTAACATGTTCAATTTTGATTAAGACCTTTTAGTGTGTGGTGAGTGCAACCAACTTTTCATACCCATATATTGACTTATTCCTTAGAATACCTTTCCTGTCAAATATGTACCTCTATGATGTTTTAATAACACATGGGACAACATATCTGAACACAAATTTCTCAATAAATTTCTTTGCTGTAAAGGATGCTGTACATGGGACAGCTGGGATGTTCCTTCTAATTCCTTCTAATAATAACATATAAGACAATTTTGTATGCATGTGAATTCAATAAAAAAAAAAAAAAATTAACCTTAGGAATGAACCAGTGGTAGGAGGGATGTGAGAGGGAGTACTTGTTTCCTAGCACGGTGACCGTCGGGTCCCATCGCATACCTTAACTTAAGGTATGCGATGGGACCCGACCGACCCGATTTTCGGGCTTTAAAGACGTTTTTTAACGCACTTTGCAAATCGGTCACATCGCATGCCATTATAATGGCATGGGATGCGACCGACGCGGCCGACCCAATTTTTACATTGGACCCAACGTAAAAATGGTCCCTGAGACCCGATTTTACATTGGACCCAATGTTAAATGCCCCCCAGACCCGATTTTTAATTGTAAACCCACCCTGATGGTTAATTATGTCAAATGCCCACCTATAGTTAATGCAACGCCACGATCAACGTCAACCCGAAGCGCTGCGAGTGCAGCAAGCCCACAAGGGGTGGCGGTACGCGTCCTCCGACCTTTTCATAACCCCACTATCCATGTCGGCATGGAGTTGATTTTATGTAGTGAAGCGTGGCCAGCGCAGCGAGCCCTGTGATGGGACGCGTAATATGTTGAAGTAATGCTCGTCCCCTCGCGGGGCTCGCTGCGCTCACCACGCTTCGGGCTCGGTGGCTCGCTACGCTCGCCACATTATATAAAGTCAACTCCACTCCGATGTATGAAAAGGTCGGAGGACGCGTACCACCGCCCCTCGCAGGCTCGCAGCGCTCACCACGCTTCGGGTTGACATTGATCGTGGCGTTAACATTGGGGGGGGCATACAATGAAAAATGGGGTCTGGGGGGCATTTAACATTGGGGCCAATGTAAAATCGGGTCTCAGGGACCATTTAACATTGGTTCCAATGTAAAAATCAGGTAGGTCGGGTCAATCGCATTACATGCAATTTGGTTGCATGCAATGCGATCGACCCTATTTTTGCAACCTGATTTCATACAATTAAAATTGGTGGCGCCGTGCTAGGACACAAGTACCTGAAATGGTTCTATATGAATAATTTTCCTGAGTTCATTCTTCTGCAGATGCGTTTGGGCCTCTGCATAAGATGAAATCAACATACAAGACCTCTCTCCTTGCATGGGTCATCCCATGGGCAGCTTCTGCATATGCCAGGAGGAGGGATTTTGGGAGCTACTGATCTGCCCCCACATCTTTCCATAGGCCATTAGCCCTTTGACTGCATCCATTCATCATCCATTGGCACATTCCTGTTAAATACACTACTCTTGATGCTTTATGAGTATCTGCTAAAAAAAACACATAAAATTGTATAGTGTTGTGATTCAGAACAGTGGCCATCTTGTTTTTGTTACCAAGTGAAACAAGATCACTTTATAACATGTGAGCTTGACACTTAACAACTACTACCTTTGCAGGGAGTTGCACAGCCTCAATGAGCTCCTTTACTTGCTGTGATATTAGCGTATTATATCATAGCAAAATGAGGATCTCTAAATCCAATACTACTGCATATCCTGTATATGGCCATCCTGAGTCTCCTTGTTGATGACAATTACCATCTTTGTAGATGGTAGTGGCGTGTCAGAGATATCAGGTCTGATGGAGAAATTTTGCTGTAAATATTCCTCACAATCATCTTCTAAATCCCTCTACTCTCCCTCCATCCTCTGGGACTCCTAGGTCCCACAAGGAAACAGAGTAGCAGGATTTAGCATACCATACCTGACGATGGTCAGGTCATGTGGCGCTGGGAGCAAGTTCCCAACGAGAGAACCATGCACTGGAAATGTGTATTGTCCATGAGGAGTTTATTAGAAAATATGTAGTATTAGAGACACATCGTGTGCAGTGTTCTGTAATTTCTATACAAGGGCTGCAGCAGCCGCCACAGTGCTTAAACATGTTGGTAAAGCAGATGCCACTCGGTCAAGTGCGCAACTGTAGCACCCAATGGGTCTATGTGAACCTCCATGTATGTGTTCAAACTCCCAAGGCCGCTACTTGTTGTTCATTACAGTAAAGACAGATAAATGATATATTTGATATATCCAGTGATGTGGCTTCTGTCAGTGTGTGTATCAGAGCCTTAAATGAAGCAATGATGTTGTCAGTATATTGTACTTTTTCAGCTCTGTGTCAGTTAGATTTAGTAGTAGTAATAAAAAAGGTGTCAATACGAGAATCCTGTAAAGAATTCCAACACATCATTAGATCATAAACATATTGAATCAGCATTGTGGTAGGAATCATGCAACTCATTTGGGGACATAGTGGGGCTGTCAATTAAACTTTGGCTTAATTGAGTCCACGTATATTGGACTGTGCTGTAAATAAATGCAATAAGTACTGACTATCTGCTATTTGATAGTAAGAAATATGAAGATCTTAAATCAATGACTAGATGACTGTAATACTTTCATAACTGTAAAGTGAATTTATTTGCACTAAAAAAAATAATAAGAATAATCACATTGGGCAGATAACCTGCAATAACAGAGTGTTGCAAATACTATGGGTATTAAATAATATACCTTGTTGTAAAATTTTGAAAAAAAAAAAAAATGTTGTGGTCCATGGATGTTCAGAAACTTGTGAGCCACGGAAAACTCATCAAGATACTAATTGCTAATGCCCTATTTTCATCACTTGTATCCTTTAACCCCATGAGGATCCTCATATCGGTTAGTGCCTTCTGACAGCAGTCTCTCATGGATTCCTGTTAATAATAAACAATTTCTTCCAAACCACTCTGAGAAAAAACAATCATTAAATCATTACAAATATTTGAGAGAATATCATGATTAGTTATGCAGTAAATGCGATTACTAGTAGCAGTACCCAGTAGTGCTGCACCTAATTGTGACCTCCATTCCTTATTTGTGGGCTCATATGCATGACCAATGGAGCTAATAAAATGGCAACATGCAATCAGATAAATCAGTAAGCACATAAAATGCAACTCAATATGCATCCTATAATGATCACTATAAGGTCTGTATTTTTTTTATTAAGGGCTTTAATAAGGATTCTGCAGCGTTACCTGCAGACTCAATATTATTTTCTAAAGAATTTCTAGTGGCTCAGCAATAATAATAATAATAATAATAATAATAATAATAATAATAATAATAATAATATTTTTTTTAAACATTTGCTTTTTCTGTGCAGAATTAAATGCATCAATTTGTAAATTAATCTCTTCTCTGGAATGGTCGCACCTCTAATGACTGGGATTTAATTAAAAAAACAACAAGCAGAAGCAATAGCATTATTAAGCACAGGCATCATATTAGCATTTGTCATTTAGAAAAAAAATGGCAGTTTGTTTTTTAAACAGATGTTGATAAAACACCATTATCACATGAGGGAGGCAAAGGGGAGGGGGCTGGAGGTCATCCTTGGGTATGGCTGATCACTGTCCCATACAAAACATTGCAATAACTTAAATCTATTCATTGTGCTTTTTCAAAAGGGGAAAAAATATCTTTAATTCTAAAATCTTTCAACACATAATTGTTTAAATGTCCTTGTTATAGAAAACAGTTCTGTAACACTCCTTGGATATTTCACATCATTTAGTAATAAAACTTTACTCTCTTATCAATCTCATTAACCATTTCCATTCCCCCCCCCCCATTTTTCTTTTTCTTCCCTAGGGCCAGGGCTATTTTTCAGCAGGCTCCAGCAGGAACTGAGGCCCTTATTCTAGTTCACTCTTTCTGACAAAATATTTCTTAGATGTACAAAACCATGTGCACTGCAGGTGAGGCAGGTGTAAAACCCCACCCAAATCTAATTATCCCCGCACAAGTAACACCTGCCTCACCTGCAGTGCACAGGGTTTTGTCCATCTAAGAAATATTTTGTCAGAAAGCGTGAACTAGAATAGGGGTCTCAGTTCCTGCTGGGATGCAGTGCACTTTAAACTGTGTCCATGTCGACTGTGTTGACATTCAGGTAAAAAAACAGTGAAAAACCCCATGTCGACTTTGTGAATGTCGACCTAGACAATGTCGAACTAATGACCTTGTCGACCTAATGACCTGTCGAACTAATGACCTTTCGACCTAGAATCATTTCGACCTTTTCCCATGTCGACCTAGAATCATGTCGACCTTTTAGCAATTCGACCTAATGGATTAGATGTAATGACATTCGACCATAATGCATTCGACCAAACGATCCCAACCCATTCACAGTAAGCTGACAGCAGGTTCACGTAAATGTGATTTCTCACAATTGATAATAGTGTTTGTACAGTTCAGACCATACACACTGATGGATAATCGGCTGCGTTATTGATTCCTAGCAGACTAGCAGCAGCTTCACATACATGTAGTTTTTTCTTTAATATGTGACAGCGTTGTGTAGTTTAATTTACACATGTCGTTGAGTAAGTACTGCACTGCTACTATATTACTTTAGTGGTGTGCTAGCAACAAAGTCAGACGACGGCAACTTTTTCTCAATCAAATAGCTGCGTTAGTTAGTTCAATTGAAGTGCGTTGCTAGTAGCAACTGTGCCGTTGGTTTTATAGCGTGCTGATAGCAGCAGATTTGAATAGAGGCAGCTTTTACTCAGTTAGTAGTAGCGCTGTATAGTTTAATTTATGTTGCTAGTGGCAACTGCGCTAATGGCTTATAGCGTATTGTTAGCAAAAAATGAGTATGGTTTTTCTTGGTTAATGATAGTGTTATACACGTTGCTGGTGTCAGCTATGCTGTTGGTGTATAGCTAGCTGGTAACAGGTTCAAAGAGGGTACAGTTTTTTCCTTTAATTAGTGACAGCGTTATGTAATTTATTCAATGAGCGCCGCTGGGTAGTAACTGCGTTGTTATAATATAACAAGTTTAATAGTGGAATACAAATAGACGCAGTTAACCTCTATTGCTTGCGGCGTTATGTTTTTATAAAACGCTGTCAGATAGTAGCTCTCAGCGTGCTGACACCCCGCACTCGTGCCACATGTGTTTTTGGTTCACAAAGACACAGACAGTATTGTACCTATTAGTACTTTGATGCGCAGATGCTTATTATCTATATGTTAGGTCTTCCCTATTACATAGACATACAAACAAGTCAATTAGACATTTTTTAGAGACACACTGCCCGAGACGCCGACGCGCGTTTCACAAAGGCAGTTTTATCAAGGCGAACCCGATCGTCCCGCTCAGGGCATATTTAAAGAGAAAGGAGTCACCAATCAATTGCTCTATCTTATGTCACATGACATTTTCAGTCTGTCAGAGTACTTGGAAATGGGAATTATTCATTACTAGCTGACCCGCCCGGCGTTGCCCGGGAAACCCTTGGGATTTCTTTATTTCCAAAATTGCTGAAAAATGTCATCTTACAATATGCTGTGCCAAAGACCTAAGATTGTAATTTGTTATAGATTCCACCATAATGTTATAATGTGTTTGCATTGATACTCAATGACGGCAATGAAATCAGGTGTGGTGTTGTTGTTTGAAACACAACGCTCCTGAGTTGATAACTTGTATGTGCTGATGAATTCCACATCCACTCCTGAGATTTATCACCTACTGTATGACATACCCTCAAACATCTGAGGGTCAGAAATTGGTACAAAATCAGAAAGGGACGTGGCCACACCTCCATTTCTATACTTTCAATGGTACAGTTTCTAGGGTGTGTAATTACAGGCGCTGAGTGCGAAGGGACCGGGGTGGGCGTTCCTTACCGCGCCATAATTAATTAAAAATTCACTGCTCCCTGCCACTGCCACTCCCCTCACCGAACCTGCAGCAGTCTGTGAGGTCTGGGGATCTGTAAAGCACATGCACCAGGCATCTCTACCAAACAGTGGGGCAGCCCCTGAGTGTGGGAGCAGGTCCACGGGCCTGGCCACATGATGTCATGACGCGACGCATGCTACCCGCACCACTGTAATTCCCCACTGGGAATGGGTGCAATGGGCCAAATTCTTCCCTACACCCGCCGAGCCAATCCACTGATCCAGCCATCACAATCATCAATGGGTGCATTGATAAGGTTTGAGTGTAAGAAGTTGAAGAATAAGACTGAGAAAAAGAATTGCCATGTTACAAAGTGTACAATTTACTCAATAAATCGTGAAAAAAATGTAAGTGTACATAGAAGTACAATCAAGAAATGAAAGTAGGATTAAAAAATAAGTTCTGATTCAAACTGATAATTGTTTGGATGGAGTGGGTTGTGAAACAAATCTATAGGTGGGGGTATGGATATTGTGGGCATAATTGGTGTTTGTAACACCTACATGGGGCCCTCAATTGATGGGATTTTCACTACAGTGTCACGGTCACATTGTCACCATAAGGGGATTCCCAATTGGGGTCCAGGTGGTCTTTTAGGGACCCTTTACAATCCTGTAGGTCTCTTCTCCTTGAGCTTACGGTCTCCCTTAATGATAGTCAATCACTGAGGGAGACCATAGGCTCCAGGAGAAGAGACCAACGGAATTGTAAAGGGGTCCCTAAAAGACCACCTGAACCCCAATTGGAAATCCCCCTACGGTGACACTGTAGTGAAAATTTCTCATCATCTGGGTACCCCCTGTAGGTGTACCAAACACCAATTATGCCCACAATATCCATACCCCCTCCACCTATAGATTTGTTTCGCAACCCACCGCCATCCAAACAATTATCAGTTTGAATCATAATTTATTTTTTAATCCTACTTTCATTTCTTGATTGTACTTCTATGTACACATATTTTTTTTCACGATTTATTGAGTAAATTGTACACTATAACATGACAAATCTTCATCTCAGTCTTATTCTTCAACTTCTTACACTCATAACATTCAAACAAATGCATGCAGCGCTCATGCCCATCGACCAAACATTATCTATGAACCAAAAGAGTCTGGGAAACCCTTAAGGCAGAGCAGTGCCTGATATCCAACTGACTAACAGGGTGAGTGCAGTGTACCCACTTTGTATTGATCAATGGGTGCATTGGTCAGGACAAAGATTTCTCAGTGCAACTGGAGGACTGGAGAGACGGATATGGGGAACAAAGTAGAAATGGTACATTAGGTACAGTTTTTATTTGCCGGTACAGACTGTTAAATAAACGGCAAATTATTGTTTATGTGTTCTGTGTGTTTGTGTGTGTTGTACTGTTTTTGTGTGTGTGTTGTAATGTATGTGGTTTTGTGTGTTATATTGTATGTATCTGTCCAATGCGTAAGTGTGTGAGGTGTGCTATGTATATACAGTATGTGTGTGTTGTGTCTTTGTGTATCTGTGCAATGTTTAAATGTGTGTTTTGTGTGTGTTGTACTGTTTTTTGGGTGTGTGTGGTGAATGTGGGTGTGTGTTGTGCTGTTAGAGGTATGTTATGTGTGTGTATCTGTGCAATGTTTAAGTGTGTGTTCTGTGTATTGTACTGTTTTTGGGTGTGTGTTGTAGTGAATGTTGGTGTGTGTTGTACTGTGAGTTGTGTGTTATGTGTGTGTGTGTATATCTGCCAAATGTGTAAGTTTGTGAGGTGCGCTACTTATATATGTGTGTGTAGTGTGCTGTGCATATCCTGGCAATGTTTAAGGGGGTGTGTTCTCAGTGGCGTAGCTTGGTTTGGGGCGCCCCCCGCCGTTAATGGGGGGGCGCCTCCCCCCCTCCCCGCCGGCCTCCCCACCCCCGCCGTTAATGGGGGGCGCCTCCCCCCTCCCCACCCCGGCGCCACCTCCCCCCCCCCCCCATCGCCGCAGGCTTACCTGTCTGCATGTCCCGGCTCCCCTCCTGGCTTCAATTAATATTTCTATGGACCACGAAAAAATGGCCGCCCCCATACCGCAAACAGTTTCAGAGAACTGTCTGCTTTATGGGGCGGCCATTTTATCATGGTCCGTCTCCATAGATTTGATTGAAGCCAGGAGTTGTGTGTACTGTTTTTGGGTGTGTGTTGTAGTGTGTATGGATTTGTATTGTACTGCATGCGGTGTGTTTCCAGCGATTTCAGCCCCTATCTCCCCCGTGTGTACACAGCTTAAGTGTGTGAGGTGCTCTACGTATAAATGTGTGTGTTGTGTGCTATGTGTGCGTATGTGGTGTACTGTGTGTGTGTGTGTGTGTGCGTGTACAATGTGTACGTGTGTGTGTGTTATGTGTGGTCTATGTATAGCCTCAATTATTTCCTAATTGTTTAAAGCCTTCACCTTAATGTTAGAATGTGTCTGTCATACTCAATGACAGCAATGAAATCAGGTGTGGAGTTGTTCCTTCGTCCACGGTTTCCCAGATCGTCAATCTTTTCCCCAGATCATCAATGAAGGCAAATTAAAACTTGGTGTTTTTTAAAATTCTAAGTGAAATTTCCCAAAAACGGCTTCGAGGTGCACACCACCGGATCCAGAGGTATCTTGTTGCCAAATTTGGTGTCTCTGAGTGCCACGATGTGTCCGCAATGCGACGGACACGCACACACACACACGCACACAGACTCTTCAACTTATTATATAGATCCCGCAGGTGAGTGAGGAGATGACGTTGTATTTGACGCAGCATCCTAAGTCATGTGGTTTAGTCAGCCTATCAGTGATTATATGAGCAATAATCATATGAACATTATGTATATAGGCGGTATTTAAATTGTATTATGATTTTATATATATTGTAACTGATGTCTTTACACTTCTAAAAAAATTTGCCTGAATGTGGATTTTATCCTAAATAAAATGATATTTTTGAAGTTGGGATTCCTGAGAGTGTTTGTGAATTATTATAGTGAATTTTGTAAAAGGATATTTTTAATATTTTTTATTTTTTATTTTTAATTGGGTGATTTGGTGAAAAACAATTGTTGGTGTGATTCTTGGTATTGAATAGTGATCACATAGTGTTGATCGGTGTGTGTGTAAGGGATTGAAGACAGTAAGAAAAAGAGGGTGTAGAAATATCAAACAAAAAATAAAAAATAAAAGGTGATAACTGTGTGAAAATACATGAGTTGTAATGTGCGGTTTCTTTTGGTCGGTTTGACCTTTTTGATCTGTAAAGGGAAAAACTTTTTTATTTGTGGGTTTGGAACAAGGTGTGATTATTATACATTGTGTGTGTTGATATGTGGGGAAAGGGAGATCCCACGAAATTAATTATTCATATATGTATGGGTTTAGATTCGTAATTGTTTGATTTCTTGGAATTATTATATATGTTCTTTGGTTCTTTTTCGAGAAAATGTGTGGGTTTGATTGGAACAGTTATTAGAATGAGATAGAGATTCCGATGGTATTTAGAGAAAATGTACATAACTGTTACTTTCATTTAGCCCATTTGGGTGTAGGCTGTCTAGCATGAAAATCATTTAAGTCTCAAATTGTAATAATTGTTTATCTATATTGCCTCCTCTGATATTTAATTTCAGGTGTTTCATCCTAAATGCTCGCAGGCCATTGGGATTCCCATTGTGTTGGTGTAAGAAGTGGGAGGCGATAGGTGTCAAGTTCTTGAAGTTTTTTTGATCTTGTCTTGCTTTTCGGATGCTGCCTATATGTTCCAGTATTCTGACTTTTAGTTTCCTTTTAGTTTTGCCGATATATACTTTATTGCAAGGGCATGTTAAGTGATATATTACTCCTTCAGTGGTGCAGTCAATGTATTCATTAATATTCCATTTTTTGTTGTACTTGTCGTGGAATTGTGTTGTTGGCACCATGAAGGGGCAGGCCTTGCATTGTCGGCAGCAGTATGATTCTTTCTTGGTGATTGGTGATTTGGTTAAGTTGGAAAGATGTCTCTGGACCAGAGTGTCTTTGAGATTACGTGATCTTCTCCAGCTAGTTTGGACCTTATCTGGCAGGATTTCTTGGAGGTCTGTGTCTGTTTGGAGAACTGGCCAATTTTTCTGTAGTATTTGATTCATCTTCTGCCATTTGTTATTGAATGTTCCTATGAATCTAACTGGTTCTTCTTTCTGAATTTTGACTTTAGGTATTAACAGAGCTTCTCGTGGTTGTTGTTTTACATCTTTCTTGGCCGTCTTTATTATTCTTTTACTATATCCTCTCTGATATAGTCTCTCACACAATTGTTGTTCCCTTATTTTGAATTTGTCTTTGTCCTTAGGATTTCTCCTTTAGGGATTGCTCTAATTGTTGTTGGAAGATGAGAGCTAGTTGCGTGTAAGATGCTGTTAGTGGCCGTTGGTTTCCGATAGTTGTCGGTTGTTATTTGTCCGTTTTCCTCAATCCTTATCTTTAAGTCAAGGAAATTTATTTCTTTTTTACTCATGTTTTCTGACAGTTTTAGATCAAGTTTGTTGTGATTGAGTTTATTGATGAATTCCTCCAGGCATTTTTGTTCTCCATCCCAGATTATCAGGATGTCATCAATATACCTTAGGTACAGTACCACATGGTCGGTATATTGGTCATTATCCTCTGATAACAGGATTTCCCTTTCCCACCACCCCAGGTAAAGGTTCGCATACGTTGGGGCACAAGCTGTCCCCATCGCAGCCCCCTTTACCTGGAGGTAGTGCTTTCCATTGCAAGTGAAATAGTTCTTTGTAAGAACAAACTCCAGTATTTTGAGTAAAAAGGAATTGAAGTCATTTTGTCTGCTCATGCTTAAGAAAAATTCTACTGCCTTTATGCCGTTGGTATGAAGGATGCTTGTATAAAGACTTTCTACATCGTAGGTTGCCAGCCAGGTGTTGGGGCCTACCGTGAGAGAACAGAGACTGGCGGGAAGAACCCTGAGAGAGACGACAATACAGGAAATAGAGAGCGACAACCTAAAGATCATAAACCTATCAACAAAAATCCTAAATGATGATCAAATATCTCTTTTATCCAAAGGTCTCTCTTTCTCACCTGTCAGCAAACTCAACCGATTTGAATGCGAGAAAGACATTCAATTATTTGCATGAAAAATCCTTCTCAAAAAATTCTTCTGCACTCAAAAAAGGATTCAGGAACAAAATACCGACCCTACAAGCTCATCACAACTTTCAAATGAAGAGCTAGAAGCCCTTAAAATCCTGGAGGAATTGGAATCTGGTATTGAAGACACTAACCAGAGCCTACAACCTTTTGACAGTAGCAAAATAAAGAAAAAATCGAACTTCTTTCCAGAATTCAAAATATGTCCACCTGTAAAGGTGTATTTGGACTTGGTTTCCAAAGACATTGACAATCTTTTCAGCGAATCTGACCCACTTGAATCACATCATGACAATTTAACCTCTGGAGAAAGAAGAGCCCTAAAAGAAATCTCACAATGGGAGGATATAGTTATCAAACCCTCTGACAAAGAGGGAAATGTTGTCTTGTGGCCGCGAAACATGTATATTGATGAAATAAAGAAACAACTTGGTGATCAGACATGCTACAGAAGCCTGACATTTAACCCTACCTCCAATTACTTACAACAGTACAACAACTTAATCAAAGAGGCATTTAACAACAACATCATCTCTAAGAAGGATCATGAGTATCTGCAAGTGGAAACAGTCATCATACCAACTCTCTATCTACTGCCGAAAATTCACAAACATGAAAAAACACCTCCGGGAAGACCAATTGTTTCCGGAGTAGGATGTTTGACAGAAAAAGCAAGTACTTATATAGATCAACATCTACGACAATTTGTACTCTCGCTACCATCGTATGTGAGAGATACGATGGATGTACTAACAAAATTACAAGACATCACGGTAGGCCCCAACACCTGGCTGGCAACCTACGATGTAGAAAGTCTTTATACAAGCATCCATCATACCAACGGCATAAAGGCAGTAGAATTTTTCTTAAGCATGAGCAGACAAAATGACTTCAATTCCTTTTTACTCAAATTACTGGAGTTTGTTCTTACAAAGAACTATTTCACTTGCAATGGAAAGCACTACCTCCAGGTAAAGGGGACTGCGATGGGGACAGCTTGTGCCCCAACGAATGCCAACCTTTACCTGGGGTGGTGGGAAAGGGAAATCCTGTTCTCAGAGGATAATGACCAATATACCGACCATGTGGTACTGTACCTAAGGTATATTGATGACATCCTGATAATCTGGGATCGAGAACAAAAATGCCTGGAGGAATTCATCAATAAACTCAATCACAACAAACTTGATCTAAAACTGTCAGGAAACATGAGTAAAAAAGAAATAAATTTCCTTGACTTAAAGATAAGGATTGAGGAAAACGGACAAATAACAACCGACAACTATCGGAAACCAACGGCCACTAACAGCATCTTACACGCAACTAGCTCTCATCTTCCAACAACAATTAGAGCAATCCCTAAAGGAGAAATCCTAAGGACAAAGAGAAATTGTTCCCAGAATGACAAATTCAAAATAAGGGAACAACAATTGTGTGAGAGACTATATCAGAGAGGATATAGTAAAAGAATAATCAAGACGGCCAAGAAAGATGTAAAACAACAACCACGAGAAGCTCTGTTAATACCTAAAGTCAAAATTCAGAAAGAAGAACCAGTTAGATTCATAGGAACATTCAATAACAAATGGCAGAAGATGAATCAAATACTACAGAAACATTGGCCAGTTCTCCAAACAGACACAGACCTCCAAGAAATCCTGCCAGATAAGGTCCAAACTAGCTGGAGAAGATCACGTAATCTCAAAGACACTCTGGTCCAGAGTCATCTTTCCAACTTAACCAAATCACCAATCACCAAGAAAGGATCATACTGCTGCCGACAATGCAAGGCCTACCCCTTCATGGTGCCAACAACACAATTCCACGACAAGTACAACAAAAAAATGGAATATTAATGAATACATTGACTGCACCACTGAAGGAGTAATATATCACTTAACATGCCCTTGCAATAAAGTATATATCGGCAAAACTAAAAGGAAACTAAAAGTCAGAATACTGGAACATATAGGCAGCATCCGAAAAGCAAGACAAGATCAAAAAAACTTCAAGAACTTGACACCTATCGCCTCCCACTTCTTACACCAACACAATGGGAATCCCAATGGCCTGCGAGCATTTGGGATGAAACACCTGAAATTAAATATCAGAGGAGGCAATATAGATAAACAATTATTACAATTTGAGACTAAAATGATCTTCATGCTAGACAGCCTACACCCAAATGGGCTAAATGAAAGTAACAGTTATGTACATTTTCTCTAAATACCATCGGAATCTCTATCTCATTCTAATAACTGTTCCGATCAAACCCACATATTTTCTCGAAAAAGAACCAAAGAACATATAGGTACTTGTTTCCTAGCAGGGTGCCCACGATTTTGATCGTAGGCATCGCAAGGAAAAAAATCGCGTCGGTCGCGTCGCATGCTGACAAAAAATCGCATGCGATGCGACCGACGCGATTACCGCGATTTTACATAGAGAACAATATTAAATGGCCCACAGACCCCAAATACCCACTCTGAAGTGTGAAATGCCCCCCCCCCCAATTGTTAACGCCACCCCACGATCAACGTCAACCTGAAGCGTGCCCACGAGGGGCAGCGTTACGCGTCCTCCGACCTTTTCATACCCCTACTATCCACTAGGGCGTGGAGTGAGAAAAGAATAGTGTGGCGAGCGCAGCGAGCCACCGAGCCCGAAGCGTGGCGAGCGCAGCGAGCCCCGCGAGGGGACGCGGACACCTGTGAAGCCCGCAAGGGGATGTGGATACCTGTAAAGGTATCCGCGTCCCCTCGCCACGCTTCGGGCTCGGTGGCTCGCTGCGCTCGCCACACTATTCTATTCTCACTCCACGCCCTAGTGGATAGTAGGGGTATGAAAAGGTCGGAGGGCGCGTACCGCCGCCCCTCGCGGGCTCGCTGCGCTCGCCACGCTTCGTGTTGACGTTGATCGTGGAGTGGCGTTAACAATTGGGGGGGGGGGGGCATTTAACATTGTTCCCTATGTGAAATCGGGTCAATTGGGACATTTAACATTGTTCCCTATGTGAAATCGGGTCAATTGGGACATTTAACATTGTTCCCTATGTAAAATCGCGGTAATCGCGTAGGTCGCATCGCATGTCATTATAATGGCATGCGATGTACATGCGATGCCCGCGAGGGGCGCCCTGCTAGGAACCAAGTACCAACATATATAATAATTCCAAGAAATCAAACAATTACGAATCTAAACCCATACATATATGAATAATTAATTTCGTGGGATCTCCCTTTCCCCACATATCAACACACACAATGTATAATAATCACACCTTGTTCCAAACCCACAAATAAAAAAGTTTTTCCCTTTACAGATCAAAAAGGTCAAACCGACCAAAAGAAACCGCACATAACAACTCATGTATTTTCACACAGTTATCACCTTTTATTTTTTATTTTTTGTTTGTTATTTCTACACCCTCTTTTTCTCACTGTCTTCAATCCCTTACACACACACCGATCAACACTATGTGATCACTATTCAATACCAAGAATCACATCAACAATTGTTTTTCACCAAATCACCCAATTAAAAATAAAAAATAAAAAATATTAAAAATATCCTTTTACAAAATTCACTATAATAATTCACAATCACTCTCAGGAATCCCAACTTCAAAAATATCATTTTATTTAGGATAAAATCCACATTCAGGCAAATTTTTTTAGAAGTGTAAAGACATCAGTTACAATATATATAAAATTGTGATACAATTTAAATACCGCCTATATACATAATGTTCATATGATTATTGCTCATATAATCACTGATAGGCTGACTAAACCACATGACTTAGGATGCTGCGTCAAATACAACGTCATCTCCTCACTCACCTGTGGGATAATGAATAATTCCCATTTCCAAGTACTCTGACAGACTGAAAATGTCATGTGACATAAGATAGAGCAATTGATTGGTGACTCCTTTCTCTTTAAATATGCCCTGAGCGGGACGATCGGGTTCGCCTTGATAAAACTGCCTTTGTGAAATGCGCGTCGGCGTCTCGGGCAGTGTGTCTCTAAAAAATGTCTAATTGACTTGTTTGTATGTCTATGTAATAGGGAAGACCTAACATATAGATAATAAGCATCTGCGCATCAAAGTACTAATAGGTACAATACTGTCTGTGTCTTTGTGAACCAAAAACACATGTGGCACGAGTGCGGGGTGTCAGCACGCTGAGAGCTACTATCTGACAGCGTTTTATAAAAACATAACGCCGCAAGCAATAGAGGTTAACTGCGTCTATTTGTATTCCACTATTAAACTTGTTATATTATAACAACGCAGTTACTACCCAGCGGCGCTCATTGAATAAATTACATAACGCTGTCACTAATTAAAGGAAAAAACTGTACCCTCTTTGAACCTGTTACCAGCTAGCTATACACCAACAGCATAGCTGACACCAGCAACGTGTATAACACTATCATTAACCAAGAAAAAACATACTCATTTTTTGCTAACAATACGCTATAAGCCATTAGCGCAGTTGCCACTAGCAACATAAATTAAACTATACAGCGCTACTACTAACTGAGTAAAAGCTGCCTCTATTCAAATCTGCTGCTATCAGCATGCTATAAAACCAACGGCACAGTTGCTACTAGCAACGCACTTCAATTGAACTAACTAACGCAGCTATTTGATTGAGAAAAAGTTGCCGTCGTCTGACTTTGTTGCTAGCACACCACTAAAGTAATATAGTAGCAGTGCAGTACTTACTCAACGACGTGTGTAAATTAAACTACACAACGCTGTCACATATTAAAGAAAAAACTACATGTATGTGAAGCTGCTGCTAGTCTGCTAGGAATCAATAACGCAGCCGATTATCCATCAGTGTGTATGGTCTGAACTGTACAAACACTATTATCAATTGTGAGAAATCACATTTACGTGAACCTGCTGTCAGCTTACTGTGAATTAACCACATAACTACCATTAATAACGTGTATAAATTAAACTATACACTGCCGACACTAACGGAAGGAAATTGTTCTCACTCGAATTTATTATTGGCATATGATAAATGAACAGCGCAAGCTGTCACTAAGCAACGCGTGTAAATTAAATCACACAACGCTGCTACCAATTGTGCCAATACTGCATCCAACGCTGTCACGGCGCCTTGGGTAGTGTGCTGAAAAAACGTCTAATTGATTTCCATTGAGACAACCTGCACTTATGTGAAACTGCTACCAGCCTGCTGTGAATTAATAACGCAGCCACTATCTATCAGCGTATATAGACCGCACTACACGCACTTATGTGAAACTGCTACCAGCCTGCTGTGAATTAATAACGCAGCCACTATTTATCAGCGTATATAGACCGCACTACACAAATAATATTATTTATTGTGCGAAATCATATCTACTTGAACCCGCTGTCAGTTCACTGTGAATCAATAACACAACTGCTACCAGCGGAGTGCATAAATTAAATTATACACTGTCAATTCCAACTGAATGAAACTGTTCTTAGTTTAACGTGCTACCGGCATATGACAAACCAATAGCGCTGCTGTTATTAAACAGCGTGTGTAAATTAAACTACACAACGCTGTTACCAATTGTGCAGATATTGAATCCAATCAAATTTATTGCGAGCACATTATAAACCTAACAGCGCAGCCATTACTCAGCGACGTGGACAAATTAAATCACACAACGCTGTCTTCTAATTGAAGCAAAAACGCATCTAAGTGAATCTGTCACCTGTACGCTACAAACCAACAAGCGCATTTATTAGCCGGCGGCTTGTATGAATTAAACGGCTGCCATCCATAAAAGGAAAACTGCATCCATCTGATTTGGCTGTGGACACACTATAAAACACAGCCTCTTGTGTAGAAATCAAACGATGAAATTGTACTCACATAAAAATTGAATAACACTGCAATCCCAAAATCTAACCAATAAAGGTATACAATACATTAAGGGATTAGCAGAAAATTATTCAATCAATAATTGATGGTGCAATATAGATGCTGAAAAAGGTCACAAAACCCCACCCAATAATTAACAATCAAACAAAAATCGGAGTTACACGTGTTGATTAAGGAAAATTAAAGGAAATTAACTTTATACATCAGTATAGGTGAAAAATAAGATGACAGCCAAAATATAATATATATATATAAAAAACTGTCTATCTATACCTTCCTATACCTCCAGCCCTCTGAGATTAATATAAAAGTTTATAAAAACACTCATAGAGGAAGAATAAATGAGAGGAACCCTGATACAAGTATAATCCATTAAAGAAACATTGTATCATATACATGATGTAATAAAGTGAATAAAAATAAAGGAAATCTCAACACACGTCTCTGAATAAGAATTAAATTAAAAGAAAAAGACACACTGATACCGATTTTAATTAATGTTTACTGCACCAATATTTCACAGATAAAGCAGTTTTAAAACAGACCAATTAAAAGCTAAATTTTAAATAAACACTATAATAAAGAATTAAAATACTTTATCTTTTCTTCTGTGCGCCAAAAAAAGAAGACAATCTTTTCTCTTTTTTCTCCTTTTTGCTCATAACCCATTGTCTTTGGCTGCACCCCCACAGAGATCACATATAAATTAAAGGATATTGTCTCGCTTGGGGCCTCATTGGGTGCTATAGCACCAACCAGTGCAGACTTTCCAACTCCCCTTTCCCCTTTTTTGTCAAAAATAGCCCTGCCTAGAGCTCTAAAATAGATATCACCTCTCCTCACTTCTAACTGAACAGAATTAACCCTTCAGTGAGACAGTACAATCTTTCCAAACATATGTGGGTTAGTGGGATATACTATCTCAATTCTTGGAGCTTTCACCACCTGTCACCAGACCATTGCGCATTAACTCTCATCAAAAATAATCATTACCTCACAGGTGCATCATTATCGCCAATTCCAACTAACTATGACCAGCATACAGTAGTATTTTCTTTTCTATACCTTCTCACTTGCTCACACCAGTCACATACTCAGAGAACTTTCTGTGATCCCATAGAAATGCTTAAAACGTTGTTTCCTCTTTCAAAGACAAAAAATGTAAATAAAAAAACAGCGTCTTGTTAAATGAAAACCCTGCCCAAAAATCCTAACCGTGCATTATGTGTCATTCACTGTTATCACACCTACGCCTTCCACATCCTGTCATTCCTTGTTACCAGTCTTGTGGGTACCTACTGTCATTCTTTGTTACCAGTAGTCACGTGTCCCTCCCTCTCTTCTATTGTTATTTTTTCCCATGTATTCTACCTTATACGTAGGTGGCAGATACCCCCTGTGAATCTCGCTACCGGTCAGCACTCTCACAGGAAAAAAAAATCAACTCATCAAATCAAAAAAATTATATGCAATATGTCATTCTGTTACCATATCTGCACATTGTCTAAGCGATCATTACACGTTTGGATCGCTATCCCCCCCTGGTTATCTAGCTAACTGTGGCCTCCATGATTGATAATGCCTAGATATGATTGATAACCCAAACTTATATATATATTTACTTTATAACCTTTAAATATAACGGCAACGCTGAAATGATTGCACACCAACACAACCTTGTTATAAAATGTATGACAATGCTTTACTTGAAAAATAGCTTCATTACAGGTATTTTCAAAATGCAGACTAACACAAGAAACATAAAATTGATTAACTAACACTTAAACAGTAATTCTAAATTATATCAAGATGGAAACCTTTCAAGGACAGTGATCAGCCATGATTAAACCTCCTTCATAGCTACCTCCAGCCCCCTTGCTTGCTTGTTCTTCCTCAACTGCCTTTCTTTTCCTTCTCTAACTCTGATATTTAAACCTTAATCACATTAATTAACTAATTACTCATAAGCATTGAGTCTTATTGGCAAGCTCTGCTTTCAATCGTGATGCCATAATTAACCCAAACCAAACTTCCTTGTTGCTAGGCAAAAATTCAGTGGCCTTCGGGTTTACACGTGTGGCCCTTTTCCCATATTATTTATAAGCTTGTGGAGTCTAGCTGTCTGTCCTTGCTCCATTATACTGTCAACATCACATTCTTAAGCTTCTAAAACCAAAAACAATTCTCTATAAGACCACATAAAAAATTGGTAAAAGTAACTTATCAGGCGCTTGGATCCTGAATTTGCAATGATGTCTCCAATTCACTCAGCACATATGAAAGAATAAATTAATGGAATAGTGAAGTACGTCATTCACAAAACACCTCATTTAATAACAGCAATAACACACAATGTTTAAAAAGACATTGGATAAAAATATCCTTAAAAAACTTCATACACAATGAGCACTGTGGATAAAGTGCACAGGTGTCCTAAGCAAAACAGAGACTGAGGATTACCAGATTCTGTAGGAACTGAAATATCAGCAGTTCCAACTGCGCTCAAACACGGTCCCACACAGGCACTTCAGCTGGGCACTTTTTCCGTTCAGATTCCGGTTCCACTGTCTCCTTTAAACTCCATATACAGTCCACCAATGCGTTTCTTCCTCTGCAGATGACTTTTTCAAGGTGTACTGATAGTGAGTCCCTTCCCGCGCCTCAGCTGGACTCTAATTAATGTGCAAAAACTACATGTCCCATAGTCCTCTGCTGAAAATGCGGGACTTCCTGTTACCGTTGCCAGCATCCAGGGTATCCCTGGCAACCACGGCGTCCTGACGCAGCAGTACGCCGGGTGCCGTAATGTCACTTCCGGTCCGGCACGCAATCAGATCCTCTATGTTATGTCTGCTTTAGTCGCAGCTTTTAGTGCCGTAACGTAATTTCCGGCACTATGTGGGAGATGGAAACAACTACAGCTCCCAGCGTTCCTCTTCTCATGCCACAACCTCACTTCCTGTTGGACCTCTGATTGTTTGTGCGGTAACCAGGCAACATCCACCGTATCTGTCCTATAACAGGAGTCATAAATATCCATCAAATCCATCTTTATCTATAAGTGATAACACAATAAAAATTTAACATATTACATAGAATCTCACGCAGGATATCACAGAAACCACTTAATTTCAAAATCTGAGTTAAGGCCACCGGGCATAAGAGTGTTCAGATCATATATTGTCTGCATCTGTGCCCGGGCTAGCTGCCTGGCTAGTCCTTTCTGTCGCCAATTTTCTTTAATTTGCATTAACCCTCAAAAACTTATGATTTATTTTGTATTGCAGTTGTGGTGTAATCTAAAGTGCTCCGATAGAGCATGGGTATTAAGCCATTTCTGATATTTCTGAGATGCTTACTGATGCGCACTTTAAGGGGTCTCGATGTAGATTGTACCACAACTGCAATACAAAAGAAATCATAAGTTTTTGAGGGTTAAGGCAAATTAAAGAAAATTGGCGACAGAAAGGACTAGCCAGGCAGCTAGCCCGGGCACAGATGCAGACAATATATGATCTGAACACTCTTATGCCCGGTGGCCTTAACTCAGATTTTGAAATTAAGTGGTTTCTGTGATATCCTGCGTGAGATTCTATGTAATATGTTAAACTTTTATTGCGTTATCACTTATAGATAAAGATGGATTTGATGGATATTTATGACTCCTGTTATAGGACAGATACGGTGGATGTTGCCTGGTTACCGCACAAACAATCAGATGTCCAACAGAAAGTGAGGTCGCGGCATGAGAAGAGGAATGCTGGGATCTGTTGTTGTTTCCATCTCCCACATAGTGCCGGAAATGACGTTATGGCACTAAAAGCCGCGACTAAGGCATTCATAACATAGAGGATCTGATTGCATGCTAGACCGGAAGTGACGTTACGGCACCCGGCGTTCTGCTGTGTCAGGATGCCATGGTTGCCAGAAATAACCTGGATGCCGGCAACGGTAACAGGAAGTCCCGTGTCTTCAGCAGAGGACTATGGGACATGTAGTTTTTGCACATTAATTAGGGTCCTGCTGAGGCGCGGGAAGGGACTCACTATTTAAAGGGCTCATATACAGACATTCAGTACACCTTGAAAAAGTCCTCTGCGGAGGAAGAAACGCAATGGTGTACTGTATATGGAGTTTAAAGGAGACAGTGGAACCGGAATCTGAATGGAAAAAGTGCCCAGCTGAAGTGCCTGTGTGGGACCGTGTTTGAGCGCAGTTGGAACTGGTGATATTTCAGTTCCTACAGAATCCGGTATTCCTCAGTCTCTGTTTTGTTTAGGACACCTGTGCACTTTATCCACAGTGCTTATTGTGTATGAAGTTTTTTAAGGATATCTTTATCCAATGTCTTTTTAAACATTGTGTGTTATTGCTGTTATTAAATTATGTGTTTTGTGAATGACGTACTTCCCAATTTCATTAATTTATTCTTTTATATGTGCTGAGTGAATTGGAGACATCAGTGCAAATTCAGGATTCCAAGCGCCTGATAAGTTACTTTCCCAATTTTTTATGTGGTGTTTGGTGAAGGTCTTTTGAGAAACCTTAGTGGGAAATCTACTTATTGGCAGCTGGATGCGCAATAGGCCTATTATTTTACTCTTGTTTATAATTCTCTATAAGAAATCACTTTTACAGCACTGTTCTGTATCTTCAGCCATTTTATAATATTTTTATGTAAGTCATGGTTGCCAAAAATGGTTCCTGCTTCTAACAAACACCCGCTAGTATCTTGTGCAACAAGCTAATGCCACCTGCAGCAATAAATAACAATATTTGAGAAAACAGAGTATAACAAAAGCATAGAGTTATTGATGCATTAATTCTGTTTTAACAAGGCTGAGCCCCTTGGGCCATCTCACTCAGCAACAGTAGCCAGATTAGTGGCACTGACCAGGGTGTGTGAGCTGGCTGAGGGAAAAGCAGTCAATGTATGTGCAAACTCTAAGTACGCTTGTTGGAGTAATGCAAGAGATTTTGGGGCCATATGGCGCCTCAGGAATTTTGTGACAGTAGCTGGCACGCCAGTGGCGCAAGCATTATATGTTAAAAGACTCCTGACAGCCATACAGCTGCCGGACAGAGTGGCTGTTATCAAGTGTAAAGCCCACACCTTTAATAAGGATCCAGTGACACTTGGTAATAGCTGTGCTGGCAGGGCAGCTGGGTGAGCCACGTGCTCTGTGAATAATGCTTGTTCCCCTGTAAATGTTTGTGTGTTCTAACCTGTATCCATTTAAAGGATCATAGACATGCAGAATTTGTGTTCCCCACAGGAGAGGGCAGTATGGAAGTCGAAGGGATGTGGTCAAGAGAGATGGAGAGATGGACATGGAAAGCCAGTGGCCCCCAGGGCATACCTTCCTAGCATGGCCAAGGCGGCCCATGGGCTGACACATCTCGGCAAGGAAGGCATGTGCAAATTGGTGAAAGCCTACTAGTGTGCACCAGGGTTTGCTTCACAAGCAGGTAGAGTTACAATGTCATGCCTCACCTGTTTGAGGAAGAACATTGAAAAACCATTCCAACAGAGCCATCCCACATCCCTCCTCCAGAAGGCCCTTTTCAGGTAATACATATTGTTACCACCCAGCAGAAGTGTTTGGAAATGTGTTTACTATTATTGGTATGTACTGATATAGATAGGTATAAATATGGTATCTTAGAAGTACTTTTATTTTTTCTATTTTTGTTTAAAAGTCATGTGTTATCAAGTCACATGTAAACTCTTAGGGATTGATAGTACACTCCATACTCCCTACTGATCTCAAGTAACCGCTAAGGTGGAGAGGGTGAAGGGTACTATCAAGAACAAACTGGGTAAAGTTATGGCTGAAACAGAGTTGCTATGGCCAGGGGCACAGCCCATTGTGCTGTATAGTAGTAGAATCACTCTCAGAGTTCCACCTTAGTTGTCCCCATTGAAACATTGCTTGGCCGGCAGACACACGTCATGATAGCTCCACAGGAAGATCTTAGACGTAACCATGAACTGATTTTTTCAACTCAAATTAAAGATAAACCAACATCTGAAAATATTGCAAAGAAGAATTTGTTGACACCTGACATGCCTGTTGTGAACTGTCATAACCATGAACCAGGAGATTTTGTTGTTTCCCATGATTTTCCACACACAGGTTGCTTGCTAGACCATTGAGAAGGACCATACTGTCTTGTTGACCAGCACTACCTCAATAACAGTCGCAGATATTAGAGACTTGGGTACGTTCGTCCCACTGCAAGAAGGCCAGAAACCCAGAAGTTCCATGTATTAAGAGTGAAAGAAAATATCGCGAGAGGCATTATTCCGAGAGCAATGAAGAGCAGCAAAGGTCAAGCAACCTGTACAAGCTACAAAAAGGACTGTGACAAATCCCACTGGTAAAAAGGTTGGAAGGACTACTATCAACAGTTTTGTTTTCCCCCTGTTTGGTTTTATCTTTTATTCCCTGTTCTTTTTCCCAAAATCAAGGACATTGTTTTAATATTGCTGCCAAGTATAGGACACATGGTACAGGGTTCTGAGAGTGTATTACCCAACCCAGATTAGGTTGAGATAGAATCTCTAAGTAAGCTTGATACGTCACGCCGAACTGGAGTTTGGTAAGAAGGTTTTATAGTGATGATGAAAACGTACATAATCCATATGTATAAGAACAAAAGACACAAATGAAAGAGGAGGATTTGGTATATGACCTTATGATCATAACCATCATCCATGAAAGAATACCATATCCGAAAATGTAAAAAAAAAAGTAACGCCCCTGTTTTTAATTTGGTCCCAAAAATGTGTAGATTATTACCTCTCGTCACCAATGAATAAATTGTTAGGTAAATGTGGTCTCCATTTATCCATAATCTAGGATTGGACATAGCGCACAACGGTTTATTCCCCTTTTATGTGTAACCATGTAACTCAAATAATTTTATTAGGGTTATGAATTTCCTTTACGTGTTTCCAGGTAATGTTGAAATGTGAGTTTTATTTTACTGTCAAAGGGTGGACTGTCAAAGTCGAGTTGCATGTACACCACAATAGAATGGTATGGCCGCCATCTTGGTTCGCAGAGTTACGTAAATGGAGTACAGGAATCCGGTGAACTAATAATGCGAACCCCGTGCGCAGCCATTCTACTACACATAAATTCATATCCCACACTTACATGCTAATAAAATATAGCTAAATGGTTTTAATTCACAACACATAGCTTAATAGTAAAACACGATCTTTCTGATACATATTTCACATATGTGTGTTCCGTCTCTAATGCGCAGCGCTCCGGTTCTGGTATAAAGTTCGCAACTTGTAACAGCCAAAAGTTATGGAACAATTACATATTTAATGGTTTTTTCAACATGAGCACAATGTGGGAGATCCAGATGTAGCTGGTTTACAGTGTTGATTTACGACCCCTTATTAGATGCCTAAAGAACAAAGACAACAGAGGTGCATTCCCCTGCATCAATCCAAGAGAAGCGACAACTGATCTCTTGACCAGTGGAGACCCTTGTAAGTTTATATCTGTTGTTTTTCCCTTGTTAGTTTAGAACCTGTTTTGTATTGTGTAGTCTGTATACCTTGTTATCTGTTTCAATATCTCTGTAACCCCCTGTTGTCCATTAGGGACTGAAATATATGATACAGGGACTTTATCCCCTTATTCCAGAATTTATACTGAGTCTTGGCTTTTATTCGCAATAAGCGAAAAGGTTTATAAGGAAATAATACCTGATTGTGTACTTCCATTTGAGTACTAAGTACTGCGAAAATATACCATTTTATTAAGGACCTTGATAAAGCTGGCGTCAGCCCAGTGAAACGCGTTGGTGGTACTGTTTTGCTGCAGATCTGGGGAGACCATTGAATCATCACCTGCTCACTTTTATGACCACCGGGTCCCTAACCATTTGGAATTCATCGGCTCATTCCCTGTCCATTGGATACAAATCACCATGAGGTGAATGTCAGGCTTCCAATAAACAGCCACTCCCTCGGTTGGTATACAGGATCAAACATTGCTGAATCAATTGGACTCCACCTATCTTCTAGGACTACTACAGTGTCGACAGTGCAGGTCACATTGAAACCCCATTTGGGCCCACCTCCCCACGTGAGATCTGGCCACATAGCCAATTTATTGGTTATCATTGTTATTGATGTGTGTTTTTATATGTTATTGTGCATTTTTTTTACATTTACATTGATATATATGTTATTATGCACATTTGTGCATTGAAAGTGTTCCATGAGTATTCATTTTTAACATTAAAATATTCAATTTTAAGTGGTATTCACTCATCAATAAATAAGAGCGCTGCTAATTCTCGGCATCTGTACTCTAACTGCCGTCATCCCTATCAGCGGTAATCCCTCCTGCCAGTCATAACTTCTGGAAACAATGGGAATAAATTAAAAATTGAAAGTAGATTAGGGTCCTGTGTATACATATGGGTCTCATATCAGAGTGTTCTTTGGAAAAACTTTACCATAATTATTCTTGAAGGGCATCGATGAACCTCTCCCATGTTTTGAAGAAATGATGAGTGGACTTCTCTTACTGTAGGGAGGCCTCTAACCACCCTGAAAACATGGAAGGTCTTTTCTGAAAAGAATGGGGAGTTACATGTATCTGTCATTATAAAATGCATTCCTTGACACACACAGCCACTCACAATATCTTTGCCCCTAACTACTTGTGAACCCTCTAGCAATGTTAAAAATTCAATCAGATATCAGGGGATAGGAGATGAGTTTAAAAAACCCAAAAAGTTACCGTACATGACTCTCTATGTACAGCGGTACTTACAGTTCTGTATGATTGCACAGAATTTCAGCATGGCTGGTGACTGTATGTGGGTAGCGGGTTGGGATCCAGTCGATGGGTCAATAGGTCGACCACTATTGGTCAACAGGCAAAAGGTCAACATATGAAAAGTTCAACATAGTCTAGGGCAGCATTGACAAAAGGTCACCACAAGCAATAGTCGACAGAAAAAGGACAACACGAGTTTTTCAATATTGTTTTTAACCACCTTGTTCTTACTTCACGATCTAATTGGGCATAGAGTTAGATCATTATAGCATGCCAAGGGCAGCAAGGCTCCATGCCCAATCCATGGCGAGGGGAAACAGTAGTAAGGCGCTCATATTGGCAGATATCAAAAATACAGAAAAAAACGTCTACCTTTTCCTGTGTCGCCAATTTACATGTCAACCTTGTGATATTGTTGACCTAGACCAAGCTACTGTCTTTCGACCATTAATAAATGAACAATTGAATGTCGGCAGAGACACTGTTGATCTAATAATCCACACCCCAGCAGTTGGAGCAGGATGGAGTAGCAGTAAAAGATGGTCTAGGTGGAACATACTTGGGTGCTTTAACACAGTGACAAAATGATTCTACGCATGCGCATATGTGCAGCCAACAGCCAGTTTTGGTAGGGATTCAACTCCCCAGCAGTAGGACTCCTTGCGGGCCAGTGAAATACTCCACAGAGTATGCAAAGCAGAGAGGCACGAGGCTGGAGATGCGCTATCACTGCTACGCTACCCTGCTGATGTCTGAAATGCCAGTTTACAATTTATAGAATACTCAGGAATCAATGATAAACACATATTTATTTTTACACTTTTATCTCAACATTTTTGAAGGATAATTGTGAAAATTATAAATGATCTCCATGCTACACGGGAACATCATTAATTGCTGCATCCAATATGTACTTTTGCTCGAATATTCAGCTCAGGCCTTAGAATAATTGTGTAGCATTTGGGAATAAATATGCAGCCCAGGAGACCTGCACTAGAGGTCAGGATAGCAAATATCTCTACAGCTACCATGTATTTCCCTTTGGTCCTCAAATACACTGGAATGAAGGTGACCCAGACACTGCAGAAGACTAACATGCTGAATGTTATGTGATGAGCTTCATTGAACTGATCGGGTAGCTTTCTAACTAAGAAGGCCAGTATGAAGCTGCAGACCGCTAGGACTCCAATGTATCCAAGGGCAGTGTAGAATGCTGAGGTCGATCCTTCGTTGCATTGTAATATAGTCTTTCCAGTTTCAGTCTGAATATCTTTGTCTGGATATGGAGGATACTGACCCAACCACAAGCTGCAGATCAAACCCTGGGTCAGACAGCTGAGGAGGATAATAGCTTTAGGTAAGAGGGACTTTGGCCGCAATCTTAGCCTGCATTTAGGTTTGGTGGCTCTGAATGCCACTAAGACAGCGATGTTCTTGGCCAGAGTGGTGGAGACAGACACAGTGAATATAATGCAGAAAGTAACTTGTCTAAGGAGGCAGCTCAAGGTTGTTGGTTGGCCAATAAATGTCAGGGTGCAGAGGAAGGAGAGCATAAGAGAGAGAAGAAGAGTATAACTGAGATCTCGGTTACTGGCTTTGACTATCGGAGTGTCCCTGTGCATTGCGAATATTGCTAGTACTATGGTGGTGATGATGAAGAGAACACCACTGCACGTTACTAATGTTATTCCCAAGGGCTCATTGACAGAGAGGAAAACGATGATTCTTGGAACACATCTATTGCTCCTTTCATTAGGCCATTCATCATCAGGACAAGTAAAACATTTTTCAGCATCTGAGAATCAGAAAAGATAAAATATATAAGTTACGATTATTTTCATAATTGATCTCAATCTCCTCTGTCTCTTCATGCCCTGGCAAGGCAAACTACAGATCAGGGCCGAAACTAGATGTTTCGGCGCTCGGGGCAGCAGTCATTTGGTCGCCCCCCACCACCCACCCGGCGGGGCGGGGGGATGACTATGACACACCAAATGACTGCCTTGGCTTGGGGACAGGCAGCGGGGGTCCGGGGACTGGAGTAGGTTAACTCCGGCTCCTAGCGCTGCCAGGCAGTGGGCGGGAAGCAGATTTTCAAAAGACTTGCCGGACGCTGATTGGCTGAATTCAGCCAAGTCTTTTGGCAAGTCTTTTCAAAATCATCAGCGCTTCCCGCCGCCAGGCAAATAGCGCTAGGAGATGGAGTGACGAGTGAGTGAAAGCTGCCGCTACACCAGTCCCTGGACCCCCGCTGCCAACATACCTGTGTGCAGCCAGCAGGGGTAGGCAGCGTCCAGGGGTCCAGGGACTGGTGTAGCGGCAGCCTTCACTCACTCCTAGCGCTATCTGTCTGTGCCTGGCGGCGGGAAGTGCTGATGACTTTGAAAAGACTTGCCGGATGCTGATTGGCTGAATTCAGCCAATCAGCGTCTGGCGAGTCTTTTCAAAATCTGCTTCCCGCCCACCGCCCGGCAGCGCTAGGAGCCGGAGTTAACCCACCAGTCCCCGGACCCCCGCTGCCCATCCCCGGGACCCCGCTGCCCGTCCCCGGGACCCCGCTGCCCGTCCCCGGGATCCCACTGCCAGGAGTCCCAGGACCGCACACTAGCACCCCCCTCCTGTGCCCGGTGTGCATGACCCCCCAGCCCCCCCCTAGTTACGGCCCTGTATAGAGGAAGATAGTCATTGTCATGCACAGTAAGCAATAGGCCATTCCAGTAGAAGAAGCACAGTCAGTTAATACCAGCAGATGAGTGACTGGGCCAGCCCTCAATGCTCACCACTGCCCCATACACATTGGATGGCTTTTGAGCTGAAAGCAGCTCAAATGAGTCAGTTCAAAGTCAATCAGTGTGTATGGGCCTTTACTGTATTCACTTGCTTGTGCTGATTTCTTGCCAAATAGGCTGAAGTTTTAAGCCTGACTGCTATTTTTTTATATAAACATTTTTTTTTAACATTTCCTCCAAATTTTCTAATTACTGCTTTTTTTAACCAATTCCTTCCCTGAGATAAATGTCCCTAACACAGAGGCAGTGCCAAACATCCTGACAGAAAATAAAAATGTATAGTGATCACAAGTACTTTTTCTGTCTTGTATGGTTGTCACAAGGATACTTGGAAAGTGACCACTAGGATGCACAATACATCGTATACTGTCAGAAGGATGCTTTCTGAATTGCATAATTCTCAAGTTAATGGGACTAATTCACACTGGATGCTTTATTTTTACACTGCAATTTAGATGTCGGTTTGAACACACCTCACTCAAAGCGAACTATTCTCTGTACATTACATCTGCCCCACCTGCAGTCTACATGGTTTTGGCCATTTTGAGAACAAATTTGCCCTGCAATCATGTCTGAATTAGGCCCCATGGTGTTTGTGTTGATCAGTGGCCATATGAATATGTTCTTTATTTTATGGCACTGCTTGATACCCTAGTGGGTAGGGCTAGCAATCGGGTCATACAGTATCTGCTGTACGTACCAGTCATGTTTGAGATTTCTCCTGCAGAACACGGGACACAGTTGTAGCAACAGACAGGTTCTCCTTTCTGCACAGATTTTCTGAATCCTGGTTGACAGCTTTCTGAGCACATGGAACGGGGGGTCTGCAAGAATTAAAAACATAAACATTGTGTTTTATTTATTGTTTGTCTTTTTGGTACTTACGTACCCGAAGGAACCAAGCTATTTTTTCATCCTCTTCAGCCTGTGTAAGGATCAATGTAGACCTGTCGGAATCTGTTTTAATTTCTAATGGCACTCTCCATGGATGCCCTTTATCACTGGTGGTATTTTTCTTATAGATGGAGGCCCTGGTGCAGGCCATCCAACATAATATTATTATAACTGGAGTAGCCCCTTTTGCGGATTATCTTTTAGCAATATTGTCTTATCGGCTAATTTATATCACTAACCTTCTTAGCAAGTTTAAGCATTTTGATGCTCTTTCTATTTTTGGGTGCCGGGTGACTTCGTGACAATCGGTGGGCCTGTGGTCAGTATACCAACATCAGAATCCGACTATAAATGCCCAACAGTCGGGATCCTGACTTACAGGGGCTATTCTCCCTCATGGGGGTCCAGAGGAGAATAGAGTCTGTGGTCAGCACAGCCCGCAGCGTGTGCTGAGTGCAGTAAGCCTGCAAGGAGCTTAAATGCGCCTGCCCCTCTGTTGTAGTAACGGCAGTTGGCATTCCAACATCTGTACACTGACAATTGGAATCCCGACTGTTGGGGTGCAATACCATGCCTTTAATATTAAGGTGAAGTTATGTAATCCAGTTGCTCTTACCCTTCATGTAGATCAGGCAAACTTGTGAGGCATACAATAAATCTCACATTTTTGGTGGTAGCCAGCGCAGATTAAGTACCTATGTAAAAGCTTGTGGTTTGACCTATTTAACCATTGCGGTTTGTGGTAAACCACATTTTCCCAGACATACACTTCTATGGGGATATTTCCTCTTTTAAGGGTATAAGGTCCACTTTAGTGACAGCTCAGTGGTTTATGGCTAATTAGGAGAGTGCTACTAGGTGTTGCTCCCTGAGTGGCTGATGGGTCTTCACATCACAGATATGGGAAAAGAATCCATGTATATACATGGATTATGTCCTGTTCCCATGGTTTCAGTAATGAGCTTTGTTATTTGTCTAACTACCGGATGCTTACATGGGCCCGAAGAGGACAGATTCACACTGGATTAGTTGAGTATTTACTTTTCCCCCCAGGTACTGTACCCCTTGGGGGATGTATCTACGTATGCATAAGTGTGTTAGTGTATATAATGTGTATCAGTATACCAGCATATGAGGGAGGATTGCTTGAACCAGTAATTTCACAGGTAAAGCACAGAGTTAAACTATTTATTTACAATATTGTTATGAACTCTTCACCCAGCGCAGCCTACAGCAACTTTTAGGTCTGTGGTGCACCGGGCATCTGGGAGGGCATGAGCTTTGTTATGTGCACACTGCATGGTCTAGCTAGACTCTGTCTAGTGCCACTGCGACATAAAGGGGCATTAGATTATTATACATTTTAACTGTTATAATCAGAAAGAAAAGAACACCTAGGTGGGTCTAATTTAGCATTAAATATTCAAAAATAAGTTGTAATAATCGGCAAAATCCTTATTAATGATGTGGAGCCTACTTGCCTACTTTAACCCTCCTACCATATCTAGTGCAGCTGATTTTATGGCTAGTGCATGCCATTCATCTCAGGATTCCATTGTAGTTGCAGACTATCATGGCATGGGGAAGCAGTCAATTTACCTACAATCAAAATCCCGACGGTCAAAATACCGACAACCTATGACCGGCGGTCAAAATACCGACATTTAAAATACAGACACGGTCAAAATGCCGACGCGGTCAAAATACAGTACCAACATTTAACTTGTTCACACTTTACCATCCCAGTGGACATGGAGGGGGAATATAATAGTGTGCCGAGCGCAGCGAGGCACCGTGCCCGAAGCAAGGCGAGCGGACGCGGTACTACGTTTGACTGTCCATGTCACACCAATGTGTGCCAACAGGCGGAATTTCATTCCCTACCATCCACTAGCCGGTTGCAAGACACTTTCGCATAATGAGACACAGTCCTGCCACTATCAGATACAAAATAATTGATAGTGTACCCATCAACCCTAGAGGTGGGGATCGGGCAAAGGCCCTTCTACAGAAAGAGGCCCGGTGGATCCATACCTTGGACACCGTCAGCCCCAACGGACTGAATGAACAGTTAAATTTAAATTGTTTTTTTTGACTCGTTTCCTAACTGCTTTAACAATGATCTTTTCTACAGGATAATGCCTCTACTGTACTCTAGATATTCCTGTTAGTTGACATGTACACTTCGTTTGTCTCTTTTCCCTTTTACAATATGTGTTCACTCATATTTATATGTTATTCCCACAGCTGCCCGTCTCCTAGCAACCAGCGGCCGCCATTCGGATCACGTGGTATGTAACAGACCAATCAGCTGACACAGGCTGAACGCGGAAACTGGTGCAGCACGGAGGCACACAGATCACTTGCGTGCACTGTCTCCTAGCAACCGGCGTACACCAGTGACATCACCAGATTGCGCCTGACAGGTCACGTGGACGCTGGCGGAAGCGACGGCTGAGGACGGACGGCGGTGCACTCCCCCTGGATCAGGTATTTAACTTGCTGTCTTACACTTGTCAAATTGCTTCTGATGAAAATTCCGTTTTGAGAATTGAAACGTTAAGCATCCCTCTGTAGTTGCTTGATTTATTTATATCGCCGTGAGTGCCGCCACCTACAAAGCTGCTAAATACTCTGGATACCCTGGAGGGCACCTGGCTAACGTATATTACCATCGGAGGGGAGAGTGCCGATACCAAAACCTATATCCTACCATCCACTAGGGCGTGGAGGGAGAATAAAATAGTGGCGGCATGGCGATACTGATATAAGCTGAGACAGATTCAGCCTTTCATACCATCTCTAATGTCCATGACTTTCACATTAAATTTTGCAATGGAACTATTTTACTCGCTCCCTGTTATCTGCCTATTGCCAGTACTACTTATGTCTCCTGGTTTCCTTTGTTATGTTTGGCATCTGCTTTGCATTAGAGTGCTCTTATTCTTTCTATTAGATTCAGCCTGACTTAGGGCTTCCACCCATCTAGGATTACTCCGGACAGGCATTTTACTCCCCCTTGGTAACCAGCATTTTACTCCCTCTTGGCATAATGTGTAATTGGCATCACAGTACATTAATTAATTGTATTCTGATTCAGACCTGTTCACTAGTGAATAGGTAAATGCTGCCCGGAGAAATGCCCGTTACCCCTCCACTGCCAAATTCCCTAACATGTGAGGAATGCATGTGGCCAAATGGGAGAAATATCATTCAATGGTCTCTGACCATCAAATGATTTATCTACCATTCAGTAATAAGAGTCAGTCTAGATTGACTTTTATTATTCGCCAAATTTGGGGTGTGCGCTGATGTCATGTGATGTTAGCCGTCCACCCCGAGCAGTCAGTCTTGCAGATAGCAACAGATTCATACAGCAATTAAAGGAAATTTCTTAAAGACAGTAAAGAGAGGTACAGATGAACACAAATAGGAGACACAGGGGCAAAGGTAATACAGACACAATGTTCTCATACATACATACATACATACATACATACATACAGACATTCAGTCAGACACTGGCGAGGGGATAATGCAGATGTAAACCTCTAACATTATGCAGCATTGAGAGGTGCAGAATCATACTATAGCAGAGGTACAGTAAGTTCAGGAGGTGTGGTGTGAGCAGGAAGAGTTGTACCACCTGTGTTGATAGAGTGGTCACTTGCAGCCATTGTGAGACTTGGAACCATAAGCAGTTGTGTCCAACATGGTAGGTAGGATGGCCTACATCCTTAACTTGGCTGCCAGGGTTGATCGACTTACTGGCTGCAGAGCATATGCCGAGAACTAAGGGGGCAATAGTGTTGGGAGTGTCAGGTGAAGTCAGGGCATTGGAATGTGTAGGACCGGTCATGCATGGAATGATTTGTGCAGCATGTGGAAAAAAGTGTTTTTTCCTGGCATGGGCTAGCTACCAGGAAGGAAACCCATGTTGGGGCTGGCCATTTAGTGCTAAATCATATAATCTATTCAGATAAAATGCAATATGTACAGTAAAGCAGAAAAAAGCCATAAACTCAGTTGTCCAAGAAGTAGCAGTCCCATCAGGAAAATTCCCAAATGAGCCTTATGACTAATCTGACCCAGCCTAATCATTCTGACTACTCAGTGTTATAATAAGCAGTTCTGGTTATTAACAAATATTTGATACTTGCCTTAGTAAAGATTGGTGACCACCTGATGCTGCTGTCATTCACAATGACTTGTGAGTGAAATTGACCAACAGGAATGATTTCTATAGTCTCATTAGGATATATCAGCCAGTTTGCTACATCCAGCCTGGCTGGTGTCTCACCATTTCTATCAAAAAATATTTCATCTCCAGAATTAGTCTTAAAGTAGACATGTTTTATATAGTGTAGTAGCTTAACAAAGAAGATAAACATAAGTAAAACATATTTAGCAGTTGAGTGATTATTGTGAGTCATGATGGTGTTGCTGATTGGTCTTGGTGATTTTTCATAATGCCCACTTTTTCTCTGTTCATATTTAAACAAAATTGATAAATGAGGTACCATTTTAAATATTACATTCTCCCCTTCTGACGAATTGTTAACTTACAATTGCACATTCTATTGTTTGTTTACAAATCAACGTTAATTGTGGTGTTGGGGTACCACACACTCACCTGCTGAAATTATGTGTGTCCCCATGCATTGCATAACAGGAAAACAATAGAACTATAATAACATTTTTAGATTTCACATTGTTTAGCATAACTTACTCATAACAATAGAAGTAATTATACTATTAATGTCAAGGCTTCACTTCAAGTTATAAACATTTAGCATAAACTATGTCAGTTTTCCATATAAAAACAGTAACATTACACTATTCTATCAAATACACTTTCTTGCAAAACTATTGTATAAACTGATACATTTTTTACATAATAAGTTCCACCTCTCCACCTTCCTGCTGCTCTGGATCTGCTCACTGTATTAGAAACATGAGGGATCCCTGGATCAGCTGAGTGCATGTAAAACATTGGGGATTCCACCCACTTATAAGACTAGCAGCACTGGTGCATTACTGCCAGTGCTGCTACCAGACCGCTATGCAGTCTGTGTCCCCCCCCCTCACCTGACAGCTAAATCAGAGCATTCTCAGCTACTTAGACCTCCTGGAGCTCAACCTTGCAGCAGGTTGCTTGTACGTGAGACATGACCCCAGACTGAGCCCAGCTGCTGACACCACATCTTGATGAGCAGCAGAGCACCGGTGCTCCATGCATCTGCAGCAGTGTGAGCACACACTGCTGAGTGCACACTCACTACAAGCAGGATATTTGGTTGGCTGTGCCACATCCCTTTCTCGCAAAGCCACAGATGGGGTGTAAGTTTTTGGGCATAAAAAGGCAGTGAAAAGAAACACTGCTTTCCATCCAGACCACTGGTGTAGCCAGAAGTAGGGATCGCAGCAGAGGCCTCTATACACAGGCCCTGATACATTTTTCCCTGTCCATGTAGACAGCTCACCCAGAGACCCAGACCCTTTTTATATAATAAGAGGGGAAGGGCTCCTCCTGAGGTTTGTCTAAAATATGAGGAAAAAGAAATAAAACCTACTAGGTGGCCCATGCAAAAAGTACAATCCCTTTTGCTCATTTCATCATTAACCAAAATCCATAAATAAGTTACCATTTTAAAGATTAAGTACTCCTCTTCTGAAAAATTGTTATTTACAATTGCACATTGTATTGTTTTTTTAAAAATCCAGAGATCTTACCCTCAATGTGTCGATATGTATCAGTTTTGCTAAACTACTCAATATGGGTACAAATGAACCGGTTCTACTTTCATCATACTACAAACCACCATCCTCACGAAAAAATTAATTGCTGTTTATTTACATGCAAAATTTTTACAAGGGCCACCTACTGTAGTATAGAGTATTTGGTACTTATGTAGTATCTGGGCTGCCGATTTTGAAATCGGGTCCATCGCATGCGACCAAAATCGCATGCGATGCGATCGATGCGATGGACCCGATTTTTCCATAGGATTCAATGTTAAAATGGACTGAGTCCATTTTAACATGGAATTCAATGGGAAAAAGGGGTCCTTTTCATACCCCTACTATCCAAGTGGGCATGGAGTTGGATATAAACCTGTGGCGAGCGTAGCGAGCCACCGAGCCCGAAGCGTGGCGAGCGAACGGTATTCTGTGTCCCCTCGTGGAGCTCGCTATGCTCGCCACGCTTCGGGCTCGGTGGCTCGCTACGCTCGCCACAGGTTTATATCCAACTCCATGCCCACTTGGATAGTAGGGGTATGAAAAGGACCCCTTTTTCCCATTGAATTCCATGTTAAAATGGACTCAGTCCATTTTAACATTGAATCCTATGGAAAAATCGGGTCCATCGTATCGATCGCGTCGCATGCGATGGACCCGATTTTTCAATCGGCAGCCCAGTTACTACATAAGTACCGAGTATTTATTTACAAAAATGATTGATAGTTGACCATTTGCGAGTGGTAAAATGGAATGGTTGATCCTTAGGAGTAGCTTGTTGCTATCAGTAAGGAAGGATGTTAATAATTCATGGCAGTCTGTATTCAACACAAAATCCAGCCCCAAGTTCCTTGCAGACCTTTACATCCCAAACCCACTCCAAACTATCCATGGACTTATATCTCCATCAATTTTCAAAGGCAAGCCCATTTTGTTTCTTTGAAAGGTTTGCATTCAGCTTGAAAGCTGGAAGATACTTTAATTAAAGACAATTTATGATTACATGAATTTCCCAAATATAATGTTTCTGACTGAGTAGTGCAGCTTGCATCAAACTTCTGGAGGCACTTTGCCTACCACCCTCAGAGTAATGGACAAACAGAACATGGATCTTGAAAAATGAATTAAAATTTATGGGCCTAATTCAGACCTGATCTTGTTAGCAAATGGGTCAAACAGGTGGGACTGATACAAAATGTCCAAAGAGAGTTACATTTGGGTGGGTGCATTCAAAATTAAATTTAGGTACTTGTTTCCTAACACGGCGCCCACAATATTAAGATGTAAGACATATAATCGCATTGCATTGCATGCCATACACCCAATGCGATTTAAAATTGTATAAGCCCCTATACGATTTTTAATTGTATAAGCATCCTAATGTGGGCTTACAATGTTAAATGCACCCCCACGCCACCTATTCTGCCACAGATGCACGTGAAGGAAGTCTCTGATAGTTGTGAGTGGCAACCCTTATGCAAACAGTGGAAGATAGTGAACTCGCTATGTTAAATTTCCCTAGCAAAACCAGTTGCATGTAAGGATCCAGTGAGGAGGATACAATGGTAATGCTTTAGGTATTTTATTGCTGTACCTTGAGATGATGCACAGATATACCTTGAGGGATGATACATAGAGGTCAAAGCAAAATCCTTTCTGCAGCTCAGGAAAACATGTCTGCTACACATGAGGCTGACACAGGAACTGGAAGTGAGCTTACAGAACAGGAGTAGTCACATGACACATACATATGGTAATTACATTAACTTACAGAGGTAAATATAACATTGGCCAGTAGATGGCAGCAAAGGATAACAAATACATAAGAACTCAATAAATCATATAGCATCCATACAAAATGGTGGATTCAACTTAAGAAACCCTAACTAGGGCAGCACACTCCCCGTCTGAAATCCTAGGATTTCACTTTACCATTTGACATTATGGATTAATGTCCATGATATAATCAACGATGGTTCTGACCTGAAAGACAAAATACAAGAATGCAAAACACAACAATACTGGAATGTGTATATGGAGTAGTCCAATGGACAAGTCTCTCAAGCACGTATCAAGTGATGAAACAAAATAAACAAAGTTCTTGAAGAAGAGTAAGGTATTCCCTTTACCATCTGCTCCAGAAACAGTAGGCGAGATGTTGAACATGTTTCCACCTCTTCTGATATGAAAGGTTTTCAGGTGGACTAGGAACAGTTCCAAGTTTTTGAGTGAGAAAAGTTGCTGGAGTGAGAATAACAGGGGTCTCTGGATCCGTGGATACAGGAACAAGAGGTCTTGAATTGACGATAGCAGTCACTTCAGCCAAACATGTGGTTAGAGTCTCATGGGTGAGCCTTGCGATGGCGTGTACAAGATTTAGCCATCTGGAGAAGCATTCAAAGCGATGGCAGCCCAAACCAAATGTTTCTTTGGATCTTGTAATAAGGGTACTTATTTCAGGACGAATGTCTGAGTCGATGTCAGGGTCTTGGAGACTGAAGACATCTTGTAGGGAAGTTTCTTCAGGCTGGTTCTGCAAGAACTCTGGGCCCGTCAACCAAGAAGAATTTTTAGAGGCACTATAAGACGCTGGTCTGGTGGCACAATCTGCAGGATTGAGATGTGTTGGAACATAGTGCCATTGTTCAGGTTTAGAGGATTTTCTGATCCTTTCAATGCGGTTACTGACATAAACATAAAAGCGTTTCTTCTGGTTGCTTATATAACCCAGAACGACCTTGCTATCTGTGTAAAACTGAACATCATCTATGTGAATATCCAACTCTCGCTGTATAAAGTCTGCAATCTCTACAGCCAGTACAGTTGCACAAAGTTCGAGCCTAGGAATGGTATGTTCAGGCCTAGGAGCTAACTTAGCCTTCCCAAATAGAAATCCAACATGAGTTTCATTACAAGAGTCTATTACCTTCAAATAGGCGACAGCTGCTATGGCTTCAGTAGATGCATCTGAGAATATGTGGATTTCTTTTCTCAGACTTGTGGCAAGAGACGTTGGAGTGTAACATCGTTGTACATGAATCCCATCTAAGGCTTGTAGAGATTCCTTCCAAGACTCCCAGCTTCGCTGTTTGTCTGTAGGCAGTGGAGCATCCCAGTCCTCAATAGACTCTGAGAGCTGTCTTAACAGAAATTTGCCTTGTACAGTTAAGGGTGCTACAAATCCCAGTGGATCATATAGGCTGTTCACCACTGAGAGGACTCCCCGCTTGGTAAATGGCTTATCTGCACAACTTACTTGAAAGCCGAAGGAATCATGCAACAAGTCCCACTGCAAACCCAGACTTCTCTGTACTGGTGGATTGCCTTGGCCGAGATCCAAGTCTCTAAATTCTGTGGCATAATCGCTGGGTTGAAAAGCTTTCATGACAGCAGCACTATTGGAAGCAATTTTATGTAACCTTAGATGAGCCTTAGAAAGCATACCTTGTGTTCTTTTAAGCAGATCTATAGCTTCTTCTGCTGTAGGTAAAGATTTGAGTGCGTCGTCCACGTAGAAGTCTCTTTCAATGAAGTGTCGGGCATCTTTTCCAAACTCTGATTCGCCATCAGAGGCAGTCCTATGTAGACCATATGTAGCGACTGCGGGTGAAGGACTGTTGCCAAACACATGCACCTTCATGCGGTATTCAACCGTTTCCTGGCTGGTATCATTGTCTTGGTGCCATAGAAACCTAAGGTAATTCCTGTGATCTTGTCGTACAATAAAACAATAGAACATTTGTTCAATGTCTGCGGTAATGGCAACTGGCTCTTTTCTGAATCTCATAAGCACTCCTACCAGATTGTTGGTTAGGTTCGGACCAGTGAGGAGAACGTCATTTAGAGATACGCCACAATGCTTGGCACTTGAATCGAATACCACCCTGATTTGCTTGGGTTTACGTGGGTGATATACTCCGAAGGAGGGAAGATACCAGCATTCTTCATGCTCTTGCAAGGGTGGAGCTAGCTCTGCATGGTCATTTTGAAGTATTTTATTCATAAAGGTCACAAAGTGATCTTTCATTTCAGGCTTGCTTTTTAATGTACGTTGCAATGACATGAATCTGGATAAAGCCTGTTCTCGGTTGTTTGGCAGTCGTGTTCTAACATTCCGAAAAGGTAAAGGTGCAACCCAGTGGTTAGATTCATCCTTGCAGAATCCGCTGTCCATTATCTTAATAAACTCTTTGTCTTCTATGGACAAGGCTATTCTGTTATCATCTTGCGTTGTGCAAAACACTGATCTTCCTAAGTCATCATAAGGTGTAGGAATTACTTCTGGCACCTGGATGAGGTCAGAGAACTTTTATCTCACTTCATAGTGATGTGAGCATGGCTTGAAGTGAGTTGTGCGACCGTTTTTGAGCACATAAGTTTTAAAAGAGTTAACTTGAGAAGGTTTATGGCTCTTGCCCAGGCACACATCGCCCACAATTACCCAGCCTAAATCGAGTCTTTGTGCATATGGGGCGTCATCTGGACCATTGCAATATTGGCGTACCTTATGGGCCCTCAGAATGTCTCTTCCCAGTAGTAGTAGAATGTCAGCATTCATGTCCATCGGAGGAATTTCTTTAGCAAGGTGTTTTAGGTGAGGATGATGAAGTGCAGCTTCTGGAGTAGGAATTTCTTCTCTTTCATCAGGTATCTGGTCACATTCAATTAATGTTGGTAAGGGTATGTGGGTATTCCCCTTGATTGAGGAGATAACATAGCCAGTGGCCCTTCTGCCGAAAGTCTCTGTATGACCGGAACAGGTGTCAATGGAATACGGCATTGCTTGTCCCTTTATACCGAAGATCTCAAAGAATTTAGGTTTTGCTAAAGACCTGTTGCTCTGTTCATCTATGATGGCGTACATTCTGATGGCTTTCTCAGATTGCCCTTCTGGGTAGACCTTGACCAGACAAACCTTAGCACAGCATTTGGGATTGTTCTCTTCCCCACATACTTCCATGCATGATGAGGAAACTGTGGGTGTAGCTGAGTCTTGAGGTTGTAGCTCCCCGCCATGTTTTGCAACGGGGTTAGGCGCTGTTGAAAGTTGTGTGTACTCTGGAGGTAGAGTGGGATGCATGGCTGTAACATGTCTATCGCTATTGCATTCGGTGCACTTGACGGTAGCCTTACAGTCTTTTGCAATGTGGTCTGAAGAGGCACAACACTTGTAACACACTCCAAGCTCTCTTAAAGTATCTCTGCGCTCTTGCAAAGTCTTAGCCCTAAGCCCACGACATTCCTTTAGTGGATGAGGCCTTTTGTGGATAGGGCACACACGACTGGAGTCCCTTTGTTTAAGAGCAGGTGCATCTTGCTTGGTGTAGGAGGGCGCAGTAAGTGGGACGTTAGTCTTTCTGACAGATACTGTTCTCCTTAAATCTCTATGTTTGGTAGCAGTGTTATCATACCTTGAGGATGATGAAGCTGCTGGAATAGGTTCAGTGAAGTCAAAGCTGGGATCATTCTTCTTCCGAGCTTGGTCACTGATGAATCTGGAAAAGTAAGAGAAAGGGGGAAAGGACACTTTGTGTTCTCTTTTGTACCTGGAACCCTGGTCTGCCCATTTTTCCTGCATGCCGTAAGGTAGTTTGGACACCACTGGATTCACGCCATGAGCAGTGTCAAGGTAACTCAGTCCTGTCAGACGAGGATCTAACTTGGCTAGTTCTAATTCTTTTAATAGGTCGCTTAGATCCTGGAGCTTGTGGTTGTCTTTGCTAGTTATCTTTGGGAAGGCTTGAAGTCTTTTGAATAAGGCACTTTCTATAGCTTCAGAACTGCCATAAGTCTGTTCAAGTCTCTCCCATGCTGCAGCAAGACCTTCCTCTGAGTGGCCGGTATGAACTGCTCTTAATGTCTTGATGCGTTCTGCAGATTCTGGGCCTAACCAGTTGACGAGCAGGTCAAGTTCTTCCTTGGCGGTGAAGTTAAGATCATGGATTACAGCTTCAAAGGTCGATTTCCAGGCTCTATAGTTCTCAGCAGAGTCATCAAACTTTGAGAGACTGGTGTTTATAAGCTCCCTGCGTATCATGTATCTGGCAAGGTCAGACATGTCGGTTCTCTCATTCCTTGTTGCTGGATGAACTTGTGGTGCCGCTGGGGTATGTAAGTTCTCTGGCAGATAAGGCTGAGATATGTCAGGCCAAAATGATGTAGCATAAGGATTAAGCTGCGGTTTAGTTACTGGGGAATCTGCTAGCTTGTAGCTGGAAATTACCTTGTCATTGGTAGGTGGCATCACCTGTTGCTGTGTCGGTATGTCTGCATTGAAGATTGGGGGTGGCATCGGTATGCGCAACTTAGAAGCTTCTGTTTTGAGTGCTGAATCTTCATGGCAAGCAGGAGGTATGTGTGGTAGTTGCTTTAGCACATAATCAGCAGTGCGGTCTGCTGGGTTTTCTACTTCTCCTGGGATGTAGTGGTTCAGATCAGTACCTTGGCCTAATGCTTGTTCAAGGACTTTCAGTTTGGCTATGGCAGCTGCTTCTTCCCTTTCCATTTGGAGCATCTTTGCCTCAGCCTTCATCCCCATTTGGAGGATCTTTGCCTCAGCCTTCATTCGTGCCATTTTTTCTCTTACCTCTGCTTCCTTCTTAGCAAAAGAACTTCTTACACTAGCTTCTTCTGCATCTGCACGGATTTCTATTAGCTTCTCATGTAAAGCTGACCTTCTGGAACGAGACGATCTGGCAGATGAGGATGTAAGCTTGGTTGAAGTTGATCGATGTGACCTAACTTCTTGTAAGTGTGCAATGCGGAATTCTGCTTTATTTTTGGCATCTTGAACTGAAGCATTATTTCTTTGGAGTAGAGTCTCTATCTCAGCTAGCTCTGCTGAGGCATCATCAAAATCAGAATTACCCAGAAATGTGATGTATTTTGCGGACAGTCTCTGGTAGCGATCATAGGCGGTAGATAAGCGATTCAAAACCGCAGTCAACTCTGTTGCATCATTGTTAAAGCGTGGAAGAGTTGCTATGTGGTGTTCCGCTCTTTCCCATAAATCATCTAAATTGTCCTTAAATTCGTCTCTGGTTGTCTCAAAAGTCTCTCTAATCTTTTGTGTAGGTTTGAACGCACGTTTAGGGCGTACATCTTGTCCTTCAGTAAGCTTGAACTCTGCTTCCTGTACGTCTGAGTTATCAGAAGCATGACGGACTTGCTTTTGTGTAGCCACGGAGGAATCCACAGAACCTTTTGTGGACATGTTATAACTTGCTTAGAACTGCCTCTTGAAGGTAGAATTGTGCTTTAACTTATGGTGGAGAGCTGAGTTAGGAAGCACTTGTGGCCATGTGTTCTCATAAGATGGTGGCCAGCTCTAAACTTGCTTGAAGACTATGTGTATACATGCAGATGCTGTAGCCTTAGGTTTGCTTTGACTATTCTGCCACAGATGCACGTGAAGGAAGTCTCTGATAGTTGTGAGTGGCAACCCTTATGCAAACAGTGGAAGATAGTGAACTCGCTATGTTAAATTTCCCTAGCAAAACCAGTTGCATGTAAGGATCCAGTGAGGAGGATACAATGGTAATGCTTTAGGTATTTTATTGCTGTACCTTGAGATGATGCACAGATATACCTTGAGGGATGATACATAGAGGTCAAAGCAAAATCCTTTCTGCAGCTCAGGAAAACATGTCTGCTACACATGAGGCTGACACAGGAACTGGAAGTGAGCTTACAGAACAGGAGTAGTCACATGACACATACATATGGTAATTACATTAACTTACAGAGGTAAATATAACATTGGCCAGTAGATGGCAGCAAAGGATAACAAATACATAAGAACTCAATAAATCATATAGCATCCATACAAAATGGTGGATTCAACTTAAGAAACCCTAACTAGGGCAGCACACCACCCCACTATCAACGCCAACCTGAAGCGTGGCGAGCACAGCAAGCCCGCGAGGGGCGACGGTACGCGTCCTCCAACTTTTTCATACCCCCACTATCCACATCGCCGTAGAGTTGATTTTATATAGTGTGGCGAGCATAGCGAGCCAGCGAGCCACCGAGCCCGAAGCGTGGCGAGCGCACGCGTATTACTTTACATGTATTCCGCGGGGCTCGCTGCGCTCGGTGCGCTTTGGGCTCGGTGGCTCGATACGCTCGCCACACTATATAAGTTCAACTCCACGCCGACGTGGATAGTGGGGATATGAAAAGGTCGGAGGATGCGTACCGCCGCCGCTCGCCACGCTTCGGGTTGGCGTTGATAGTGGGGGTGCCATTGGGGGTGCTTTTAACATACTAAGCACCCGTTATGGTTAATTATATTATAGGGGGAACATGTAACATTGAAAACACCTATTAGGGTGCTTATTCAATTTTAAATCGTATACCATTGTATATGCCATATAGTGGCATACAATGCAATGGTATACAAATTAAACATCTGCTGCCATCACGTAACATCGCATCACATACCATCGTATGCCTTATGATCTGCGATGCGATGGGCGACGTGCTAGGAAAAAAAAGTACAAAATTTAAATTGCAGTGTAAAAATAAAGCCAATATTTAGTAAAGCCTGCTCCCCCAAATCTAACTCTCTCACATTTCCCTCACCTGCAGTGAACATGGTTTTGTCCATTTGCTAACAAAGGGCCTGATTCAGGTCCGCTTGCTAAGCAGTGGTCATCCACTGCTTAGCGAGCAGATAAACGCCTCCCACCACCCAGTGACTAAAGGCAGCGGCATATGAATGGATGTGTAAGGTCACACATCCATTCAAATGTGAGGGTTCGCAAATAAATGTCAGTCTACTGTATACTGACTTTCATTTGCTTTGGAAATGTATGAGATGGTAGAGGTGCTGATATCATGTGACGTCAAGAGCCTGCCCCGTGCATGCTTCGACCCACCTGCGTTTGCATGGTAAAGCCTAGCATTTTTCTGGGTGCACCCACCATTACGCCTAGGAAATTCTGGGTGTCCCCATGTGCCAGCCCGAAACTCGCCCCCCTCTGTACGAACGCCTCAGTGACTGTAATAGTCACCAATGGCATTCATACAGTGGCCCTGCACATGCATTCTTTCACATATATGCATGTGCAGAGAGGTACCATCGGTCCCCGGAGCAAATATGCTGGGAACCGAGTGCTGCTGAATTAGGCCCAAAATGTGCTCTGCGATCATGTTTGAATTAGGCATTGTGTCTCTTCTCATCAGGACAACTGTTTTTTTTTAACCCTGTGGATGCTACATGGACCAAAGAGGATGCAATTTACACTATAGATGGTGAGTAAAAGTATTTTTCACAGGTATCCATTGTGGATTTCTACTGGAAAGTGGGATGAACCTACGTGTCAAGATAGGTGAATATGTATGGGTGTTGTTTGTAATAAACATACTTTATTCATGAGTGTCTGTGGGTTTATTTGTGTATTAGTTCTGTGGTGGGACTACAACTCCCAGTGGCCCCATTAATTGCCCCATATTCTGGTGCTCCTGGTTCTTCAAGTCCCAGCATGTGGGGGAGGCTTGCTGGGACTTGTAGTTTAACCACAAAACCCCAACAACTCTTTATTTTACACTGTAAACATCAGCCCCACACACCATCACCTAGGGGTGCCACGGACATCTGGGCATCATCCCTGCAGAGTGGAACCCTTTATTGGGGGTACACATTCCCCCAGGGACCCAGCCATTGCTGACCAGCCAGGGTTTTCATGCTTTGGGTGGGGGAACTTGTGTAGAAAGGTTTCCCTCGCTGTGGCATGACACTGCTGTCTGTTGGAGCTTGGTACTGGTTATAAAAATACAGGGGACTCATATTTTTTGTCCCCCATATTTTTATAACCAGGACAGGTCCAAGAGCCCAGTGCTGGATTGAGAAATACCAGGGGACCCAAGATATTTGTTCCACTATATTTCTGGAGCCCGAGGCTGGTTTGACTCGTGGAGTGGACCCCATGTAGTTTTGATTTATTATTTTTAAAAACTTTTCTACTTTTCCAGAGAAGCCTGCGAGGATCTGACTGGTCTGTGCAGGTTTCATCAAAATACAAGTCCTGGCCGTAATTTAAACTTTGAGTGCCAATGTGTAAAAAAAAAAAAAAAAGATTATATTTCCTATATAAGGTAAACATTACAGGTCATCATGATGAACAGAAATGTTTGTTTGGCAATTTTTACACCTATTTTGACAAATTCACTTGGCACTCAAAGGGTTAAGATCAAATTGGTGCATTTGTACCGATTTGATCTTAGTAAATGCCCCCTATGCCTCTATTCAGTGTCTATCCCAATCCAAAGGTACGGGCTATCATTCACTATTGATCCATAAGTTGACTCAAAAGGCTAAATGATGCGACCATCACAGATGGATGGTTGCGATGGAGATCCAATGCTACATCTGCAGTTGCAGCACTCCGATCTGACATGCTGTGCAGAGATCCTTAGATGGATTCTGCAGTGATTAAAATGCTGTCCATCTCTGATTTTTATACAAAGGATGCAAATACAGGTATCGCATCCTAAATAGATGTTACCATTGGTGCGTTTATACCATCCAACTATGACCTCCTAGGCCTACTACTGTGCATTAGGGAATGCAGCCACTGGCACGTACACCACCAGGACAATCCCATTATAAACAAACTAAATGGACCAATATTACAAGAACTACTATCCACCTCTCTGAGATGCCCGCCACTTTTCTCCACATTACAGATGAAATACATTTCTAGGCATGCATACCATAGCTTAGCTGCACACAAGCAGCACACAAGTGGCCATTTTTGTTTAATGAGCAATGTCACATGGGTGTATTTTTTTGGGCACAAGTTTAGCATAAACATTTATGGGTAGTATTGCTTTTTTTTTGTCAGAAACATCCTTATATTACAGTATTTGCATTTTATTGAAGAATACATGACTTCATCGCAGGACAAATGTAGCATGAGCTTCTATGGAGCTGTGCAGGGCCTACAGGTGCAGAGCTCCCCCAGAGCCCGCTCCTGATTGGGTGACTGACATCAATGGGGATTCCCTCTTGGGGAGAGACTGCAAGTGTCAATACACTTGTAGCTCCCTCAGTGCACTGGTATCGGAACTCAATTTCTTATTTTATAACCCTGGATGTTACATTTACTGAAGAGGAAACGATCTACACTTATTGGAATGGTGAGAAGATTTATTTTCACAGGTAACCTATGGATTCTACTGAAGAAGAGGACAGGCCTACGGTGGACCATATAGGTAAGTGTGTATATGTGTGGTGTGTATAAGGTTATACTTACGGTGTCTGTGCATTTTTTTAAATACATTTTTTATTGTTTTTTTATGGCATATATGGAGAATATAAACAAATAAACACAAACGAGTAGACAGTGTAATGCGACATACAGTGAGACTTTCACATAATACAAATGACTGTCATCTTGAAATATGTACGATTAGAAAGCATATTAGAAGTGGAGGGAGAGATAGGGAGGGAAAGAAGGGGGGGTGTTAAATATATATATATATATATATATATATATATATATATATATATATATATATACATTTACAGATATCTATCACATTATTCATGTATATCATGAATTTTTTCACAGAAGTCCAAGTTGATTTAAGCCAGTTTATACAATTATCTGCAAGTAGACCTCATCCATTATTTAAACCTCTAGGAAGTCATGTCAAATCACCTGGAGACATTGCATCCTCCAAACACAGCACGTGGGGGCTCATCTCGGATATACATCCGAGCTCAGAAAAACCCTGGGAGCACTCACAATAAAATCTGTTCTAGGTTGCATGTAACAGTCATGCAATAAAAATCCCTTAATACTTTCATTGATTATGTGTTTGTGAGTTATTTATCCTATCCGAAGGTGTTTGAGGATGGGAATGACTACACCACCGCCAACGTTGACCAGTTGGATACAGTATATCAAAAGACTTTAAAACCTTATCTTTAAGATCCGGGTCAAGAGTTTGGATATAAGCATTCCATTTGCGTTCAAAGGAGTATGTTGAAAAGGATGAACCCATTAACCAAGATTTTCTGTCAAAATATAGGTGTTGTAACATCATCTTGTGAACCTGTAGCATGTTTGGGGCAGTTTTAACTATCCAATGCTTCAGAATGAGCTTTCTAGCTATGGTAAATAGCATAGTAAACATATAGAAAAGAGGTTTTGCAGCCGGATTGTGGGTCCACTCTTCATAGTTTAAGCATAAACTTGCCAAAGGGGAGGGGGTTAAAGACAAAGAAAAGTTCTGGTTTATAAAAAGGTATGCCTTGTTCCAAAAACGTCTGATTTTGGGACAGTCCCAAAAGCCGTGAAAGTAGTCCGCTCTCGATCTCCCGCACGGGAGGCATGATCATCCATCCACCATCGGGTCAAAGTGAGCTCTCGTGGCCCTGTGAAGTGTTCTTAAATGTACTTCCTGCAAATATGCTGATCCTAGTGTTTTTTAATAGATGGGAAACTATAAAATAAAGTGTCTATTGAGGTGATAGTAGGGATGTCCCCTTGCCAGGATTTTAGTAAGGATCTCACATCCTCACTAAAATCCTGGCAAGGGGACATCCCTACTATCACCTCAATAGACACTTCTAACCATATTTCTCACAATACAAACGTTCACAAATTAAGGGGGCGCAGACCATTACGCCGGTGTGAAGAGCGCCCGTAGAGCGCAATGAATCACCTAGTAAACTAATAATTTCATCCACAAGTGTGGCAGCCCTTGTTGCTGAAATGATTGGATTGCTAAAGTCTGCATGTCCCATTTATGCAACATAAGTATGGGTGGAAGGTCCTTAGAACAATTCAATCTTGCACCTCTTTTCTTTGCAGTATGTGCTCTTTTGGGACTAGTTTATAAAACTGTCATCCTGTCTGCTTGTGCAGTGCCACTCCTAGATGTGCCACGTGTTTGTGCGCCCATATCCAGCAACCTTAGTGCAATGTTTTGGCCTATAAACACTATTGTGAGATGTGAGGTGCTCAGAGGTGAATGGAAATGAGTGGAAATTGATGATTTTAATGTTAATAATACCAGAGGAACAAAAACACTGCCAGATTTTGTTATTTTACATGTATGCGTGATTTAAAAAAAAAATACAGGTCCAACACTGAAACCAAAACCTGCAAGTGTGGTTTTGGCAAACCCAATCCAGAGCCAAAACATGAAGAAGATCCAAAACCAAAACACAATACCTCGAAAAATAGCCTGGAGCTCACCCCTACTTATTTTACTGGTTGAGTATCTTGTATCCGAATATCCGTTATCCGAATTATTCCAAAAACCATACATTCCAGAAAGTGAATTTTTTTTTTTATAAAAAAACTTACTGCGGACATTTGTAACAGCACTACTGAGGACATACATAATATGTAACTGCCACTATATATGTGCAAGACAATGATTGCTTGGTATTTAAATTCAGTACTACACAAATTTTGTTTCATGTTTTGAAACCTTGTTTTTTAACAAATAAAATATATTTGTGTGTATTTCATGTGGTTGATGTGTTTGTACAGCATAAATGCAAGATACTTCAAAATACATCATTGAAATATTAAAATATTCCGAAATACGGAATAATCCGTTATCCAAAATTCTCCTGCTCCCGAGCATTTTGGATAAGGGATACTCAACCTGTAGTATTGTATGTTGTATTTTACATTACCTTGCTTGGATGATAGTGTGCAGCCATAGTTTTTTTGGAGTTATATATGTACATGTTATTTAAGGCATAGGCCAGTGCATATACAGCTTTGTACACACTGTAGGTCAGTCTGAAATTGTCTACGTCATATGTCCAGACAGGGAGGGTTCTAAGGGACAAATTAGCCTTACAAAAGTTCTTCAAAGCACCAGTATACGGTGTCCTAATTCTGCAATTGAATGTATCCTGCCAGAGCGCCTTCATCAGCCTATTTGGGTATTTGGTAGGATTCGCAGTGTAAAGAAATTCCTTAAAGTTTGGAATATCCCCTCTTGGAGTTATTATAATTAAAGAACCATTAAATACAGGAAGGAATGATTTATGCCCAATGTGTTCAGTTGATGGAGAAAATGGTAAAATCCAAACTTTTCCAGTAAATAATTCCGGTCTCTCTAAATAAGATAACAGAATCAGCAGATATTCTAATGGACTATATGCAATGACCACATTAGCCGAAGAGTTCTGAATCACACTGAGGATCTTTGCATAGGCTTTCTCATCTTCTTTAATTATCTTCACTCTATAAGCCACACAAACGCCACTTTCTGATAATAGAGGTGTCAGTGCCTCAGATGCTTTCTGACTACTGTCATCAGCTGAGTAGATAATCCCAACCCAGGTCCATCCAAAGTACTGCAGTAGCTGCACTGTAACTGTGTTCTGAATGTTTTCACTGGGTATGGTGCGGAAGAAGAATGGGAACTTCACTTTATCACTGAAGATGGGATCTGAGGCTCCGTAACTCACCTGGGATAAACAAAGCAGATAAAGCAAAACAAGTGATAACAGTTATTATAATGGCATTTATATGCCCTACGCTGAGGTTGAATCAACAGAAGAACATTTGAAAATAAGAATATGGAGATGTTATTTTTTTCCCGCAAATGTTGTAAAAAATATGTATATGGTAGCTGGAAATGGGGCTTTATTCGTTTCCACTTACCCTAATGGCCAATAACCAATAAAGTTGATTCTAATGTTAAAAGCGCAATGTACATTGCACATTTGCCGCACTCATACTGCGCATATGTAGTGCTGATATTGGATATTTGACATCAGTTCATTGGCAGACTTGGAGTACAGGGGTGGTGATGGCGCATTCACAAACCCTGCAAGTGAACAGCATCAGTGAGTTACACACTTGCCGAGCCATTTGCTCCAGGATGGGCGGGAAGGGGGTGGGCAGGGCTGTGCAGAGGGCGGCAGCGTTTTATGGGCGTCCCCATAAAAAAAATGCTGGGTGTTTCTCTGTTAACGCAGGTTTAGCAATGCCTGCTCGGGCGGGTGGCTGATGTCACATGACAAAAGCCCCCCCCAATTTTGGAGGACAGAGTGTAAATGAAAAGTCAGTCCAGTCTAACTTTTCATTAGGAATGGCAGAGCCATATGGAAAAAAAAGCGCATTGAGTAGATGTCCAATTAATAAAAGTGACAGAAGGCTGATCCGGTAATGCTGGATTAGATGGTCCTAAACAAAGGCGTAACTACCATAGGTGCAAGGGGTGCAGCTGCTATGGGGCCCGGAGCAAAAGGGGCCCCATCTTTACTGTATAATTTATATTTTCTATATACATTTATCGCCAATATTTGGTATATAGGGGCCCTTATAAACTTTTGCTATGGGGCCTGCGAATATCTAGTTACGCCCCTGGTCCTAAAATTAAGGTCTGCAACTCTGATGCATTTTGCTACCAACCTGTAGCTTAATGAGAGGACCTCTGATAAAGCTACAGGTTAATTCCACAAACTAGAGAGGACTTCATTACATCATTCCACTGGGATGCTTCTCTATATTCCTTTCCAACAGTGGCTTAAATTCATTCGTTCAATCATTTGTTCATTAATATTTTTTTTTATTAGAGCCGCTAATTTTTTTTCTCGTAATATTTGTCCTTACCTTACTTACGGTATAAGACATTTACTATCCCTTCATTAAAATAATGTTAAATAATGTTAAAGGGTTCTAAAATAAATATTGAATACCATGCATAAATAAATAACTACAATATTTAATACTTAGACCACTTTCTTACCTGGGGGTAACCATACACATTAAGTAATCTTGCAATTGCTAGAGATGAGGAAGACAGAAGATGTCCAATGAATGCTACAACTTTGTTATTTTTACGGCAGTCAAAATTGGGATACAATGTTTGACCACCAGACAAAATTTTTAGAACGCCCTCTATTGCTGTTTTCTCATAATAACAAGAATCAAAAATATCATATCCCAAAGAGATGTTAGGTAAAATATTAATGTCCTTATTAATCTCTTCGATTGCAAAGTCAACTGCAAGGAAATGTCGTAGATATTGAGCAGATGGCCTAGAAGATAAATATATATATATATGTATTTTTTTGTATACTCTGTTTATTAAATAATCAAATTGTATACAAAATTTCACTCCGAATCTAGAGGACAAATTTCAAGAAACTCAGGTTACAAGCAGATATCGTACCCTAACTCACACAGAGGGATGGGTGTACAAACACATCAGGGTATCTTTGAACTTGAAAAAACACCTCCGTGTATAATGGGTGGTAGAAATGGGGTCGTACCGTACCCACATGTATGAACACAGCCATAATCACATAGAGGTATCTTTAGGATCCCAAAAATGATGATGGGTAGGGATAATACCCAATGACTCCAAAATGTCCCAGTGTTACCAAAGAGGGGAAAACGTTCTCTCTTAGTGCAAATATTTATTGGGAATAAAACATGGATGGTGTGCAGGATGCAACCTGTACCGAATAGATGTAACAACAAAAGGAATCATACCTGAGCAGGCTACAGATGGAGTAGGTCCCATCCTTGCTACCTATGGTGAGAGTTCCGCCAGCTGGCCATGGCTGGCCACGGCGCCCGCCATCGCAATACATTTTAAATGCTTGGCGATTTGCCGTGGTGTCTCCGGATGAGTGCAATACCGTTGATCATCCACCAGATGTCACTTTTGAAAACCTCTTTGCGCATGCGTAAAATTTGTGCTGCAGCGCGTGCATGAAGCGCAGGAATTACAGTAAATAATTTATTGTCCCTGGCAAGCCTAGTCAGCGCCTCTCTCACACCGCCGGCACGAGCATGATCCCGTCTCTTTGAAGGAGAGGATCATGCTGACGCGGGCGGAGAGGTGTTGCATTTGTTTGACACGCAGGAGCATCCCTGACGGACGCTCTTGCGACCCAGTTGCACAGATGTTCCAGTAATGAGACGCTTTTGTGTCTGAGTTGTTATTACGGCAGGGTACTACAGTAAAGTACTTTACTACTATTGTGCTGTGTCCACCAAGCTGTACTGTTCTATAGATAGTGTACACACTAATAAATAAAATTACGTTGCATTGAGTACAGAATCATTACATTAAATTATACTGTACTGTATTGTATGTCTCATTGGTTTTGTTGAAAGGTGCTGGCCTTTGGCTAGTACAGTATTGTAGTTTTAACACACCTAAAAAATTCCGGTTATCAATAAGGCTTTCTTGGCATCTAAATTTGCATGGGCGCTTGAGCGTCTGCACGGGTACTACTGGAGCGGCACGGACGCTAATGCGTCTCAGTATATTTTCTAACGGTCGCCACATTTTGGTGTTATGACATTCACAGTAAGTTACTGATTCGTATAGGGATCATTTTACTTTTACACACAGTACTGTTACAGTCATGTACAGTATACAGTGGTACTGTAGATTAAGTAAGCTCGTTGAAGGAATACAATGTCTGTTTTTTATCAGTGGTCAATCAGCTGCTACTGTACTCTGTAGTACAGTACATTACTGTGCTGTACAGTACCTGTCATTTTTTCAAGACAAGCATGTACAGTAAATTCACAGTTACTGTAGAAGCTGATTGGCCAGTGATAAACTACTCACTACTCACTGGCAGGTGCACAGAATGCGACGCTTGTTCCGCACAGGATGCACGTGATCAGGGCGCCATTTTTATTATCAAGATAATATCTAGATACATACAGTATCTAGATAACAGAGATGGCTGCACCACGCAGAGCGAGGCCCTTCAGGCGTGGAGAGCTCCTCATCCTGGTGGCTTGGCGGGACAGGCCCCTGGTGTCCAACAGAGAGGTGGTGGAGGCATACCAGGAGGCTAGCCAAGCCATCAGGGTGTGCTTCAGGAGGGAAAGGACAGTGAGGACGTTTGCGCTTCAGATGCGTGTCACCCGCCGCTACCTGTTTACGAGTGTGGCTGTTTTTAGGTTTTATCCCAACATTTACAGTGTACAAATCGTCTCTTTGCAATATTGCAAGTAGAGTGGTAATACACCACCAGAATACATAGGTAACATGTGTTATTAATGTGATATTCAGGAGTTTACCAGCCTAATCCTGGAACTTCCGGTTCAATCCCCTCCCCTTTACTAGGAGGGACTAGCGTGATCAAGCCATTGGTATAAATACCACCACTTGGCACAACTGCTCTCCAGCCTTGAAAAAGACAGTTTATCTGTCGAAACGCATTGGTGGAGAGGAGTTGTGCATCTACTACACCTGTGACCTTGGAACACCTGTCTGGCAGTGGATGGCCATACATTGCCTGCTCAGGTACGATTCCTTTTGTTGTTACATCTATTCGGTACAGGTTGCATCCTGCACACAATCCATGTTTTATTCCCAATAAATATTTTCACTAAGAGAGAACATTTTCTCCTCTTTCTTTTTGGTTACACTGGGACATTTTGGAGTCATTGGGTATTATCCCTACCCATCATCATTTTTGGGATCCTAAAGATACCTCTATGTGATTATAGCTGTGTTCGTACATGTGAGTACGGTACGACCCCATTTTTACCACCCATTACACACGGAGGTGTTTTTTCAAGTTCAAAGATACCCTGATGTGTTTGTACACCCATCCCTCTGTGTGAGTGAGGGTACGATATCTGCTTGGGAATTCTTTCCTTGGGTCAAACTAGCCCTTTGACCTTTTTGGACTATTGATACACAGATTCATAAATTAATAAATGTCCATCTGTTTTTCTTTTCATATTCCATATATATGAGCTACTGGATAATCATATTACTGAGTGAACAGGAAACCAGCACCTATTCTACATTGTTTTTTTTTCCCCAACCATTTTGTCTACAAGAGGCCTTTGGTGAACCTCTTCTTCCATTGTAAGGCTTCAGGATTCCGGCTTTGCGCCTTGGGACTATTTCACTTTTTCTGTATATTAACTCAGGTTACAAGTCTGGCTTGGTTGCGGACATGTAGGTGTTATAATTAGTGGAGAATTAATAATCTAGCCAAGTAAACCAGGTGTTGAGGAAATTAGAAGATTTATCTGTAAATTAATCTAGGATATCTTCCATTGACATGAAATTATCAATCTTGTGAAACCACTCTATGCATAAAGGGGGTTTAGGAGTAATCCATTATAATAGGATGACTGAGTGAACTGCATTGCCAACGTGGCAAAGCAATGACTTTTGTTGGCAGATGATAATAATATCTGACAAAGAAATTTGACAAACTAAGTCTATCCCATCAGACATTATGCAATGTACCGTAATTACCGGCGTATAAGACGACTTTTTTCCCCTGAAAAACATGCCTCTAAGTGGGGGGTCGTCTTATACGCCGGGTGCACTTCGTTGAGATAGACATAGCTGCCCCAGGGGTACACTTTTATACATTTTGCAACTCTCTCCTCACCCCCCCCTTCTTATGCATACCTTGATACTCCATATCCAAATCTCTTATAAGGTCATATAAGAGACCAGGCAGTGCTGCCAATGTCCCCCCTGCCTAAGCCGCCTGTCACATTCAGCAGTCACGTCGGCGGCAGGCTCGGGTATGGTCGGCACGGCTTGGGGGGGACTCGGGAGCGCTCAGGCACCCGAGTCCTCCCAAGCAGCCGCGAACATCCCCCAGCCTGCCGCCGATGCAGGGGGGACAGCGGCAGCACTGCAGGGAAGCTCCAGCATACTAACAACCGAGCGGAGGTGAGGCAGGCTTACAACTTTATGTGGTGGGTTTTGCTGGGGCAGGACAAACCTGCCCTGGTAGGTTTGTCCTGCCCCAGCAAAACCCACCACTCAAGGGGTATAAGAGGGGGGGGGGGCGAGGAGAGAGTCACAAAATGTATAAAAGTGTACCCCTGGGGCAGCTATGTCTATAATACTGGTACTATCCATAATATGAATTCAAGGGCGCACCAGACTGCTGCTAGTGACATGGAGACAGGGAGACAGGGAGGGCAGAAAGGGAGCAGGGACCAATCCAATCAGGCTTTGTATATAGCCAACAGCCAACCACAGTACTGCACCATTGTACAGTACAGTATAGCATAGAAAATGTCCAGCAGTCAAAACCCTATCAACCCTATCATGGCACCAGCAAAAATAAATAAATATGATGCAAGTTTTAAACTTAAAGTTGTAAACTTTGCCATGGAACATAATAATTGTGCTGCTGTAAGACAATATGGAGTAACAGAAAAGATGGTTTGGGACTTGAAATCAAATGAAAAAGCATTAAAGAGTATGCCAAGGGGTAAGTGTGCATTAAGAAGGTGTGCGGAAGAGGGGGTAGTCTTATACGGCGAGTATAAAACAAACTCTATATTTTGAGTGGAAATGTTGGGGGGGGGGGTCATCTTATACGCCGGCAATTACGGTAACTAGAGCAGAGGAGCATCTGCAACAAGAGCCGGAGATTGAATAGGTCATGGAAAGGAGCTGAGAGGGGTATATGTACAGTACCACTGCATTAAAATCTTATATTGCTTCTCTTTCACAGTAACACAGATAGAACCAGAGTGGGCCTTGATAAAGAGATTTTTCAATTCTTGGTCAGATAAAAATAGACCCAAGTATCTTTCCCAAGCATGGGCATATTGTGGAATGGACACTGGCTGTCTAATCTTGTTCATAGCAACCAATCTGATTCTACTTCTTATTTATTTAGCACCTTCTAGAAGATAAAAGATAGAATCTGATTGATTGCCCATAGCAACATCCCATCTTAAATCTGGGGGATTGGGGGACACACATAATTTCTTAAAGGGGGTTATGTTTCACTGTGGATTGACCATGTCTAACTTGTAAGAATTTCCAAAACTCAGAGTATGGGATAACAAATATATTTAGGATTTGTTACAATTGTTTTATACCAGAATCAGTCACCAACTGGCTGACTCTAAACAACCCTGCAGAGGTCTAACTTAGAAATTCAACAGAGTTTAGGCCTGGCTGGAACCAGCAATTAGCTAAGAAAGAGTTGAGAGTGCCAAATACAGAGGATACAACAGGCAGATGTCATAGAGCTTTCTTATTAGAAAGCATTGGGGGTATCTAACTACAACTAGATAGATCTAGAGCTAGAGATAAACTAGCTACAATAGTAATTCCAGAGGACTGGAAAAGAGCAAAGGTTGCAGATCTGCAAAAAAGTGGAAGCAAGGAAGATGCAAACAACTACCAACCAGCGAGCCTTACATCAGGACATTGATGGAAAACCTATTAAAACAAAGAGTTGTAGATTATCTCAAATCCAGCAATTTACAGGATCCCAAACTGCTGGATATACTCAAGGGAGATCATGTCAAACAAGCATTATTGAATTTTTTGACTGGCTGACTAAACTAATAGATAAAGAGAGGGAATATAGATATAGCTTATCTAGAATTTACTAAGACTTTTTATTGGATACTGATGAAGGAATATACTTAGAAAGATGATTACGGACGACCCTTAAAATGCTGGGCGTTCCCCTGCTTCTATCCCCTGCCCAACCCATGCCCTCTGATGCTGGAGCAAACACCCCGCGTGTGTGAAACTTGCCAAAGGCATTCGCTCAGAGGGTTTGCACATGGGCATAATCCACATGTGCATGCACATAAACCCACCATCAGCTGAGGGACTGCTACAAGCAGGTGTCAAAATATAATTTCACATTCATAGCAAGAATTTATAATAATGAATATGAGGCCTTCTTTAATAAAGATGTAATAGTAGACAATGGCAGCAATGTAAATCCCCTGGTTTTTATATTGCAGCAGAAAAAAATATCTCAATTGTATCTGTATTTGAGCAGCAACATATATAAACTATATTAAACATTTCTATCAATTACACTTTCCTGCAAAACTACAGTATTGTATAAACTGATACATTTGTTACATAATAAGCTCCACAGCTCCACCTTCCCACTGCCCAGGGTCCACTCAGTGTATGAAAAACATGGCGGAGGAACAGATCCCATAAACATCCAATTTATCCTGTCAAATTCTATTTCAGAAATGGTAGACATTCAGATTTTAAAGTAGGAAGAATTATAAGTAGGGAGAGAACAGTTACCTAACTTCAGCCTAGACTTAGCCTGCCCCAACTGTGATGTAACTCCTGTCTCCTTCTCATTACAGGTAACTCATATCCAGGGCCGGCGCCACCACTAGGCAGCTCTAGGCATTTGCCTAGGGCGCCGGCACCTGGAGGGCGGCAGTTCGCCCCTCACCCCCAGATAGCTGTGGAAAAAACTTGCTGGAGCGGTCAGGGGTGTCCGTGCGGCAGTGGTACCTGCGGTCAGGAGTGTCCATGCGGCAGTGGTACCTGCGGTCAGGGGTGTCCGTGCGGCAGTGGTACCTGCGGCGCCGTCATGTGTATAAAGCTGGCTGAGGCCGGCGGGGTCCCTGCAGTGAATAGAAAATAACTAGCGCTATGCGCGTGGCGGCGCAGGAAGCGCTTGTTATTTTCTATTCACTGCAGGGACCCCGCCGGCCGCAGCCAGCTTTATACACATGACAGCGCCGCAGGTACCACTGCCGCACGGACACCCCTGACCGCAGGTACCACTGCCGCACGGACATCCCTGACCACTCCTGCACTGCAGGGACACCCCTGGCAGGAATGCCGCCCGAACACCCCCCCCCCCCCCCGGCACCGGGCGCCCCGACCCCGACTTGCCTGGGGCGCTCCGGTGCCTTGCACCGGCCCTGCTCATATCATCTGCTATTACGCCAGTATTGAAGTAGCTGTTTGCATACTGCAATATTATATATACTGTACTGTATACATATGTAACTCATATCATCTGCTATCACACCAGTATTGAAGTAGCTGTTTGCATACGGCAATATTCTATATATAGGTAACTTATATATCTGCTATTGCACCAGTATTGAAGTAGCTCTTTGCATACTACAATATTCGGTACTTATGTAGTATCTGGATGCCTGATAAAAAAATCGGGTCCATCGCATCGATCGTATGCAATGCGATGCGATGGACCCGATTTTTTCATCGGATTCAATGTTAAAATGGAGTCCATTTTAACATAGGATTCTATGGGAAAATGGGCCCATTTCATTTCCCCACTATCCAAGTGGGCATGGAGTTGGATACTTAACATATCAAAGACAAAGCTTACCTCTTCCGACCCTCCTGCATAAAACCTGACCATCTTTCATCCTATCCTATTGTTTATACTTACTTCGTCCCCTTCTGTGTCACCCCATCTGTCTAAACCTCACCTTTAGAATGTAAGCTCTCACGAGCAGGGCCCTCTCTCCTCATGTGCCTTTATTAGAATGTATAAACCTCTGCCACCCTGATGATTGCTTCAGTGTTCTGTCCCCTGATGCAACTATCCATATTAAATTGGAAGGTTTTAGGCTCTGCATCCCTAAACTCCAAATCTTGTGGGGTGGCTATATTAGTCAAAAAACATCTCAATATCCAAATCATATCGTTACATTCAGATAGTAATGGCAGATATATTGGAAGTTAATGTGGCGGGTACCCAATTGACTATCTGCAATATATATGCTTCTACCCAATATAAAAAATCTTTTTTTATTGAGTTATTAACAAAATTATATACCTTTGACACCACCACATTGATGGTATGTGGAGATCTAAATTTAATATCTTCTACTACTCTAGATAGATGCCCTCCCCAAAAACATTTGACATCACTTCCAAATTCCTTATCTTGCCAAATCATTAAATTTAATAGATACACGGAGAGCTCTAAACACAATAGAAAGGGAGTTTACCTGCTTATCCTTATGTCATAATACTTGGTCTCGAATCGACTATGTATTATTATCTGAACCTTTATTCCCTAAGATTACCTTGTCTACTATTGCTCCTCCACTGTTATCCGATCATGGCCTGATTACTATAGTCCTTTATGGAAATTCCCTTCCCATCTTGCACAGTTTCAGGTAAAATATATTGATCTTCAAACCCAACTAACTAATACTTTTCAAATGTTCAAACAATGTCCAAGCCTGGAGAATAGGGAAAGATTCCAAGTGGCTAAATTACATTTTAATGAACACCTACAAATGAGTGGTAATCAATATGTATTACATATAGGGTGACATTCTATGGGATGAGATTTTTTGGCGTTAATTAGTCAACAAAATGGCGACATCGAATTTTTCCATCAAATCGCCTATTTAATAGGGTGCGCTAAGGGACTGAAATCGCATATTATGTGCGTTAGCGCATGCGGACCAAAAGTGCGAAATTAATTCGCATTTTTATCGCATCCAGATGTTTTCGTATAGAAAAGTATACAAATCGCTTATTTAATACAATGCGTTTTCGCAAATCGCACTTTTTAGGTGTCTAATAATCGCACTTATTTCAGACCAGGTTCTGTTTGGCGATTTGGCCCAGAACTCATTTTGGTCAAGTGCACACATGGTTAATTTCAGCACAGGTGCCCTCATTTTCACTCACAAACACCCCTACATAAACCCCAACATCATTAAGGACACCTGTGAGGGTTTGAGACATGGAGATTTTGCAGAGTGGTTTGGAGTTGCTTATCTGTGATGTGGCCCATTTGGAGGAGCTGCGCAGGAGGGAGGAAGCTGCGCGCCAGATCCAGGTAGCCCCCCGACTACTGCGTACCCCACGTATGTATCGTGCTCGGCTGTACCTGGACTCCCTCTCGGATCAACAGGTTGTGGGGATGTTTAGGCTGAACTGCATTAACCTGTTGGACTTATATGAGCAGGTGAGAGATGATTTGGACCCTTTTGGGGGAGGCAACTATGCAGTGTCTGGCCTGCACAAATTAATGTGTGCCCTCTACTATTTGGCCACAGGCTCCACTCAGTCTGTGACCTCATAGGCCTTGGGGGTATCACAGGCCACTTTCTCTAAGCATTTTACTCAAGTGTTACTTGCTTTAAAGAAGTTGTGGCGCACATACATCAGATTCCCCAGTTCTGAGCAGGAGTGGCAGGACCACAAGTTGGCTTTCTATAGACTCTCAGCATTCCCTCGCGTGCTGGGAGCTATAGACTGCACACACATTGGGATTAGGGCACCGCACGTGCGGGGCCACGTCTACGTCAATAGGCGTGGGCGGCACTCCCTGAACGTGCAGGTTGTATCCAATGCTCACTTGAAAATCCTGAGTGTTGTCGCAGGCTTTCCGGGAAACTGCCATGACGCCTATATTCTGAGACACTCAGCCCTCTGGAACAGATTTACCGACCACCAAATGCCAGAGGGCTGGCTACTAGGTAATTACCTTTTTACATATTACCCTGTCTGTCCTTATTTGTACCTGCTCTAATGTGTGTGTTTCCTGTTTCACAAGCTTATTGCACTTCTACCACTGTGTCCTGTTTGAAAGAAACACATACCTTCCCATATAAGGCAATCACTTCCTATCTGTGTTTTAGGTGACTCAGGATATGGTTGTGTTTCCTGGCTCATGACACCTTTGCGCTCCCCAGAGGGCCCTGCACAGCACCGGTATAATGAAGCCCACATTGCAACCCGCAATGTGGTGGAGCGCACATTTGGCGTTTTGAAGAGTCGATTCCGGTGTTTGGACAGGTCGTCGGGTACACTGCTTTACCACCCTGCCAAAGTAGTGATGATCATCCAGGCATGCTGCATGCTGCACAACATAGCCCTGTCCCAACCTGCCTATGTGGAGGAGGAACATGCAGCAGTCGTGCAGGAAGCCCAACCTACCACACCTCGGGTATTGAGGGGTACGCAGAGGGGGAATCTGGTGCGCACACACATCATCAGCCGTTACTTTTCTGGTAAGCACATGTGCCCTGTAGTACAAAATGCTCCTGTGCTGTAAGTGTACTCATAAACAAATTATTGACCAATACCATCTGTTTCCACCCACATTTAGCCTAATACACAGAGCCCAACGGATGCAGATGGTGCTGCTGACCTATCCCTTGCTGGTATCTAGCTTGTAAGTACATTTGATACATGTATGAATGAAGTTTGCAGTCAAACATGGCTCACTGGTGTTGTGGAACTACATGTGCCAGCATGCCCTGACACACTATAACCATTACAGTCCAAACCATGAGTGTCAGAGCCTGCTGAAATATGTAGATCCACAACCTTTGCCGGCCAAGGAGTTACCCCACACTACTTTAGTGCAATCCCATTGTCATATACCATTACAATATGTTATAATTCACACAATAATTGGTTTTTATAAAAATACACAAACACAATGGTATGCGGTTAGACATTTTTACTTCTGCCTACTTTGTCAGACGCAATCTGCATTTTTGCAGGTGAAACATAACAACTGTGGGGGCATGTTACAAGATGTTTTGGATTTTACAAAATTAACAAACATATATATGAGCTACCTTCTCCCAGCATCAGGCACCCCTACACCACTTCTAGAACCTGCACCAAGCCCACCACGGGTCCTAACACTCCGCCGGGGTGGGGAAGTGGGGGAGCCACTTATTGGGGTGCTGGATACACTGCTGAGGGTTGATGCTGCGCCACCTCCCACATTGGCTTCCAGCTGCTGTATTTGGGCCTGCATACCTATTAAGGCATTGGTCTGCGCTGTGCATGATTGGCTTAGTGCAGCTATACTTTGTGCCAGGCTGCCAATATGGCTATTCTGCTCCCTTACAGCAGAAGTTAAATCTGCAAAACGGGTGTCAATGCTGTTAGCAATGCGCACATGAGTGCCTACACCTACCCGTACACTACGTGCAATTTTGCGTAATTGAAGAAAGGTGTCACGCATGTACCCCTAATGGTACCTTTTTGCAGGCTTTGGGAGGCCATGAATTCAATCTGTTTGTCCTTGAAATTGACCAAGGAGTTAGCTACTTGGGAAGCAGAAGCTGCTGTATGGGGTGTGTTTGTGGGTGGGGGTGGGTTGGGTTGGGAGACACCCCACTTGGGGGAAGATCACTCTGTGATGAGGTCTGTATTTCTTCCTCTGCCGCAAAGGTCTCGACCGGTTCAAGAATGATGTCCATTTCGTCTAACAGCATTATTGAAGAATCTGTTTGGTTGGTCCCTAGTTGTATAGCACCTGTGGATACAGATGAAGAGGTAAGTACTGATGCATATATAGGCTACACTGTCGTCTATACTGTTTACAAAGGGCTTGAGATGCTGGACGCACATACCTAGGGGTGTTATGTACTTACACATGTACCCCGATACAGCATGTAACATTGACATGAATAATATGTCACATGCCTAGCTCAGATGACATTCATTTCCATTGCAATGTAGCAGCAGGAGATGAATGTAGTGTGAGATATTGTTGATGTGAAATGGGTGTGTGTACTGTATGTGTAATGGCGTGTTTTTTGTTAATTTACCTGCTTCCGCAGATTCTGCAGCAACGGGCCTTCTGTTCTTGGATGCTGCAGCACTTCGGGATGGACAATCTGTACAAGGAAAGATGGGCAGCCATTATGGACCTTACAATGGATAAGCATTTACAAAAACCATGCATTCAAATGACTATAATGGACAATACTTCCTTTGGATAAGGACTGCATTATTTATTCACCACAATTTTATTTTATTTTTCCACACTATTATTTGGTAAAATTATTATTAAATTAGTGGCCACATGACAACTATTGGATAATCTGTGGTATGTAGTCATGGCAGCTAAACCACCAGTACACCTCTGGGTTTTTGGCCACATACATGTTAGGCTGCTAGAAAGAATGTTACAGTGTTGATCAATATGAGCAGTTGTGGAACTACAGGGCCCAGCATTATGAGCAATTTGAAAGTAGGAGCAGGCAATTTCTTGTGCATGACCTTGCTGGGCTATGTAGTTCCACAGCAGCACTTTACTTAGCATAACAATACAAGTGAACATTATAGTTATAAAACATTGGCATGTATGTTTAAGATTGCATGGGGTCACACTTACCAGCTCTGGATGGCGTTTGCGGCCTATCGGTATCCGCCACGTGCATGCCAGGCAGGACCTCAGGGGGTATGATGCGCTTCAGCTTCACCTCATACGAAGTGTAGCACACAGTGGTGGGGCTTCCTCCTCCAGTCTTGGTGGCCTCCTCCAACTCCATGGCCATTTTACTTTTCAACTGCCTTTTGATGTCATTGAATCTCTTTTTTACATTGCGGACCAGGCGCTTGTGCTGACTGACAGCGTTCACCGCCTGGGTGATGTCCTTCCACATAGCCCTTTTGCGCTGTGCAGTGGTCTTGTGGTGAGATTTGCCAAGCAAACTGTCAAACACTGGCATGATAGCCCGGACAAGTGCAGCATTTTCCTCATATGAAAATCTGACCTTCCGGCCACTTTTGGTGCGGCCAGCTTCCACCTCCTCCTCCTCCTCCTCCTCATTTTCTACTCCAGCCATGTACCCCTCCTCCTCCATGCCAGTGTCTTCCTCCTCCTCACCACTATCTTCCTCCACCTCTGACATGTGGCCCTCCTGCAGCTGCTGTGGGGTATGGTCAAGGTCTTGGCTATAGGATGGGGATGCCAGCGGATCCTCCACCTCCTCCTGCTGGGGCTGGACGCCCAGGGCCTGGTCTGGGGCTGGCCTTGCTGTGGCCATGCTGCCTACCACACTGCTGGCTCTCCAACTTGGCTGGCTGCTGCCACTGCTCCCTCTGCCACTGCTCCCTCTGCCACTGCTCCCTCTGCCACTGCTTCCTCTGCCACTCCTCACTCTGCCACTGCTCCCTCTGCCACTCCTCACTCTGCCACCAACACCTCTTCCTCTACTCGAACTGCCACTGCTCCTCTCCATGCTCCTTACTTCCTATCAAAGAGTGAAATGGCGCCAATGCCCCTTTATATAGGGGGTGTGATGCATAATGGAGGGGACAGAGGTGGGCCAATAGGTTGGGGGGTTCTTACTCATGCGGAGACAGTTTTGTAAATCGCACTCTGGTTGGTCCAAAACTTTTTTGTGACTTAAAATCGCACCACTTCGCCGCAAATCGCACCACTTCGCACTTTTCAGCCTCCAAAGCGCATCACATTAAATATGCGAATTATGACTGAAAAATGCGATTTCAAAAAGGGCGATGTGGTGCGCTAAAAAAACATGCGCATTTATCTCATCCCATAGAATGTCACCCATAATCTTTACATTTTATAAACACGGGAACAAAATTGTCAAACTGCTTACAAACCTTCTTCAGGGTTCTAGACAACAAATGATTATCCAGCCCTTGTTACAGGATAATGGTTCTCTCTGATTCCGATACTCAAATTGCTTGAGTATTATGTCATAATCTTGTATGTACAGCAAATTAATGCCACCAAGTAGTGGTGGCTGTTGTAATTTCAACTGAGATATCCTAGGACGCTTGCCAGCCCATATGAACTTGACAAGTGTCCTATTAATACTCGAGATATCAGTCTTCTGGAAGTTTACAAAAAGAAAAACAGGAATGTCGCTAAATGCCCCCAAAATGTTCTGTAGACTGGGTAGGGCATCCTTGGGGTTGCTAATGTACAACAGAAAATCATTGGCAAAAGCAGACACGTTCACCTCAATTCCACCCAGGGCTACTCCCTGCCAAGAAACCTCATGAGAGAATGTGCGAATTAAGGGGCCAATTAAAGAGTAATGGCGAAAGGTGGCAACCCTGTCTTGTCCCCCTAGATAGCTTAAAGGGTGAGGAGTTCAGGCCATTTACAGTAATACAAGCCAAACAAAAATAAGATCATCAATGCATTGGCCATAGAGGAGCATGCTCACCCCAAGATTGCACCCCTAAATTTGTGCCTCTTCAAAATTACACATAAAGAGGTTTGCGAAACTCAGGGCAAACCTGGTCCCCATGGCAGTGCCTTGTGACTGTAAATAATAATTGTGATAAAAAAAAAAAATAATTGTGAGTCAATATAAATCTAATAGATTGTGAAATAAAAGTCCCCAGGTCACCCGATATCTGAGGATCATTGGATAGATACCATTCGACTGTTGATATGCCCAACTCATGGTCGATATTCTAGTATAATGCCTCAACATCACTTGTAATGAAATAATAGCTGTCCTTCCAACATATTTCTCCCATTTTCTGCAAAAAATGCGTAGTGTCCTTAATATAAGGCTTGGAGCGCTTAATTAAAGATGGCGGAGAGAGGATATAAGGAGGAGAGCCGAAAGCAAGGCTTACATCGCAAACCCGGAAGTGCGACATTAAAACCACGCAAACGGGATATGTATAAAAACAGGAGGCAGACACTGATACAGCTCAACTGAGGAAGCCGCTGTGGTGTGTATAACAGGTGGAGAAATGCGTTTTGAGCTGTATTTCCAGTTATCCGCACAACAACTATTTTGCTGCTTATTACAAAGCTGATTGCCATGGTTGTGAACTCCTTGTGGTCACAGACTCTTATTATCCATTCATCCAGAGTGCATCTCTGGTAAACTTTGGGACATTGCCTATACTGGATAAAAAAAAACAGGACTGCACTGTAATGTGCAGCCACAGGATTTAATACATTCTTTGTGCGGGACTGGTAACTATAAGGATACTGCCTTTGATTTTGCCTTGAACAAATTAAAAGTTACATCTTCATTGAGCAATTTCCAGCCTCTTATTAGTGATATATGCCACATTACAAGTTATATGTTGTTTGTCTTGTTATATCTAATTGTACATGAATTAATATGAAGTACACTTCAAATAATGTATTTTATGAAATATATACCTTTTAAATAAATCTATATGTATTGTTAAAAATCTGTATTGATTAAATTAATACACTGAGCACAACTGCACCTCTAAATAGTACCTATAAGCTTAGGCTGTAGTATATATACATACCAGGTTGTCTCTGATAGTGTATTTACCATAGTGTATTTTTGAAACAAAATTAAGACACCTCTACATTTAGCCGAGAAAGAGGCCACCCGAAATTCACCAATCCATGTATCCCTGAGTACATTTGGGTCCTTAACATCCCAATGCATCTCCTGCAAAAAGGCTACGTCTGGTCGAAGGTGTTTCAGGTGACTCAAAACCTTGCGTCTTTTGATTGGGTTGAGTTGAGACCCTCCACATTCCATTATGCAAACTTTAATGAAGATTGTATCATGGCTGAGTTACTAGACATAGTGGACATCATTATCCTACCCAAACTCTAGGACAAGTAAAGGCTGAGTATAGGGAATCCAAGCCCCAGTCCATCCCAGCGATCGGTCTCCGAGGGGTGAATAATGTCCCAGATTGCCAAGCAATACCTAAATACCAAAACTATCTACCATTAAAAATGTACAAAACAGAAATAACATATACAATTAGTTTAACTATTTTAAGAACCCAAAAGGACAGTCGTAGTGACCGCCATATGTAATCGTTTTCAAAAAGGTATATCACACTGAGGAAACTGAAAAAGAGATATATCACAGAAATAGCATGGGCTAAATATGCAGTGGTTAAGATAGGTGAACCTACATATTTAACACAGTAATGCGGGCCCTCAATGGCTAAGTTGACCTCTGAGGCTGCATAACTAGAAACAATATGAATAAAATCAGTGAGTATTTCCAGCCAGACCGAGGAGGATACAGTGTAATAGCAAACAATACAAATAGAGAGAAAGCTAGAATAAGTAGCATTACTTAACTTAGTACTTATGAATGTGTAAATGTGAAATATATACATAAGCAATCGTTTTTTAAGAAAGTTAGTCTGCATCCATCTGAGATAAGTGTCAAGAGGGGAGAGAATCTAGAAAGTTCTTGGCTTCTTGCGGAGAGTCCCAAAAAAAAGACTTCCCTTCATGGAGGACCCTCAATTTAGCTGGGTACAATAGGGCAAAGCGGTACTTCATCTCAAACAGTTTTTTGCAGACAGGTGCAAATTCTCTCCTCTTCGTGGCAACTAAGTAAGAAAAGTCTTGCAAAAGAAGTAATTTAGCTTCCTCATAATGGAGGTCAAGACACCTCCAGTATGCGTTCAGGAGGCGAACCTTGTCCGCATAATTCAAGAATTGTAAGATTACAGGGTGGGGTCTATCTGTTTGCTGTTGGCGGTCTGGGCCCACCCAATGAACTTTCTCCGACAAGGATTCAGTGGGGGCTACGCAGCACAGTTCACCAGGAAACCATTCAGATACAAGAGACATAAGGGTGGCAAATTGAACGGATTCTGGAATACCAATAATGCAAATATTATTCTGCATATTCCTGTTCTCCAGATCTTGGTTATGCTGTGTTAGTGGAGCCAAGGCAGAGTCTATTGAATCCTTTATTGGCTTAATTTTTTTTATCTAGCAGAGATGCTAGTATGGCTGTGATCTCTCTTGCGGAAACATTGTCAGCGACTGGAAGGCAAATAGAAGTCGTCTCGTTGGCATCAGTAGCCAAGTCGGGGCTGGGTCTAGGAGAAGAAGAGGATGATGCCAGGGAAATGTCTTTGCCACAGCCATTGCCCTGTTGAGCACCTTTAGGACCCCGTTGGGGCCTAGCCACATATTTATCCATTACAGGCATTAAGTACACACAAAGTGAAAAGAGATGTTTGGTCATCAACAGAGGTCAGGACAGGATTATGTGAATGTCTATGAATGTCAGAGAACAACACGCAGTACCAAGAGGCACCGCAACCAGCAGTGGGCCCTCTGTGCTGCAACTGATATATTTATGTATCCTCGATGAGCAGCACTAAGCATGAGGTATGGGGAGAGGTTGTGTACCCTAATCCCCTGACCCAACAGTATCCCCAAACCAGATGTATCCTTGGGGGAGCAGTACCTAAAGTGAAGTGAATGGAGACTCCAGAAATATTGTTGTTTCTTGATACCAGCAACTGCAGGCAATATATCAGGGTGTGTGGCTTTGTGGGGTTGGTAGTTTGCAGGTCACCCCTTGAAATAGTTTTGACAATGGCCTGCATGTATACAGGAGGGCATCCCTGGCCAGGAGTTCCAAATTGAGGCTGCGGCTCTGGGTCAGGAGTAGGACGCATCTAGCAGGTGTCAGCTCCAGAAGTTCCCGGCTCTAGGAGTAAAGCCGTCACACACATGAACTAGCAGTAGTTACATAGTTACATAGTAGGTGAGGATAATTAAAGACTTGCTTCCATCTAGTTCAACCTATGTTTATAATAGTTTATCCCTTGTTGTATAGTATGTTCCGATATTTTGAAGACATATTATGTTAATTATTCATACCTGTGGATGTTTTTAACCAATAAATGTTTATCCAACCTTATTTTAAATGTATTTATAGTGTCTGCCGACACCACTTCTTCAGGAAGAGAGTTCCAAGGTTGTCAGCTGTTTTGACTGTAAAGAATTTTTTTCTTCTAGATGAACCAAAAATTTGGTACTTGTTTCCTAGCACGGCCACACCGATTTACATCGGGGTGATCGTGTCGGAAAAATCGCGTCGGTCGCATCGCATGCGACCAAATCGCATGCGATGCGACCGACGCGATCGACCCGATTTTTACATTGAATCAAATGTGAATAGGGTCCCTGGGACCCTATTTTACATTGGATTCAATGTAAAGTATTCCCCAGACCCCGAATTTTACCCCCTCAACGCCACCCCACGATTGACGCCAACCCGAAGCGTGGCGAGCGCAACGAACCTGCGAGGGGCGGCGGTGCGCGTCCTCCGACCTTTTCATACTATCCGACCCTACTATCCACGTCGGCGTGGAGTTGAGAATATAAAGTGTGGCGAGCGCAGCGAGGCGAGCGCAGCGAGGCGAGCGCAGCGAGCCCCGCGAGGGGAAGCGTATAACTTCACAGGTATACGCGTGCGCTCGCCACGCTTCGGGCTCAGTGGCTCGATGCGCTCGCCACACTTTATATTCTCAACTCCATGCCGACGTGGATAGTAGGGGTATTAAAAGGTCGGAGGACGCGCACCGCCGGCCCTTCGCGGGCTCGCTGCGTTCGCCACACTTTGGGTTGGCGTCAATCGTGGGGTGACGCTCACAATGGGGTTGCGTAACCCATGACGGGGCCATATACAATGTGAAATGGGTCATATTGGCCCATTTCACATTGTTTCCTATGTAAAATGGACTTAATCAAGTCCATCTCATTTTGTGCCATTATAATGGCACAAGACCGACGCGATGCACCCGATTTCAATGTTAAAAATATTTTAACATTGAAGCCTATGGCAAAATCGCGGGCATCGCGTCGGTCGCGTCGGTGGCCATGTTAATGCACGCGACCGACGCGATGCTCCCGATTTTGCCTTTGCCGGCAAAATGGACCTGATTTCAAAGGAAATCGGGTCCATCGCGGGCATCATGTACCTTAACTTTAAGGTACACGATGCCCGCGATTGTGGCCGTGCTAGGAAACAAGTACCAACATTTTTTTTGCTTCTAATCTAAACTCGTGCCCTCGCGTCCTAGATTCCTGTCTAGCAGAAAAAAAGGTATTTGACAGTTCCTTATATTGGCCCCTAATGTATTTATACATATTGCGCATGTCCCCCCTTAAACGTCTCTTCTCTAGTGTAAATATTCCCAGATTGCTTAATCTTTCCTCGTAGCTTAAATTCTCCAAGCTTTGTTGTTCTTCTTTGGATTTTTTCTAATTGTATGATGTCCTTTTTATAGTGTGGGGCCCAGAATTGTATTCCGTATTCGAGGTGAGGTCTAACCAATGATTTGCACAGAAGCATAATCACTTTTGAATCCCTAGTTTCCATGCCCCTTTTAATAGAGTTTTGTTGGCCTTTTTTGTTGCTATATTACATTGAGCATTACACCCTAGTTTGTTGTCTATTTGGACTCCTAGATCCTTTTCGAATACTGAATTACCCAATTCATCCCCACTTAGGTTATAACTAGCATACTGGCTATGTCTCCCAAGGTGCATGACCTTGCATTTGTCCACATTGAACCTCATCTTCCACTTTTTTGCCCACTCATCTAGATTGTCAAGATCATTTTGAAGCGTGGTGACATCTTCTGATGATTTAATAACTCTGCTCAGTTTTGTACCGTCCGCAAAGATGGATACATTGCTGAGTAACCCCATCCCAATATCGTTAATAAAAATGTTAAATAAAATTGGCCCTAGAACCGAACCCTGTGGCACTCTACTTAGTACTGGTATCATATTTGAAACGGCACTGTTCAACAACCACTCTTTGTTTTCTATTAAACAGCCAGTTCCCTACCCATCTACATATATTTGTCCCTAATCCCAGGTCCTCCATTTCATTTATCAACCTCTTGTGTGGTACAGTGTCGAAGGCTATAGCAAAATCTAGGAAAATCACATCTACAGCATTTCCATTATCAAGGTTTTTGCTAACCTCTTCATAGAAACCAAGTAGATTAGTTTGGCATGCACGATTTTTCACGAACCCATGCTGGTTATTACTGAGTAAACTCTTAAAAATCCTTCAAATAGTTTACCCACTATTGATGTTAAACTAACAGGTCTGTAATTAGCGGGATCCTCCTTTTTTCTTTCTTTTTTTTTTAAATAATGGCACTACCTCTGCTATTCTCCAGTCTTTTGGTACCTTTCCTGATGATAGTGAATTGTCAAAGATATAATGTAGAGGGGAAGCTAATTCCTCCATTAATTCCATTAGTACCCTAGGATGAATCCCATCTGGCCCAGGTGATTTATTTGTTTTGATTTAGCTGAGCCTCAATATTATTTCCTCGGTAGAGAAATCAATATTGAGGTCCGGCTTGTTCATCCCATTTGTGGTATGTGTGCGTCCCACAGTCTGCTCTCCCTTAGTAAACACTGATGAGAAGAACTCATTTAACAGTTCTGCTTTTCCCTTATAATCCGTAAAGCTTTTTCCAGTGATATCGGTTAGTGGGCCTATGTTGTCCTTAATTATACGTTTACTATATAGTTGTCCCGACTCGCGAGGCCCACAAGTCCGGCAGTCACCTCCGGCGGGGATCTTCTAATCCAGGCTGCGGCTCCAGGTCTAGAATAGGCCGTGACCAGTGGGAGCGGAATCAGGCACTCTCCAGCTAGGGGGTCGATCGGCAGCACCCGTGGGCCAGTGCTATTGAGTAGAGGTATAGCAGGGCACTGGAGATGCTCTGGCCACAGAGCTGGTGTAAGGGCTCCCGATCCGTGAGCCCAGCAATGGTGTGTCTTCCCTGCTTATCTACCAGGCCACGCCCCCTGGAATGTATATTTCACAGCAAAAACAGCAATTAAGTTGTCATATTTAATTATAACATGGAAAGAAAAATAGGGAAAATTTGATTTTCAGAGAAAGCCCATGCATACAGATGGAGCGCCTCTCTTCTTTTCCCGGGGATCGCCAGAATGTCTCCGCTGGCGATCGCGATCCATCTGACTGGGACACACGTGCGTCTCACATGCACGAACGTCCCAGTTTTAGGATGGTGCCGCTGTAGGTACCTGCCTGTCTCCACTTCAGGGAGACAGGCAGGGATATGGGGGAAGGCGGGGTGGTGAGGGGCACATGGGGGAGCGGTGGGGGAGGCGCCGGACCCATAGCCAGCTCCATAGCCATGGGGTGAATGAGCATCTCGTGCGTGCACACCCCTGGTGAGAGCCGGTCGCTGGCGGGGCCTGGTGATACTATCACCAGCCCCTGCAAAAATGAGGCCAGCTCCATCTGTATATACTGTACTTACATACACATTTATAGACCACTGCAAAGAATCGTCTGTATACCACATTCATGCACTTGACTTGAGAACATTTTTTTCAGTTCAGTTCAGTTACAATACCCTTTAGTAAATAACACATTTCCCATATACTGCCATACGTGGGATTTGAACATATAACCTGTTGTATTCAGTCAAACACCCCACTCATTGTGCTATTTGATACATGTACTACATAGATAAGCAGCAATGCTAATAATATTTTACAAAGTACAAGCTTCAAATAGTTAGAATTCTCTAGCTTTCTATGTAGGGTCAGATTACTCATGAATCAAGTGTCTTACTCCAGTGCCGCAGGTGATGGTTCTCAATCCAGGGTATGTCAGCATTTTGTAATGAAGGACAGTTTGACTGAATAACAAAGAGTTCTCAACTTACTGTAAGTTCATAAATGTTGTATAGGTATTAGCAACAGAAGGGGTGTGAGGAGACAAGAGTGGTCAGGAGATGCTGGGTCTGTAGTGGAGGGAAGTTACAAGTGAATGTAATTTAACCAGATGTAACCTCACGGTACTTATGTAGTATCTGGACGCCCGATTAAAAAATGGGGTCCATCGCATCACATCGCATGCGACCAAATCGCATGCGATGCGATGCGATGGACCCGATTTTTCCATAGGATTCAATGTTAAAATGGACTAAGTCCATTTTAACATAGGATTCTATGGGAAAAAGGGTCCTTTTCATTTCCCCACTATCCAACTATGCATGGAGTTGGAAATAATCCTGTGGCGAGCGTAGCGAGCCTCCGAGCCTGAAGCGTGGCGAGCGCAGCGAGCCCTGCGAGGGGATGCGGAATACTTTTTAACGAATCCGCGTCCCCTCGCCACGCTTTGGGCTCGGTGGCTCGCTACGCTCGCCACAGGTTTATATCCAACTCCATGCGTAGTTGGATAGTGGGGAAATGAAAAGGACCCTTTTCCCCATAGAATCCTATGGAAAATCGGGTCCATCGCATTTGGTCGGATGCAATGCGATAATCAGGCGTCCAGATACTACATAAGTACCAACCTCACTTCTCTGGTTGTGATTCAGTTACACCCTAAGTGCTTCCACTCACAATGAGTTTATTTAGTGTCATTTGGGAAACACTAATAATATATATATATATATATATATATATATATATATATATATATATACTGTATATTGTGCAATTAAACAAAATTTGTAAAAGTCTCTGCAACTACTATGATGATAAAGTATGAGATTGCATCTTATCTAAACCACTATAGCTCTAGATTGAAAAGAGGAAAACAAGGCATCTGAGGCTAAATGGACAATTATAAATAGACAAAACTTGCAGGAAATACATTCACGATTAACGTGTAAACATAATAGTTACTGTAAATATTATGGCCAAAATACTAAACAAGAAAAACTGGGAAATAGATTAATTAATAGAATCAATTAATTAAATGTCAAGAACGGGCCATACAAGCAATACCCAAATTTTCATTAAGACCACGGGGAGCTATGGTGTCTAAGCAGTGAATCCACCATGTTCCACACTTCAATAATTTGAGACAGGGGGAATATGGTCAATCATCCTATACCAGAGGGATGGAAGTATGTGATTCTTAGCACAACATTTTTTAGGGACTGGTAAGTCACATTTTACTCCCGCCAGTGTGGCCCTGATGGAAGACCGATGGGTCCTAATTCTCTCTTTAAATGACCTTTCAGTCTTCCCGATGTAAGATAACCTGCACAAGCAAATCAACTGATAAACGACGAACTTAGTTTTACAACTTAAAGTCTGTCTGATATTATACTTGGTACAATTTCTATCTACAGCGCACAGGAACCGCCATGGGGACCAAATTCGCCCCCAGCTACGCTAACCTCTTTATGAGCAAATGGGAGGAGGAGGCCATATGGGGGCAAGGCACTGAACAGTCACTCATTGACTTCATAAACCACCTTAGCAATAACGACAGAAACTTAACCGACACGACCACCTACAGCAAAAACAGTAGAATTCCTTGACCTTGACATTCATATCACCAATAACCAGATATCCAAACTGTTCACAAAACAGTAGATGTAATCTGTTACATTCTGTCGGACAGTGGACACCACCACAACTGGCTCTGAAGCATCCCCCTGGGTCAGTTCACCAGACTACAACGTAACTGCACAAATATAGAGGACTTCAGATCACAGAGCGACACATTGAAAACACAATTCGCACAGAAAAAATACAATAAGAAACTGATCAATGAAGCATTCCACACAGCCGAACAAAAAAACAGGGAAGACCTTCTATGGGTCAAAGAAAGACCCAAGATGAGGACAACACCGACACCAATGTTTAGTTCATCACTTAATTCAGCAATTCAGCAGGTGAAGTAAAAAATCTCATTAACAGACACTGGAAAACCTTACTAAAAGACGACACATTATTTGGTCTTCTACCAAACATCCAAAGATAGTGTACAGGAAAGCTCCAGACATAAAAAAGACCTTAGTAAAGAACCACATACCGCCCAAAAAATAGCGTACAAACTAAACTAGGAAGCACAGGAGACACACAAGGATTTCACCGTTGTGACACCTGTATAGGTTGTCAGACATGCAAGTCCAAAACAGGCAAGAAAACCAAAACATTCAAATCAGAAGTGACAAGGCAACAATTTAGGATAAAGCAAGAACTGACATGCCACACAAAAGGGGTTATCTACCCCCTCTCCTGCCCATGCGGCCTTCAATATGTAGGCCAGAGGCAGAACTCTGGGAGGCAATGGAGTCATCTGACGCCGGGCTCCTGCTCTCAAGGGGGCACCTCTCCACCACTGCCAGTTTAAATCCATTAATTGAAAGCCATCAAAATCGCTTCTGTGGCTGAGTTCTGAAATATACATATATATATATATATATATATATATATATATATATATGTGTTCTCCCTATTTTTCTGTATATACATACAGTATATAATATATATTTCATAACATACTAAATATATTTTGAATAACGTTGTGTGTGTGTGTGTGTGTGTGGGGCATCAATATTCATCATGCCTCCGGGCAACTGGGACGAACTTACGCCACTGATGTAGGCCGTACAATAAAACCCTTCAAGATGCGCCTCGCAGAACACATACGAAATATACGCAAGGGACACGAGCAGCCTAGTTTGACAGCGCATTATAAAAACAAGCATAGCCAGGACCCACAAGCCTATAATTTGCAATCATTACCATAGTAACACCGAACTGGAGAGGAGGAAACTTTGAGAAAAAACTAGACAAAGAAGAACTTAAATGGATATATAATGTACACTCAAGACAACCAAAAGGCCTAAACATTAATTTCAATGTAGCAACAATACTCTAACAATACTCTAAATCTGCATATCAATTCAATCAGTTCAATTTGTCAATGTAAAGATAGATACTTTACCTCTCTCTAATATGTGCAGTGCTAGACATACATTTCACCTCTCTTCAGTAATGTGCCATTCGATTTCAATAAGCAATTACACAACACTAAACGGAGGATGTAATATACATAGATTACAACATCACAACTTTATCTCTCCATTATTCCAGATTTCTTTCTACTTTCTCTAATGAACTAAATCTCTTCTATCATCTGTACCAACTTTTACTAATTAACCCCATCATCTTTGCAATATCATAACCACATTATACTGTATGTGCCCAGCTACACATATCAAGGCATCCCAGGACACACTTTATCTCTCTCTCATATAAAACCGTTATTTGTATATAACGATATATTTATATAATCTGGCAATTATTTTGTGTTACATGAGCGAATCCGCAAAAAGAGAACAGCATTGCCAGTTCAGTAACCCTTTTTTGACCTTTTCTGTAAAGATATTTTTAAAATCCATCACAATTCCTGTCATTTATCGACATGATCCAATCTAGCATAACCCTGGCATATATATATTTATTTATTTTTTCTATCACAGGTTATTAACTGATTAACAATTGAAGCACATAGCAAGGTACTTATATATCATCTCTGTATCATAAACATACAGGAGGTTACACAGATACTGTAATTGACAATGATGCTAACAGTGTCCTCTACCCTGCAATGCTGTGTGCGGTTGCACCCTCCACACCAACCTAGTTATGGCCTTTTATAAAATTGTATATATAGTCTCCAACATTTTATGACATTTTATCTAGACCATCCAAGCCTGTCACAGGTCATAGAGTGTAGGTCAGTCTTGGAGTACTACAATCCCCAGAAAGTCATGTTTTCTGAATTTAATCACCTTTTAAAGTCTTATATAATCATAACGCATGGAAAGCATCATATCATGGACAAATAAGACATGTGTATAGCAAACAAACACTTACGTAGTACACATTTCGGTTTTTGGAATCAATGAAGCTACAGTTTTTTCATAAGAGAACTGGAACATCTGGAACACACCTCCCAGAATTATGTCCCCGGTCTTCGTATATCGTTCAAAGTTTCCATATATCCTCAAGGAACAAATATCTTTTGCTCTTGGAGTCCACAGACTGCATAGAAGGAGTATGGTCATAGTTGCCCTCATCACAATCTCATACCTTTAATGGATCTTTGTTTCTAAGAAAATGAGGAAAGTGCTGGATAATTTTAGCTTGGGACACAAGGATTAGAAGCACGGTTTAAAAGACCCCATGAGGGAAAAATCAACAGGAATTACCAAAATATTAAATGCTACTGTGATGGGAAAATTAACTCCTTTTAAATTATCACAGCTAAAGACACAGAAGATTAAGGGTAGAATGTAATGCCACTCGAATTTGTGGCAGTGTGGGATTCCGGCCAAACTTCAACGCTTTTTTTTTTAAAGGGGCAATCACTTATAAGGCATGGTTTTGCCTCCAAGTTCGGCTGCATCCCGCACTGCCGTAAAACTCAAATTGTATTTTATCTCTGGAGGCACCAGATTTCAGTCCCCGGTAAGGTTTTTTTTTATAATTATATTTTTAACAATATAAGTTATATTTTATTTTTACAACTTCTTCATCCACCCTGCATCTCTAACTGTAGTGTTCCAACATTTCAAACTACCATTCTATCTTAAATGTCCCAGAAAGTGTGAGAATGAATACAGTCAGTCTTTGATTCACTATTTATTGGTGCAAACAAAGGGTGAAAAAAATTATAAAAATAACCATATTTTTTTTTTCATTTTACTCAGTGTTAGAGTAAAGATTACATACCATTTCTGATCTTTTTTATAAAAATTTGTATTATTACAGAAATAAAGTCAGGCCCGATTCAGACCTACTCACTGGGCTGCGAGTGTTCGGAGGCCAACGAGCGGGTAAACGTTGTCTGGCCGAGCTCCCCCATGCCTCTGTGCACTGTTGCGAATGCGTTCACAGTCATGCACACAGGGTGACAATAGATCTCCATTTAAATAATTTCCCCCCTGCTTGCAGTGCCTTCGGTGGCTGCCTTTGTGCAGATGGCTCGTACATGTGCACAGCGTACTGAACGCATGCACGGTCACCCGATAATCGCTCGTGCTACCGATTTGCAGAACAGAAACTGTAAAGCTTATATAAGTTTGCAACTTTAGGTGATAATATTACTGTGGAAATCCGTGGCACGAGATACTATGGCATGAATTTCTATACGTGGAGTGAGTATGACAGTCTACAAATATTCCTCCTATATACACATTCGAGATTATGGGGCAGATTTATTAAGCCTGGTAAAGCGATAAAGCAGTGATAAAGAGGTGATAAAGAGGGAGGTGATATCGCACCAGCCAATCAGCTGTGTTTGGAAAGTTAGATCTAGGAGTTGATTGGTTGGTGCATTATCACCTTGCGCTTTATTACCACTTTATCACATTATCAGGCTTAATACATATTCCCCATGTCTGGGATTGAGGTGTGCTACCACTTGACAAATGAGTATATTCACCAAAGTGAATTATACAATATAAAATATAACTTTTTTAGTAATTCAATATAAAATCAATACCGTGAAACATAAAAGGACAGAAAGTAAGAAATAATGGGTGAAATTTAATAGGATGAGAGATTCAGAAAGTGAGAGATTTGGTAAGAAATCTCCAGATACAGTGGCGTAACTATAAATTTTGCTCCCCCCAGCCAAAAAAGTTTCTGGCGCCCCCCCATGCCCCTTAAACATTACGTCACACATCATAATGCCCCTTGCACTATATGCCACATGCCGTCATTAAACTTATACTCCACAAATCTAATGGCACCTTACCCTATGCCCGGAATTTCATGCCGCCCGAGTTCAGTGCAGTGCGAGATATCCGCTGAATTCTGACGTTTTTTTAAAGGGGAATTAACTTACAAGGCATGGTTTGGCATGGTTTTGCCTTGTAAGTTAATTCCCCTTTAAAAAAACGTCAGAATTCAGCGGACATCTCTCACTACACTGAATTCGGGCGAGATGTCCGCTGTCGACGAAGAAAAGGGTGTGACCTCACTGAGAGGGGGCAAGGCTTATTGGGAATAAGGCTCCCACAAGCCATGCCTCCCGTTTTCATCACTATGGAGGCATGCTAAGCGCTCTGAGCTTATGGCATGCCCCCAGCCCCTCAGACAGATGCTAACGCATGGACACGCAGACGCCAACAAACAGACAGAAACTGACAAATGGACAGATCCTAAAACACGGGCGCTGACAAGTTGATACATGGACGCCGACACAGACACATTTGTTGACACATGGACACTGAAAGATGCCTATACACAGGGATACGCTGACACACGGACTGCACATAGAGACACTGATGCTGACAGACGCTGACATCTAGAGACATAACACAGACACCCAGAAACTGACACAAATATGCTGACATGTGATGACACAGACACTGAGTGCTTTGCATCCCACTGTAGAAAACCAGGTTCAGCTCCTGCGCTGAAGCCTGTAGAAGGGGAGGGCTCTGTAACCGGAGTGCAGAGTGCAGGGGAATAGAAGGCAGCCACTGGAGCAGGACGGTCAAGAGCAGAAAGCAGGGAGAGGGAAGATGCTGCAGCTGCCCAGCCTGCGCGGAGGTACGGAGGTTGTGTGTACTGTGTACACAGAAACAGTTCCGAACTTCCTGCCTGTATGCTGCTGCTGCTGCTGGGAGGAAGGGAGGGAGAGAGACGGAGTGAGACAGGACGGACCTCACCTCAGCTCTGCAGGTTAGAGTGAGAGGCTTCCAGCGCCCACGCAGCCCCCGCTCCTCCAAGCAGTGGCGGGGGCTGCCTTACACAAGGTACGCCACTGTCCAGATATTTTAAAGTGGCAATCATTTACACTTCAAAATCAAACTAGTTTTACAGTGTAAATGATTGCTGCTTTACAAAAACCCTGAAGATTTCTTAGCAAATCTCTCACTTTCTGAATCTCTCATCCTATTAAATTTCACCCAATGTGTATTTGTGTATGCGAGCTACTAGGTTAATTACGTTTATTAAAGGCTTTCTTTATCCTTGTGATTTTGTGCAGTGTCTAATTATCTGTAGAAATTCATAAATATCACCAAAATGTGTCTCATGAATACATAAGTCTCCTTATACTGTGTTCATTTGAGTATGGGCTTCTCAGCCTGATCACAGGAACCGATAGTCAAATTAAGACAGTATAAGGAGACTTATGTATGAGACACATTATGGTCATATTGATGAATTCCTAGAGACTAAGACACTGCACAAAATCACAAGGATTTAATAAAGAAAGCCTTTAATAAACATAGGCGCTCTCATACAGATTTATTCTGCACGCTATTTCTTACTTTCTGTCCTTTTATATTACACAGTATTCATTTTATGTTGAATTACTAATAAAAGTTATATTTTATATTGTATAATTCTCTTCGATGCACCACACTAAAGCCCTTTAAACATGCATCGATTTTCCCCAATTTTCGATTCGATTTTACTTATAGAAGCAAAATCGAATTGAATCCTAAACAAAATCGAATGGTTTTTGTGTCACTTTCGATCTGCATTCGATTCGATGCGCGCTCCCATTTTCACAAAATTGAACAGAAGAATCTACTGTGCAGCCAAGGAAATATCGAATTCGATATTTAATGCAAAAGTACAGATCTAATGCCAAATCGAATGGAAAGATCTAATGCCAGATCTAATAGAAAATTGAATCTAACATCGAATCAAAAGCAAATTGATGTGTGTGTGTACAGGCATTAAGACAAATCTTGCTTTTTCTTGGAACTTTACGTGATAACCAATACCTTATTTAAACCTCTCAAAAAATCCTGTTGTCAATTCGGGACTGTGCAAGTACTTTCAAAAAAGTGATTTGTCCTTGTGGAATGTCACTATACAGGCGTGCTAATCTGGGCTTCCCCTAGTCTCTGCTCCCTGCCATGAACATCTATTCAGGATTCAGGTGCTGTGCTTTCACACAGATCAACAGTAATTAGAATGCTTCCCCAACCTTCTCCCTGCCTGTGAGACACTGAAGGCCCTTCGTGTTGAAATCAGAATGTTACGAGGCGTGCTTAATTTATGAATATCAGAGACTTTTTTCCTTTGGAAATAAAGCGCTGGAAATATGAGAATTTAAACATATTTTAGCTTTTCAAAAAAGAAAAAATCAGATGGTACTTGTTTACTAGCACGGCGCCCAGATTTTCTACGTACGGCACCATAAGGAAATCGCATCGCATGCGATTTTTTTTTGTAATGGTTATTTTTCCTTTTGCATTGTACCCCAGTATAACGCACCCCCCCCCACTATCCACGCCACCCCAAAGCGTGGTGAGCGGCGAAGGAACGCGGCCTCCGACTTTTTCATTACCCCACTATCCACATCGGCGTGGAGTTGATTTTATATAGTGTGACGAGCGGGCTCGGTGGCTCGCTGTGCTCACTACACTATGTAAAATCAACTCCACACCGACGTGGATAGTGGGGTAATGAAAAAGTTGGAGGTTGCGTTCCGCTGCGCTCGCCACGCTTCGGGGTGGTGTGGATAGTGGGGGGGGGGGGGGTTGCGTTAAACATAATTTTTTTAATGCATCCTATCTTTTACATGTATTCACTGACTTAGCCCATTAAAAAGATAGGATGCGATAAAAAATCGCATTGCATGCCACTAATGGCATGCGATGCGATTTTCTTACCCTGAATAGCCCACTACGTTAATGGAGTAGTGGGCTCCATGCTAGGCAACAAGTACCGATCAGATTCTAGATTTAATTTATGCACACATTACCCACGGAAGTTCATAGCTAATGTCTCATTGGTTGTTATAGACATTACCTTTATGTTTCCTTTTGATTAGATAGTTTAGTAATAATGGGCCAGATTCTCTAAGCTTCAAAAGTGATAAAATGGAGAGGGATAAACAACCAGCCAATCAGCTCCTGTCTGACATTTTTCAAACACAGTCTGTGAAATGGCAGGTAGGAGCTGATTGGCTGGCTTTTTGTCACTCTCTATATTATCACTTTTGAAGCTCAGAGATTCTGGCCCTCTATCCCTTAAAAGTTGGTAACTTTTCATAAGGTAGACGTCTACAGACTTTAATGGTACCACAGTCTTTTTTAGGTGCTAACAGAGCCTACCTGTTGGCAGGGCTGCAATTTTTCCAGATGGACAAAACCATGCTGCACTGCAGGTTGGGGCAGATTTAACATGTGCAGATTTGGGTGAGTATTTTTTTTCTGTGCAGGGTAAATACTGGCTGAAATTTAGATTTCAGTTTGAACACATCTCACCCAAGTCGGTACTTGTTTCCTAGAATGGCGCCAACGATTTCCATCGTATGGGCTCCTAAAAATCTCATCTCATCGCATCCCCCTGGAATATTGCGGCATGCGATGCGATGCAATTCGAGTTTTAATTGTACAAACACCCATGCCATGAGATGTGATGGGTGCTTACAATGAGATGTAACCCCCAGTATCCACGCCATCCTGAAGCGTGGCGAGCGGCGGCGGTACGCGTCCTCCGACCTTTTCATACCCCCACTAGCCACGTCGGCATGGAGTTGATTTAAGATAGTGTGGTGAGCGCAACGAGCCACCGAGCCCGAAACATGGTGAGGGTATGCGGATTACGAGCCCAAAGCGTGGCAAGCGCTACGAGCCCCGCGAGGGCACATGGATTACTTTACATGTATTCCGCGGCGCTCGCTGCGATCGCCACACTTCGGGCTCGGTGGCTCGCCACACTATCTACAATCAACTCCACGCCGACGTGGATATTGGGGGTTTGAAAAGGTCAGAGGATGCGTACCGCGGCCACTCGCCACGCTTCGGGATGGCGTGGATACTGGGGGTTACATCTCATTGTAAGCACCCATCACAACTCATGGCATGGGTGCTTGTACAATTAAAAATTGAATCGCATCACATCCCATTTTCTGTACAAGCATCACATTGCACGCATCGCACACCACTAAATAAGGTACACGATGCCATTCATTGGGCGCCGTGCTAGGAAACAAGTACCCCCAAATCTTACTCTCTCTGCACGTTACACTTACCTCACCTAGAGTGCACATGTGTTTGTACATCTGCAAATACTGCAGCCTAACAGCTCTGAATTAATGCATGTAAATCTAAAGTAGGCCTATAAAGTGGATTTAGCATGGGGCATGAAGAGAGAAAATGTCATGTAATGCTTTCCTGAATATGAATAATTTAAAAATAGAGCAGCAGATGAGTCCCATGGCAGACAGACAGAGTAAATCAAGTTTTATTACCTGAAGTCCCAGCACAATTGTTTTCTTGTATAAAACACGGATTTCAGCAACGAAGCAGACGCAGCTGTAGGCAGCGGACTTATATAGTGCAAGTGTTTACTAGGATGCCATCGAAATATAGTCAGATGAAAAAAGATGTTTATACGCTTGACAATTATATTTATTTTCAACCATTCTTTTTTGCAAAGAGCAATTATAATAAATTATAGATTACAGACTTTAAAGTTAGAAGACATGAAAATGGAGAAAATAGCAATTGTCTATAAAAAAAAAAAAGACTGGTTCCTCTCTGAATACATGTAGGCAATGTAAATGTATTTTGCAAATGTGATTATCCGATACGCATTTAAACAATATGCTGTATATAATACGCATTTAAACAATATGCTGTATATAATATTCATCTAACACTAAGGGTGGGTACACACTATGGGGGCAATTCAGATGTGATTGCTCAGGTCCAAATTCGCCCCCCCCCCCACAAATTTCCCCATGTGCAATCCCGGGATTTTGGGATTAGACTGTGCATGCCCGGCTGTTCCCGACCCGGTGTGTGGCCTGCGCCGCGTGATTCGGTCATAGATCACGCTGCAGCGTGGCATCCCCAGCATCTGGAATACGCCTCCTGTGTCATACCCGACGCGCCTTCCAGCCGCCGCGTCATTCCCGACGCCTGCCCCCGCACCACTGCCGCCTACCCCCACACCTCTGCCGCCTGCCCCCGCACCTCTGCCGCCTGCCCCCTCCACAGCTCCAAAAACGTAACTTATGTGGGGATACAGCGGCAATATTCTTTTAGGGATGCCAATCCCAGGATCCCCGGGATTGAGCATTTTTTAATCCCGATTCCCGGGATTGAAAAAATGCCCCGGGATTGGCATCCCTAGTGTGTACCCACTATGTCGGTAATGAGGAGTGCTCCTGCTGATCATGAAGGATAATCCCTGTCGTCTGACCATACAGTCAACTCTGACGCTATTGTCAGTGACTGCATGTTTGGTGGGGATCCTGGTGACATCACTGAACAATATTGCTGACAATATCATCCATTGTTTAACCCACAGATCTTTTTTTTTTTCCCAGAACCGCCGATATTGTTAGGGTGTACGGGGCAAAAAAACCTGTATTCAGTTAGTTGTGGTTAATACTAATGATCAGCCCTCAGTCTGCATTTAGCGTGGATTTGTGTCCGAGTCTGGAGCGGCTTAAACAGAAATTCTCAATAAATTCCATGATTTTAGGATCCAAAAAATGTGTTAGTCCATAACTCTGGGAAGTTACATTCCAGTTAATGGGTATTTTACCACACAAGGAAAAGATGTTGTATTTGAATAATCAAAGGCGTTAAAGTCCTAGGCTGCCAAACACTACCCAATGCGGTACACCATTATTATTATTATTATCAGATATTTATATAGCGCACACATATTCCGCAGCGCTTTACAGAGAATATTTGAACATTATATCCTATCCGCCGCGCACACAGTCTCATTAGGTCGTCGGATGTCTGGCAATTTCAGCCGGAAACAGGGTATCTATGCGTGTCACCGCTAGTAAAGCAAGATGGCCGTGCAGTTCACGGCTGTGCAGTATTAGCCGGAAATAGGATAACTATGCGGGTCACAGCTCGTAGAACAAGATGGCCGTGCGGTTCAAGACTATACATATAGTAGCCGCACACAAAGAGCAAAATAAGGACTGTAGTTATTTCCTTAATTACTTGATCAATCAAATCTATTATTAATAGACTAATTTGTGGCTATCTTGCTTTACCTCGGTTGATGTAAATTATACAGTGTGTACATCATGGTCAATAAAAGATGGCCGTGCGGGTCAATGATTTCAATGCTTGGAACGCATAGATGTTAATAGGTATATATTAATTAATAATAATAATGAAACTTCATTATATAAGTCCCCAGCCATCTTTCTAGATGCTGAAAGTCAGACAATTCTATATCGCACCGTTTGAGGACCCAGTGAATACGAACTCAAACCTTTTCTTGTTTAAATCGAGGTCGCACTTTTTTTTTCTTTTTTCTTTTTCTCTTTCCCTCTTTTTATCCTTGAAATGCAAAATGTCTTTTGTATACTTACATGTTTTTTATTCTTCTTTTAGATCATTTCAATATATGGAGCAAGTTGATTGCTCATAAATGGAGATGTTATGTCATCTGTTTTACCTGGAAGTATCTATAACCCTATTAACTCTTAAATGTTACTGTTGGATATCGAATTGTCTGACTCTCGGTGTCTAGAAAGATTGCCGGATCTTATATAATGAAGTTTCATTATTATTATTATTATTATTATTATTATTATTATTATTATTATTATTTTTATTATTAATACATTATAATTATTATAATATTAATGGTCTTTCTGGCTGGGCAGCTCTATGAAGAACTTTTGACTTTTAAGAGGTCACTAAGGCCACTGTTTTAGAAAGGGCCTCATAGTTCTTAGCCATTCAAGAGATGCTGAAGGCCATAACCTCTAAGGGGGTCCCTAAAGTCACAGCCTCAAGGGCCTCAAGTGAGGTCACTGGTGCCATTACCCCAGTGAAGCACGCAAGCCAGTCAGTGCAAAAGGCCAAGCCCATAGCTATTACCGCTGGGTGTGCTCTTTTGTCTCCCTCTAACAGATATGTTCCTGGATAATTAGCTTCTAGAGCAGTGGAATCCAGGTTTGATTCTTTCTCAGATTCCGATTCAGAATTTGTGTCTGAGATTGATGGTTATCCAGTGTTTACAGGCCATGTGGTTTATGAAGAAGCCTGTTTTAAACCAGGGACCTCTTCTCTTACCAAACATTCCAAGAGAAGGAAAAAGAAGAAGAAGCACTGACCTTTTGCCTTGTCCTGTTGTCACATGCATTTGTCTGGTCGTGTTGTGTCCTAGGGCCACCTTCAAGAGGTGGGCACTGTTACAAGCTGCAGCCACAGCTTGTTCCTGTTTTTAGTGTGTTGATTAGTACCCGCATGCCAGGGTTGGTATTCTCCATGTTGTGGAGAACCTGGTATTGGGGTCCCTTGACCCCTCCTCAAGGGGGGGGGGGGTACTGTTAGGAGTCATCAGTTATGACTCCTATCTGTGTTGCTTGTCATGGGTTATTTCTGCCTGTTTTTGGGAATTTACTCTCTGGCATCCAGTGGTCAGCCTGTGCTATTTCAGCCTAGTCATTTGTGTATTGAGTATGCACAAGTGTGTTTTCATCAAGACTGCTGGCCTGAATGGTGCACAGCTGCCCTAATCACCTGAGGCCTTCTTAAGGCATCCTCACGTGCTCAGCCCTGCCAGTTATAATCTCACAGTCTGAGCTCATAGTCCTGTGCTGTGTGCATGCTTGTCAGTCATAGCTCCTGGTTCTTGCCTTGTTCCAGCTCACCAGTTTGTGGAAGCATTTGGTCTCCTGGCCCTAGCTGTGCCTGATCTCCAGAGTCTATCCTGGTTCCTGGATATCCTGCCTGTCAGTCCTGTCTGGTCCTGTGCCTTCAGGTTCTCTCAGCATTCTCCAGTCTGCCTGCAGCTAATTCAGGGGTTACCCTGCTGTATCCTCTGTTGAGCTCGTTATATTTCTTTATTGGTCCCCCCTATTCATGGTTGCGCCCAATCTGTGTGCTATTCCATCCTAATCACCAGTGTGTCCTATTTCCATTGTGTGTCATCTCTTGAGTATTGTTACTCCCCTGGGGCTTCTGGGATTTCCCAGTCTCTTGCAGGGTTTTAGTTAGCTTGTCCCCTTGCTATCTTCCGCCCTTGACAGACGTGTTGTCAAAACATAAGACCTGACTGCAATGGAGTCTGGGCGGACCTAATTCGCCCTTACAGCCGGGGTGATTAAAGGTGAAGACTAGCTCTGCACGCGTCCGTCAACCCCAGTCTGAGGCAACGGAGTCAGGTGTTGGCGTGGATACTCCCAGAGCCCTAACATTATAGCTGGCCCACAAATATTTCTGGAGCTGTCCTTGTCTTGTCCAGTCCTGTCTTGTTCCGTCTAGTTCAGTCAAGCCTATTGCTGGAGTATAGCTGCTTGATTCCTGCTCCACATGATTCAGTCCAGTTTTATGGTTCCAGTCAGAGTATGGAGGGGGATTCTGCTATAGTCCTGACAGGCAGACTGAAATATTATGAGGACATGCAGAACTTCATATTACAAGCCTTCCTGGGGCTGTTTATCAGAGTAGATACTCTGCAGCAGCAAACATCTACTAAAGGAGAAAAGTTTTTTGACAAATCAAAATTTTGCCAATCATGCAAACAGGTAATGGCACCTTTAAGAATGACTGCTCTCCACCTTCTGTGTTTGCCAGTAATCAGAGTCCTGTTTAGTTCTGTTTAGTTGTTAGTGCAGTTCTATTGTGCCTGCTCCAGAGTGTTCCCGGTCCCAGCACCTTGTATCCAGCATCCCTGGACCCTGTCTTGCCTGTGTCTAGTATGTGTTCCTGGCTTCCCTTCAGTGCACCCTGCCTGTTGGTTCCTGTACCAGTTTGAGACTTCATCTGTGGTCCAGTCATCTCCCAGATAAGTCCGGGGTTCTCCGTGCATTTGCTTCTTGTATTTATTTGTATTCCATCTTTTGTGCATTGTTGCATTCACATATATTCATATATCACCTCTGTGTGCACTTGCAGTTCCACCGAATTACACCGCTACTGTGTGTTAACTCCTATCAGTTGGAGTTACCCTGATATTCTATAGCATCTGGTATCGGTCCTTCCCCCCTGGGCCTCCTCAGGGTGGTTCCAGCCTGTCCATACTTGGGTTAGTTGGCTTCCCTCTTGCACCCGGTCCGCCTCAGTAAACACGTTGTCCATCTCAAGACCTGACTGCAATGGAGTCTGGGCGGACCTAATTCGCCCTTACAGCCGGGGTGGTTAAAGGTGAAAACTAGCACCGCACGTGTTTGCTGACTGCTGGCTGGGGTAATAGAGTTAGAGGGCAGGTCTGGTTTCACCTCTGCTGGCCCTGACATTGATGTTCAAACCAAATGGAAAACATGGGGATACAGAAAAAAACTGTATATGGTGAAGCCAGTGTTTAATTACAAACAAAGTGAGTACATAAAAACAACGGGTACAGTAACATGAAATCCGCAAATTCAGGTGACCGTAAACAGAGGGAGCAATTACCAGCATGGGTATAGAACTGGTTTTTAGGCAGTTCTGATAGCGTAATATAATCACAAGTCCAACTTCCAAATAGGGCCCAAATGGAAGCCGGAACCAAGTGAAACTCCATGTCCTCCTGGTATGTCCAAAGGTGCTACAAAACTACTGCCAGGCAGCAGTTTTGTGGCACCTTTGGACATACCAATCCTATAGCACCAAGTCCCAGTATGCGGGTGAGACCTGCTGGGACTAGTAGTTCGACTGTAAAAAGCAATGTTTTTTATTTATTTTCACACACATTAGCTCGGCGTCCACCACCTAGGGATGCCGGGGACAGCCCCGGGCTTCATCTGAACGGGTGAAGCCTGGGGGGGGGGGGCTTTATTGAGGGGGTCCTCACTCTTCTAGGTACCACGTCCAGGGCTGTCCCGCCATGGTGCACATGGTATGGCTGGGCAGGTTTCAGAAATACGGGGGACCCCTATGCTTTTTGTCCCCTGTATTTTTGGAACCAGGTCTGGCACAATGAGCACAGGCTAGTTATGCTCAGGAGGGGGGACCCCATGCTATTTTTTTTATTAAATATATGTCTTAAAAAATTGCTCATGTCTAAAAAAATCACACGTTACCATTACTTATTATTGCACATATAAAAATCGCACATTTTCGATACTAAAAACTAGAGATGAACGGTTCGGATTTCGTGGAATCCGAACAGTTCCGAACATCCCTGGCCCGAGTGCCGAACGCGGAAATCTGGCATTGGATTCTCGCTAGACGCTGAGTCTATAAAAGCTTAGCGTCCCGAGAATTTGGCTCTGCTTGTGCCCAGCGGAAGAACTTGTGCTGCATGCAGGAGGCAGAGCATGGGGTGGAATCATCAATCACTTGTCATCATTGTCAGTCTGTCAGGTCAATTCAATTAGTGTGCAGAGGGGTGTTGTGCAGAGGGGTGCAGTGCAGACTACTGCAGACAGACAGAGGGGTATTGTGCTGTGCAGATTTAGAGGAGTGTTGTGCAGAGCAGAGTTAAAGGCGGAGAAACGCGTTTTTGAGTGAGCCCCACTGTGCTAGTCCTGCATTTACAAGCTACACAGCGCGTGTCTGAATTACAAATACCCAATTGGGTGGTCTCAGCAAGAGCAACACTTCCAACACAAAGATTTCCGGATTACAGATCTGGTAAAAGTTTGGAGAGACTGACCCCTATTCCATTCATCCAAAAAGCGCATTACCCATCAGGGTTTGAAACCCGTCTGCAGGACTGGTAATTATATAACAACCATTGCCTCCATTAGAACTCTATGATTACACAGCCTCATATATTGTTGTCTAAAAGCCGCAATCTTTTATATCCTTATATGTTATATGTTATATGTCTTGTTTGTCTGATTAGTGGGCAAAATTGATATATAGGGGGAAATTTACTAAGATGATTTAGTAGAAAAAAATCGTATTTTCCTACGAAAAAACGGTGTATACGTATTTTTGGCATTTACTATGCCAAAAAAACGTATTTTCGTATTCATAATGATGGGACATTCGTATTTGTATTTACAAATATGAATGTCTACACCATTGATAGAATACGACAGGAATCACCATTCAAAAGAATGGTGGTTCCTGATTTACTAAACATATTGATAATATGGCTGCTAATTGGTGTGAAACTGCCACAAATATACGGCAGGAAAATACACTTTATTTTCCTGTCATATTTGGCAGAAGCCTGCACGGATCAATCAGATCCTGGCAGGCTTTAGTGTTAAAAAAATATAAAATAAATAAATTAATGAAAAAAATCAGTGTGGGGTCCCCCCCACAGCCGTAACCAGCACCAGGCTGAAAGAGCGCGGCCGGTAATAAAAAATCAGGGAACCCGACAAATAGGGGTTCCCCGACTTTTAACAACCAGCCGCAGGCTCCAGGTCCGGGGCTGCTTCCCAAAATACGGGGGACAAAATGACTAGGGGTCCCCCGTATTTTAAGAACCAGCCCCAGGCACAACCAGCCAGCAGGGTAATGCCACAGCCGGGGGACACTTATTATATAAGGTCCCGCGGCCAAAGCATTAACCCTACCGACCAGTCAGCCTGGCCAGGGGTCCTGGGGGAGTGGGGACCCCCCAATAAAGGGGTCCCCCTCCTCCAGAACTTACCTGACCAGGCTGAAGCCTGGTGCTGTCCCCAATGGCCCTGTGCGGTGGCCACCGGGCTGATAAAATGGTGTAAAAAAATAAATAAAAACTATTGTCTTATACCGTGGAACTATGAGTCCCAGCAAGCCTCTCCCGCATGCTGGATCCGTTGTAATCCAAAGGGGTACCTGTGGAAGGAAATCCTACTCACCTGGTCCTCTGGTGACCATCCCGGCATCTTCTCTTCAAGTCGCGCTGCTCCTGGCTGCAGTGGTACCCGCTCCGTTCGGACAATGGAAACTGAGACCCAGAGATATTCATATTTCCCCGCCTCTACTCAGAATGATTTCTATTGGCCGCTAGGCCAATAGAAAGGTAAGTATAGATAGGTAAGTATCAGTGTGTTTGTGTAATGTATGTATTAAACTTTTATTTTTCTGGGGTGTCAGTGTGTTTATTTAACTATTTCTTGTACTGTGGAACTACAAGACCCAGCAGGCCCTTTAATGCCCGCATGCTGGGACTTGTGGTTCTCCAAGTCCCAGCATGCGGGGGAGCCTTGCTGGGACTCATAGTTCCACAGTATAAGACAATAGTTTTTAATCTTTTTTTTTTTACACCATTTTATCAGCCCGGTGGCCACCGCACAGGGCCACCGGGGACAGCACCAGGCTTCAGCCTGGTCAGGTAAGTTCTGGAGGGGCGGACCCCTTTATTGGGGGGTTCCCCACTCCCCCAGGACCCCTGGCCAGGCTGACTGGTCGGTAGGGTTAATGCTTTGGCCGCAGGACCTTATATAATAAGTGTCCCCCGGCTGTGGCATTACCCTGCTGGCTGGTTGTGCCTGGGGCTGGTTCTTAAAATATGGGGGACCCCTAGTTATTTTGCCCCCCGTATTTTTGGAACCAGCCCAGTACCTGGAGCCTGGGGCTGGTTGTTAAACGTCGGAGAACCCCTATTTGTCGGGTTCCCTGATTTTTAATTACCGGCCCCGGCTCTTTCAGCCTGGTGCTGGTTACAGCTGTGGGGGGGACCCCATGCCGTTTTTTTTATTTATTTATATTTATTTATATTTTTTTTACACCTTGCAGCCTGCACGGATCTGACCGATCCGTGCAGACTGCCTGTAGGAATTCGTATTAGCGGACGTATATACGGCCAGCTAATACAAATTAATACGACATCGGAGGGTTACAAAGCTGTCATATATGACTGCTTTGTAAATCCCCCTCCGGAACATGACTTTGCATACGAGGTATGCAGTCGTATTCATTCGTAGCAAGAATACGAATTCAATTATTTGTATTCGTATTGTTAGTAAATTTCCCCGATATTGTATATGATTTATTTAATGTATGTTTTTAATAAATGTAATTTTTTGGTATATAATCAGTATGGACATTTAAATTACTGAACAGGACTGCGCTTCTTAAAGTGACAGACACCTGTTTGGTTTATGTCATTATCCTCCATTTCTATTTCTAAAAGGGCACACACCCTAGATAAGAAGCAGCAAATCCTGCACAGTCAAAAAAAGTGTCATTTGAGATTGTTTACTAAATTTTTTGTTCTGCATATATGCATAGATTATAAATTAATTATTGAAGGTTAAGATCTAGCACGATTAACGCTTCTGAGTGACCCTAGGGCCACTACTCTTTCTTTTTGTGCAGTGCAGACTTGAGGGGTTTTTGCAGTGTACATGAACTACAGATTTCACGAGGAAGACCTTTCCCATCAATTCCATAGCAAAACACATACATCGCTCATGAAGGATTCCAGCAGTGATGAACTGATATTGTGTGATGATGATGACTCCAAGGATGTACATACTGATGAGAGTGAAGATTTGGATTGCGAATGATGACATCAGTCAGTCTGTACCTTATTGTGGGGGCCCAAACGAACCAGTCATTTCAGTCACAGGTTTGGCAGTCCCTCTGGCTGAAATGACTGGCTTGTCAAGTGCTCAATATCCTATTTACAACCTAAGGGTGGGTGGTTGGGCAAAGGGACAATTCCAGCTTGCGCCTCTTCTTTTTCTTGAGATTCTTCTTCTTATATGATGCGCTATTTTGAGCATTGCTTCTTTTATTGTGGGGGCCCAAACGAACCAGTCATTTGTCACAGGTCTGGCTGAAATGACTGGTTTGTCAAGTGCGCAACGTCCTATTACAACCTAAGGGTGGGTTGGCGGGCTCAGGGACAATTCCATCTTGCACCTTTTTTTGCCATTCTGTGCTTTTTGAGGCCTACTTTTTCAAACTGCCATGCTGTCTGCTGCTGCTGCAGTGACACTCCTAAATGAGCCACGTGTTTGTGCCGCACACTTGTGTGGCTTAGCATAGTCATCCAGCTACCTCTGTCCAACTTACAAATAGATCCCTCATATGCAGATTCACTGACACACCCCCATATACTAAAAGGGATATAAGGAAAGGGGGGGTGGTTATGTCTGGTCAGTAGGTTCCATTCCTTTGGAGCTCTGCAGTGCAGATATTGCATTGCTGCACGAATTGCCCGATAGGGGTCTTATTGGGTGTTAAACTGACATGTACGATTAGGAAGGAAGCCCCCAGTTTTTGAACATGTATAAATCTCCAACCCAGAAGTAAAAGTGGTCCTAGAGAGTTGTGGAACTTTATTCCATCTGCAACCTAATTACCCCCCTCCCCTCCACCCATTAGGTAATGTATTGAGAGATGACTGGTAATAAAGACAGAGCCGAGCAATATGTTTATTATATGGTCACCTTTCGTTATAAAATTAAATTATTATATGAATGATGCACTATTTTTTTTTTGGGGGGGGGGGGGTCATTGCTTCTTTTATTGTGGGTTGGCCCAGTGGCAATTCCATCTTGCACCTCCTTTTTGCCATTATGTGCTTTTTGGGGCTTAGTTTTTTTTAGTGGGCTTATTGGGTATTAAACTGACAAAAACAGATACACACTTTCAGAACAAGTCAGTGCAGCACGCAACGCCCACTGCTCCTCGGCTGCACATCGTAAACACAATCAAGCCAGATAGGGGGAGAGGGGTGTTAAACTGATGCTTTTTGGTGCCTAGACTTTCAAACTACCATCCTGTCTGCCGCTGCAGTGTCACTCCTATATGAGCCACGTGTTTGTGCCGCACACTTGTGTGGCTTAGCATAGTTATCCAGCTACCTTGGTGCAACCATTTGCCATAAAAACAATATTGTGAGGTGTAAAGTGGTCAAAATTGTCTGTAAAGGGCTGGAAATGAATGCTATTGAGGTTACTATTACTCTACGGGCAAGAAAATGCAAAAATTACGTGAGTTGGCGTTTTTTGACTATTTTTCAAAGAAAAATCCAAATCCAAAGCTTTTCACAGCCGCTCGACAAAGCGAAATCCAAATCCCGGTGACGAATCCAAATACCAATCCAAGGCCCCGGTGCTCATCCCTACTAAAAACCACACTTTTTCCTTACTAAAACTTGCACTAAATCGCATGTGAATTCTGACTTTGTCTAAAAAAATCGCACCCTATTACTTTTGCGAATTTTTGAAATAATGTACGATTTTTTTTCACATTTGATTTAGTGCAATTTTAAAACATGACTAAAATTGCACCCTAATGCCCATAGTGTTTTAGTTGCAAGAATGCCAAGGGAAAGGGTTGTACCACGGCATAACTTTCAAAATCTTGTGGTAAATTCAAATTAGACTGTAAGTTGTTGAAGTTCAACTAGTCCTATACTTTTTCAGAATCAGAATCAAAATTTTATCATTGCCAAGTGTATCAAGTAATAAGTTTCCATTTAACCACAACTTCATAATGTACCACATACAACATGACAACATGACTAAAAACAGGCACATCAACAATAACATAAATATTTTAAATAAAACAACAAATCTTAACCCCTTCCCGACATTTGACGTACATGTACGTCATGGTCGGGAAGTACTTCCCGACATTTGACGTACATGTACGTCATGACTTCTAACTGTCACTGCGTCTAGAGACGCAGTGACAGTTAGGTGATGTCTGCTGTCTCTGACAGCAGACATCCCCCCTCGCCGCCCAGGGGGGGCAGGGGTGCCCCCCCCGGTCGGCGATCGCTGTGATTGGCTGTTCAAATCTGAACAGCCATTCACAGCGTTTCCTGTGTTACCGGCGGCTAAGCCGCTCGGTAACACAGGGATCGGTGGTGATCGGTGCTGTCAAGTACAGCACCGATCACCACCGATGTGCAGCCCCCCCTCGAACCCGCCGGGCACTCACCCGGCAGCAGCAGCAGCTCCCCCGGCTCCCCCGGAGCGTCTGGAGCGCACGCAGCGCTGCCCTCCTCCCCCCTCCCCCCCGCAGCAGCAGCAGCAACAAGCTGCAGAAAAAGTTAAAAATCAAATATATGCACTGAAAAAATATATTTATATATATATATATATATATATATATATATACACACACATATATATATATATATATGTGTGTGTATATATATGTATATATATATATATATATATATACACACATATATATATATATGTGTGTGTGTGTGTATATACCGCACCGATTACCACCGATCGCCAGCCCCCCCCCTCCCACCCGGCAGCCCCCCTCCCTCCCACCCACCCGGCTGCCGCAGCGCCAGCACCCCTCCCACCCCCCCGCCAGCCGCAGCGCCAGCCCCCCTCCCAAAGCTGGTGACTAAAATGGGGTCACTTGTGGGGGGGTTCCACTTTATTGGTGCTTCGGGGGTCTTGCTAATGCGACATAGCACCCACCATTCATTCCACCACCAAAAATCACTCCTTCCCTTCTGAGTCCTGCCATGCACCCAACTGGTATTTTTTGGTCACACGTGAGGCATTGCCGTACTCGGGAGAAATTGGGGCACAGATTTTGGGGTGCTTTGTCTCCTTCATTCCTTGTGAAAATAAAAAATTTTGAGCCAGAACTGCATTTTTCTGTAAAAAATTACATTTTTTTACACAAAAATGCAGATCTGGCTCAAAATTTTTCATTTTCACAAGGAATGAAGGAGACAAAGCACCCCAAAATCTGTGCCCCAATTTCTCCCGAGTACGGCAATGCCTCATGTGTGACCAAAAAATACCAGTTGGGTGCATGGCAGGACTCAGAAGGGAAGGAGTGATTTTTGGATTTTGCAGCACAGATTCTGGTTGAATGACCCCCGAAACACCCATACAGTGGAACCCCCCCACAAGTGACCCCATTTTGCAAACTACACCCTTCAGGGAATTCATCAAGGGGTATAGTGTACATTTCAAACCCCCCGGGGTTTCACCAATTTTGATACAACTGAGCTGTGAAAATGAAAAATTAATTTTTTTCATTTTCACTGCCCAGTTGTACCACAATTGGTGAAACCCCTGGGGGTTTGAAATGTACACTATACCCCTAGATGAATTCCCTGAAGGGTGTAGTTTGCAAAATGGGGTCACTTGTGGGGGGGTACCTAACTTTTAGCATCTTATGGTGCCTAGAAACCTACATTGTGCCTAAAAAATAATCTCATAAAAAGGAGGCTCCAAAATCAAGTAGGTGCTCCTTCTATTATGAAGCCTGTGGTTTGGTCACCGTGCACACTAGGGCCACATATAGGATATTTATGAAAACCAAAGAATTGGGGGAATCAATTTTTAGTCACATTTCTCTAGTAAAATCTACTGTGTTCCTTAGAAAAATGTATTAAAATTGCAAATCTGCAAAAAAAATGAAATTTTGAAATTTCACCTACACTTTCTTTTAATTCCTGTGAAACACCTAAAGGGTTAACAAACTTCCAAAATGCTGTTTTGAATACTGTGAGGGGTGCAGTTTTTGAAATGGCATCATTTATGGGGGTGTCTCACATACAAGTCACTCAAAGTCACATCATAACTGACCTGGTCCCTAAAAAAATCAGAGTTTGACATTTTCTTGAAAATTTGAGAATTTGCTATTCATATTTGAAGCCTCCTAGTGTCCAAAAAAATGAAAAGGAGGTTGAAATAATGATTGCAACATAAAGTAGACATATGGTCTTTGTTAGTTATTAACTATTTTGAGTGGTATGTTTATTTGTCTCACAAGCAGAAAATGTGACATTTTGCAAATTGCAAAATTTTCCATTTTTTCACGACATTTTGGTATTTTTCACAAAAAAACACATACTGTATCGACCCAAATTTACCACTTACTTGAAGTACAATGTGTCACTTGAAGTACAATGTGTCACGAGAAAACAATCTCAAAATCACTGGGATAAGTAAAAGCAAAAAAAAGTTATCCCCACTTAAGTGAAACATGTCAGATTTGAAAAAAATGGCTCTGTCAGGAACGCAAAAACTGGCTCTGTCAGGAAGGGGTTAATATCATAACAGAACTTTTTATTATTATTATTATTATTATTATTAATTAATTATTAAATTTCAAGTAAGTCAACCTAAAGCAAATGTGTCTTCCTAAAAAAAAAAAAAAAAAAATGCTTTGTGGCTTTTGTATTAATCCACTTTCCCATTATTGCAAAAACCATAGTATAGGTTTTGAAACTCTACACATGACAATTATATTTTTATTTTCTTAGCAAACATTCATTATCTTAAATGCTTACATTGTGTAGGAATTACCGTCTATGGATGCCCAACAAGGCCTATCACTATAAACTCTACTACATTAAGTAATTAAAAACTTTCTGAGATTAGTTTTTTTTTAGGAATTGTTTTAGTCAATGGGGCAGATGTACAGTACAATACTAAGCCTTGGAGGGTGATAAGGTAGTGAGAAATGAAGAACCAGCCACCCATCTCCTGTAGTGTCTGATGCTCTTCAAGAGTTTTGGTTGAATCTTGAGTTTTTAGGTACTTATATGTTAGTTGCGCGCCCACTATAGTTAGTATGCTCATACCCTCACTATCCATGTCCGCATAGAGTGGCGAGTGCAGCGTGCCACCGAGCCCGAAGCGTGGCGAGCGTAGCGAGCCCCGTGACGGGACGCGGAAAACTAAGCAAATAGCTTAGTGGGCGCCCAACTAACATATTAGTACCATTTTGGATTTCTTGATATAAATAAAAACAGCTAAAATCATGTTATTTTTTTTACAATCCGAATTCCAAACCTCGGAAAGATCTGAACCAAGACCCGAGGACTTGGTTTGAATCAAAAAATTTGGGTGGATTTAGATTTCTGACAGCGCAGTTCTGCACATCTCCACTTTAAGTGTAAAGGTACCAAAATGTACGATAAATCCTAAAAGCATAATTTTCCACCTTATTTTAGTTAATTTATTTCTATTTGTCATCATTTAATACTAAATACACATATTTTGCCCCTGTTGACCTAATGCATGTCAACCAAAGAAGGGCAATCTAGATAATGTTGACCTATACATCGGAACCTGTTTGAATAATGACAGCTAGGAAATGACTGGTGGGTTAACTCTTTGAGTGGTAAGTGAATTTCTAAAAGTAGGTGTAAAAATTTCCAAGCAAACATTTTTATTCATCATAATGACCTGTAATATTTATCATATATAGGAAATATAATCTTTTTTTACCCAACCTTTTTGTTTGAATTTTTATAACAAATGTGAGCGACGCTGACATTTTTCGTGGATATTTTGAACATCTCTCATAGAGATGTTGGCACTCCAAGGATTAACTCTCTCCACTTTATATCTCTCAAAGTGCTCCACCTCCCCCTGTATATTATTCAAAAGTGTCATCTAAACCCTTTAAAACATTTAAACCATCTTAATCTTCGAATCATGGCTGACTTTACGTCTTTATTTTTTAAGCTATAAATCAGTGGGTTTAGAATAGGTATACAGGCTGTATTAAATAAGGAGAAGAACTTGTTGGACTTTGTAGTATCTAATGACGTTGGCACCAAGTACTGTATAAAAAGAATAGTATATAGAAGGATGACTACGGTCAGGTGAGAGGAACATGTGTAGAAGGCTTTGCGTCTGCCAGTGTTAGAACGGATCCTTAGTATGGTAGAAATGATGAAAATGTAGGATATGAATGTTAGAACAAAGGGAGTGAACGTAATCAAGAGTAGTCCTTCTGTGACGCTCAAAATCTCCAAAGCTTTGGTGTCACTGCAGGAAAGAACCATGAGAGGAACAAGATCACAGAAGAAGTGATTGATTACATTGGATGTGTAACAGGTGAACCCCAACAGAAGTGTAATATAGGGTATCACTTCTACTACACCCAGGAGCCAACAGACAACAGCCAAGAGAATGCAAAGTCTATAATTCATGACCATGTGGTAATGCAAAGGGTTACAGATGGCTACGTAGCGATCGTAGCTCATGTCTGTCAAAAGTAGCAGCTCATCACAAAGCAGAAATCCAAAAAAGTACATCTCAGACATGCAACCGGCATACGAAACTCTGTTATTTCCTGTTATAAATATAACAAGGGTGTTATGAAGGGTGACAGTCGTGGAAAATATATCTAAGATGGACAAATTAGCCAGGAAAAAATACATGGGGGTGTGAAGATAATGATCCATGCAGACCAGCAGAAGAATGGTCATATTGCCACCAAAAGTGAAGAGATAGAGAAACAGAACCAAGAGGAAAATTGGAGTCATCAGTTCTGGAACATCTGAGATTCCTTTAATGATGAAGTAAGTCACAATGGTCACATTCTGTTGTTCCATAGCTGTCTTTTGTTGCTCATTTAAAAGCAACTGTAATAACAAAAAAAAATGAAATATAATACAGACCAAAGCATACAAGAACAAAACATTTCAAAATAGTTTTAGAATTAAAAATAAAATAAAGTATAAAATAAACTATTGGGGTTATTCTGGTTGAGTTGATCAGATGTGAATTTGCATCTTTGTGAGTCAACCTAACCCCACCTTGCGGACTGTGGTACGCTGGCCCACCATTCGCAAGGTGTATTTCTTTGCCCTGGCTGTGAACGGATGTTTTACATAAACATCCATTCACAGCATGCAGGGAAACATGCACATCATTCGATGGTTGGCAACCATTGAATGATGCAGAATGTGCACTCATATGTAAGGGTGCTCTGAGGGTCACATTCAGAAGGAAGTGTGCCATCAGCTGACATCCAGTGATGTCAGCTGCCCACCCCGGTGCCCACGTCACAGCCTCATTAGCATTGGGAACGCCCATTAAACGCTGAGCATTCATATATGCCTGCAGTGACACAACATTGGTCTCCATGCAAATGAATGGATGCAGCGAACAGACCTGAATAAGGTCCCATATCCATTGCAACAAAGCCGGCCCTAGGTATAGGCAACATAGGCTAAACTGTAAATAAATAAATAATAGTCAATTGCCTAGGGCATTTGGATTGCTGAGGGGCATCCCTCCCTTGCCCAGGGCGGGCTCAGCTTGACAGCCGAGTGCAGTGGGACCAGGACGGACTAACGGCAGTATGCCATTCAACATAGATGGATCAGGGCTGGAGGTTGGATACTTAATCCTTTAGAGGGGAAGGGAAGGGGAAGGAGGGGGGAGACATTGGAGGGAGAGAGTTCCCAGACAGGTTGATTGGTGTGCAGGGCTGCCTGTCACCTGTGTCTCCACCCCCTTTTTGCATCACCCGGCCGAGCTTGCAGTGCGACCTACAGAAAGAAGAGTGGATCGCGTCTGCCTGTGCTACTCACCCCTGCCCACCGTCAGCTGGCGCCTGCCGGCTGAATTTCTCCTGCTGCACTCTGCACACTTTGCAGTACTCGGAGAGTGCAAACAATCGGCCGAATAGCCAGTGCTGTCAGCGGCATCCGCTACTGTTCTGTGAGTCTGTAAAAATACAGGGGGCGCCCACGCACGAGACACTCGTGCACCCTGTAGCAACAGGGCTTGCCCCGGGTCCCCGCTGCCGCCGCCGGTCCTCTTAGCCACCCTTACCCCTCCCCCCCTAAACCTGCCCATCTCCCTGAAGCAGAGATGGGCAGGATGCCACTGCCCCACCGACGGAGGATTGGGATGCGCATGAGACACACGCACGTCCCAGTTCAGTGTAGCCCCTGTCCACCGGCGCCCGCCAGAGGGGAGGCTCTGGCGAGCCCCAGGCAAAGATGACAGGGGCTACATCTGTATAATAAGACACATTTAGTAAACATAAATAATGTTACATGCAGACTGTCACTACATGCAAATTCCTCTCAAAGTATAAGGCTGGGTACATAAGTGTTGTTATTGAATGATCTCTCTTCTGTCTTTCATTAGCATGCATTTTGTTGATAGCAATATCATCAGGATTAATGTGCAGCACATCAAACCTGACAACATTGCAGGGGTGTGTATAGCAACCATACACACTGCCTGATGTCCGATGTTCTGATGTGAGGGATTTCTCAGTACAATCCACGGGATTGGGTGAGATATTGCTCAGCTTTTAACAGTTCACAACAAGTGTTAGTTTCTGATAAACCAATCAATTTATGATGGTTAATTTTAATGTTTGTTAAGTAAAAACTAAAAATACTGTGGTTCTGTTTTTTTTTAACAATTACATTTTCAACCAATGTGGCTGTATGGCACAATGTATAAGGATCGTTATATTTATATAAAGGTCAATACTGTGTGGTGCAATGCTAATAAAGAGCAATGTGGTATGGTGACATTAATAAGGAGCAATATGGTGTGGTATAATGTGAACAAAGAACAGTACAGAATGGTGTAATGGGAATAATGAGTAATATGCTGTGGTGTGGTGAATAAGGATGATGGTAAGCTGTAATTTGAATACAAATTTATATGTGTTGTTTTATTGTGAGAAAGGAGTCAAATGTGAATGAGTAATGTGAATAAGAAGCAATATGGTGTGGTATAATATGAGTAAGAAGTGATAAGGTGTGGCATAATGTGAATAAGGAGCAGTACAGGGTGGTGTAATGTGTATAAGGAGCAGTTCACGGTGGTGTAATGTGAATATGGAGAACTGTGGGGTGTTGTAATATGAATCAAGGAGCAATATGGTGCTGTGTAATGGGAATAAGGAAAGATACGGTAAAGTGTAATGTGAGTACGGAACCATATGGGTGTGACATAATGGGGAGGGGTGCCGGGCTAGAGGTGGAACTAGCAGTGGACCTAGGGGACACCAGCCATAATCTTCCCTAGGGCATCAAATTGGTTAGGGCCGGCTCTGCATTGCAAGGAATGATACTGGCCATTGAATGTCTGTAAAGCAAAGTAAACAACTGTTTTCCTTCATTAACTGAAAGAAGCTGATTGGTACTTTACCTCTCTCCACTTTATCTATCTCTTCAAGGCTTGATACATCCCCCTTCCCTCTTATACCATATTGTGGCCATCTGCTATTTAAAAAACTAACAATGCAATATCACTAACAAGTTAGATGAATCTATTGATTGTTTTCTCTACAAAGGGTACAGGATAAAGTAATTGTATATGTCACAGAAGTAAATGCTGGTAGCGGCACAGGAGCACCTATTATCACAGATCAGCATATAGTCTAATGCTGGATTGCCTACCCTCCCGGAATGGCTAGGAGGGTCCCTAAATCGTGTCCACCTCCCATATCCCCGGAAAAGTGGACAAGCCTCCTACATTCTGCTGGACATCCCCCACCCTCCCCTGATCTCTCACATCTCCCCAGCATCGGCATTTAAATACAGCGCTTTTGATTTTTGAGGGATGGGGTGGGGCTAAAATTACACAATCACATCATTTTAGCCCTACACCCTCCTTAGAAAACCCACAAATTTAGGTATTTGCAGTACTGGGGGAGGGGATGCATGATGCCAAGATCAGGCCCCACCCCCCAAAGTACTGCTGATTGTCTCCTGAGACTCTAAAAGTAGGCAAGTCTGCTGTAATGCTCTTGTTCTGCTCTACTGAGTTGAACAGCTGCAGTTGATTGAGTATTGCTAAAGAATTATGGAGCAAATCTGCAGGGAAAATGGGCAAGAAACATTCCAAATGGTATGTTAATGAGGATGTATTGTGGTGCGAGCACATTAGCTATACAGTTGCCAGCCAGGTTTTTTTTTAGAGGGGCAGTAATTTTTGCCATGTAATTGACTGCCCCTATAAAAACCTTTAAGTTCAGCCGGCAAACCGTGTGGCCACCAGACTCATACCACAATACACCCAGCCTGTTATGTCAGCAAAAAGTGGTTCTTCCAAGTACTAATCTGGGGGTGGTTGAAATTTTATATACTAAGTATTTCTCAGTTTTATTTTTTATATATGTTTTTAAAATCTGCAGACAAACAATAAATCATTTTATTAAAACTTGACTTTAAGATACAACTGATTCACAATGAAAAACTGATTGGAACAATATATAAGTATCATTTGTCATACATACAAATTTCACCATTAATGTTGTTGAAATTTTAAATGTTGAAAGCACAATTTCAACTGGACAATGCCGACACAATTGATTAACTGCATCAACATTATCATTTCAAACAATATTTGTTAAATATAAATTTGTTGATTAATAAATAGTGGTAAATTAATAAATTGTGTAGACACACAAACTATTGTATGTTATTTCAGTGTACCCTTCTATATAAATCCTTAATCTATGTTTTTTGCACATCCAGAATAAGGATTTTCAGAAACAAATAGAATATCCCATTCCTTGCATGGCATTTACAGTATACAGTATGTATATAAATTTAATCTTTCAAATAAATTGGAAGTGAAAAGAAAGTTATTTATGCAGTACAGGTTGAGTATCCCTTATACAGATATCTGTTATCCAAATTATTCTAAAAAACATAGTTTCCAGAATGCACTTTTTTTTGCAAAAAGCACTACTGGGGCATCTGTATCTGGCACCACTGGGGAATCTGTAACTGGCACCACTGGGGCATCTGTAACTGGCACTACTGGGGACATCTGTAAGTGGCACTACTGGGGACATGATATGTAACTGGTAGTACTAGGGACATGATATATAACTAGCACTACTGGGGATGTGATATGTAACTGGTACTACTGGGGACATTATATATAACTGGCACTACAGGGCACATCATATTTAACTGGCACTACTGGGGGCATGAAATGTAACTGGCACTACGGGGGATATGAAATGTTTCTGGCACTAGTGGGGACATGATATATAACAGGCACTACTAGGGACATGAAGTGTAACTGGCACTACTGGGGACACAATATGTAATGTGCATGTGAAAGAAAATGATTTCTTAGAATTCAAATTCAGTGCCTTAGATAGTACATAAACTTTGTATCATGTTTTGAAACCTTGTTTCATGCACAAACAAAATGTATAGGCGTGTATTTCATGTTTGAAATGTGTTTATACCACATAAATGACTTTTGTGTTCACACATGGATCCCGTCCTCAAGATACCTCATTGAAATATAAATTTATTCTGAAATACGTAATAATCTGTTATCCAAAATGTTTCTGGTCCCGAGAATTTTGGATGAAGGATACTCAACCTGTATATATTTTATAAATATTTTTTTCACTTCAAGACATTTAGGGGTCAATTTAATTGGGGTTGAGGGAGGCAACGGTGTACAAACACCGGCAACGGCAGATGAACTCGCCCCCCTTGCAAACAAAGACCAGAGATTCGGTGGCCACTATAAGGAATATTGATCCAAACTGAAATGAGCCTTTAAAACTAAAATTCAAACAATAAATTAAATATTTTATATTTTTTTCCCAAAATCAGACTGTAAATGCAATTTTTGTATCCATGCATTTGCATTGGAAATGGATCTATAATCTATCATTCATATTTAACAGTTGCACAGTATCACTTTCTAAAACCCTTATTTGATTCTGAACAACTGTCTTTTTTGGTATATTATGAAACCTCAACAATTTCACATATTTCCTCAGAGTGACTAGGCAATTATAAAACAAAAGCTGGTGATATTATTTCATGAGTATATTATATTATATACATAGAGTCTCTGAAATGATACAAATTTCATATGCTGCATTTATTACGGTTCCCACTAACCTGCTGGTAATGGCTGTCATGCTTTGAATATGTCTATGCTTAAAGCAAAACAATAAATAGTTTTGAGGTTACCTGGGGATGGTTCTCTGGAGATGCTAAAACACTAGGGCCCATTTCCAGTGTGCTCCAGAATATTTAATGACTCTTACATTTATTAACCACCAAATCGTCAAAAATTCAGCTTAGCAAATTAGTACTAATTAAGAAAGAAGCATTTTAGAAGAGTTTTTGAAATTATGCACAGGTAGCCAATATGGCATGGTTTCAAATTAGTCTAAGTGAAATATAGCTCCTGATTGGCTGAATGCCTGTAGAGTATTGTACACAGGGCCTAATACAGACTTGATTGCAGGTCAAATTTGTTCTCAAAACAGGCAAAACCATGTCCATTGCAGGTGGGGCAGATGTAAGATGTATAGATGTTTCATGATACTGTAGCTTGGAGTGTGGATACAAAGTGAATATTTCTAGGTATTGGATGTACTTTCATTCCCATTTATCCAGCACCCACCAACATTGGATGAATTTGTTATGACGTTTGTGGATGGACTTTTTTCACAGCATTACTTTGGAAAAGGAGGAATACTGGCCAAATCGACTATACTGTACACCAGAGTTCTGGTATCTTAATTCACTGGTTGTATATACACTATTGTTATGATTTTTATTGAGGTTCACTGATTATTTCTTCCACAAAATCTTTGTTGTTCTCGACGAGGATTGTATAGGGAGGGTATTTATGACATCTATGAGAGCGTATAGTACATTGATTGAATATGTCTCAAGCTTGTACATTTTTGGATGATGATTTGTTGGCTGCGACATATGGTAATTTTATTTCACTAACTGACGATGACGCTGAGAAAATATATTTAGACCAGGTGGAAATCTCTGAACTTCCAGCAGAGCCCCCTAGCGATCTATATTTTAAATTATTGAGGAAAAGGGAGACATACCTCTTTTTACACGGCCAATTCCCAAGTGAGTACCACAGGTCCAGAAAAATACCACGGGGATTTAGGGTGGCAAATATCCCCACATTAGGGAGGAATAACCCTTTGTGCAAAGTGGCATGGAGTACAGAACAAGTGCTCTTCCGACCTTATATTATTGGTCATCAAGGAGGTCGGCAGTGAACTAAGTAAAGTACGCACTGAGATAGATACATTCAAAACCACACAACTCAAGAAGCTTACAGCTGATAAGAGCGAACTGTGTTTGGATAAGATCAAAAATCAGGTGGAATCATACCACCAGGAGTTGGTACAATTCAAAATAAAAAAAATAGAAACTGTTAATGCGGATTATAAATTGCATAAAGTTTACAGGTTGGGGACAGCAACAATCAGAGGGGTAGGAGGCCATACAGGTACCGTAAACAGCGTTGTGACTTTCGCGATGCAACTGCCATTGGCATGTCATCATCTGAGGGTGAATACACCGACTCTAGTGACCGTACTGGTAATTCACAGGCACCTTTTTTAGGTGTACCCCGATAAGGGGCACAAGAGGCGCAGGAGGCTCCACACAAGGTGGGACAGTTGGAAGGCGAAGAGGGAGAAGAGAGAAGCCTTAGAAACTGTTTTTAACCTGTCTTCATACACCCTTAGTGAAGCAGAAAACTCTGTACTTGCTTTAGGCCTGTCATTTATACCTACCTCGACACATGACCCCTTTGATTGGGAAGTAGATTACTAGCTTAGGCTTAGGGACCACTTTGGGGATAGTGAGGCCAATATAAGTAAGTGTCAATTAAAAAGCTTAAAGAGTAGTAAATTTGACCCCCCAGCCACCAATCAAAGTATTAACGCTTTTCTCAGAATGGTTAAATTTGACAAAACCAGATCCACTCCAAGACGACATAAATACCAAAATCTTACTGTGGCACACCAACAAGTATTAGTTGACATGAAGAATAATGATGCCATAGTCATACACCCAGCATATAAAGGCGGGGCAGTTATAGTACAAGATTGGACTATGACACCGAGATCCGTAACCAATTAGCAGACCAAAAGACTTACAAATGTCTAGACTTTAACCCAACAGTGTCTACTAAGAAAGAGATAGACATGGCAATAAACCTTGGTTTCAATGCAGGGTGGATTGATAATAGAACGGTTGATTGTCTAATTGTTGAACATCCCATTAACCCTATTATTTACACCTTACCTTAAGTCCACAAACGTTTAGACAACCCACCTGGTCAGCCTATAATCTCTATAATCTCTGCCAGGGGGTCGTTTCTCAAACCGTTGGCGGTGTATGTGGATCAATATATACAACCGCTGGTTAAATCAACAACCAGCTACATCAGGGATACAGCCAATTTTCTCTTGAGAATCAAAGATTTGGTGTTACCTGATTCGGAGATATGGCTTGTGTCTCTTGATATCCAATCGCTATATACGGTGATACCGCATACAGAAGGTATCCAAGCAATAAAATATCAACTTGTTGGGGGAGAACAGATCAATCCACCTGTTGAATTTTTGGTTATGCTTGAATTGGTGCTAAAGAAAAATCCTTTTATGTATGGTACTAAGTACTATATGCAAATTAATGGAACAGCTATGGGTTCAAATGTAGCGCACTCATATACAAATCTTTATATGGCTGCATACGAGTCCAAATACATCACTAACAAGATGCCTACATAAATCTAAATTAAAGCACACTAAACCACTGGAACAACACACCAGTGATATCCGAAGTCCCAGGATGGTACATGTAGGGACATTCGATCATACCTCTAATACCACTCAGGCCTTACATAAACGGTATTGGCTTATTCTGGGAAGTGATAATACACTAAAATTGTCCAAATACAGAGCACCTATGAATGCATACTGCCGGTGCACAAACCTTTGCCAGCTACTAATGAGACGAACCCTACAGCCAACCAGGGCTGCCACTAGATATTGTGGGGCCCAGGACAGCACAGATAGACCGCCCCCCCCCCCAAAAAAAAAACCCACATTGGTGGGCAGTGAGCATGCATATCAACCCCCCCCCCCAAAAAAAAAAAACACATTGGTGGGCAGTGGGCACGCATTACAACCCCCCACCAAATAAAAAAAAAAAGTGCACTTTTAATGATTTTTACCTTATGGCCGGGGTCAGGATGGCTGGCAGCTCCTCTCTCCTCTCCATATGATGCAGCATGCAGCAAGTCTCCTGACGCTGCGCTGCTCTTCAGTTGTCACGCGCAGCAGTGTGGCATCATTACCTCATGCCGTGCCGGTTGGGGCTTTCTTTGCCAAGTCCCGGCGGCCGGCTTGTCAATGGAGGAGGACGTGACAGTGAGTGCGCAGTCACAATGTGCCGTCGCCGGGCTCGTATTGAACTCTGAGCCGGGCGGCGGGCGGGCACAACCAGGCGGACAGTGAAGGGGGGGATGAGTGACTGTGACCATGCGCTGCTGGGGAGAGTTGCCCAGGCCCTACCCCCTGTGGGGCCCAGGACTCAAGTACCCCCAGACCACCCCTGTCGGCGGCCCTGCAGCCAACAACCAAGGGTACACAGTGTCTGAGATCAAACAAGATGGGATGTTATAAATGCCCCAAAGGTTGCACTATGTGTAACTCTATGATGACTGGAGATTCCATTGCTCATCCACATAATGTACAACATATTAAGATTTGTCACAGGCTTACATGCATCAGTGCATTCGTGACATATGTACTGATCTGCCCCTGTGGGAAGTATTATGTGGTGCTCACTTCTAGACTATTCAGTGAAAGGATGGCAAACCACAGGACTGATATCAGCCAGGCTCTCTCCTCGGGCGAGATGGATAAACCTGTGTTGTGACATTGTTTCCAAGCTGGACATCAAATCTCGTCCATCAGGTGTATACTGGTGGATCACATTGTTAAACCAACCCGTGGAGGGGATCGCACCCTGATGCTGAGACGATGCGAAGCAAGATGGATATATACACTGGACACAATTGCTCCAAGAGGGCTGAATGAGAAAAACTCCTTCTCTTGTTTCCTATTAAATTGTGTGCTCATTGATACAGGTAGGGAGCCATAGGTTCTGGTCCTACCTCTCTATTAGATGTTTTTGTATTAGTTATATAAAAGTAATGCATTAATGCAGTGGTTCCCAATCTTTTTTTGAATCAATGCACCCTAGAGCATCAAAATATTTTCAAGGCACCCCTAGGCCAAATGCTTGTTATCGAGAAATTCAGAAAAAAAATATTAAATGAAGTGCATTGTGTTTATACTGTATGTCCCAGTTATCTGGTAAGGGACAGGATTTGCTTCTGTTTGTCCACATATATTATGATTGGCAGCCACAAGCACTGGTTTTGCCTGGTACATTGACCATAAATAATATGAATTGATCTTGGTCCACCAACCGAAGGCACCCCTGCATGTGTCCTGAGGCACCCCAGGGAGCCTAGGCACACAGTTTGGGAACCACTGCATTAATGCATTACTTTTATATATTTACTTTGGCAAGCAGACGCTAAGGTAGTTCATATGTCCGGCCAGTTGTTTATATGTGTTTATATGTATTCATGACTGTTTTTCTTACTTACACTGTACAACATTCTGGTCTTTTGTTTAGTGGATCTCCATGGCAACCGGCCGTGATCGATGATGTCATCTGTGGGTGCGTTATCTGGACCTGGGGAGCTGTGGTTTTCCTGCACATGGTAGAGGGTGATTTAAGGTATGTGTTTTTCACTCATTTGTAATCCTGATGATGATGTGATTACATTTAAAATGTTTGAATCTACTCTGCGTCCTTGTCTTCATTTATCCGGGTGCTACCTCATTCTTCTGCATTATTACTTACCTCTGTCGGGGTTTGGGTGGCCAGAGCCAGTATTCGTATTGAAGGTGTGCTGCCACTGGGACCCTGGTTTATATATATATATATATATATATATATATATATATATATATGAACGTGGTATGACTTCTGTGCCTTCAGTGTATCAATAATCCCTCTTAGTTACTCAATATATGCGTACCATCAAATGAGTGAAGAATTCTCATGTAGTGATATCTTTCTTTACAACGATCTCCTTCCCTCGCTTTCTCTCCTGTAGGTACGTCTCAAGAAGGCGTTCCAGGCATGGGGAAAGTCGATGGGGGAGTGTATTATTACAAGTGATCACTTTTTGGTGACTTAATTGAATGATATTTATAAGTGCTTGTGCATAAAGAATATAATTGGTGAACAACGCCACCTAGTGGAATATTTAAAATTATCCACGTGCTGATCACCTCGTGAAAAAGGCTTTTTTAAAGGGTAAAAACAAGCAACTCACACTTGGAGCATGTACATCCAGGTGTTATCCAATGAGTATCGTCCAGATCCCTTAAAGCCAAGACAGTCTCCCAAAATGGGAAAAGAATATAGCGTAATATTGCTTATAAACAATAAAACATTTATTTCAAAAAACAGCAATGTACATTAGTTAAAAGAAAACATGCATGAAGACAGTAAAAAATGGATGGACCCGTACATTGGCAAAAATAGATATAGCTCTTATCTGATTTGTGATGTCAGTAGGGGATGGAGAGGTAGTTTACCCAACCGGTTTCGTCCCTTCTAATCCTTATGGTGGGACTTCCTCAGGGGCTAGAGATCACAAAAGACTCATACAAACAGGCTCCTTGAAGGCTTTCGGGCGCTTTATTGCCCTTCCTCAGAAGGTCAGAAATGTGTATTGTATTTCTGGCCTGACGAAAGTCAATAAAGCGTCCGAAAGTTTGTCTTCAAGGAGCCTTTTGGTATGAGTCTTTTGTGATTAATGAGTGTGTGGGTGCCGGTTATTGGATGGTCTATATACTTACTTTACTGAGCACCACGGCAGTTAGATTCCTGAAGGAGGGTGCCGGTCTACTGGATTGTGTGTGTGTATATAATCTATATACGGTCTACTTATGCTTCGACTAGTGGTAATTATCACCATTTTCGGGGGCTCAACATACTGGATTGGACTATATATTTAGGCTCTTTGGAGCACTTTAAACCATTTTAGAAGCATTTTCTAATCAGGGATTTAATCCTCGTTTTTCATCTATTAACCCTTTCAGGTCCAATGTCTAGTCAGATTCAACAGCCCTAGCGCTAGTAGCAGATCCAGTAGTGAGCCACTTTAAAATGAGAACATTAACATTGTTCGACATTCAATGTAGACCATTTTTTTAATAAAATAAATTAAAAAAAAATATGTAAACATTTGCATTGCAAATTATTATATATTTGGACTGCAAAGGGTTAAGGGCACAAATCAAAGCACCAAAAAGTTGGAATTATTTGCTCCTAGGTATTCCATGAGCCTGATTACATTCGTTTTACATAAAGCAAATTTTTTACCAATGTCGATGTTTCATATACAGTACCTTGTTGAGTGATTGTATAAATAAAATGAAATACGTGTACACTTTTACAGCTTTTACATTGATTAAATGTTTTTGTATTCAAAGCATAAGGGAGATTTATCAATGCTCAGAGAGAGATAAAGTACCAATTAACCAGCCCCTATCTGCCATTTTACAGGCAATGCCTAAATATTTACAGATGCTTATTGGTAGGGATTAAATCTCTCTCCACTTTCCCTCTCTCTCAAAGAGTTGATACATCTGGAGTGGTGGATTTTCCACAAGGCAACGTAGGTGCATGCCTATGGTCCAGCAGATCTTAAGGAGCCCTATAAAGCTATTTTGGCTGTCCAAAATGTCCTAAATGGAGCATTGAGTGACTACCACGTGACGTCATAACATCACATGGACATGTTCACACTCCTAAAGTCCCTTTCATGTTCTTTGATTCCATAAAAAATGTTTGGACACACAAAATGGTCTAGTCCACTGTATGTGGGAAGTCAGGTTACTATAAATTTAACACAGGTATTAAGTTTGTACGCAATACCGATGTTCAAACAATTCCACCTGCAAACAGCAGCACAAATATAGTTTATAGTTTCTTTGAGGAAGGAAGGCTCCAAAACGGTATTTTGCCTAGGCCCCCATAAGGTCTAAATCCACATCTGTCCCCATATCTGACTCCAGTGTAAAGGTACTTGACTGTACAACAATGCAATCTCTCTTTCTTTCCCTTTTTCTATTTGAGAAGTGTCCGCAACACAAAGACTTTCAAAGAGGCTGTAGTTTTTTAAAATATTATATAGAATTACCATATAAACTCTCACGCACAGTGTCATTTGAGCTTTTTATTTTCTTTTTATCCTTCTTCCTCAGTCATCTTGTATAATACAATGAAGGCTATCCAGTTAAGTGTGATGAATAGAGACAGGATTATATGCATTTGCATATTTGCATATGCATTTGCATATTTTGCCCATTCTCACTGGTTATTGCATATTTTACCTAAAATCTAGTGATGGTGCATATTTTAGGCCCCGCCCCTTTCCACCCGCGAGTCAAAGCACTGCTTTGCCCTACTGCTGCTGGCCAGGTAGTGGTAGCGTGCAGGCCGGGGCAATATGTTCGCAGTGTAGGGGACCTTGGATGTACGCTATGTCTGACACTGTTCTAGGCTGCCAATCCATGTTGATAAAAGTCAGTCAGGCAGATGCCATTACGAAGCTCCTGAACCTATGCCTGCTCCTGGCCTGGGACTTTACACCAAGAGATAGACTTCTGCAGCAGAGGAAGTGGGCCGAAGGGCTGTGACATCACGCGGCACGGAGGAAATGCCATGTCACAGTGAGTATGTGGCACAAGGAGGAAGCCTTCCACTGTGCCGCCCTTACACGCGATGCTGACATTTGATCCATCGGCACTGGAGATGAGGGCCCGAGTAGTTGATGCAAGAAGAGCTTTGGACGCTGCAGTCTGCTGTAGCAGCCAGGAAGAAAAAAATCCTGTGTACAGCACTAGACATCTGCAGATGCTGTGGGCCTATTTTTGAGGGTTATTTGCAACTAATTGTATGCTGATTTTTAAATAAACAAGTTAAAAATTACTTTTTTTTAATTATTTAATGTAGCATATTTTAACACTTTTCATGCATATTTTAAGTATTTTTCGTGCATATTTGCATGCATATTTCAAGCTTTTTATGTTGCATATAATCCTGTCTCTAGTGATGAAAGTCGAAACTGGGAGTTTTTGCAATGTTTCACCAATATATTTTTTTCATGGGGTATTCAATTAGATCTCCCATAAAAAATATACTTTTTTTTATGCGAAAACACACAAGTTCCATGAAACTTGTGTATTTATACAGAAGCAGCCACGAAAAAGCCAGCACTTATAGTGGAATTTATTTAACATGCCTTAGGCAGATAAAACAAAATCCCTGACAAGTCAAGAGTTCTGCTGGTTTATTGGGACTAATAGGATTGCCCCATGTGAAGCAAGTAATTATCAAGTAATTGGATAAAAAAATACACGTTGAATATTACACACAGTAATAATTTAATCTTTATTTGGAAATTCTAGATTTTTTGCATTAGAACAAAAACTTTTTTTATTACACAAAAATTTAATTTGTTTTACAATCCAAGTATTTTAATTATTTGTTTTCTCTTAGCCCTTAAGTATTACTGAAAACCTATTACAATATGGAGAAATTAAACCAGACCATGGTGTCATATTTTATAATTAAAGGGATCACAGACATTCCAGATCTACAGGTTCCAATCTTTCTTTTGGTTCTCCTGATTTATCTCATTACCTTTGCTGGAAACATGTCCATTCTTCTGCTAGTCTGCATGGATCACCATCTCCACACGCCCATGTATTTCTTCCTTAGGTAACCCATCCATTGTTGACATGTGTTCATCCATGGTCACTCTACATAACATCCTTCTTACTGGTATGACGGGAATAGAACCATTTCACGTGAAATCTGTAAGCACAGATTTCTTTCTTTGGATTATTCTTTAACCCCTTCCTGACAGAGCCAGTTTTTGCGTTCCTGACAGAGCCCTTTTTTTCAAATCTGACATGTATCACTTAAGTGGGGATAACTTTTTTTTGCTTTTACTTATCCCAGTGATTTTGAGATTGTTTTTTCGTGACACATTGTACTTCAAATTAGTGGTAAATTTGGGTCGATACAGTCTGTGTTTTTTTGTGAAAAATACCAAAATGTCGTGAAAAAATGTTAAATTTTGCAATTTGCAAAATGTTAAATTTTCTGCTTGTGAGACAAATAATCATACCACTCAAAATAGTTAATAACTAACATAGACCATATGTCTACTTTATGTTTCCATCATTATTTCAACTTCCTTTTAATTTTTTTGGACACTAGGAGGCTTACAATATGAATAGCAAATTCTCAAATTTTCAAGAAAATTTCAAACACTGATTTTTTTAGGGACCAGTTCAGTTCTGATGTGACTTTGAGGGACTTGTATGTGAGACACCCCCATAAATGATACCATTTCAAAAACTGCACCCATCACAGTATTCAAAACAGCATTTTGGAAGTTTGTTAACCCTTTAGGTGTTTCACAGGAATTAAAACAAAGTGTAGGTGAAATTTCAAAATTTCATTTTTTTGCAGATTTGCAATTTTAATACATTTTTCTAAGGAACACAGTACATTTTACTAGAGAAATGTGACTAAAAATTGATTCCCCCAATTCTTTTGTTTTCATAAATATCCTATATGTGGCCCTAGTGTGCACGTTGACCAAACCACAGGCTTCATAATAGAAGGAGCACCTACTTGATTTTGGAGCCTCCTTTTTATGAGATTATTTTTTAGGCACCATGTAGGTTTCTAGGCACCATAAGATGCTAAAATTTAGGAACCCCCCCCACAAGTGACCCCATTTTGCAAACTACACCCCTCAGGGAATTCATCTAGGGGTATAGTGTACATTTCAAACCCCCAGGGGTTTCACCAATTGTGGTACAACTGGGCAGTGAAAATTAAAAATTAAATTTTTTACACAAAAATGCAGTTCTGGCTCAAAATTTTTCATTTTCAGAAGGTATGAAGGAGAAAAAGCACCCCAAAATCTGTGCCCCAATTTCTCCCGAGTACGGCAATGCCTCACATGTGACCAAAAAATACCATTTGGGTGCATGGCAGGACTCAGAAAGGAAGGAGTGATTTTTGGATTTTGCAGCTCAGATTCTGGTGGAATGTTGGTGGGTGCTATGTTGCATTAGCAAGACCCCCCAAGCACCAATACAGTGGAACCCCCCCACAAGTGACCCCATTTTGCAAACTACACCCCTCAGGGAATTAATCTAGGGGTATAGTGTACATTTCAAACCCCCAGGGGTTTCACCAATTTTGATACAACTGGGCAGTGAAAATGAAAAATTACATTTTTTTACACAAAAATGCAGTTCTGGCTCAAAATTTTTCATTTTCATAAGGTATGAAGGAGAAAAAGCACCCCAAAATCTGTGCCCCAATTTCTCCCGAGTATGGCAATGCCTCATATGTGACCAAAAAATACCAGTTGGGTGCATGGCAGGACTCAGAAGGGAAGGAGTGATTTTTGGATTTTGCAGCTCAGATTCTGGTGGAATTTTGGTGGGTGCTATGTTGCATTAGCAAGACCCCCCAAGCACCAATACAGTGGAACCCCCCCACAAGTGACCCCATTTTGCAAACTACACCCCTCAGGGAATTCATCTAGGGGTATAGTGTACATTTCAAACCCCCAGGGGTTTCACCAATTTTGATACAACTGGGCAGTGAAAATGAAAAATTAAATTTTTTTACACAAAAATGCAGTTCTGGCTCAAAATTTTTCATTTTCAGAAGGTATGAAGGAGAAAAAGCACCCCAAAATCTGTGCCCCAATTTCTCCCGAGTATGGCAATGCCTCATATGTGACCAAAAAATACCAGTTGGGTGCATGGCAGGACTCAGAAGGGAAGGAGTGATTTTTGGTGGTGGAATGTTGGTGGGTGCTATGTCGCATTAGCAAGACCCCCAAAGCACCAATACAGTGGAACCCCCCCACAAGTGACCCCATTTTGCAAACTACACCCCTCAGGGAATTCATCTAGGGGTATAGTGTACATTTCAAACCCCCAGGGGTTTCACCAATTTTGATACAACTGGGCAGTGAAAATGAAAAATTACATTTTTTTACACAAAAATGCAGTTCTGGCTCAAAATTTTTCATTTTCAGAAGGTATGAAGGAGAAAAAGCACCCCAAAATCTGTGCCCCAATTTCTCCCGAGTATGGCAATGCCTCATATGTGACCAAAAAATACCAGTTGGGTGCATGGCAGGACTCAGAAGGGAAGGAGTGATTTTTGGTGGTGGAATGTTGGTGGGTGCTATGTCGCATTAGCAAGACCCCCAAAGCACCAATACAGTGGAACCCCCCCACAAGTGACCCCATTTTGCAAACTACACCCCTCAGGGAATTCATCTAGGGGTATAGTGTACATTTCAAACCCCAAGGGGTTTCACCAATTTTGATACAACTGGGCAGTGAAAATGAAAAATTACATTTTTTTACACAAAAATGCAGTTCTGGCTCAAAATTTTTCATTTTCAGAAGGTATGAAGGAGAAAAAGCACCCCAAAATCTGTGCCCCAATTTCTCCCGAGTACGGCAATGCCTCACATGTGACCAAAAAATACCATTTGGGCGCATGGCAGGACTCAGAAGGGAAGGAGTGATTTTTGGATTTTGCAGCTCAGATTCTGGTGGAATTTTGGTGGGTGCTATGTCGCATTAGCAAGACCCCCCAAGCACCAATACAGTGGAACCCCCCCACAAGTGACCCCATTTTGCAAACTACACCCCTCAGGGAATTCATCTAGGGGTATAGTGTACATTTCAAACCCCCAGGGGTTTCACCAATTTTGATACAACTGGGCTGTGCAAATGCAAAATTACATTTTTTACACAAAAATGCAGTTCTGGCTCAAAATTTTTCATTTTCACAAGGAATGAAGGAGACAAAGCACCCCAAAATCTGTGCCCCAATTTCTCCCGAGTACGGCAATGCCTCACATGTGACCAAAAAATACCATTTGGGTGCATGGCAGGACTCAGAAAGGAAGGAGTGATTTTTGGATTTTGCAGCTCAGATTCTGGTGGAATGTTGGTGGGTGCTATGTTGCATTAGCAAGACCCCCCAAGCACCAATACAGTGGAACCCCCCCACAAGTGACCCCATTTTGCAAACTACACCCCTCAGGGAATTCATCTAGGGGTATAGTGTACATTTCAAACCCCCAGGGGTTTCACCAATTTTGATACAACTGGGCAGTGAAAATGAAAAATTACATTTTTTTACACAAAAATGCAGTTCTGGCTCAAAATTTTTCATTTTCATAAGGTATGAAGGAGAAAAAGCACCCCAAAATCTGTGCCCCAATTTCTCCCGAGTATGGCAATGCCTCATATGTGACCAAAAAATACCAGTTGGGTGCATGGCAGGACTCAGAAGGGAAGGAGTGATTTTTGGTGGTGGAATGTTGGTGGGTGCTATGTCGCATTAGCAAGACCCCCAAAGCACCAATACAGTGGAACCCCCCACAAGTGACCCAATTTTGCAAACTACACCCCTCAGGGAATTCATCTAGGGGTATAGTGTACATTTCAAACCCCCAGGGGTTTCACCAATTTTGATACAACTGGGCAGTGAAAATGAAAAATTACATTTTTTTACACAAAAATGCAGTTCTGGCTCAAAATTTTTCATTTTCAGAAGGTATGAAGGAGAAAAAGCACCCCAAAATCTGTGCCCCAATTTCTCCCGAGTACGGCAATGCCTCATGTGTGACCAAAAAGTGTCAGGACTCAGAAGGGAAGGAGTGATATTTGGATTTTGCAGCACAAATTCTGGTGGAATGTTGGTGGGTGCTATGTCGCATTAGCAAGACCCCCAAAGCACCAATACAGTGGAACCCCCCCACAAGTGACCACATTTTGCAAACTACACCCCTCAGGGAATTCATCTAGGGGTATAGTGTACATTTCAAACCCCCAGGGGTTTCACCAATTTTGATACAACTGGGCAGTGAAAATGAAAAATTACATTTTTTTACACAAAAATGCAGTTCTGGCTCAAAATTTTTCATTTTCAGAAGGTATGAAGGAGAAAAAGCACCCCAAAATCTGTGCCCCAATTTCTCCCGAGTATGGCAATGCCTCATATGTGACCAAAAAATACCAGTTGGGTGCATGGCAGGACTCAGAAGGGAAGGAGTGATTTTTGGTGGTGGAATGTTGGTGGGTGCTATGTCGCATTAGCAAGACCCCCAAAGCACCAATACAGTGGAACCCCCCCACAAGTGACCCCATTTTGCAAACTACACCCCTCAGGGAATTCATCTAGGGGTATAGTGTACATTTCAAACCCCAAGGGGTTTCACCAATTTTGATACAACTGGGCAGTGAAAATGAAAAATTACATTTTTTTACACAAAAATGCAGTTCTGGCTCAAAATTTTTCATTTTCAGAAGGTATGAAGGAGAAAAAGCACCCCAAAATCTGTGCCCCAATTTCTCCCGAGTACGGCAATGCCTCACATGTGACCAAAAAATACCATTTGGGCGCATGGCAGGACTCAGAAGGGAAGGAGTGATTTTTGGATTTTGCAGCTCAGATTCTGGTGGAATTTTGGTGGGTGCTATGTCGCATTAGCAAGACCCCCCAAGCACCAATACAGTGGAACCCCCCCACAAGTGACCCCATTTTGCAAACTACACCCCTCAGGGAATTCATCTAGGGGTATAGTGTACATTTCAAACCCCCAGGGGTTTCACCAATTTTGATACAACTGGGCTGTGCAAATGCAAAATTACATTTTTTACACAAAAATGCAGTTCTGGCTCAAAATTTTTCATTTTCACAAGGAATGAAGGAGACAAAGCACCCCAAAATCTGTGCCCCAATTTCTCCCGAGTACGGCAATGCCTCACATGTGACCAAAAAATACCATTTGGGTGCATGGCAGGACTCAGAAAGGAAGGAGTGATTTTTGGATTTTGCAGCTCAGATTCTGGTGGAATGTTGGTGGGTGCTATGTTGCATTAGCAAGACCCCCCAAGCACCAATACAGTGGAACCCCCCCACAAGTGACCCCATTTTGCAAACTACACCCCTCAGGGAATTCATCTAGGGGTATAGTGTACATTTCAAACCCCCAGGGGTTTCACCAATTTTGATACAACTGGGCAGTGAAAATGAAAAATTACATTTTTTTACACAAAAATGCAGTTCTGGCTCAAAATTTTTCATTTTCATAAGGTATGAAGGAGAAAAAGCACCCCAAAATCTGTGCCCCAATTTCTCCCGAGTATGGCAATGCCTCATATGTGACCAAAAAATACCAGTTGGGTGCATGGCAGGACTCAGAAGGGAAGGAGTGATTTTTGGTGGTGGAATGTTGGTGGGTGCTATGTCGCATTAGCAAGACCCCCAAAGCACCAATACAGTGGAACCCCCCCACAAGTGACCCAATTTTGCAAACTACACCCCTCAGGGAATTCATCTAGGGGTATAGTGTACATTTCAAACCCCCAGGGGTTTCACCAATTTTGATACAACTGGGCAGTGAAAATGAAAAATTACATTTTTTTTACACAAAAATGCAGTTCTGGCTCAAAATTTTTCATTTTCAGAAGGTATGAAGGAGAAAAAGCACCCCAAAATCTGTGCCCCAATTTCTCCCGAGTACGGCAATGCCTCATGTGTGACCAAAAAGTGTCAGGACTCAGAAGGGAAGGAGTGATATTTGGATTTTGCAGCACAAATTCTGGTGGAATGTTGGTGGGTGCTATGTCGCATTAGCAAGACCCCCAAAGCACCAATACAGTGGAACCCCCCCACAAGTGACCACATTTTGCAAACTACACCCCTCAGGGAATTCATCTAGGGGTATAGTGTACATTTCAAACCCCCAGGGGTTTCACCAATTTTGATACAACTGGGCAGTGAAAATGAAAAATTACATTTTTTTACACAAAAATGCAGTTCTGGCTCAAAATTTTTCATTTTCAGAAGGTATGAAGGAGAAAAAGCACCCCAAAATCTGTGCCCCAATTTCTCCCGAGTACGGCAATGCCTCATGTGTGACCAAAAAGTGGCAGGACTCAGAAGGGAAGGAGTGATATTTGGATTTTGCAGCACAAATTCTGGTGGAATGTTGGTGGGTGCTATGTCGCATTAGCAAGACCCCCAAAGCACCAATACAGTGGAACCCCCCCACAAGTGACCCCATTTTGCAAACTACACCCCTCAGGGAATTCATCGAGGGGTATAGTGTACATTTCAAACCCCCAGGGGTTTCACCAATTTTGATACAACTGGGCAGTGAAAATGAAAAATTACATTTTTTTACACAAAAATGCAGTTCTGGCTCAAAATTTTTCATTTTCAGAAGGTATGAAGGAGAAAAAGCACCCCAAAATCTGTGCCCCAATTTCTCCCGAGTACGGCAATGCCTCACATGTGACCAAAAAATACCAGTTGGGTGCATGGCAGGACTCAGAAGGGAAGGAGTAATTTTTGGATTTTGCGGCTCAGATTCTGGTGGAATAAATGGTGGGTGCTATGTGGCATTAGCAAGACCCCCGAAGCACGGTGAAATGATGAACCTAAAAATCCATAGATGTGTGGTATATTTTAAAACACTCCTTTATACATAGGCCGGGTTTGTCGGGGCAAGTGTCACACTGGAAAATAGTTTGCTTTCTTATTCCCTTTTTATAGCAAACTTTGCACCTTTTTTGTGTCCTGCCCTTTTTTCCAGTGGAGGGGATTTCATCAGGAAAATGCTGCCCTGGTACAATACGGGGGCCAGTACTAGAAGTACTGGGGCCCTCTGCCTGCTGGTTCCCAAATACTAGGCCCTTTATGACTTCCTCTTGAAAGTGCATAAATGTCCCCCCTCTGGCCGGTAGAACGGAATAGCACGTAAGCGTTATACAGTGCCATCTGGATGATATACACGGCCAGCTTCTTGTACCAGATTTTTGTTTTCCGCAGGGCACTGTACGGCTTCAGTACCTGATCTGAAAGATCCACTCCGCCCATGTACCTATTGTAATCCAGGATACAATTAGGTTTTGAGGTGTGGGTACTGGTACCTCGTACAGGGACGGAGGTGGTACTGTCTCCGTGAATTGTTGTCAGTATAAGGACATCCCTCTTGTCCTTATATTTGACCAACAACATATTTTCGGTGCATATTCCCCTGCTTTCACCCCTTCTCATTACTTGGGCAATGTGCGTTTTTGGGAGGCCTCTTTGGTTCTTGCGCACAGTACCGCAAGCTGCTGTACCTCTTGAACCAAGGGCCATAAACAGGGGGATGCTGGTGTAAAAGTTATCCACATAGAGGTGATAACCTTTATCCAGGAAGGGGTGCACTAAATCCCAGACAATTTTTCCACTAACACCTACGAGGGAGGGGGGGCATTCTGGCGGTTCAATTCTTGAATCCTTCCCTTCATATACCCTAAACCTGTGGGTGTACCCTGAGGTGCTTTCACACAGCTTATACATTTTTATGCCATACCTTGCCCTCTTACTGGGAAGGTACTGGCGGAATTTAACCCTTCCTTTAAAATGTATAAGGGACTCGTCTATGCAAATGAATTTATCTGGGATGTACATCTCTTCAAATTTGGCACTGAAATGATCAATGACCGGCCTGACTTTGAATAGCCGGTCAAAGGTGGGATCATCTCTGGGTGGGCACTGTGCATTATCGTTGTAATGCAAAAATTTAAGGATCGTCTCAAATCGAGCCCGGGGCATGGCCATACGGTAAAATGGGGTGCTGTACAGAACATTTGTACTCCAATATTGCCTAATTTCTGGCTTTTTTACTATGCCCATATGAAACACCAGACCCCAAAACGTCATCATCTCTACTGCATCTACAGGGGTCCACCTAGCAAATGATGACGTGGGGTTTTGAGCAATAAACTGCTGGGCATATAAATTAGTTTGGTCCACCATTAAATTTATAAAATCATCAGAGAAAAATAATTTGAAAAAGTCAATTTCTCTGAGACCTGTGGAATCAAATTGGATTCCTGGCATGGCCAAAAACTCAGGAACCTGGGGCTCAAAATTGTCTGGTGGTGGGGTCCATACGAGATCAATTATTGGGGGGGGGGTCTCAGCTGCTCTACTGGGGCATCTTTGAGGGGGTCCCTCATCACTAGAGGAGGAAGAGGAGCTTAAGACGAAGCCTTCAAATTCCCCGCTTGCATCACTGGCTGTGTCAGAGTCAGAGGCAAGCATGGCATATGCCTCCTCCGCTGAATACATTCTTCTGGATGACTGGGATGACATTTGGGATGACATTTGGGATGACATTTGGGATGCCATTTTTATTTTTGTGTTACTGGTAGTGAAATGTTTCAACACGTGTATAGTGTAGGGGGGGGGGTACAAACTTTATTTCAACCCGGGGGGTATGTAGTGTGTAGTGTGTATGTAGTGCAGAAAAAAAAATACTTTATACAAAAAAAAAAAAAAATGAAGGGGTTAAAAAAAAAAAAAAATTGAATGGGTTAAAAAAAAAAATTGAAGGGGTTAAAAAAAAAAAAAAAAAGGTCCTGCGCCAAAAATTGAGCACAGATGTTGGTCAGTAACGTCCGTCACTGAACAGCGCTCAAAGGCAACAGGAATTTGATCAAAAAAAAAAAAAAAAGATCAACCCTGTGCCGAAAAAGCTGATCAGTGATGTACGTCACTGATCAGCGCACAGTGGCCACAGGACACCCACAAAATCACAGTGTGTGTAAAAAAAAAATTAAAAAAAGACCCCAAAAAAAAAAAGGTGATCAGTGATGCGACACTGATTACCAGTGAGGGGCAGCAGGTGCACAACCTTTGGTGCAACTGACAGTGCAACTGGCAGCAACTGGCAGGTATATATAAAAAAAAAAAACCTCTGCACCCCCAAAAAGTTGCTGATCACCTCAGATATAGCGATCAGCACAAAAGGCGGGGGCAGCAGACACAAAATTTAGCACTCTCTATCACTCTCTGTCACTATCTCTCTCTATCTCTCTATCTCTCACTATCTATCACTCTATGACACTGCAGCAGCAGCACTGACAGTTATATATATGAAAAATAACCCCTGCACCCCCAAAAAGTTGCTGGGGGTGCACAAAATGGGGGCAGCAGACACAAAATATAGCAGTCTCTATCACTCTCTGTCACTATCTCTCTCTATCTCTCTATCTCTCACTATCTATCACTCTATAACACTGCAGCAGCAGCACTGACAGGTATATATATATATAAAAAAAAACCTGCGCCCCCAAAAAGTTGCTGATCAGTTAATTTATACTGATCAGCACAAAAGGGGGGGCAGCAGTCAGTTATATAAAAAATATATAGCACAATCTGTCACTATCTCTCTATCTCTCTCTATCTCTCTCTCTATCTCTCTATCTATAACTATATCACACTGCAGCAGCACAAAATATAGCACTCTCTGACACTATCTCTCTCTATCTCTCTCTATCTATCTCTCTCTATCTAACGCTATTACACTGCAGCAGCACAAGTTCACAACACAGGAAGTCACAAGTAGTAACAGGATCCAGGAAGCATCCAGCACACTACAAGCAGTGATGAAGCAGTGATCAGGTAAGTATTTTGCTCGGTTCAGGTCAGTATACTGCGGCAGCTAGGCACGGTGACCGCACTGCACGCAATTCCAGACCGGAATGGCGTCTGCAGTGCAGTCACCGTTAGTTTAAATCCCCCTCCTTGGCTGTGATTGGTCCGTCGGTCCGACGAACCAATCACGGCCTTTGGGGGTGGGCGGGGTGAGGTGGGGTGACACCAGTGTCACCCTTACACCCCGCGGTGATTGGTGCTGTACTTTACAGCACCAATCACCTCCGATCGCGTGTCACCGGCGAACGTTATTCGCCGGTGACACAGAAAACGCTGTAATTGGCTGTTCACACTGAACAGCCAATCACAGCGATCGCCGACGGGGGGGCGGCATCGCAGCCCCACTGGGCATGCAGGGACATGTCTGCTGTCAGGGACAGCAGACATGTTGAAACTGTCACCGCGTCTATAGACGCGGTGACAGTTACAAGCCATGACGTACATTTACGCCATGTGTCGGGAAGTACTTCCCGACCATGACGTAAATGTACGTCAAATGTCGGGAAGGGGTTAATAATGAACTATTTGAGTCAGGATATGGATCTGGATCGAGCTGGGATCTGTACACTGGACTTTTAAAATGCCTCTGATTGGAGCTGTCTTGGGTTCAGAAAGGATGATGTCATCATCCAGAGCCCGGGAAAGCAGAGGAGACATGCAGCATGGCAAACTGGACAGATCAAGAGATTAGAGAGCTGCTCAGCATAAGGGGGTGGGAGGTGAAAATAAAGAGACATAACATGTACAGTGAAAGATGGTATTGTTTATAAGCAAAATAAAAAAAGAAACAACATTTTAATTAACCAAAAACGTTGTGATGACTTTTCTAATACTCAAATTTTGTAATAATGATGAAAGGGTTGTATCTACTATTGAAACAGTTCTTCAAGGTTTTCCTATTATGACCTCATAATTTTGAGCAAGAAAATGTCCATGTCTAATGACATTTATATATATATATATATATATGTATTTGCAGGGATTTCCCGGGACCAGTGTAAATGGGGCTGTTTATCCCGGGTCTAAGTGCAGCATGAAAGTTGATATTTCCGGGTTGTGACCCAGGATGCATCCTGAAACACACTCCTGGGTGTGACGCAGCTCTGCCAGTGTGAAAGGGGTATTACTGAGTGTGAAGTTTCACTGTGAGTTCTGCAATTTCTTTAAAAAAATGTAAAATTCAATGGAAACATATTACAGTGCTAGAGCAGATGAAGTATCTAAATGGATTGGAGCCTGTAATATGTGAAGAGTAGCAGACACAAATAGGACATTTAATTTGTTGACTGTGGGAAATATCTAATTAGTCCTGAAAATGTTGTGCTGACAAAAAACTGCTTTTTTCAAGATTTTTTATTACACCTTTCCATTTGTTACTTCTTTTTGTGTGAAAATATATAGGGTTCTCAAAAATAAGTAGACCTATGTTATATTGTCTTGTGTATCAATGGGTACAGATGAACGGTGGTGGGGAGGAGGGTTAGGCAATACTAAGTTGGGTTAATGTTAGGCTGTCGTTGTGGTGGTTAAGTATAGATTGCGGGCTACTGAGGTTAGGGTTTGTCACTAGCATGTTAGTATGCCAACTGAGGGACTTCCGACTGCAGACAAGTAGTATACTTTCCCTCCCCCTGATTCCAGCACTAACCCTCCCTCTTGGTAGACTACCCTTAATGCACCTCCACCTTCTTGCATCCTAACTATAACTCTTCCCAGTAGTGCTTAACCCTAAGCCTATGCCATGCGCCTAAACCTGACCTCCATCACACAGCCTAATTCCCCCCTTCTAAGTGCCTAAACCTCCTTCCCTTGGCCTAACCCTAACCTTTCCCCCCTACAGCCTAACCCTAAGTCCCCACACCTTCACCTCCCTCCCTCCTAATGCTAAGGTTCCCCACACACTTACGCTTGGGATCCTGGCAGTCGGGATTCTGCTACCAGCATCCTCATCAATGTTGGCATTCCAGTGCCAGTCTCTTGGTGGTAGTAGGGATGCCAGTGTCTGGTTGATAACTGCCAGAATACCATCCGCCAGGAACGCATGCCCTATCAATGCCTGTTTACCTATAGATGATCAGTGCGCTTACCACTTTGTCTGTCTGTTGTTATCCAGTCTTGCTTTATTGCTTTTTTTTTTTTCGTTCACAATTTGAAAGCATTGCAGAAGATGCTGGAGCTATATACTGTAAGTTTTGGGGGGGGTTTGTAGTTATCCGCACAGACCAACAATAATATTTCTGATTCAGCTGTTTCCAGACTTTCTAAGTGTTCTAAAGTCCTATAGTTTCTGGAGGTGCTCCCTGGGAATATTATAATGCGTATTGAAAAAAAAAGAGGAAAAGGATTCCCAATTCGAGGCACTCATTCAACTGATATCAAGTGTATTGATTCCCGTTGAGAGTATCCACCACTCCATTAATTTGCAACGTTTTAATCACTTTATTTTCCATTAATTTGCACTTATATATGTTTGTCTATATTTCGCTGGCTTGCAGCTATTTTTAATCAATATAAATAAAAGGTATATTTTAACACTAAACTTGTCGGTGGATACTCTCAACGGGAATCAATACACTTGATATCAGTTGAATGAGTGCCTCGAATTGGGAATCCTTTTCCTCTTTTTTCTTCAATAGCTATATACTGTAAGTAACTGCCAATACATAAAATAAATATTGTCTAAGTAAGTTTTAAAATATTTAATTTGCCTTTATTTTTCCAAAGAGGATGTCTCCACAAACAAGGTTAATATCCCTTTCACACCACATCTATAACTGGTTATTGCTGGGCAAACCGGGTTCAGTGTGAAAGATTCTGACCCGGAATCAAAATCCTGGGTCAGAACTAGCTTAAGCAGTGCGAAAGCGGTAAAGTGAATGTAGTAGTGATAAGTGACACAATATGTCAAAGCTAAATAGGATATTACATTGATAATACCTCTTTCATAAAGCATTTATAACCCAGGTTATTACAGTGTGAAAGCTCCAAACTAAATTGACCAACCCGGCAAATTAAACTAGGTTGTAAGAAGGATTAAACCCAGGTTGCAATTTGTATAATAGGCGAACCGGGTTCAGTGTGAAAGGGTTGCTTCAGGGATGGAGCCTGGTCAGACCTGGGATCAAAAATCTCTGGTTGAACCAAGCTTTAGCAATGTAAAAACAGTATAAAGTCGCCCATACACGGTCCGTTAAACGGACCGTGTATGGGGACCTTAAGATACTGTAGATTGCTTTAGGTAACTTGAACAAAAGTTTTTTTGATAATAGTCTATGGATAGAACTCTGGGGTAGATGTATAAAGCTACATTATGGGGATTAAGTGGTTCAGAGCACAGTATGTGTGCTGATACCACTTCTCCCCCATGTTTGTTTGGCTGCTGTGTTGTACATAACAGGGACACACAGAGAACCGGTCTGTATTGGCGCTGCTATCTAAAACAAAGCATTCCGATAATGCAGGGCAATGTAGGAACATTCCAATGGCCATCAATTCCAAAAGCTAAAGATGATGTTACCTTATCCACCACAATAAGAACAACACTGTCCTAGTCTATGGTGGGTGCTGGCATCTGGTCTGGGCTGGAGATCTTGCGTGAGTAGCAAGATCTCAAACATGCCCAGTAGAGCCGGCTGGGCAGGGAGGCACAATGTGTCAGCAAGCAGTTGATGTGATGTGCGCTGAAGGGGTGCTGCCAGAGGAAGATTTAGACCTCATGGGGCCCTAGGCAAGATGTCAGTTTGCTGCTCTCCTGAAACAACCCACTGCTCTATGCTCCTCTGGGAATGTTTTGGATGGCCAGGGTATCTTTAGGGGACTGTTTGGGACCTGGTGGGTTATAGCCAGGAGCCTACATTGCCTTGTAGAAAATCCACCTCTGGATGTCACCAGAGGGGAGAGTTTTTACTCTTGCAGACAAGATATTAGTACATCATGTAGTTGTAGCTTCCTCCTTCTCCTCGGCAATGAGGGAAAGCAGGAAATGTTATAGTGGCCCCATTAGATTCACTATCTACCCCCTCTGTATAGAATATGAAGCATTGTATCTTCAGAGCACATGAGTAGATCATAAAGTGTTTATTTGTGAGGGTAAAGATCCTGAGGTGTCAATTGTTTTATTTGGCAATATTTTTACATGGTAATATGAATATCTTAAAATAAGTACAGTACTATCAGCACATGGCACTTGACTATAAGGAACAAAGTCAAGTGTAACTCCAACAATGTTCATGTTCCAAAGACTATGGGCAAAAAAAATCTGTCCAAGAAGATTCCAGGATTAGTATTTTGAATGTTCTTCATAGGTGCAAAGAGTGGGTACAAAGTATCATGGCTTCAGCCTGTCTAAGGGCCTGGACTTCTATGTAGTACAGCAATGCCCCCTAGATGATATGATATAGACAATAAGCTATGTCCATGTTGCTACATGCTTGTCCATTCTTTCACCAAGTATCAGACCTTAAACTTTATCCTGAGAGTACTGGTGTTACAATACAATATTGCATTGCTTTCATTCAATTGATCTCATCTGTGATGCATAATTAACACACTGTACGCACTGTTTTCTGAAAAGTGAAATACTGGTTAATGTTGGATTTCAGAGGCTTCAACAGTCTCTTCATAGCTGACTTCACTTCTGTGTTTTTCAGGCTGTAGATGAGAGGATTTAATAAAGGCACAGCTGCTGCGTTAAACAGTGAAAAAAGTTTGGGGGACACAGTGGAGTTTTTTAAAATTGGCGGTAAGTAAAGCGTCACATAAAGAAGAACGACAACGGTCAGGTGTGAGGAACATGTGTAGAAAGCCTTACGTCTGCCTGTACCGGTGTGAATTTTGAGTATGGCGAGTATTATGAAAATATAAGGGATAACTGTCATTAGTAAGGGTAGGAGCCCTAATATTACTGTGCTTTCTATGTCAATCAAGAGCTTTAGCATTGACATTTCATTGCATGAAATTTCCATAAGTTGTAAGACACTACAGTAGAAGTGGTCTACATAATTGGAGGTATAACAAGTGAAATGTGATAAAAAGTAAGTATGAGGAATAACTTCAATAAAACCTGACATCCAGCAAAAGAAAGCTAAGAGTACACAGACTTTAGGACTCATGACCATGCGATAATGTAATGGATTGCAGATGGCCACATATCGATCATAACTCATGGCAGCCAATATAAGCAATATTGTACTCTGCAAGGCCATGAAGAAGTATGCATGTGTCATACATTCTGCAAAGGATACAGTTCTATTTCCTGTGACAAATGCAGTAAGGATCTTATTTAGAGTGAAAGATGTAGAAAAGATGTCCAGGATGGATAAGTTCACCAGAAAGAAGTACATGGGAGTATGTAGATGTTGATCACGAATGACCAGGAGAAGAATGGTCATGTTGCCACTGAGAATGGAAAGGTAAAGAAGTAAAACCAGAAGAAAGATTGGAAGCATCAGTTCAGGAACTTCTGAAATCCCTCTTACTATAAAATAGTATATTGTTTGGTTGGTCTTGTTCATCTTGATGGAACTTTATATGGAATGAACCTAAGGAAATATAATCTGTTTTATTAATAGAAATTTTTAAACACTTTGTTCCCACCACCTGGACTTGAACCCTTGTCATGGACTTAAAGAAAAAAAAAATAGGTTCCACCAAACAACAACTGCGCCACAAATTGACTGCAGCTGGAACTTCTACTTAGGAGACTGCCAGACTCCAAAACAATATACAACAACACAATATAGTAGAAATAACCAGCGCTGGTTCTATCAAATGTTCCAGAGGGGACCCTTGCCACCACACTGACCTGGTGGAAGTGCCCTATGTGCACATAAAGCTATCTTTTGATAGCCGTCTGTGCACAGCGGTTTTCTTCTTATGCCAGTAATGGATAGCAAGAAAACAATGGTCCTTCCCTCATCTCTCTTGGCTCTGTGATAAGGTTATTTAGAACAATACTGACCTTGAACACAGGCCCTATTTTCCTGTAAAGGTTTCTTTGGCCACAAAATGTCAATCTTTGCGCTCTCTCAGGATATCACTCAATCATCCACACCACGTCCCCATAAATAAAGGACTCACCTCCAACAGAGGCCCTATATGCCTCAAAAGGTATCTTTGTACACTTCCAGTGATGGGTTTACTTCAAGGATTTTCCAGGTCAGGCAGAAGACTTATATATTTATTCCAGAAGACATCACAAAACGGTACATAAAATGGATAAAAATGATAAAAAAACATCTAAAAAAATCTACACCTGAATGTGGAGACTACCAACCTTTTCTCATCATGGACTTACCATGATGAAGTTACCTGGACATGGTGGAAAAGCCCATAACCCAGGTCAAGGATATGCAAAAAAAACTCTACTAACTGCAAACTTTATTTAAAATGTATTACAATTCTAATGAGTAATGTTTAAATAGTACACCTGAATCTTTTTTCTATTTGCGTGAGCCGTATAACCAATGCAAGGTAATGGTACTGATTATCCAATTTAAATGTATATATCTCTAATTTATTATTTCTCCAAGACTATAACAGGGTAAGGTGTAATCAGGGATATTGCTAGACTCTTTAGGGAGTCAGGTAGATTGCCATATTTCACAAAGTCTCCCTGACAATCAAGGAGCGTTGGCAAGTATGCTCTAAAGGGACCTTATTATAATTATAGTGGATTATATTTGAAATATAAGTAATGCAGCTTCTTATCCCAGTAGTCCTAATTATTCTACACAATTCTAAAGATAAAAAACCACACATTATACAAGTAATGAGAATTTTCTGTAAATATGCACATAGGGACCACATTGTCACCACACACATTTCACATTTAAAAAAAAATATTTTTTGAAGATTTTGCAAAACTACAATTTTCAAATTTTCATGCAAACAAAAGCAGAATATGAGCAAACTGAAGCTAAAGGTCACAGTGCATTCTTTAATCCTACACAAATTATAATGGTCAAGTGTAGTGTGAAGCTCAAACTTAAAAATAAAATAAAATCTTTTATTTTTTTTCCTTGTTACTATTTTTCTTAAATAAACGATTTTTTGCTAAATACATATTTTGCTAAATTTCATATTGTATTTCCCCTATCAGTGAGTTATTGAAGACTGGAAATGCAAAGCACCTCACCTTGCAAAAATAAATGAACACAAGTAAATTGAAGAATACAGGAGTAGGATTATAAAACGTTGTCAGCCAACACTGTGTAACGGTCAATATGCAGTTTGTTCTGGAAGAATAAAATCTGTAATACTAGATACCTCGAGGATAAACAAAAATCAAATTCTGATTTGAAAATTAAGCTGAATTCAGCAAGAAATTAATATTATTATTCACAGTGTACGATCAAAAGAAAATAAAGATCAATTTCAAAATGTAGCAATTTTTATAATATCATAGACTGAGAACTGGAAATTTACATCAAGATTAATTTAATTTAAAAATAAGTTTAAATATTTTCTGATCATATACAGTATATACAGTATCACTGATGGCAAACACAGAAATGTACAGTAAAGGTGCTTTAACTTCTTACATGGAGAACTAGTTAGTATTTATAGCTTTCTGATACCTGGGAGATATGGTCCATGTGGATTTTGAAGTATTGCCAAAGGGAAACAGAAAATTGTGTAAACAAGGACAATGGTTCCTATAAAATATAGACTTCTATTAATGTGTTTTTTTTGTTTGTTTTATTCAAATTGTTATGTTTTGATTGTAATATTCCCAATCACTGATACAGAAACTAAAGCAAAAAGGGGGTATATTCTGTGTATACCCATTTTGGCATCAAAACAATATAATTAATTCAATAATAACAATGGTGCATTTAGACAAAATTTAATTTAAACGCTATTATTGGTTAACTGAAATTATTTTTACACATATAAAATATAGTTGTATTAGATTATGCAAAATATGTATATAATCTAAAATATAGTTTGCATTAGATTATGCAAAATATGTAATTGTATAAAAACCTAATACCTGTTTACACATGGGGGCAATCAGGACGGACAAAAACACACATATAATCCAAATATAATCCAAGTGGCTGGGAAATATTTCATTTTTCCCTTATTCGGGTGTTAAAGTATATAGTCAATTGAAGCACAATTGCCAACTGATATAAATACTATTGGGGTATCCAATTACCCTCGATAAAAAATCAGGAGTGAAAGACGTCAATTGTTTTGCTATTTTTCACAGCAATTTTTTTTCTTTATGTTCCACACTGGAGGTAAGCATAAGTGTATCGCCTGCTATGAATTATTCTGTACTGCAGGGGTGGCCGGACTTTTGCAACCCGGGATCTACTTTTTGTACACTTACTTACCGGGGACCTACCAGAATCTCCCCCTGTGTAAAATATACCCCTCCAATGCAATACAGATGGAGTGCCTCTCAACCAGCGCCAGAGATCGCCAGAATATGCCCATTGGTTGTTGCTGGCGGAAAGGCTCTCCATCTGACTGGGATGCGTGAGCATCTCACACGCACGCGTGTCCCAGTCAGCGGAAACCCTGCCTGTCTCAATTTCAGGGAGACAGGCAGGGTTGGGGGCATGTGGGGAGGTGGTGGGGCTGGCGACGAGGAGGCAGTGAACGGCAGCGGGGATCTCCATCGGAATGGGGCACGCAAGCATCTTGTGCGCACGTGCCCCCTTCCAACGGATGGTGACACCTGGCGGCTAGCGAGGGCTGACGATTCTATCGCCAGCCCTCTTAAAGCTGAGAGGGGCTCCTTCTGGGATGCAGTCAAAATCCCGACAGTCAAAATCTCGACGGTCAAAATCCCGAATGGGTCATAATACTGACAAGGACAAAATCCTGACAAGGACAAAATCCCGACATTTAAAATCCCGACAAGGACAAAATCCCGACATTTAAAATCCCGTCAGGGTCAAAATACCGACATATAGAATGTACAGGTGAAACAGTCAACATGACTTTCCGTCGACAGGTCGCAAGGTCGACATGGGCTTTTTCACTGTTTTTTGACCTGACATGTGCCGACAGGCGGTATTTCATGCCCTACCATCCCCTAGGGCATGGTGGGAGAATAAAATAGTGTGCCGAGCGCAGCGAAGCATTGCGAGCGAAGCGAGCTATGCAAGGGGCTGCGGTTCACCTCCAACTGTGTCCATGTCAACTGTGTCGACATTTGGGTAAAAAAACAGTGAAAAAACCCATGTCGACCTCGCGACCTGTCAATGGAAAGTCATGTTGACTGTTTCACCTGTACATTCTATATGTCGGTATTTTGACCCTGTCAGGATTTTAAATGTCGGGATTTTAAAGGTCGGGATTTTGTCCTTGTCGGGATTTTGTCCTTGTCGGGATTTTGTCCTTGTCGGTATTATGACCCATTCAGGGTTTTGACCCTGTCGGGATTTTAACCGTCGGAATTTCATACTGAATCCCTCCTTCTGTACTTCTGATACAGGGAATGTGCCCCAACTTCACATTCTGACAGAGGGAATGTGCCCTATCCGCAGTTTCTGACACAGGGAATGAGCCAGAAATTCACATTTTGACGCAGAGCCATAAAACAACTCAGTTCAACTGGGACCAACAGAGATCCTGTCCCTGTCATGTAAAATCCCCCCCACATTGCACGCACCAACCACAGTACACACTTTAATGATAAATTTGTCTGCTGCTGCCGCTCAACCTTCCTGCCCCACCATAACAAGCACCTTATTTAAAAAAGTATGTCTCACATTTTATTCTGGCCGCCACTGCCGCTCCACCTTCCTGCCTCCACTGCTCAGCTCTCCCGCCTCCTCCGCATAGCTTTCACAGCTTCAGACGAAAGCTCTCCATTCCTGCATAGCGCACCCGTGCAATGCACTGCTGGGAACGCTGAAGCCAGAAGAGGCTTCAGAAGGAATGTTTGGGTAACAGTGGCTTAATACTTTAGAAAATGATCGTGATCTACCTCCAGAAGGTCCGCGATCGACTGTTTGGCCACCCCTGCTGTACTGTATCTATACTCATATCTAAGGGTTTGACTATTATCCAGGAGGTTTGGAGTTCATATCACCTATATCAAGACCTGAGAAGTGTTTACGGTAAAGGAGAGAGATACAGGAGATACTAGCAAGCTTTAAGCTGCAGTTCAACATTATTGTATATGCTTGATACAGGGCAGTAGAGAGCCTGACGTGGCCCAGGTACTTTTCAGGGGGTGTGCTTATGCACCTTAGAATAAAATACAGAAAGAAAAGTACTTCTAGCACCTCCCTGACCAAGCTGCAGCCCAGCACACAGTAGCAGATGCTGGGTTGAGAAGACCTGCCTGGTAATGGGGGTCCCTCTAGGCCTCTTCATCAGTTACAATTACATATTTTTTAGCATGCAAGATGGAGCAGCTCCTATCGCAGATGCTCCTGGTGATCAAATCGTCAACCGCCAGCCATCGTCTGCCGGAAGGGGGCGCTCGTGCGCCCCATTCCGACTGAGCCCTCCGCCACTCGCTGCAGATCCCCTTTGTTTCAGCCACAGTTATGGTAGACCCTCTTGCTGAAATGGTTTGTTAAACTGTGCATGTCCTGTTTATGTAGGACAAGTTCATCTTGCACCTCTTTTATTGGTGGGGGTCCAAATGAACCAATTACTATTTTGCCAATTATTATTTTAGCACAGTTTTTCAAACTGCCATCCTGTCTGCTGGTGCAGTGCCACTCCTAGATGCTCCACGTGTTTGTGCCACCCACTTATGTGGCTTAGCATAGTCATCCAGCTACCTCGGGGGAAACCTTGTGCTCTAAAAGCAGGTGTGAGGTGTTCAGGATAGGTGGAAATTAATGTTATTGAGATTAAATAATAGCACCCCCCCCCCCCCCCAATTCTGTGACTTTTGCAGTTTTTAATGTTGTTTGGGGGGGGGGGAGTCCTTAGGACTAAATAAACACACACATACAACACACACACAGTATACATACACCCGGTACACATATAAACATCATACATACACATACATCATACACACACAAAATATACAACATACATACCACACACACAGCATTTTTAGATTGTAAGCTTGAGAGCAGGGCCCTCCTACCTTTGACTGTCTGTAAATACCCTGTTTGTTGTATCACTGTTTCCTTTTGTAAAGCGCAGCGGAATATGCTTCGCTATATAAGAAACTGTTAATAAATAAATAAAATACATACATACATATACAACACACACTCATACATAGATACATACATACACAACACACACAGCATACATACACTTCAAACACACGGCATACATACAGTACATACATACATACATACATACATTACATACATACATACATAACACACATACAGCATACATACACACTTACCAAGTGAGGAGGACAGGAAAAATCAGTCACTGCTAGAGCGGAACTGCAGCTGCTGGACGTGCTCAGCAGCTTCCTCTGCTGGTGCCTGTAGAATAAACACCTTCTGGCTCTGGAGCTCTCAGTGAGGAGCAGCAGCTGTTCCCCTAATATGCAGCACGGATGATCTCTGCTAGACCCCAGACAGAGAAGAGCATGTTTCTGACTGCATGAGGGGCCCCTCAGGGAAAAAGGGGGTCTCAGTTTAGGCACTAAAGAAAACTTAGGGTTCAACCATCCACCAATACACCACAGTGGAAAAGCATGAACCACACTGGCTACTTATGCATTGGACCACTATCCACTTCCAGGACAGACACAGCAAAATCCTGCATTCCATCTAACCACCGTACAATTGTGAGGACCAGCATACGGACAACTTGTCTGGATTCTCAAATTGTCCTCCATCAGTTTGGTCATTGGTAATTAAACTGCAAAACATTTATTAAGTCTTAAGAACTCATCTTGGCCTCACCAGTGACTATAGGAACTAGCATATTTTCCCTTCTCGCTATAGTGGTAACATAGGCGAATCTAGGGGGTGGTTCGGGGGTGCCCATTTTGTAGCTAAGGGATGGGGCTTTCCAACGAGTCCAGCCCCGTTTCTCTAGCCCCCTGGGAACCGGAGATACTGCCAGGCAAAGCTGGAATGCTTTCCCTATAGGATAACATGGGACTAATTCCGCTAATTCCGACCCCTACCCAGTTCAACGGCTGCCAGTTCCCCCTTCTCGAGGTTGATCTCAGTCTAACCCAAATCGCTGGGCCTTCAATCTGATACCAGGCTGGATCCATATGGGTTAATTGGTTCCAGGGATATTGAGGTTAAACCATTTTTTTTCATTTCTTAAATGTAATTTCATGACTGTTTATGTTCTTTGAGGGCAGATTTCTCTGCAACCAAACAGCCCAGTTTCACGGGACCATTCGTGAAAAATCATGAAGCCAACTCAAAAGTTCTTCAATATGATACTGGTCTCATGTAAATGGGTCAGTTGGTTCCGAAGATATAGCAGGTTGGTTAAAGGGGGGTAGGGAGAGGGGAGTGGTAGTCTCTCCCCCTCACACCAGAAAATGCAGGGACTAGGCTGGTGTATAAGGGGTCAGCCTGGGAATGTCCCTGCATGATCCTGGGACCATATTCCTGGGTAAATCCCTGCATTTTCTGTTGTGAAAGGGGTATTATTTCAAACAGCCGTGACCTGCAGTGCTCTGAATACAGCCGGGCAGCCCCCTGCTCTCTGCTCAGCTGTCAATGACTGTCACCCCTGCAGCTTCTGCTCCAATTCTACTCCCCGCTTTCACCTCAATCCGCCCCCCCCTATTAATCATGTGGTGCCGGCGCCCGGCGTGCTCCCCCGACGTCACGCACAACAACAGCGTGCACAATATTTCAAATGTCCACTCGGCTAGAGTGGACACCAGGAGGGGAGTGGGAGCGTGCTCTGCGCTGCGCTCTGCTCCTCTCCCCATAGAAGCAGCTGCACCTCTCTCCATCTCTCCCTGCAGCAGCAGCGAATGCTCATATAAAAATTTACAGTAAATGGCACTTTTGGAGGCATTTCATAAGGGACGCTACAAGTGGCGGTATGTGGGTGCATTGCGCACAATGTGTGGCTTAATGTGTAAGGGGCATTACGGTGTGCTGCATCATGTGTAAGTGGCATTATGTGTGCAGCATCATGTGTAAGGGACATTATGTGTGCAGCATCATGTGTAATTGGTACTATGGTGCGCGGCATCATGTGTAATGGGTACTATGGTGTGCGGCATCATGTGTAATGGGTACTATGGTGTGCGGCATCATGTGTAATGGGTACTATGGTATGCGGCATCATGTGTAATGGGTACTATGGTGCCATCAAGCAAGAACCCCCTAGCAATGAGCACGTATGTAAGCAGCACTTATGTGGCAAATATGCCTTAGGCGCTAGAGATAACTGGGGTGTAACTTGCTACCCAGCAGCCACCACATGAGAGGGTTGCCAACCTCCAAACTTACAAAAACACAAACAAAGATGTGGGGCGCTCTTGGGTACCAGGATGATAAAAATTTATTAAACACACAATTTTACAAATAACACACAATTAATGTACAATATGCATGAAAAGCAGAAACTTATAAATAAAAATAGAAATAAAAATAAATATAAAAATGAATTTGGGCAATTGGTAGATAAAAGCACATCCGACTATTTAAGGTGCAAATATTTACTCAGATTATTCCACAAGTGTGACTCTCTTCTCTGCCCTTTTATTAGGGTCTGGCAGGTGGATATATGCAAATGTATAGGGTTCAGTTCCTTATGCAGGGCTTACAGTGTCCACTTATTTAACTGAGACCAGGTGTAGATACAGATGGCTAGTGTGCACACTATAATTATTGTTGCAGGGTAGTGCTTGGCAAAAAGCGGTATTTTTGAAGCAAGAAAGGGAACAAGGACTTCTGTTTTTGAATGAAGTGAAACAGTGTCCGTCCTATCCCTTTTCAGGCTCTTACCAGTGGATGTCTGCTGGCGTTTCAAACTTTCACTGGATGGAAGGGTCAGCACCGCAGCGCCCGCTCTCTCTTTCCTCCACTCGGCTTTAGGGAATGATGTTGCCGTTCAGCCGGTTAGTGAGATGTAACAAGAGCCGCTTCCTCCTACAGCCTTCTCCGCTTGGAGACGCACACGGCGCTCTGCCACAGCGTACGTGGGTAGCGATGGACTTTGCGGCTTGGAGGAAGTGTAGATAGTCGGCTCAGCGTCTACCGGGTATTCTGGTGTAGAGAGTGTCCTTCCTAGGTCCTTGCTGGAATGCGTTTCGCCGCACACTGGGCGGCTTTCTCAACCAAGTATCAAGTTCTTGCCATCAAGCAAGAACCCCCTAGCAATGAGCACGTAGGTAAGCAGCACTTATGTGGCAAATATGTAATAGACATTACGGTTTGTTATATAGTATGTAATGGGCATCATGATGTGTGGCACAATGTGTAATGGGCATTATGGTGTGTGGCCTTATGTGTAATTGGCATTAAAACGTGTGTCTTTATGTGTAATGGGTATTACGGAGTTTGCTAAAAGGTGTAATGGGCATTACTGTGTATGGTCTAAAGCAGGCATGTCCAACGTTGGCACTCCAGATGTTGTGAAACTACACATCCCAGCATGCTTTGCAATAGTTTTACCATTCTGTAATAGCAAAACTGTGGCAAAGCATGCTAGGATGTGTAGTTTCACAACATCTGGAGGGCCAACGTTGGACATGCCTGGTCTAAAGTGTAATACCACACCCCTTTTTGCGATGCCACGCCTCCTTCCCATGAGGCCACGCCCCCTTTTCCCCGCACGGCTCTGCCGCTCAAAGGTCCCCCTGCTATTATGTCTAGATCTGGGACCACCCATTACCATAATTCTAGATTCGCCTGTGGGTGGTTATAATTTATATTACCTTTGATATTGTAACATGTTAATCAGCACGTACTTGATTTTATAAAAAAAAAAATTAAATTCTTTTTATACATTATATAAGTATATTTGTACTGACAACCACACTCTATGTTAATTTTTATGGTAGAATTTTATTTATGAACACTGTTTTCTTTGCTTGTTGATCATGTCATCCCCCCCCCCCCCCCAAAAAAAAAGCACCATCACCATCCAATGTATTGACTATTCATGCTGCCCCTCCTCCCTCACCATTTACAAATTAGAAGAATAAGTTATAATGTCAAAAATAACAAAAAAAGGAGAACCCCCTGGCCATCAGCCTAGCTGGGCTCTCATCCAAGTGAGCATATTGTGTCACCCCCTCCCCCGCCTCGCTAGTATCACCCCTAGTGCCTGGTGTGCCTAGTGGGTAATTATTAATTATACAAAAGTTAGGTGTGCTAAAAAACACTAAGTTAGAATGAGGTGGTGTCAAGGAAACACAATTGTTCAATACAGAACTAAAATGTAAGTGTTCACACATAAGAGGGAAGGGGGGAAGTGGTGACTTCAGCCATCCCTGTGTCCTTTCCTCTTTTGCCTTAACACTTATAAGAAATTCTCTTTAATAATCATGTAATAAAGGTGAGGGTCATCTGTTCCTTTCATCATTAAAGAGGTCCACCCATAGTGTATGGATGAAATATTTAACAAAAAATAAATGAAATATCCCATACTGTAGATTAAAGCCATTTATTGTAAACTTCTAAATATGAACATGCCTTAATATACTATATAAATAAAGAATGTCATAAAGGAAGTTACATTGGTCTCCTACAAGAGTTCATATAAAATGAAGACTTGGAAGTGTCCGGTGTTAGAGATGTAATGCCCTGGTGGCTGCACCCAATGAGCCCTGATTCCAAAGGTCCTCTTAGTAATGTGAATCTGTATCTAAAGAGGAACTCTCCTGAGAACAATGAGTCTTTGTCAAGGCAATGTGAGTGACGAGAGCATGCCATTTTTGGCCAATCATAATGTGCTGATGGATGTGTGTGCTATGCAGAGTGTTGAACATGTGAACTTCTAACAGATACTCCCCGGTGGTGCTCTCTGCACTGTAGCTGTGGTACCAGGCTCCTACTCCCCCCATCTTAGGGACTTATTGAGACTCCCAGCATTCTAAGCCATGGTGCTGCCTCTTCCTATCCATGGTGCCACCTCTGTCTCCTTCCCATGACACCACCTCCTCCTCCCTAGTATCTCTGAATCCCCGACTCCTTACAAGGCAGGCACCACAGTTGCAAGTCAGATTTATGGATGCCAAAGGAGATTAAAGCTTGACCACCCAACCTAAAAACATTCTGACAACACTGCTAGTACCAAATAAACTGCAAACGGGCTTATGAACCTAGTAGATGGATTTATCACAGTTTCATTTAAAGCATTTTTGATTTGCAAACGCTTTCTTTACATCCTTATTTCTAAGTGTGTAAATAACTGGGTTTAGCATTGGAGTTATGACAGAATATAACACAGATACAAGCTTGTTTGTTAAAACAGCAGACCTGGTGATTCGAATATAGGTAAAGGCCATGCTTCCATAGTAGACACAAACTACAGTCAAGTGAGAAGTACACGTGGAGAATGCCTTATGGCGCTCGTGGGAAGAAGGTATCTTCAGAATTGTCCATGTTATGTAAAAATATGACACAAAGATGACCAAGAGGGAGCTTACGAGGACAAACAAGGACACAAAAAAATCAATCAATTCCTTAAACCAAATGTCCCCACAAGCTAATATCAACAGTGGGGATGCATCACAAAAGTAATGGTCAATTTTATTAGGGCCACAGAAGTCCAGTCTAGTCAGAGACCAGATGGTAAGCACTGGTGTAAAAAGACCACTTATCCAGGAACAACCAAGGAGGCACAATACTTTCTTGTCTTGCATTATCATAGCATATCGTAGGGGGTTGCAAATCGCAACATAGCGGTCATATGCCATGGTTGCTAGAAGGTAGCACTCTGTAGCACCTAGGAATGTGAATATGAACAGCTGCGTGACACAGCCATTGTAGGAGATCTCCTGGTTTCCACTAATAATGTTAGCCAGCAGCTTAGGTAACGTTACATTGATATACCAAATTTCTAAGAAGGAAAGGTTGCCAAGGAAAATGTACATGGGTTTCTGGAGTTTGATGTCTTGGGACACCAAAACAACAATCGCCAGGTTTTCCAAAATTGTGACTATGTAAATTAGGAGAAATATAGTAAAGATAGTAATCTGGTAATGAGGATAATCTGAAAATCCAACCAGGAAGAACATACATACTGTTGTCTTGTTTGACATCAACAAGGGTTAAAAGCAAATGCCAATGTAGATTGTTGGAACACAACAAGCTCAGCTTATTTCATGTTATATTATATAGACAACCTGGTATTTTGAAAACCTGCAAAGACAAAATATACATTACAGTATGTTCTGCATGTCCCATAAATAAACATTTAATGAAAATGTAGAATTAATTTTGCCACCTGGACTTCGTCATCATACCTACTGTAGAGAAGAGTTATTATAAACATGTGGCTTGAGTGAGGTGAACTCATTAGTCAGATGTTCTTTCCTTAACCCTTTGTGCCAAGTCAATGTGTCAAAATAGGTGGGAACTTGCCAAGCAAACATTTTTATTCATCATAATGACCTTTAATGTTTTCCTGATATAGGAAATATAATCTTTTTTTTTTACACAACATTTTTTTCATTTGAATTTATATAACAAATTTGAACGACACTGGCATTTATAGAGGATATTTAGAAAAACTCTCACAGAGATAATGGCACTCAAAGGGTTAAGGTACATGTTCAAAAATTCTCTGTAAAGCGCAGCGGAATATGTATGCGCTATATAAGAAACTGTTAATAAATAATACTAATAATAATTTAGGTAATGCAAACCTAAAATATACACAATCAAGAGATTGTTTGTGTATTTTCACAATCATATGATTACAGTACGTCAAATGAGACCTTTAAGCTTAATTCAACTAATGTTTGCTATTGTTTTTGTTATCAGTATTCATCACCGGTCTGTGTGCTTTGATTTAAAAAGGGGCGGAACAACCCTTGGCGAATAATATCAGAGTGTTTAGAACAGAAAATTTACTGAGTCCTAGTAATTGTTTTTAGTCATTGGGCAGATATTGGATATGATTCAGACCTGATCGCTGATCTGCGAGTTTTCGAAGCCCAGCGATCAATAAACGCCACCCCCCCCATTTTATTATTTTTATTGATTACTTATAAGCCCTCACTTGATTAATAAAAAAGCCACTAACTGATATTTTTATTTTTTATTATGTATACTTATTTACTAAGTAGGACAGATTACAGGTGCAGTACCTGCATGTAATACCCATTTACACTTTATTCAAGATGGAATATGGTGCAGTACAGTGAAAATATTTGGCAGTTACTTGTACATTTAAGGCTGCCAGTACTATCACAGGCATCTAAGTGCCACCCCAAAAGATGTGCTGCCCCTGGGCACATGCCTCACGTGCCCAATGAGATGTTCGGCTCTGAATGCATGTTGAATGCATTGGGGAATATAAAAAATAATGGTATAAAAAAAATCTGAATCAGAACAGAGCATCATCCTACGGACCCACTATGGAGTCCAACAGGGTACTTTTATGGGCGATTGGCCCTGTCATTGTGATGCTATTGTCTACTTTTACAAGGACTAATGCAATTAGTCTGCTTGTAAAATAAATTGTGTTTTATTTACCAGTCTTTATCCAAAATCAAACCAGATTTTGAGTTTGATCTAGTTTATCTCAGTTTCAAAAAAAGTCATACAAACTGTCACTTTGGATGGATTGATTAGCTGGTGTGGAAATGTTTACCTTAGCATTGTACTGTATACAGTATACTGTGTTTGTACGGTTTGATACAGCATGCTTAGCTTATGCACTCAGTTTTTTTTTCTATTGTCATGGGCAGCATGAATGGTGTTGCAGGTATGGCCAAACTATAGCCCTCCAGCTGTTACAAAACGACAGTTTTATTTATTTATTTACAGTTTCTTATATAGCGCAGCAGATTCCGTTGCGCTTTACAATAGTTTTGCTATTAATGAGGAGGTGTATACATGAGAAATCCACTCGTGCTCCGTGCGGTCAGCGGCTTACCGCATTCGGACGGAGTGAGCGATCCGTACGGAAGGCAGGGTTTAGGACGCACGGTCCTGGCCGCATATTCGGCTCCGGCCGCACAGACCAGAATAAGGCCCATAGATAGATGTCACACACACGTAGTGGAGTGGCACTTACCTTGCAATCATATTGTTAATATACTCTATTTTTTACATAAATATAAACATATTGATAAATATTGGAAACATTGTTAAACCCTTATTCCATAAACGGCAGCACGTAAAATTGCCATATTTTCTCACTTGCAATTGTTCTAAGACAGAATGGGAGATGGTTTTCTGGGGGAAAGTGACAACTTTTCAGCAATAATCTACATTGCAAAGTCTGTCACTAACATAATGCTAATAAATGTTAATATAAAAGAAAAAGCTTAAACTTGACATTTATCACTTTAGCATCACTTTCTAATTTAATGTGTGGAAATACGACCTCTTAAAAAATTCTGCAGCGGTACCTTCGGACTAGACAGTGTCAGAGGCTGAGGTGTGAGGTTAGCCAGAAATACAGACAGAGCAAGAACTGTGTATTAATCTGAGCCATGAATACATGATCAGTATTTATAGCTTCTGGAAACACTGGAGAAATGGTCCATGTGGATTGTGCTTCATCACCAAGGGAAATAATCTCACAATAATTAGCATTGGATCATAATTATCGCTGTTTAGATCTATTTGTACAATGCACAATGAAGTAAACCTTAGGGGTGAGTTTCAAATGAGAAATATCATATTATCAATAATGTGAAAAACAATAAGTTTTAAATTTTAACTTCACTAAAGTTGCAACATTATGACAATGAGCAAGGAAAAAATGGAGGCAACCTTACCAAATAAATAGATTTGTTTCTTATTATAACATATATTTTAAACCCTTTTCGCTCCTTAAATTCATACCACCTGTCCTGAAGACTGATGACACCCCCCTCCCACACACACACACTCCCATCTCCGAGATTTTGCCTGCACTGCTCCCTACCTCTGGAACTCTCAGCCTTACCCTATCAGACTCTCAACCGCTCTACAAAATTTCAGACAGGCTTTTAAGACCAACTTCTTTAAGCCATCTATCTCTCACCCTTACCCTCTGTTCCATGCTCACTGTCTACTCCATCGATGCCTCTCGGGGAGGGACGCTCTAAAATGAAAATGTAGTAAAAAAAAACGTTATCAGGGTTTTTACCACATTTTCAGATGCTCCTATGCCCCTCCGTCTGGGCAGTGCTGTGGAGGGAATCACCAGATTTTTCTAGTGATACCATATAGAAGCCTAAGAGAGGGATGCAATGTGATGTTTCTTATAAGAAAAGTGACTTTTGGAAAATGGCTGCCCCCATACGAAAGACAGTTTTTTTAAACTGGTTTTCCTATGGGGCAGCCATTTTCTGAAAGACACATTTTTTCATAAGTGCTTCCGACCATACAGAACTGCAGTGCCGGGATCCACAACGGAGGTACCGGCTGCACGGGGGTAAGTCGACACGGTGGGGGCGACACGCGCGGGGGTGTCGACACGCGCGCGGGGGGTCGTCGACACGCGCGGGGGTGTCGACACGCGCGGGGGGTGTCGACACGCGCGCGGGGGGGAGGGGGAGCTGCACGGAGGGGCGGGGAGGGCTGAAGGCTGCACTGGCTTTGACCCTGTATTTGGAAAGTTTCCAAAAACGGGTCTGCCAGTGTCAAAAAATCGTCACTTAAACGGTAATATACCGTTTAAGAGCTGCGGTGTGAAAGGGGTTTTATCTGGCAGACCCGTTTTTGGAAACGTTTTCAAATACAGGGTCAAAGCCAGTTATGCGGTCTGAAAGCAGCATAAGTTTCAGTCAGCGTACTGTGTGTAGAGTCAGTTAGCGTGTCTTTACCTCAGTGCTGAGGAGAGCCCTGCAATGTAGTGACACAGGACGGCGCCATTAGACACAGCCTGTCCTGAGCCCAGCAGCTATCCCGCCGTATCAATCACCGCCAGAGCTATGCACCCTCAGAGACCTACAGCAACAAGTCTGCACTGCCATGCAGACTTACCTGCTTAAGGATACCTCCATTACCCTCCAGCATTCTACTGCAGCTACAGTAAGGATAAGTAACTGCACCATACACCTGTACCAATACACCTGCTTGTGATAATATATCTGCTATACTGGATACTGCAAGTTAAGCCTTTGATTCCTGTTAACTCTATGCTCATTACTACAATAAAACCATAATTCCTGGTTAAGTTTCCAAAACGTGTGTCGTCTAACAACACCACAAGCACCGCTATATACTCTGCCAACAGTTGAACCACTTTCGATAGTACAGATGTATCGGGCCTGGTATAAAGTAAGATTTTCATGCAAAATAGATCTTGTATATCTGCAGTATGTATGCGTATATATATATATATATATATATATATATATGTAGGTAGAGTCGCAGGGAAGGCACTCCTAATCCAACAGATGACCGGTGCCTGTGCAAATGGCCACAAACGGCCTGTAACGTAGCGGGGTTGGTGCACGCACCCACGGAGACTTCAAAAAAGACTTCAAAGACTCAATAACGGGCAAACGTTTTCGATGCTTTATTGCATCTTCATCAGGATAAAGAGTGTCACTGGTTACAAGTATATATAGACAGACAAACATAGAACTCACCCCCCGTGCACCCGGTCACCGGCTTCCGGTCCGGTCCAGCACGCCCAGGCGATGACGCAATCAACCAGCTCCGGTTGCTAGGACAACATGATGCCAGTGCTGCGGCTGTGTCTCGTCGCCTACTTCCTGCTGCGTCATCTTCACATCCAGCCTATAGGCGCGCACCACCCTCCCGGTAACCATGGAAACCTATAATAAACAAAAATACGTGTGTCAAACAAAGTGTAATAAACAAACTTCAAAACTGCAAGAATGGTAATATTTGCAAACGGAAAACATGAATAATGAAAAGATGAAAGCATCAAGTAGCTAGAATTATAGTAAAACAGTACATAGGCTAATGTGTCAATATACTAATATATAAATGAATAAAGGAGGATGTGAGTCACTATATAGAACCAAACAAGGAGATGGAAGACTACCTAAATGGTGGGTGAAGGGCTCACAAAAAGCAATAAAAACCTGTGGCCTCGTTTAAGCCATTAGGGGACAAAGTGCCAAGCCGGTGTATCCACCTGGCTTCTCTTTGCAGGAGACGTAGTGACCGATCACCTCTGCGTAAGTTGTCATGTTCATGATCAATGATCATGTACCTTAGCATGGATATGTTATGCCCATTGGTGACAAAATGTCTAGCGACAGGTTGATCACTTCTGCCACTAGCAAATGCGGCTCTCAAGGTAGATTTATGTCCTGCTGTGCGTTCCCTCAAGGTACGATCGGTTTTACCGACATACCCGAGTCCACACGGACATGTGATAAGGTACACAATGTACTTAGTTGTAAATGTGACCCTATGTTTGATGGGGATCCTAACCCCCGTATGTGGATGTGGGAAATCAGCACCAGTATTAAGTGCACGGCAAACTGCACAATTAAGGCAACGGAAACATCCTTTCCTCAATTGTAGGAAGGTGTTCTGGACAGAGTCAGCCTGTTTCATGCCTGTTATATCGGTCTTCATCACCCAGTCCCTGATGTTCTTACCACATGTATAGCATGACATGAGGGTGGTGCTGTTAAGGTTGAGATCTGGGTCTGTACTGACTGTGGGCCACAGTTTCCTGGCTGTTTTCTGTATGGTCCCACTACAGATGTTGTAGTGGTTGACCCATGGCATGCATTTAGTGAGAGAGGATTTATTACGTGTTTTAAGGGTGTCTGGTCAGTCACAAGCCAAAGCTCTGTTCCTCGCTAAATCAAGTTGGTTAAGTTTGTATCCCCGGGCCAAAAAATCAGCATACATTCTGTCTATGTGTTTGACAGCTGTATCACGATTGGAGCAGATTCTTATTGCTCTTAAAAATTGGGAGTACGGCAAGGAATACTTAAGTTTATCTGGATGGAAACTAGCCGCATGGATCCGAGATATTTACAGGATACAACTTCTTTCCTGAATAAGCTCCAACTGATCAACTCTATCCCCACTGGTTCCATCCTATGCAGTCTTGATATATCCAGTCTGTATACTGTGATCCCCAATGAGGAGGGCATGCAGGCTGTCATAAGACTGATCAATAACAGTTCACACTATGTGGGTCCTGATGTGAGCTTGGTAATTGATTTACTTGAAATGGTACTCACCTGTAATTATTTTATTTTTGATGGCATGTTTTTTCTGCAAGCATCTGGCTGTGCGATGGGGTCCAATGTGGCCCCATCGTACGCCAATGCCTACATGTACAGTGTGGAGGATGACATCATGTTTAGTAACGACATTTTTTCCACAAATACATTGATGTACGAACGGTACATTGATTACCTGTTCTTGGTCTGGACAGGTGACCAATTGTTACTAGAGGAGTTCATAGGGTCACACAATTCTTCTGGACACCCTGTACAGTTTACCTATAACATCAGTACCAATCGTGTTAACTATTTGGATGTACAGGTGACACTCAGTGAGGGCCAGATCAGTACAGAGATTTACCGCAAGGATACTACTCTCCATGCGGCTAGTTTCCATCCAGATAAACTTAAGTATTCCTTGCCGTACTCCCAATTTTTAAGAGCAATAAGAATCTGCTCCAATCGTGATACAGTTGTCAAACACATAGACAGAATGTATGCTGATTTTTTGGCCCGGGGATACAAACTTAACCAACTTGATTTAGCGAGGAACAGAGCTTTGGCTTGTGACCGACCAGACACCCTTAAAACACGTAATAAATCCTCTCTCACTAAACGCATTCCATGGGTCAACCACTACAACATCTGTAGTGGGACCATACAGAAAACAGCCAGGAAACTGTGGCCCACAGTCAGTACAGACCCAGATCTCAACCTTAACAGCACCACCCTCATGTCATGCTATACACGTGGTAAGAACATCAGGGACTGGGTGATGAAGACCGATATAACAGGCATGAAATAGGCTGACTCTGTCCAGAACACCTTCCTACAATTGAGGAAAGGATGTTTTCGTTGCCTTAATTGTGCAGTTTGCCGTGCACTTAATACTGGTGCTGATTTCCCACATCCACATACGGGGGTTAGGATCCCCATCAAACATAGGGTCACATTTACAACTAAGTACATTGTGTACCTTATCACATGTCCGTGTGGACTCGGGTACGTCGGTAAAACCGATCGTACCTTGAGGGAACGCATAGCAGGACATAAATCTACCTTGAGAGCCGCATTTGCTAGTGGCAGAAGTGATCAACCTGTCGCTAGACATTTTGTCACCAATGGGCATAACATATCCATGCTAAGGTACATGATCATTGATCATGAACCTGACAACTTACGCAGAGGTGATCGGTCACTACGTCTCCTGCAAAGAGAAGCCAGGTGGATACACCGGCTTGGCACTTTGTCCCCTAATGGCTTAAACGAGGCCACAGGTTTTCATTGCTTTTTGTGAGCCCTTCACCCACCATTTAGGTAGTCTTCCATCTCCTTGTTTGGTTCTATATAGTGACTCACATCCTCCTTTATTCATTTATATATTAGTATATTGACACATTAGCCTATGTACTGTTTTACTATAATTATAGCTACTTGATGCTTTCATCTTTTCATTATTCATGTTTTCCGTTTGCAAATATTACCATTCTTGCAGTTTTGAAGTTTGTTTTTTACACTTTGTTTGACACACGTATTTTTGTTTATTATAGGTCTCCATGGTTACCGGGAGGGTGGTGCACGCCTATAGGCTGGATGTGAAGATGACGCAGCAGGAAGTAGGCGACGAGACACAGCCGCAGCGCTGGCATCATGTTGTCCTAGCAACCGGAGCTGGTTGATTGCGTCATCGCCTGGGCGTGCTGGACCTGACCGGAAGCCGGTGACCGGGTGCACGGGGGGTGAGTTCTATGTTTGTCTGTCTATATATACTTGTAACCAGTGACACTCTTTATTCTGATGAAGATGCAATAAAGCATCGAAAACGTTTGACCGTTATTGAGTCTTTGAAGTCTTTTTTGATGTCTCCGTGGGTGCGTGCACCAACCCCGCTATATATATATGTATGTATATAGGTAGACCAATAACAGGCGGCACTCCAAGGATTTTCAAATAGGCTTTTAGTGATGGAAAATAGACACCAACGTTTCGGGGCTCTGACGCCCCTTTGTCAAGGTGAGTAAAAGATACAGTGAGTAACAACTGGGTGCAAAATCTTACCTTAAATAAGGTGAGCCACCATCCCTCCCTCCGTGCAGCTGGCGCCGGTTCCCGTTTCCGCCTCCGCAGTGTGTAGCCGGAAGTTGTCAGATGACAGCTTCCTGTAGGTGGAACGCAAGCTGTGCGCTATGACCCGCACGCCGCGTCTATTCCACTCCGTTGCCATGATAGACGCGATGGGCTGTAACAGGGAAGCCGGCCGCTGCACGGGGAGACAAGAGAGTGTACATATTACAAAGAGTAGTGTACAATTATAAAGAGAAGTGTACATATTATAATAAGAACACTGTATATGTTATGAATTAGTGAAAAAACACAATAAAGAGGACATGATTAGGGCATAATCATGAAGGAAAGTGAAAAATAAACAATATATAAAAAATACGGTGATGATCATAATGTGGACACAATATAAGTAGACATAACTTGTATTAAAAAGAGCATGTTTTAAAAGGGACCAATGCAGTACTGCTGCAGGGAAGAATAGCATAAACCAACTTAGTAATTATATGGTTATTCTAATAATATCTATTATAGACAAAAGAGTCTTTAGTGTCCCATGCTGCAAGTCAGTGGTTTGAAGAAATACTGAAAATGGTAATTTATCATTTAGGCCAGAGGGTTTAACTGCATTCAGCCGGTGGATCCATGTTGCTTCTAGTCGCAATAATTTTCCTTTCTCTGTCACCTCTGCGGATAGAAGCTGGTACATGGTCGATGGCCATGTGTTTAAGGTCAGACAGTTTGTGTTTGGCCATTGCAAAATGCTTGGCCACTGGAAGGTCGGTATTTTTAGAGTTCCCAGTGAGAGCCTTTTTAATTGAAGAGCGGTGATTAGCCATGCGTTCCCGCATCGGTCTGTTGGTCTTGCCGACATATATGAGCTGACATGGGCATTGAATTACATACACAATGTATGCCGACATGCAATTAAGGATGTGGTTGATGTAATATTTTTTGTTAGTTACGGGGTGAATGAACGCCGGACCAATTAACATGTCGGTACATGTAGTGCATTTGATACATTTATAACATCCATTGTTTTTAGTAAGGATGTTGGTTATAGGAATTTTGTTCCTCTGGTCAAATCCTGTGATGTCCCCATGTACTATAACATCCTTTATATTGCGTCCCCTCTTGTAGCATAGCATTGGGCGTTTATTTTGAAAACAGGGCAGTTGTTTATCTGTTTTTATGATGGGCCATAAGGCCCGAGTGGCCCTGGGTAATACTTTGCTAGTAGGGGTAAGTTGGGTAACGAATGGAATCACTTCATCCTGGGATTTAAGGTTCTTCTTTGACTTGGTGGTCAGCAACATGGATCTGTCCATCTGTAGTACTTCCATTTTTTGTTCTTGTAATTGCTTGTTTGGGTATCCCCGGGCTTCAAACTTATTTATGAAAGTGTCCAACACCTGGGGTAGCAATTCAGGTTGGCTCGTTATTCTAGCTGCCCTGATCATCTGGGATTTAGCTAGGGATTTTTTGAGCGACAAAGGATGGAAGCTATTTGATTTAAGTGTGGTGTTTCTGTCCGTTGGTTTAATGAACAGTTCAGTTTCAATGGACTGGTTTTTGACCTTGACACATACGTCTAAGAAGTTGATGGAATTGCATGAATGCTGATATGTCAACTTGATGGGCGAGGGTCTTTGATTGATGTTATCAATAAGTTGTTGCAGTTCTTGTTCACTTCCTAGCCACACCATGAATAAGTCGTCTATATATCTACTGTATGTCATGATTTTATTTGCAATTTCAGTCTTACTGAAGAACATATCATATTCTTGCTGAAACATGTAGATATTGGCGAAAGATGGCGATACTGGGCTCCCCATCGCGCAGCCGGTTTTCTGGCGGAAGAATTTTCCTTCAAAGAGGAAATAATTTTTAGTGAGTGTTAACTCCATCAATTTCATAAATAAGTCCAATTGGATGTCTTGCATATTGTTGGACTCAAGAAAGGACTTCATAACTGCTAGCCCATGATCCTGGGGGATACTAGTGTAGAGGCTGGTCACATCCATGGTGACCAGCCGTGCCTCCTCCGGTATTGTTGTTATGGTGGAGAGGGTGTTCAAAAATGCAGTGGTGTCCTTGATGTATGATTTTTGGGATGAAATGATGGGTTGTACTATGGAGTCCAAGAATTGGGATATCGGTTGATAGATGGACTTTGTGAATTTTGGGAACTGTGTAAAAGATGGGTACCCGGGGTGACTTTTGTGTTAATGCAGCACGCAATTTCTCTGATATCACAGCGTCCTCATATGCTTTAGTCAGGATTTCATCAATCTCAGATTTGTATCTGTCGGTGGGATCATCCTTTAATAGTTCGTATACATGTTCGTCCATCAGTTGTCGATAAGCTTCTGTCTTATAGTCTACCAGATTCTGGATCACCAGGCCACCCCCTTTATCCGCGGGCCTAAATACAACATCAGTATATTCACCCATTTGTTTGAGGGCGATTTGTTGGACTTTACTGAGGTTTTGGTGTGTCGGATGGGGTGCCTGGGAATATCTGGAGACAGACTCATCCAATAACCTTAGGTATGCATTTATGGAAGCATTATTGGATGGCGGGTCGAATGTACTCCTGCTTTTTAGGAAATCTTGATATACTGGTGGCACAGTTGGAAGGGCAGGGGGCTGGTGCTGGAAATGTTCTTTTAATCGGAGGTTTCTCCCCAGTCGATATAGTTCTGTTTTCCAGCCTAATTCCCTGTGTTGGGTGGTGGGTACAAATGATAAGCCGTGGTTCAATATTTGCAATTCGGTGTCACTAAAGGTTCTGTTGGATAGGTTGTAGACTATGGATTCGGCGTGCCGGCTGCTTTTTTTGCTGCAGCCCCGCGTGTTTTGGCCTCCCCGATGGGTGGTCGGCCGCTTGCCTTTCTCGTGGTGCTTTTCTTGCTTGTTGATGGACCTAAAGGGTCACATGCTTCTGGGGCATCAGATTTAACTTGAAATTCACTATCACTGTTTGATGAGTGTAGTGGATTTCTTGTGGCGGCACTCCGAGCCCGTCTGAAAGGTCTTGTTTTTGTGTTGCAGTTAAATGAGCGATCATTGGAGGTTCCTGTGAGCCATCTGTAGACCATATTGTGGTCATAGTCTTCCTTGACTATGTGGTACTTATTACGTTTGAATTGGATAAGTTGTTTTTGATATCCGTCTATTTGGGTTTGTAATTTGCCGACCCAATCTTGGCTGGTGTCGGCTGTAAGCTTGATCTTATGTTCCAATTCAAATGTGGCTGCTTGGTCCCTTGCCAGTAATAGCTCTCTGCTGGATTCCTCAACCACAAGAACCATGAGATCATGGCTGCATTTGTTGAGGATTCCTATCCATTTTCTACAAAAGTCGACATTATGTCGACCTATTGTTGGAGTATTTCGGATTCTAAATCCACGGGGGATCATGCCATCCCGTAGATAATCTGATAGTGACACACCATGCAATAGAAAGTCCACTTCGCATTTTTTTATCTTATGCCACTGGCGGTATAGATGTTCCAGATTAGGGCCTTCTTCTATGTTGGATAAACTCTGTGTAAACAGTGCCTTTGCTCTGTCCTCTTCGGAATAGCTGAAATGCTCACGCTTATCCAGGGTGAGTCCCTGGAAACCAGGCGTGCTTACAGTCGGGGCAGACACAGATGCAGAGATGGAAATCAGGTTTCTCTCCATGCTTGCAGAAGCATGGGGGCTGGTGGAAAACATACTGAAGGTTCGGTTGTAACTGCTATAATAGCGTGCAGGTTCCTTGTGGGTCCCAGGGATAAACGTGAGTGGGTGAGGATGGGTGGTGGGTGATTCACCGTAATGCGGCAAGAAATTGCCTGATGCACGGGGGTGCCCTGGCTCCGGGGAACTCCTGAAAGTTCAAATGGATACAAGCTGGGTGCGGTCCGGCACTCTCCCCTCTCCAAACACAAGACCTCGGTGCCCTCCAAACAAACAATGCAGGTAGACCAATAACAGGCGGCACTCCAAGGATTTTCAAATAGGCTTTTAGTGATGGAAAATAGACACCAACGTTTCAGGGCTTTGACGCCCCTTTGTCAAGGTGAGTAAAAGATACAGTGAGTAACAACTGGGTGCAAAATCTTACCTTAAATAAGGTGAGCCACCGTCCCTCCCTCCGTGCAGCTGGCGCCGGTTCCCGTTTCCGCCTCCGCAATGTGTAGCCTGAAGTTGTCAGATGACAGCTTCCTGTAGGTGGAACGCAAGCTGTGCGCTATGACCCGCACGCCGCGTCTATTCCACTCCGTTGCCATGATAGACGCGATGGGCTGTAACAGGGAAGCCGGCCGCTGCACGGGGAGACAAGAGAGTGTACATATTACAAAGAGTAGTGTACAATTATAAAGAGATGTGTACATATTATAATAAGAACACCGTATATGTTATGAATTAGTGAAAAAACACAATAAAGAGGACATGATTAGGGCATAATCATGAAGGAAAGTGAAAAATAAACAATATATAAAAAATACGGTGATGATCATAATGTGGACACAATATAAGTAGACATAACTTGTATTAAAAAGAGCATGTTTTAAAAGGGACCAATGCAGTACTGCTGCAGGGAAGAATAGCATAAACCAACTTAGTAATTATATGGTTATTCTAATAATATCTATTATAGACAAAAGAGTCTTTAGTGTCCCATGCTGCAAGTCAGTGGTTTGAAGAAATACTGAAAATGGTAATTTATCATTTAGGCCAGAGGGTTTAACTGCATTCAGCCGGTGGATCCATGTTGCTTCTAGTCGCAATAATTTTCCTTCTCTGTCACCTCTGCGGATAGAAGCTGGTACATGGTCGATGGCCATGTGTTTAAGGTCAGACAGTTTGTGTTTGGCCATTGCAAAATGCTTGGCCACTGGAAGGTCGGTATTTTTAGAGTTCCCAGTGAGAGCCTTTTTAATTGAAGAGCGGTGATTAGCCATGCGTTCCCGCCTCGGTCTGTTGGTCTTGCCGACATATATGAGCTGACATGGGCATTGAATTACATACACAATGTATGCCGACATGCAATTAAGGATGTGGTTGATGTAATATTTTTTGTTAGTTACGGGGTGAATGTATATATACATACATATAAAACAACACAACAAACAGAACCCCTTTAGTTGCGCTAATATTTGAACTAATAGGTCGCTGTTAACACTTGATCCCCTGCTAGCGGGATCCCTTAACCTTATACCACCTCAATAGTATTAATAACGCCCCAGTTCAAATGACTCTATGATATTCAGTCTTTCCTTATACAGATATGAATCAATTCTCTTCCATAAAACATTTATTTAAAATATACGTACTAAAAGTAACATTTCACAGAAGTTCTTAGCCTTAGGAGTGATTTTCTTGATTTTATAGATGAAGAACGTATACCCTTATACGCAGGGTATACATTCTTCATCTGAATATCATAGAGTAATTTGAAATGGGGCACTACTTAAAACAATTGAGGTGTGATATATATATATATATATATATATATATATATATATATATATATATATATATATATATGTGTAAATTTCTCAATTGACCCGATTTTATTGTTCAATGCCTAAATTAACGCGATTTTTCCATAGGAAACAATGTTAAATGGCCCACAGAGGCCAAATAGGCACCCTGAAGGGTGAAATGGCCCCCACAATTGTTAACGCCACCCCACGATCAACGTCAACCCGAAGCGTGGCGAGCGCAGCGAGCCCGTGAGGGGCGGCGGTACGCGTCCTACGACCTTTTCATACCCCCACTATCCACGTCGGCGCGGAGTTGAGAATAGAAGCCCGAAGCGTGGCGAGCGGACGCGGATACCTTCACAGGTAAAAGCGTCCCTTCGCGGGCTTCACAGGTATCCTCGTGCACTCGCCACGCTTCAGGCTCGGTGGCTCGATGCGCTCGCCACACTATTCTATTCTCAACTCCACACCGACGTGGATAGTGGGGGTATGAAAAGGTCGTAGGACGCGTATCGCCGCCCCTCGCAGGCTCGCTGCGCTCGCCACGCTTCGGGTTCATGTTGATCGTAGGGTGGCGTTAACAATTGTGGGGGCCATTTCACACTTCAGGGTGGCTATTTGGCCTCTGTGGGCCATTTAACATTGATTCCTATGGAAAAATCGTGTCAATTGAGGCATTGAACAGAAAAATCGGGTCAATTGAGAAATTTAACATTGGTCCCTATGGGAAATCGCGGGCATCGCGTCGGTCGCGTCACACCCGATTTTTTAGTGCATTCAATGCCCGCGATGACCGTGATGGGCGCCATGCTAGGTAAAGAGTACCGTATAATGTTCTACACACCGCACCCCCTTGACATCACCTCCCCCCCGCCCATCCAGGGCTACAGTACACACCCACCATCCACCATTACTCCACAGCCACCATCCACCATTACTCCCGCACCCCCCCTTTGCCAGCACCCCCACGGACCCCTGTGACCCCCCTCCTGCAATTCACGGGAACCCCGCGACCCCCTCCAGCGATTCGCGGGACCCCCGCGATTCCCCCCTCCCCCGATTCACGGGTCCCCCGCGAACCCCCCTCCCATGATTCGCGGGCAACCAGTACCCCCCTCCCGCGATTCGCGGGACCCCCGCGATTCCCCCCTCCCCCGATTCACGGGTCCCCCGCGAACCCCCCTCCCGCGATTCACGGCACCCCCCTCCTGTGATTTGCGACCTCCCCTCCTGCAATTCGCGCCCCCCTCCCACGACTCTAGCCACACACTCCCCCGTGATTTGGGGACTCCCGCACCCCCCCTCTGCCAGCACCCCCCCCTCCTGACCCCCGCGACCCGCCTCCAGCGATTCGCAGGACCCCCGCAACCCCCCCACCCGCAATTTGTGGGACCCCCGCGACCCCCCCTCCCACGATTCGCGGGACCCCTGCGATTCCGCCCTCCCGCGATTTGTGGGACCATCGCAACAACCCTTCCTGCGGTTCGTGGGTCCCCCGCGACCCCCCCTCCCGCGATTCACGGCACCCCCTCTCCTGCGATTTGTGACCTCCCCTCCCGCAATTCACGCCCCCCTCCTGTGATTCTAGCCACACACACCCCCAGCGTGATTTGCGGACCCCCACCCCCTCCCGCGATTAACCGAACCCCCCATAGCGCCCCCTTTCCGCAATTTGCGGACCCCCTCGGCACCTCACGCGGCCCCCCTCCCTCGATTCGCGGACCCCCCCGCGATTCACACCGTCCCTCCAGCGCCCCCTCCTGCAATTTGCAGACCCCCTCCGCACTCCCCCTCCTGTGATTCGCAGCCCCCGACGACCCCCCCTCCTGTGATTCATGCCCCCTCCCGCGATTCACGGACCCCCATGCCACCCCCCCTGCGCCACCCCTCCCTTGATTCACAGCACCCCCCCGCGCCCCTCCCGCGATTCACGGACCTCCACAACCCCCCCTCCCGCAATTTGCAGACCCCCTGATCCCCTTCCGGCAATTCCACCCCCCAGCGGACCCCCTCGACCCCGCTCCCGCATTTCACGTACCCCCGTGACAATGGGGGATCCTGTACCGCCACAAGCAGGTGCCGCCCCTAGGTGGGAAATCCGGCCCTGGCTGCCGCGCTGCAGGTTCCCCCACTGCCAGAAGTGTCCCCACGGTCCTCTGCACCAGCGCCACAACTTTTATCAATGTCTTGCCCACTATTATACAGCCTCCTGCTCTCATGCACACTCACTCCCTCCCATTGCCGGGAGCTGCATACTGTCCCCCACCCTCCTCCAGTTCTAGGGATGCCCATCGACCATCAATGATTTCAAATAATCTATGTTTTATGGCCGATGTTGAATACTTTTGCCATCGATGTATGAGGACCAGATGGTTTCCCTACATCGATGGCAAAGGAGAACCGATCAAGTTTCAAATTTTTTTAAGGTGCAGGGACACGGAGCATAGCTCCGCCCCCCACACCCGGAAGTCCCGCCACCAAGTTCTGATTGACCCACGGCCTATTGAGTCATATATAATGGATGACCATCGATAGCTACAACAATCGATGGTTATCCAAGTAATATGTTACTACTATCGATGGCAGGGTGCAAAATCGCCATCAATGCCAACCATCAATGGCGTCTGCACCAATGCCTATCCCTACTCTGCAACAGCCAAAAACATTTACTACCCCTCATGCCCACACACCTCTATCACTGCACTGCCTCCTGTTCTCCTGCCCCGTAACATCCGCCAGTGGGGACCCGCTCACCCTGTGTTGCCCACATTCCCCTATAATGCTTTACCACCCAGCCTTCTGCTCTAATGCACCCTAACTCCCACCCAGTAGTAGGAGACACTGACTCAGGGGCACCATCCTGTACTCCTGTGCGGCCACGCTGGACCCTCACCCACTGGCAGAAGCTGCACAGTGTCCCCCAGCCTCCTCTTTAGTCCCCCGTATGCCCACACACCCCTATCACTACCCAGCTTCCTGCTCTCCGGAACCGTAACTTCTAGCACTGGGGAGTCGCTGACGCTGTGTTGCCCACACCCTATCATGCCTCATAGCCCAGCCTCCTGCTCTCATGCACCCTAACTCCCACCCAGTAGGAGGAGACACTGACTCAGGGCCACCGTCCTGTACTCCTGTACTGCCGCACTGGACCCTCACCCACTGGCAGAAGCTGCACAGTGTCTCCCACCCTCCTCTTTAGTCCCCCGTATACTCACACACCCCTATCACTACCCAGCTTCCTGCTCTCAGGAACCATAACTTCCACCGCTGGGGAGTCGCTGACGCTGTGTTGCCCACATACCCCTATCATGCCTCATAGCCCAGCCTCCTGCTCTCATGCAACCTAACTCCCACCCAGTAGGAGGAGACACTGACTCAGGGCCACCATCCTGTACTCCTGTGCTGCCACGCTGATACCCTCACACACTGGCAGAAGCTACACAGTGTCCCCCACCCTCCTCTTTAGTCCCCCTTATGCCCACACACCCCAATCACTACCCAGCTTCCTGTTTTCCTGTGTCGGGGCCACAATACAAACGTTCACAAATTAAGGGGGCACAGCCCCTTACGCCAGTGTGAAGAGCACCCGTAGGGCGTGATGAATCACCTAGTATATATATATATATATATATACAGTATATATATATATATATATATATATATATATATATATATATATATATATATATATATCCATTAGGTAGCAGTTTATATATTATCTTTGTAAGCAATGTACAGTATGCAAGACACTTATTTCCTTTATCTGATTTGTAATCTACTTATAAACATTGCATATACAGATCAGCAGTACTAACAATACATAACAGCAAATGTTAGCAAGTGCCAATTAAGCCACAATAAGCAAAGTCTCTCGACACTGTCTATAATGAAATATGATTCAACCAGGGGTGTCCCCTGTGTGTTATTGTTTTCTCTGCAAAGGCATTGAGTTCTTCATAATTATTACAGAACAGAACAAGTCCCTTATTTTGACTTCACAGTGTCTCATGACAATTTTCTAGATGTTTAAATGAAAACGGCACATTGATTGTAATTTAGGGGGAGATGTACTGTAATAGGTTGCAATTGTTTTAGACAGCAAAAAAAATCGCATGTCAAATGTGTCAGAAATTACTTGCGATTGCTGGTGATTTTTTAGTAACGGTAATGTGTAATTTTTATACATGTTATTAGTAACATGAATTTGTGATTTTTTTAGTAATGGGAGTGTGTATTTTTGTTCTAATTTTAAAAAAAAATGGCGCCACTCCATCAGGGGAATGTGGATAGTGTAATTATGTGTGTATGTATTTACTGTGTGTGTATTCAAGTTATACTTTTCTGTGTCTGTGTCACTTTTTTATATTGTTTTCACAGTAGATCTACAAAGCTAAGTGGGTCCATTAATGCCCCACATGCTGGGGCTTGGAGTTCTGCAAGTCCCAGCATGCAGAGGAGGCCTTCTGGGAATTGTAGTTCTATTGTGTTGGTTTACACAATGGAAATACAATTTATGGTTTATGTATTTAAAAATATATATATATTACACTAAAACAATCAGCCCCAACCCACAGCCCAGGGGTGGCAGGGACAGCCCGCGCTTCAGCCCTGGGCTGGTGAAGCCTGGGGGGGACCCCTTTATTGGGAGGGTCCCCAATACCCCAGATACACTGTCCAGGGCTGACCAGCCATGGTAGTCATGGTTCGGCTGGGAGACTGTAAGAGACACAGGGGCAGGCCTACGCGTACCACTCGCTGCGCTTACTCACCTTTGCTGCCTGTCGTCTCTCACCTTCGGGCTGACGGGGGTCCCGGTACTTCACTGATCGTTCCGCTGGGCACACTGTGGGCCTATCTGGAGAGAGTGGGCACATGGGGGATCCCACTGGGGGGGAAGGGGGTCATCACTAGCACTACTGGCCTCAGACTGGCTACACCCGCTTGTGGAACACGGCGGGTGCAACCCGGGTGGGGAACCGCTCCAGGGGAGGGGAAGGAGCACGTACAACACAAACAACAGATACGACACTGATGCCTGGATCCTTGGCTACGAGCGGGGTGGGGCGAATGCCTCCGATGTGGCCCCCCCTGGTAATACCGAGAAAACCCTGCAGCCTAGCGCAATCCTAAGCAAGGCCCGCGGCCTAGCGCACTACTTAGCAAGGCCTGCAGCCTAGCGCAACCTACACCAAACCTGCGGCCTAGCACAAGCTAAACAAAACCTCTGCAGCCTAGCGCGATGCAAAACAGGACTAGCGCACCATACAACGCTATCTGACATACACAACACAATAAGGTCTTGGAGATATAATACAATACAGTACTAGGCTATCTATGGGATGTGCAATACAGTACAACACTATGCTATCTATGAGAGATACAATACAGTACAACACTCAGCTATCTATGAGAGATACAATACAGTATAACACTATGCAATGCAATCTATGAGAGATACAATACAGTACAACACTAAGCTATATATGCGAGATACAATACAGTATAACACTATGCAATGCTATCTATGAGAGATACAATACAGTACAACACTAAGCTATCTATGAGAGATACAATACAATATAACACTATGCAATGCTATCTATGAGAGATACAATACAGTACAACACTAAGCTATCTATGGGGACTTACCTGACCTGTCGGTCTCTGGGTCCGTGGTCCGTCCGTCTGGGGGCCCTTCCTGGTCCTCCGGTCGCTGCCCTCACTGCATCCACCGCAGCAGCAGCAGCACACTCCGCAGCAGCAGGCTTCCTTGTCCTGCTCCTTCCTCTCCACACGTGGGAAGCTCCTTCTCCTCCCCCTTCCCGGCTGTTAAAAGCCCTCTCGCCGGGGCTTCTGGGGCTGGTGAGGTCACGGTCCCCCATTGGCTGGGGGTGCCCGCAGGGGTTTCTGGGGCCAGGGAGGTCACGGCCCCCTACTGTTGCTGGCCGCACGGCGACTTCCGGTGCCGCCGACGTAGCTCCCGGCAGCATGGTTGCTGGGCGACGCTGGGAGAGGGAGGGGTCTTGGGGGAGCCCCACAAGACCTTGTATAAAAAGTGTCCCCCGGCTGTGACATGACACCCTTGGCTGTTGGAGCCTAGTGCTGGTTCCAAAATATGGTGGACCCCCAGTCTTTTTGTCCCCCGTATTTGGGGAGCCAGGACCGGCTCAATGAGCCTGGAGCTGGTTATGCTCGGGGGTGGGGTTGGAGACCCATGCTGTTTAAAAATAAATTAAATTTAAAGAACCATGCACAGATCTCACTGATCTGTGCATGGTTTTGTCAAACTCGCCTACCTGGATCTGGTCCATTTATTTTCTGATTTTTGGTCATGTTTAGGATGCTTTTGCACCCTATTACATTTGCGATTTTGATGTTTTCTATGAGAAAACATCTAGATGTGATTTTGAATGTGTGATTTTTCATGACAGGTCAAAATGTGCTAATTTTACGGCACTTGACTCAATACTACAGGAGCGATTTTTGGAAAATGTGCAATGTATGCCTTCTTTTCCCTAAAAATCACACATTACCAAAAATCACATTTTACTACATTCAGTGGCGTAATTTCATCCCAGTTGTCCGGAAGCAAAATAAATATTGGTGTCCCCCATATTCACAATCAGTAACGAAACCAAAGTATCTTGGGTGCAAAAAAGATTAATTAAATAAAAAAAAATAAAAAATTAACTATAAAATTCCACAGCATCAACAAATTATTATGCTGCTCCCACTAATACAGAACCAGCATGAAAAAAAACGAAAAAAAGGATGAGAGCGCACTGCATTGATCTATGAATGATTTAATTAAGATAATAATCAGTTTAAAGACATAATAAAAGAAAAACACAATTATACCATTTACACTTTTAAGAAGCAATTCTAAAAAAACATGAAATATAAAATGGCCAATATTTGAACTGCACCAATAGAAGTTAAACCCCACACTGTTAAGTTTCTATATGGTTATTATTACCGGATTAATTGGCTCCAAAATCACAGATTTGTGTCCATATTAGAGCCAAAATCACGGATGTGTGTCCATAATAGATCCTTGATACTTTGTAGTAGTGAAGTTTTTAAGCTCCTTGAAGTTTAGGGCATTGATGGTATAGATGTTTTAATAAAACAGTATAACTCTGTTTACTCCGAATCAGAGAAATTCTCCCCAATGTGGACAAACCATGTCACGGCCACGATGGGGATGGCAGAGTGGTAGGTGGCGTTCCTGGTCGCTACAACCGGCGTGGCTCTGTTGTAGTGAGAGCCGGCGCCATGAGCAACCACTGCTGCAGATAAGCCGCCTTTTACCAGCGCATGGAGCTGGTGTCAGTCTTCGGAGGTGCCCGATCAAGTAAGCCGTGAGCATCGCCGCAGGTCTCCTCCTATACACGACCGCCATGGAAAGGTACTCCTGGGGCGCTGCTGCCAGGCAATCCGGACCAATTTTGAAGGGTTGGGGAAACAGGTGGGTAATAAAGGATTGAGAAGGAATTCAATAAAGAATATAATCAGGTGCTTGGCAAGGGCAGAATTTCTAAAAAAAGCAGATGTTTGTTGTGGGGGTAGTCAATCCCCACTAAAAGGAAGAAAAATGTACAGTCATGCAAAAGGCATATACTGTAAGCAGCGCTAATTACATATAAATAAACATAAAATATCACAAGTGATGTATAATATAATGGATATTTACTAATAGACACAATTAATACACATGAAATATAAAACACATATATTAAAAACAATATATATAAAGGAATTTCAATAAATAGAACCACTTTCACATTCTCAGGTGTTAAATATGGGGATTTGATGAAAGCCCATGTGGAAATAAGTCACAAAGGTAAGTGCACTTTACCAATCTGTATAGGCCACTGCTATAGAAACCCAGTACTTGACGCATTTCTCCGTCTACACGTGCTGATGGTTTCCTCAGAAGATGTTTATTTATTTTTTTCAATCAGTAAGGTGTCTATCTTCAGTAAAACAGATCATGGGTTCTAATACAGGGAGTTACACTTGCAAAAATTATGTTTAGAAGCAATATCGATAGCTTTCAATTAACTGATTCAAACTCGCAGGGGAGGAGAGGTGCCCGCTTAGGAGCAGGCGCCCAGAGAAATATGACTCCATTGCCTCCCAGAGTTACGCCTCTGAATACATTTGTTTTCATATTTGCTCAATATCATTAATGATGTGCACTCCCACTCATCATTAATGCCCTACAGCCAGCCCAGAGAAGCCCGGCCATGGCTGTGTACAGGATGGGTGGGCAGGGCAGGCTGGGATGGATGGGAAGCAGCTGCAGCAGCAGTCTTACTATGGTGCCGGTCTTCGCCTCCCTCCATCCCTCCGGGGTTCTCCATAATGCGCATGATGTCATCACAACATCAACAGTAGGAGAGACAGAGATGTCAGAGAGGAGCCGGGGTCGGGACTCGGGAGCAGGCTGCTGCACCCCAATCACCATGCACTTGTTAATAAAAGGTGCATTCTGTGTTGTGCCTGACTGGCACTGATTAATTATGAGAAATTTCCATAAATGTATAATGGGAAGGGGGGCAGTGCTAGATACTTTTTGGCTGGGGGGGGGGGGGGGGGGCACAAAATTTCACTGGGGTGGCCATATTTAGAGATGTGGCCAATCTCCAGAGGGTCGTGACCAGCTTCCACATTGGTCTGCCTGACCATTAGAAAGTGCAAGGTCTTGGTCCATTGATAAGTACTGCATGATAATATATCAGATGAATAACAGCAATGCACTGTAAACAATACACCCTAGTCTTGAGTAGTATAAGTTAATTTGGGGTAAATATTCTTACATGGGAGTTCTATTAAAGACAGGATGTTGCTGTGGACAACCAACCAGATTTTATCTATGATCTTCTAGAAAGTGCTCAATAAATAAGTAGAATCTAATTAGTTACTTTGGGAAACATACCATTTTCAATAGAACTTCTGTGGCCCTGGTGTGCCCCTGTGGCCCCCAAAGGGAGTTAACATTGCACCCAATGCTGCTTAAAGGACCTTTCTTTTATTGTGAAAGCTGCAGGGCTGTGAGGGGTTAAACAGCCCGAGCTCACCTTCACATGAAGGGAGCCTGGCACCCCCCTGATTGGCTGCCCTGGGACGTGCTAAGAGAGAGGTGAGAGGTCAGACCATAAAAGTGAGGAGTGAGCAGTCGGGCATGGAGAGAGAAGGAAGCAATGTGGTGTGTGCTGCACGTGGGACGGAGAGCAGCAGTGTGCAGCTTAGAAGGAGAGAGGCTGGCACGAGGAGAAGCAGCCTGCCGAGACAGAGAGCCAGCAGCCAGCAGTGTCTGCAGTAGAGTAGCGGTGCTGACACAGAGGAGAAGTCCCAGCCGTGTGAGTGTGGCGGGGAGGTCGCATGCTGAAGCGTGAGATGTCGCCCGCTGCCACCAGGAGGGAAGAGGAGAGACACAGCACCGGAGCAGAGCGGTGACCCCGCTGACCCCAGAAGCCGGAGCCAGTAGACGGAGGCAGCAGAGGCCAGGATCGTTACTGGCAGGAGCCGGCACCAAAGCTAAGGTACCCGGGCTCTAACCTTTGCCCCAGGTTTCCGGCTGCACCAGAGACATCCCACTACCCCGCACCTTACAACCCTTGCCCAGCCTGTATTCGCCGTCCTGCACTTTGCCACCCTGTGGGGAGGATTCCCAAAGTCTTTGGAGGCACAAGGACCCCTTATATCCCCGGTTACCCAGCAGCCCAATTGCCCCTCTAAGAGAATCCCACCATGCTCTGAAGTTGCAGGGCCCTTGACCCCTTCGTCAAGGCCAGTGTTATAATAAGGCTTCGTTTGTAGCCTGTTTGCTGTATTACTTTCAGCGAGCTGCCCAGGGAATGGGAGCTTGCTTGTCCCTCTTTGAATGAGGACCATTAACCATTAATATCTGCTGGCCTACATAAATAAGTGTGCACACAAAGTTAGGCCCTGATTCACTAGTGAGGACTTGTTCTTCGTGGCACCTTTATTCACCTTCAGGAATTGTGTTGCATCTGGGACTACAGTTTAGCATGCATATGTATAAGGTGTAGCGCCACCTGGCGGACATTTTGTGGTAAAGCATTTTAGTGACAGTAGAGTGTTTAAGTGACCGTGGGCGAAATGTAATAGGGTGCGATTTTTGGACGAGTTCCAAACTCGCCAGAAATCGCACCTTTAAAAATCGCGTTTTTTGCCGCGTATTCGCATATGTAATGAAATTTTTTTGCCGCGATTTGCCGCGATTTTTAGTCATGAAAATGTGCGCATTTTCAGTCATGCTTTCTCCGTTGCTTCTAACAGCTTCTGTAGCGCTGTCCGAGTGCTACAGAGGCTGAGAGCGCGATTGGCTGAGCTACAGTATGCGTCTCCATGGAGACGCATAGCTCAGTCCTGATTGGCTGAGCTATGCGTCTCCATGGAGACGCATACTGTAGCTCAGCCAATCGCGCTCTCAGCCTCTGTAGCACTCGGACAGCGCTACAGAAGCTGTTAGAAGCAACGGAGAAAGCCGGTTCTCCCCGCTGCCTGTCAGTTCGGGGGGAGCCGGCTGTAAAGCAGCCAGACCAGCGCTGGATCCAGGAATGGTAAGTAACGCTGGTGTAAAAGTGAGGTGTGTGTGTGTAATAAACTTTTACTTCTCTGTGTGTGTGTTTTTTATAAACATTCTTTTTACAGGTGGACTACAAGTCCCAGCGGGCCCATTAATGCCCCGCATGCTGGGACTTGTGGTTCTCCAAGTCCCAGCATGCGGGGGAGGTCTGCTGGCACTTGTAGTTCGCCGGTAAAAAGCAATGTAATGATATGTATGATGGATTTAACCCTATCAGGCCGGCGTCCACTGGCCACGGACGCCGGTGACAGCCCCGGCCTTCAGCCCTGGACGGGTGAAGTCTGGGGGGGGGGGACCCCTTTATTGGGGGGGTCCCCACTCCTCCAGGTACCCCGTCCAAGGCTGACCAGCCACGGTGCTCATGTTTCGGCCGGGGGACCTTGTATAAAAAGTGTCCCCCGGCTGTGGCATGACACCGCGGGCTGTTGGAGCCCGGTGCTGGTTTCAAAATACGGGGGACCCCCAGATTTTTTGTCCCCCGTATTTTTGGAACCAGGACCGGTCCAAGAGTCCGGGGCTGGTTTCAGAAATACGGGGGACCCCTATGCTTTTTGTCCCCCCGTATTTTTGGAACCAGGTCCGGCTCAATGAGCCCGGGGCTGGTTATGCTTAGGAGGGGGGACCCCACGCCGTTTTTTTTTTATAAAAACACTTTTACACATTTTTATTAACAGAACCATGCACAGATCTCAATGATCTGTGCATGGTTCTGTCAAATTCGCCTGTCAGAACCTGGTCTATTTTTTTTGCGATTTTTGGTAACATTTACCAAAAATCGCACCCTATTACATTTGCGAGTTGTATACTTTATAATGGGAAAACATCTGGATGCGAATTGAAATGTGACTAAAAATCGCACTTCTAAAAGTGCGATTTCGCGGTAAAAAGTGCGATTTTTTACCGCGATTTTTAACCTATTAAATGTGCGATTTTCGGAAAATGTGCGATTTCGGCCGTTTTTTGACCAAAAATCGCACATGTCTAAAAATCGCACCCTATTACATTTCGCCCCGTCTTATCTTCATTGATATCATTCTTTCTCAGATCGTCTTCTTTAACTTCGTTCTTTTGCAATATCTTTCTGAATGTCATTTTATATGTTGTTCACAACCACACAAGAAAAGAAAGTATTGCTGGGTGCACTAAAATGTCCTTTTTTGATAATTATAAAAATACATTATATTTTATAATTATCAAAAAAGGACATTTTAGTGCACCCAGCAATACTTTCTTTTCTTGTGTGGTTGTGTAGTTCATTCAAAGTTAAGGGTAGCACCTCTATAAGCAAATACTATCAAAGGGTATCAATCCCATAAGAACAAAAATAATATATCTATTTGGAGAACAGACAGTCCAAGACCTATCTACTAAAAATCTGGTGCGGGATTTCTCTCTTTGTGTTAAATAAGGTGTATGTTGTTGTCTTTTGGTAAGAGATGGTAAATGACCACTGCAGCCTGGCCATTGACTATTACTGGTGTGGTCATTGGCTACTCAATTCTGACAGGAATATTTATATGTCTTTTCTTGTTTGATGTTTGCACAAATACTTGAAAAGTATCGCAGCAATTGCACTACGTCTCCTATTAATAAATATTCATTGCTGTTAACTGTGATAGAGTTGTCTTTTGGGGGTCTCCTTGGGTTGTGCTATTCCCTGCCACAGGTTCTTCCAGAGAAGAGGCCCGAAGCTGCCGAAGCCGTCACATGCTCCAGATTAAGGTACCATCTTGCACCACACCGTTACAGTGTCAACAAAACAATACATGTTTATTAATAATAATAATAATAATAATAATAATAATAATATTAACCCCTTACCGATGCAGCCTGTTTTTGCCTTCCTGACAGAGCCCTTTTTTTCAAATCTGACATGTATCACTTAAGTGGGGATAACTTTTTTTTGCTTTTACTTATCCCAGTGATTTTGAGATTGTTTTCTCGTGACACATTGTACTTCAAGTTAGTGGTAAATTTTGGTCGATACAGTCTGTGTTTTTTTGTGAAAAATACCAAAATGTCATAAAAAAATTGAAAATTTTGCAATTTGCAAAATGTTAAATTTTCTGCTTGTGAGACAAATATCCCGACCATGACGTAAATGTACGTCAAATGTCGGGAAGGGGTTAATACATAATAATAATAATTATAATAATATTAATAATAATAATAATGTTTTGGGCAATAAACTGCTGGGCATATAAATTACTTTGGTCCACCATTAAATTTATAAAATCATCAGAAAAAAAGACTTTGAAAAAGTCAATTTCTTTGAGGCCTTTACTTTTAAATTGGATTCCTGGGTTGGCCAAAAACTCAGGAACCTGGGGCTCAAAATTGTCTGGTGGTGGGGTCCATACGAGATCAATCATTGGGGGGGGTCTCAGCTGCTCTACGGGGGCGTCTTTGAGGGGGTCCCTCATCACTAGAGGAGGAAGAGGAGCTTAAGACAAATGCCAATTCATCGCTTACTTTACTGGCTGTGTCAGTGTCAGAGGCAAGAAGGGCATATGCCTCCTCCGCTGAAAACAGTCTTTGAGATGATTGGGACATTTTTATTATTTTTAAGTGTAGTGTTTCAACACGTGTATAGTGTAGGGGGGGGGTACAAACTTTATTTCAACACGGGGGGTATGTAGTGTGTATGTAGTGCTTTAACACGTGTAAGTTAAAAGAAAAAAAAAAAGCTCCTGCGCCAAAAATTGAGCACAGATGTTGGTCAGTAAAATAAAAAAAAAAAAATAGATCAACCCTGTGCCAAAAATGCTGATCAGTGATGTACGTCACTGATCAGCGCTCAGCGGCCACAGGACACCCACAAAAGCACCGTGGGTGTAATAACAATTAAAAAAAAAAAAACCACAGCGCTCTCCCAAAAAAAAAACCTGCTGATCAGTGATGATTAGCAGTGAGGGGCAGCAGGCACACAGCTGTGGGTGCAACCTGACAGGGTATATATAAAAAAAAAACCCTGCACCCCAAAAAAGGTGCTGATCAGTTAGTTTATACTGATCAGCACAAAAGGGGGGAAGCAGGGGGCAGCAGATACAAAATTATATCACACAATATCTATATCTCTGACACAATGACGCTGCAGCAGCAGCACAAGCAGACAGGAAGCAAGAGCAACCAGGAAGCAACCAATAGCTGGCAGCACGGATGCCACCAACGCTGATCAGGTAAGTATAGGGCACAGATGGGCACGGAGACCGCTCTGCACGCTGTTCCTGACCGGAATGGCGGCTGCAGGGCTGTCTCCGTTACCTCATTTGAGGTGTAATGGCTGTGATTGGTCCGTCGGTCCGACGGACCAATCACAGCCTTTGGGGGCAGGTGGGGTGAGGTGGGGTGACCACCAGTGACACCCTTACACCCCATGGTGATTGGTGCTGTACTTAACAGCACCAATCACCACCGATCCCTGTGTCACCGGCGAACGTTATTCGCCGGTACACAGAAAACGCTGTAATTGGCTGTTCACATTGAACAGCCAATCACAGCGATCGCCGATGGGCGGGGGCATCGCTGCCCCCCCTGGGCAATGAGGGAAGATGTCTGCTGTCAGGGACAGCAGACATCGTCCCTCTGTCACCGCGTCTATAGACGCGGTGACAGATAAATGGCATGACGTACATTTATGCCATGTGTCGGGAAGTACATCCCGACCATGACGTAAATGTACGTCAAATGTCGGGAAGGGGTTAATACATAATAATAATAATAATAATAATAATAATAATAATAATATTATTATTATTATTATTATTATTATTATTATTATTATTATTATTATTATCATTATTATTGTTGTTGTTTTTGGTGCTATTTATTAATGTTTAGTATTGCTATTATTTTTATCATTGTTATTAATTATTGTTTATTATTATTATTACTATGATTACTTTTTGTTGTTGTTGTTGCCTTTGATGATGAGTAGTGGTATGGGCCACTACTCATCATCATCAACAAAGATAACATCATCATCAAAGGCAGTAGTCAACAGTAGAAAAATAATGATAATTATAATATTAAAAATAACAACAATCAATAGCACCAAAAACAACAATAATAATAATAATAATAATAATAATAATAATAATAATAATAATAATAACAACAACAACAATAATGTTATTATAATTATAATTCTTCTTTGATTGATATGTGAGTTACAGTTTTTGAAATGTATCTCTCCTGCTGTGTTTTATTCCTATGTAAAGACTTTACATTGACTTTTGTCATGTTACAAGCTCAGGCGATTACATCACTGGCACAGATTTCCCTGTTGCTTTCTGTATGACATAAGGGATCCATAGAAGTTGGTGAGAGTCTATTGCTGTCAATCTCCAATGTAATTCTATGTGTATTTCATGGCGTTATACAATACTGAGACATCTAATGGCTTCTCTCCTAAGAGAAAGAAATCACTTGCAGAACACATATTATAATTAGGCACCAAGGAACTACTTACAATTAAGGCTCAAACAAAAGTTCTGGATTGAAAGTGGTTTAATTGGTCTGTTGCCATAATAAACTGAAACAATCATTAGTGTTTAGTCACAGTTTGATAATTAGGAAATGCCAGGAGAATTATGGTTCATGCAGATTGCATTATGTTCAATGTATTACTCAGTTTAACTCATCAAAGAATGTCATAAAACATTAGGTACATGACAGTGGTGACATACAGGTCATTTCTATACATTAAAATAACATATAACATGAAAATATCCATAATGAAAACAATGAAATATTACATTTGAATGCAAATTATTTGTGTTCATTATATATTTTTATTTTCATTTCTTATTATCATCTTTTTTTTGGGGGGGGGGGGGGGGGGGGGGGGGTGGTCGGTATGGCTTGCTGCAATGGGGCACTATGGAAAGTAAAAACAAACATTAACATTTTTACTAATAACCCTTCTGTATAGTTTACTGTGGGTAACTTGTATAAAGTATGGCCCCTATTCTGGTTCACTTGCAAAGGCAAATTCCTTCTCAAATGGACAACACCATGTGCAGTGCAGGGGGTTAGATGGAACTTGTGCAAACAGAGTTATATTTGGGTGGGTTTTATTTCAAAGAGAGATCTATATTGCAGTGTAAAAATAAAGCAGTCTGTATTTTCCCTGCACAGAAAAAAAATAACTCACCCAAATCTAACTCTCTCTGCACATGTTACATCTGCCCCCTGCAGTGCACATGGGCCCTTATTCTAGTTGAATCGGACGGATGCGTATTTCCGGACGGCCACCAAGTGTTTTTAGCCCCGACTACCATACCGATCACTCACACCGTCCGATTGCAGTAAGATGCCGAGCGAACGGACCGTGACCGGATGTTTCATGCAAACACCTCCCCTATCTGTAAAATCCTCCCCCATCCTCCAATGGCCGCCGACCATCAAATGATGGACCGAGTGGTCAGGGAGCACCGGACCACACAGACATTTTTCCGAATGAAAGCAGGGATATAGGCTGGCAGCTGACATCCGGCTATGTCAGTTGTCCGCCCCCCACATGTGCGTCACGGCCACATTACCATACGTACTCCCAGCATTTTAAAGGGAATGCCCATGAAACGTGGTGCGTACCCATATGGTAATGAGCCCAAACAGCCCTTTATGCCCCTCTCCACCCCCTGATCATATGGTTCCGTATGATCATTTTCTGTACTGAACTCACGCCGTGTTCCTATGTGTGAGGTGTTCGCACATGCGCAGATACGCCTCCGCACATGCGCAAACACCAACTATCGGCCATCCGTCCGCATTCTGAGCCATCCGACTCAACCAGAATAAGGCCCATGGTTTTGTCCATTTGAGAAGGAATTGGCATTTGCGAGTGAACCAGAATAAAAGCCTAGGTATAATCAGAGAGCCTTGAAGTTAGCATACTGTACAATAAATGACAACATTTCAATTAGACTACTTTGGTTAAGGAGCCTACACACAGGGAGATGCTGAAGCATTCTGAGCGATGCTAAGGGGTGATTCAGGTTGGTTTGCAAAAGCAAACTCCTTGTTTAATGGACAAAATCATGCTGCACTGCAGGTGGGGCAGATGTAACATGTACAGAGAGTTAAATTTGGGTGGGGTGTGTTAAAACTGGAATCTACATTGCAGTATAAGAATAAAGCAGCCAGTATTTATCCTACCCAGAAACAAAATAACTCACCCAAATCTAACTCTCTGCACTTGTTACATCTGCCCCACCAGTAGTGCAGCATGGTGCACCATTACTGCGGCATGAGTCAACTCAATACCCCTATTACATAGCAAATGCCGGGTCGCACCAGGGATTGAGACACTGGTTAGGGTCGCTGACAACAGATAACTCCTCTCTAAAGATGGCCCTGACTCAACTGCATTTAGTTTAATAGCAAATATTTCATGATTTCAATTTGGCCTAAAGGTTAAGGCTTTTCTCAAGAATTTGATCACATATTGGGGGTCATTCTGATTCATGAATTCCCACGTGCGTTTCGAATAGGGGACCAATGGTTTTTTACTTCACTGATTTATGAACATTTGCAGGGTCCCTGGGCAAATGGACTCAGTGACTTTCATAGTCGCTGAGCCATTCACAGGGAGCGATGCAGGCCGTGGGCATAGGGTGGCGGAGTCTGGTGTTGCCCATGGGAACTCCCAGCATTTCATGGGAGTCCTCATGGGATTGCAGGTGGGACGAGGTGTGCCGGGGGTGGGCGGCTGATGTCACATGATGTCTTTGGCCCGGAAGCCTGCAAACCTAGAAGCATGCAAATATAAGTCACTTTCCACTGGCTGACGATGCTTACCGAGTCAACTAGAGTCAGGGCCATTGTGGCTTAGTCCATTTCTTCTTTGGACTTTTAAGGCAGATGGGTATTCCAGGACTTTTTTTTTTATATGGATTTAATGCTTAAATGTCTGCTCTTTCTTTAACTGGGTCTTCCTATTTCTCTATTTTTATGCATTACAGTACTAAGTAGTAAAACTTGGAGAGAGATAAAGTGGATGGAGAGAGAGTAACAGCCAATCAGCTAATCTTTTAAAACACAGTCTGTAACATGACATTTAGGAGTTGATGGCTGGTAGATTATCTCCATCCACCATATATCTCTCCAAGGCTTAGTAAATTGGTGTCATGAATTGCAGTGCATGGTCAGGTTTGCAACCACGCCCGTTACCTTCGTGTTGGTCTGCTCTGTGGTGGGGGCCTGCTATCTGTGTCTCCTCCGGAAGTGGACCGTGGTCCAATGTCCTCTGTGTCTACTTGGGCCTTGTGCGGCATTCCACGCCGATACCACGCTTGGCATACACTGCATGGGTCCTGCCATGACACCTGCAGTCAGCTGAACGGTTGAACCAATCCCACTGCCTGTTGAACTGAACTCTGACCTGCACCATTTGCAGGTACTTTCTGGTTGTGATTGATGCTGCGATTTGCAGCCAATCACAGAGAGGCAAGGGGGATATAGGTCAGGCTTCTGACTCTACCTCCTTGCCTTGAACAATTGTTCTGTTCTGTTCCCTGTGTGCTCCAGTGTCAGAAGTTCTAGGCTCCAGGCTATCCTGTGCTCCATCGTTACCATCTCGTGTGTCCGGCTGCTGCTCTTGTTAACCCACCATCTGCCATTTACTCCTGCTCATTACATCCCAGCAGATGAGTTTCTCCCAGTCATCTTCAGCAGAGGTCACCGCTGGCTCCCTGGCTTGGAACCCCTTACTGGCTCCCAGGCTAGTCTCCAATATTGGCTCCCAGGCCAACCACCTTTTATTGCACTATGTCAGTGACTTACACCAACAGTGTTCTGACCGTCAACAGTTACTGTTGGCACCCAGGCCAACCACCAGCTGCTGTGCTAAGTAAGAGACTATATCATCTGTGTCCTGGCTGTCGACAACTCCTACCGGCTCCCAGGCCATCGACAATCATCACCGGTTCCCATGCCATTGATAATCATAACTAGCTCCCGGGCCATCGACAATCATCACCGGCTCCCAGTCCATCAACAATCATCACCGGCTCCCAGGCGTTTGGTACTTACCTCCGGCACCCATGCCGTCAGCTACCATCTCCAGCTTCCAGACCATTGACATCAACACCCTCAATTCTTAAACTGACTCTAACAGAATTATTATCTTTCTCAAGATTTCCGGTGTTTAAGTTACAGTTTCAAAGTCCCTGTATCCACTGTACCAGCCAGCTCAGTACCAGGGCAGGGGGCCGCAAACTGCTCATCGGGCGCAACTAAGTCCAAAGCTCCTTGCAGGGCTCCCTGGTGAAAACCACTGGCAAGTTGGACTCCATGCCCCTGTCTCTGGTTTCCACCAACCCTCTGGTCCGCCTGTCCCCTGGTATCCCAGTGTATGTCATCATCATCATACTTTAAACAACCATGTTCCTGTTTCCAGCACCCTCCACTGGTCCACTCAGGTCACAGCCTGAAGCACAACAAACCCCAGTGCTGACAATTGCCCCCTAAGTGCCGTGATATCCATGTTGATGTATTTTTGTGCTCCTCGATGATTCTGTTTAATTTTCTTTCAAAAGCCTCTTGACAATGAGCAGGTTGGCGGCTGACGAGCAGTGGGCACCTGAAGCTTTTACCGGTAGGGGGCGCAATATTCGTAGTTATGCCACTGGGGAGTGTGAAAACAAAAATAAGGGAATAGACTTCAAATATATAATATAAAGTCCAAGGCCAGGAATCATTTCTCTCTGCTAACCCTACTGGATCTTTCTGTTGCGTTTGACACTGTGGATCATTCTCTCCACCTCCACACCCTCCAGACTATTGGCTTTTCAAACATTGTTCTGGCCTGGTTAACTCTCCTTCTCAATGTCACTGTCAGGCTCCACCTCAACCCCTTCCATCCTTCCTATCTGAATGCCCCAGAGTTCTGTCCTAGGCCTCCATTTTTTCCTCTGTACACATTTTCCTTGGGCATGCTCATATTCTTCTTCAGCCATCGATACCATCTTTATGCCAAAGACATCCAACTATACCTCTCCTTTCCTGACCTCTCTTCCTCTGTCCTCTCTCGGGTATCCAGCTGCCTCTTTGCCATCTCGTCCTGAAGCACTCACTGAAGCTCAACATAGAGAAATCCTTACAAATCAACTTTCCCCTATCCAAAGTCTAAACCTCCCCCGAATATCTCTGTCACTATTGACAACACCATCATATTCTCCATTCCTGAACTCTGCTGCTTGTGCATCACTCTTGACTTCTCCCTCTCCTTCACCCCAACTTCCAATCACATTCTTGTGCACTTGGTCAGTTCCAGCTAAGCAGCATCACTTACATCAGGCCGTTTCTCTCTCAGAGTTCAGCTAAACTTATTATCCGCCTCCGTACCACGTTTTAGTATCCAACCAAAAGATCACTGACCAATCCTCTCTCAGAATTAAGCCTCATGGAATGTGAAGACGGTTCCCTCCCAAAAAAAAATTGTGGGCGTATATAGTGTAACACAATTTTATTTTACAGTAGACATAAACATAAATGAACACAGTAAGCAGACAAATGGATGTAAATGGCCTATTACCCGTTTTGGTGGAGGTACATGGAGTGAATCCCACCCTCAATCAAGCATATGGACCAAAAGGTGCCCCGGTCCAAACAGTATGATCCAAGCTTCAAAGAGAAAAAGACTAACCTAGGTTAGTATAGAGCGCTTCACCAGAGTATGTTTTGTCAAACAAGCTGCTGCTTAGAGGGAGTAGTCAATTCCCAAATGAATAAAGAATAGAAGAAAAAAAGGACGAAAGCAGCGCTTATAGTATGAAATACATATAGTAAGTTTAATTAAGAAACATGATAAAATATACAATTTAAAAAGACATGAAATTGAATAAAATATGATTGGACCCAATGGAGATAGTCACCAGTTCGTGGGGAGTGGTAAGTCCTGCTCTGATCTTGGTGTATGGGAAAATTGAAATGGAGTCCGTATTAGCCAGTGAATGGTATCCTGTGGTTGTTGAAAAAAAGGGACTCAACCGATGGCACAGTTGGAATTAGCCAGCTCGGGAGTCCTCACTGCTGCGAGTGACAGGTTTCCATATGGTAACGGCAAGAGACTTCAGGGGATGTAGCAAATGTGATCAGATGAATCAGCAGGCGAGACTGGTCCTTCAATGGGTGTAGATATCTCCTTTGGGGCAATTGGATTGGGTCCAATGGGCAAGCACCAACGCGTTTCGCAGTGCACTCACTGCTTTGTCAAGGTGTATCTCCTTGCCTGCAGGGTCCATTTTTATACCTGAGTCACTCTATGGATCATTTGCATAATTGATCAATCATGTCAATAACAAATACAAAAAATAATTGGGGACTTACTCGGAGACAGTGGTAGCATGATTAGTAATATAACCAATGTATATAAATGTAATTATTCATAAATGGAGATCTAGGTTTTATTAAAAAACGAAAGAGCCCAGGGTCATATAAAATAATAACTTCCGGGTTAGGATCCGGAAATGAAGTAAATAAGGGCTCAGATTGTGGTCACAGTGATTTTATAAACCATTTAGGGAAGATAGTGCTGTTAATTCATATGTGGTAAACACTCTTATAGATGTAATAAGCATCTTATTTACCTATTTGGTTCGTAAATCGTGCTAAAAGTGCGGTGTTTACAACGGATGTGACGTTACGTTGTTATAAGCACGTCACATCCGGCTTCTCTGATAGGTAAATTAGCGTCCTGTAGTAGTTTCCTCTAGTGGAAGTCCGGAAGTGACGATACGCTGCTCACTTGCGTTCAGGTCACTTCCGGTGTTTGGACCGCAAATTCTATGACAGTATCCTGCAAATGGAACGCAGGAATACGTATAGTCAATTGGTATATAGCGTCCTATAGTAGTTTAATCTAGTGGAAGTCCGGAAGTGACGATACGCTGCTCACTTGCGTTCAGGTCACTTCCGGTGTATGGACCGCAAATTATGTGACCATATCCTGCAAATGGAACGCAGGAATAAGTATATTGAATTGAGTAGAGTGTAAACCACAATGAACTACAATGTTGGCATATCAAACAATAGAATAACCAAGGGTGTATATCAGTATTCTGCTGTAGGTAATATTGTATCAATAAAATATAATTTTTAATTTTTTAATTTTTAATAATGGAATACATTTATTTTGCAAAGAATATGTTGCTTCTTGTCATACTGAATTATCGCCACTAGATGGCGCACTGATTAGACAGAATGGTTAGACAGATTTGTCTTATTAATTTCACATTTCTATATGACCTTTGGAAGATTAGATTTTTATGTGCAAAAAAAGGGGGGATCATAACTATGGGATAACAATAATAGTATAATCATACTGGAAAATCTTTCTTGACAGTATATACAGAAAACTTAAGATGGAGAATACAATAAGCAGACATAAAAATATATATATAAAAAAAAAAAATTATAAAAAAATATATTTTTTAATAATAAAAACCAAAAAAACAATTAGAATATTCCTATTGGTTGAAAAACAATGCAACCCTTTGACAATATATATTATCACTTAATGATGATCTTATTGGAGAGTGATTAACTAATCTCCAATGAAAAAAGAAGAAGAAGAAGAAAGGCTAATGATAATTAAGCTGGAGAGGGGATGTAACTACAGATGGATAGAAAACATACTGATATATTAAATCAAAGAACAACATTTAGCTCTAGTGCATCGTTTAGACCATTCGGGTACAGGGAGTTGAGTTTGAAGATCCAGTAAATCTCCTGATTACACAGGGTTCTGAATCTATTCCCACCTCGTTTGGTGACAGTGATTTGTTCCAAACCTAATATTTTAAGGTCTTTGGGGTCATTATTGTGACACTCTGAGAAGTGGCGGGGGACACTGTGGAGAATGCTTTTATTTAGAATGTTTCTGCGGTGCTCCAGGAACCTCACTCTCATGGGTCTGGTGGTTCTGCCCACGTATTTGAGTCCACAACTGCAGGTAAGTAGATATATAACGTAATCACTATTACAGTTAATAAATCCCTTAATAATGTGTGGATTTTTCTCACCTTCTATTTGAATGGTCTTTACTTTGTTCTGTATGTGACCGCATGTGATGCAGGCATTTCTGCCACATTTGTAGCACCCTTGAATTTTTTGGGGGAGCCACATGTTGGAGGTGGTGGATGACTCTCTCCTGTCCTCTTTGACCTCTTTTAATTCACTAGGGGCCAATAAGGTTTTAAATGTTTTATTTCTCCTAAAAATAAAGGATGGTTTGGCCGGTATTAGTTCTCTCAGTACATGATCTTGTTTTAAAATATTATAATTTTTCTGCACTATTTCTTTGATTTCCTTGTATTGAGAGTTGAAAGTGGAGATAAAGGAAATCCCCCTTTCATCATGATTAGGGATTTTTTTCTTCTTCTTTTTGGGAACTAGTAATTTATCTCTGTCGCACTTTTTTGCTTCTTCTATCGCTCTTTTAACTAGATCTTCAGGGTAGCCTCTTGAGATAAAAGATTTTGCTAGATCGTTTGCCTGTGTTTCATAGGCTTGTATCTCCGAACAATTGCGCCTCAAACGGAGCATTTGGCCCTTAGGAATATTTTTCTTCCAAGAGGGGTGGTGTGCACTCTTATAGTGCAAATAAGAGTTGGTGTTAACTGTTTTCTTAAAATTTGAGGTGTGAATTTTACCTTCTATAATCTCCAGACTGATGTCCAAAAAATCCATTTTAGTAGAGTGAAACGTATAAGTGAAATTAAGATTAAATAAATTAGAATTTAAGTGAGTGACAAATGAAAGTGCTGTGGATAAATCCCCATCCCAAATAATAAATAGATCATCTATGTAACGGCCATAGAGGACCAGGTTCGCGTCCCAGCCGCCTCCCCACACGAGGTGGTCTTCGACCTCACCCATGTAGAGGTTGGCATAGCTGAGCGCAAACCTGGTCCCCATGGCCGTCCCCATGATTTGAAGGTAGTGCGTGTCGAGGAATGAAAAATAATTGTGGTTAAGTATAAATTTAATAGAGTCAAGAATGAAATTAATATGTTCCACACTGAGGTCAGCATCATGATGTAATCTTTTTTCGACTGCCCTTATTCCCAATGTATGGGGAATGTTAGAGTAAAGGCTTTTTACATCTAGAGTTAGGAAGGCAAAGGAGTCCTTCCATTTGACCTGATTAATTAAATTGAGAAAATGGGTGGTGTCCTTGATGTAGGACCTCAGTGTGGACACCCGTGGTTGTAAGTATGTGTCTACATAATGGGAAAGATTAGAAGTTAAAGACCCCACACCTGAAATAATAGGACGGCCCGGGGGTGAGGTGAGGGATTTGTGAATTTTCGGGAGGTGGTAATAAATTGGGGTGATGGGATGTTCAGTGTGAAGAAAGCGAAGTTCATCTTTTGTAATAATGTCAGCTTCTAATGCTGTTTCTAGCAATATTTTTAAGGATTTCATAAAGGTGGGGGTGGGGTCAGAGGATAGTTTTTTATATGTTGTTTCCTCCTCTAGTTGTCTTAAGGCTTCACTAATATAATCTTCCCTGTTTTGAATAACTATCCCCCCCCCTTTGTCTGCCTGTTTTATCGTAATAGATGTATCTTTAATCAATTTACTAAGGGTGTTTTTTTCATATCTATTAAGATTATCTTTTATTTCTCTTTCTTTTTTGTTGAGTGAAGAGCACATATTCTTGAAATCCTCAAGGGTTAGTTTATAGAAGCTCTCTATGTACGTGCCTTTTGATTTAATGGGAAAAAAATCTGATTTCTTTTTTATGGACGATTTGTCTATATCAAAGAATTTTTTCTCTGTCATATTTTCGGAAGTATTATTTGATTCGAGAAGTGTTATTAGTGACGATAGTGCTTCATCATCTTCACTATCCAATAAGATAGGCATTGAATGATCTTCATTAGAAGTAAGTCTTTTATTTGCGAAATATTTTTGTCTACAGAGTGTGCGAACAAATCTGTTTAATTCAACAAATAAATTAAAAATGTTGGCAGGGGTGGCCGGTGAGAATTTAAGACCTTTGTTAAGTAATTTTGTTTCTTCTGAATTCAGGGGTCTGGAAGATAAATTAAAAATAATTTTCTGTTCTTCATTATTGATTTTAAGTTTAGATTTTCTCAATTGTACCTTCTTGCCCCCCCTTCTCCCTCTGTACTTGAAAATCTCCTTCTTTTGGGAGTCCCTTCTCCTGGTTCTTTTTTCTAATCTGAAGTTTCTCCTTTGGCGCCCTTCTAAAAAATCTTGGTCTTTTCTTGTCTCACTATAATTCTTTCTAGTATTAGGGTCTTTGGGTCTGGCTCCCTGTTCTCTTTCCCCTCTCCTCTGTTCGTTGTGTGTATCTCCTCTAGACTCTCTTGTAGTGTCTCTAGTAGATCTATAGGAATTTTTTCTATAGGGACGATCTCTATATAGCTGATCCCTAGTGGTTTCAGGTGTTATTACAGAATCATAAACTTTAATATTCTGTACTTTTTCTGATTGTTTTTGATACATAAATTTTCTGTTGGGGGCTCTTTGTCTGTCTTTATCCCTGAAAGCTCTGATATTCCCAGAATTATAGTCATCCAGATCACGCTGGAATTTTTTGCATTTGTTATCGATAATATTTTGCTCAAATCTAGTTATCTTCTCCATTGTTAATGTATCCCTCTCCTTATATTCAGTGGTACCACTAAATGGTTCCTATTTGTTTTTAAGACTTTCAATCTGTGATTCCAAAGACTTGGTCTTTTGAATCCTAAATTCTACCACGAGTTCCAACAACATGAAAGAACATTTATCCAGTGTTGTGTCCCATTTTTCTTGAAAGACACTATCACCATTAAAGATAGATGGTTTAAGGAGTCGTAATCCCCTAGGGATCATCTTTCTATCCAAATACTTCTGTAGGTTTGTTGCATCCAACCAATGTTTGGTTTCTGATTTCAACAAATCCTCTAGAAGATTAAAATCATCTTTCAGGTTATTCACATCATTATTTATACAATCTGTGGGTTTTTCCCATTTTGAGAGGTAGGTTTGTCTCCGAGTAAGTCTATCATTATAATTGACAAAACAACTCATGGTAGCTGCTCAATATGACTGTTGGGTAAAAAGAGAAAAAGACTAACCTAGGTTAGTATAGAGCGCTTCACCAGAGTATGTTTTGTCAAACAAGCTGCTGCTTAGAGGGAGTAGTCAATTCCCAAATGAATAAAGAATAGAAGAAAAAAAGGAAGAAAGCAGCGCTTATAGTATGAAATACATATAGTGTACCACTGAATATAAGGAGAGGGATACATTAACAATGGAGAAGATAACTAGATTTGAGCAAAATATTATCGATAACAAATGCAAAAAATTCCAGCGTGATCTGGATGACTATAATTCTGGGAATATCAGAGCTTTCAGGGATAAAGACAGACAAAGAGCCCCCAACAGAAAATTTATGTATCAAAAACAATCAGAAGAAGTACAGAATATTGAAGTTTATGATTCTGTAATAACACCTGAAACCACTAGGGATCAGCTATATAGAGATCGTCCCTATAGAAAAAAAGCCTATAGATCTACTAGAGACACTACAAGAGAGTCTAGAGGAGATACACACAACGAACAGAGGAGAGGGGAAAGAGAACAGGGAGCCAGACCCAAAGACCCTAATACTAGAAAGAATTATAGTGAGACAAGAAAAGACCAAGATTTTTTAGAAGGGCTCCAAAGGAGAAACTTCAGATTAGCAAAAGAACCAGGAGAAGGGACTCCCAAAAGAAGGAGATTTTCAAGTACAGAGGGAGAAGGGGGGGCAAGAAGGTACAATTGAGAAAATCTAAACTTAAAATCAATAATGAAGAACAGAAAATTATTTTTAATTTATCTTCCAGATCCCTGAATTCAGAAGAAACAAAATTACTTAACAAAGGTCTTAAATTCTCACCGGCCACCCCTGCCAACATTTTTAATTTATTTGTTGAATTAAACAGATTTGTTCGCACACTCTGTAGACAAAAATATTTCGCAAATAAAAGACTTACTTCTAATGAAGATCATTCAATGCCTATCTTATTGGATAGTGAAGATGATGAAGCACTATCGTCACTAATAACACTTCTCGAATCAAATAATACTTCCGAAAATATGACAGTGAAAAAATTCTTTGATATAGACAAATCGTCCATAAAAAAGAAATCAGATTTTTTTCCCATTAAATCAAAAGGCACGTACATAGAGAGCTTCTATAAACTAACCCTTGAGGATTTCAAGAATATGTGCTCTTCACTCAACAAAAAAGAAAGAGAAATAAAAGATAATCTTAATAGATATGAAAAAAACACCCTTAGTAAATTGATTAAAGATACATCTATTACGATAAAACAGGCAGACAAAGGGGGGGGGGGGATAGTTATTCAAAACAGGGAAGATTATATTAGTGAAGCCTTAAGACAACTAGAGGAGGAAACAACATATAAAAAACTATCCTCTGACCCCACCCCCACCTTTATGAAATCCTTAAAAATATTGCTAGAAACAGCATTAGAAGCTGACATTATTACAAAAGATGAACTTCGCTTTCTTCACGCTGAACATCCCATCACCCCAATTTATTACCACCTCCCGAAAATTCACAAATCCCTCACCTCACCCCCGGGCCGTCCTATTATTTCAGGTGTGGGGTCTTTAACTTCTAATCTTTCCCATTATGTAGACACATACTTACAACCACGGGTGTCCACACTGAGGTCCTACATCAAGGACACCACCCATTTTCTCAATTTAATTAATCAGGTCAAATGGAAGGACTCCTTTGCCTTCCTAACCCTAGATGTACAAAGCCTTTACTCTAACATTCCCCATACATTGGGAATAAGGGCAGTCGAAAAAAGATTACATCATGATGCTGACCTCAGTGTGGAACATATTAATTTCATTCTTGACTCTATTAAATTTATACTTAACCACAATTATTTTTCATTCCTCGACACGCACTACCTTCAAATCATGGGGACGGCCATGGGGACCAGGTTTGCGCCCAGCTATGCCAACCTCTACATGGGTGAGGTCGAAGACCACCTCGTGTGGGGAGGCGGCTGGGACGCGAACCTGGTCCTCTATGGCCGTTACATAGATGATCTATTTATTATTTGGGATGGGGATTTATCCACAGCACTTTCATTTGTCACTCACTTAAATTCTAATTTATTTAATCTTAATTTCACTTATACGTTTCACTCTACTGAAATGGATTTTTTGGACATCAGTCTGGAGATTATAGAAGGTAAAATTCACACCTCAAATTTTAAGAAAACAGTTAACACCAACTCTTATTTGCACTATAAGAGTGCACACCACCCCTCTTGGAAGAAAAATATTCCTAAGGGCCAAATGCTCCGTTTGAGGCGCAATTGTTCGGAGATACAAGCCTATGAAACACAGGCAAACGATCTAGCAAAATCTTTTATCTCAAGAGGCTACCCTGAAGATCTAGTTAAAAGAGCGATAGAAGAAGCAAAAAAAGTGCGACAGAGATAAATTACTAGTTCCCAAAAAGAAGAAGAAAAAAATTCCTAATCATGATGAAAGGGGGATTTCCTTTATCTCCACTTTCAACTCTCAATACAAGGAAATCAAAGAAATAGTGCAGAAAATTTATAATATTTTAAAACAAGATCATGTACTGAGAGAACTAATACCGGCCAAACCATCCTTTATTTTTAGGAGAAATAAAACATTTAAAACCTTATTGGCCCCTAGTGAATTAAAAGAGGTCAAAGAGGACAGGAGAGAGTCATCCACCACCTCCAACATGTGGCTCCCCCAAAAAATTCAAGGGTGCTACAAATGTGGCAGAAATGCCTGCATCACATGCGGTCACATACAGAACAAAGTAAAGACCATTCAAATAGAAGGTGAGAAAAATCCACACATTATTAAGGGATTTATTAACTCTAATAGTGATTACGTTATATATCTACTTACCTGCAGTTGTGGACTCAAATACGTGGGCAGAACCACCAGACCCATGAGAGTGAGGTTCCTGGAGCACCGCAGAAACATTCTGAATAAAAGCATTCTCCACAGTGTCCCCCGCCACTTCTCAGAGTGTCACAATAATGACCCCAAAGACCTTAAAATATTAGGTTTGGAACAAATCACTGTCACCAAACGAGGTGGGAATAGATTCAGAACCCTGTGTAATCAGGAGATTTACTGGATCTTCAAACTCAACTCCCTGTACCCGAATGGTCTAAACGATGCACTAGAGCTAAATGTTGTTCTTTGATTTAATATATCAGTATGTTTTCTATCCATCTTTAGTTACATCCCCTCTCCAGCTTAATTATCATTAGCCTTTCTTCTTCTTCTTTTCCCATTGGAGATTAGTTAATCACTCTCCAATAAGATCATCATTTAGTGATAATATATATTGTCAAAGGGTTGCATTGTTTTTCAACCAATAGGAATATTCTAATTGTTTTTTTTGTTTTTATTATTAAAAATATATTTTTTTATTAATTTTTTTTATATATATATATATATATATTTTTATGTCTGCTTATTGTATTCTCCATCTTAAGTTTTCTGTATATACTGTCAAGAAAGATTTTCCAGTATGATTATACTATTATTGTTATCCCATAGTTATGATCCCCCCTTTTTTTGCACATAAAAATCTAATCTTCCAAAGGTCATATAGAAATGTGAAATTAATAAAACAAATCTGTCTAACCATTCTGTCTAATCAGTGCGCCATCTAGTGGCGATAATTCAGTATGACAAGAAGCAACATATTCTTTGCAAAATAAATGTATTCCATTATTAAAAATTAAAAAATTAAAAATTATATTTTATTGATACAATATTACCTACAGCAGAATACTGATATACACCCTCGGTTATTCTATTGTTTGATATGCCAACATTGTAGTTCATTGTGGTTTACACTCTACTCAATTCAATATACTTATTCCTGCGTTCCATTTGCAGGATACGGTCACATAATTTGCGGTCCATACACCGGAAGTGACCTGAACGCAAGTGTGCAGCGTATCGTCACTTCCAGACTTCCACTAGATTAAACTACTATAGGACGCTATATACCAATTGACTATACGTATTCCTGCGTTCCATTTGCAGGATACTGTCATAGAATTTGCGGTCCAAACACCGGAAGTGACCTGAACGCAAGTGAGCAGCGTATCATCACTTCCGGACTTCCACTAGAGGAAACTACTACAGGACGCTATTTTACCTATCAGAGAAGCCGGATGTGACATGCTTATAACAACGTAACGTCACATCCGTTGTAAACACCGCACTTTTAGCACGATTTACGAACCAAATAGGTAAATAAGATGCTTATTACATCTATAAGAGTGTTTACCACATATGAATTAACAGCACTATCTTCCCTAAATGGTTTATAAAATCACTGTGACCACGATCTGAGACCTTATTTACTTCATTTCCGGATCCTAACCCGGAAGTTATTATTTTATATGACCCTGGGCTCTTTAGTTTTTTAATAAAACCTAGATCTCCATTTATGAATAATTACATTTATATACATTGGTTATATTACTAATCATGCTACCACTGTCTCCGAGTAAGTCCCCAATTATTTTTTGTATTTGTTATTGACATGATTGATCAATTATGCAAATGATCCATAGAGTGACTCAGGTATAAAAATGGACCCTGCAGGCAAGGAGATACACCTTGACAAAGCAGTGAGTGCACTGCGAAACGCGTTGGTGCTTGCCCATTGGACCCAATCCAATTGCCCCAAAGGAGATATCTACACCCATTGAAGGACCAGTCTCGCCTGCTGATTCATCTGATCACATTTGCTACATCCCCTGAAGTCTCTTGCCGTTACCATATGGAAACCTGTCACTCGCAGCAGTGAGGACTCCCGAGCTGGCTAAATCCAACTGTGCCATCGGTTGAGTCCCTTTTTTTCAACAACCACAGGATACCATTCACTGGCTAATACGGACTCCATTTCAATTTTCCCATACACCAAGATCAGAGCAGGACTTACCACTCCCCATGAACTGGTGACTATCTCCATCGGGTCCAATCATATTTTATTCAATTTCATGTCTTTTTAAATTGTATATTTTATCATGTTTCTTAATTAAACTTACTATATGTATTTCATACTATAAGCGCTGCTTTCTTCCTTTTTTTCTTTGATCCAGGCTTCAAGCCTGTTTGGATGGGGCACTGTGGGCTGTTATTTGGACCTTTTACCTGACCACCTTGGAAGCCATCAGGTGAAATCCGGATTCACCTTTTGGTCCTTATGCTTGATTGAGGGCTGTATTCACTCCATGTACCTCCACCAAAACGGGTAATAGGCCATTTACATCCATTTGTCTGCTTACTGTGTTCATTTATGTTTATGTCTACTGTAAAATAAAATTGTGTTACACTATATACGCCCACAATTCTTTTTTTGGAGGGAACCGTCTTCACATTCCATGAGAACTTTCAAACTTATTATCCACTCACTGGTCATCTCATAGCTCAGTCATTGCAGCATTTTCTCATTCTCAATTCCGCAGCTAGGCTCATCTTTCCCTAACGCAGCTACACAACTTCCCTTTAACAAAAACATCACTGGCTCCCAGTCCCCCACAAAATACTCCTCAAATTCCTCACCCTCACATACAAACCCCTCTCTAACTTCACTGCTCCCTTAATCCCTACACTGCTCCCTCCTATCCTCTATGATCGTCCAATGACCTGCGCCTCTCTTCTACCCTGGTCACTGCATCCCATGTGCAAATACAAGATTTTACCCGTACTGTCCCCTTAACTGGAATGAGCTCCCTCACTCATTCAAACGAGCTCTTAAACCCCACCTGTCCATCGAACCATACCTTTGCTGTGTACTGAGAATTGTAGCGCTATTTGGTACCTGTGCTTTGTTTTAGTTTTTATGTTACTGCAATGTTAAGTCCTGTGTACCCTAAATTTTTCTACTGTGTGCCATATGTATGGTATTTCCAATCACTTGTGGCACCTTATAAATAAAATCTAATAAATAACAATCCTCTAAATCTTCCACATTTAAAATCTCACCATACTCACTAATTGTCTTTCCACATTCGTCTACAACACTGATGCCCAGATTTCCTCAAGCCAAAAGGTTTCTAAAGTACTGTACGCATATTCATCCCGGGTGAGTATAAAAATAGTTCAAACAGAAGTACAGTATAGACTGGCCACAGCAGTAGCGACACAGACGACATGTAATTGCATTTACTATCACACAGCCATCAGAAGATACACCCCCCGAGAATGACACCCTTGCATTTTCCCAACCACTCTCTTTAAACTCTCAAGTAACACCTTTAAACAATTACTTCCTGTCAATCTCTCAGCTACCAGGTTCTCAGTCTGAGCAGAATTGCAGCGGAACCTTCAGCTATGGACATTCTGCCGATTATCGTTCCATTGTGTGATATTCGTCCATTGCATACAAACATGAATTAGGCCAACAGACACTTTTTATTATACAGTACAGCTTTGCAAAAATCACTTAGGACTACATAACTAATTCCTTTCTGTCCTTTTGATATACCAATAAAATTAGTTTTTACAACATCTATGATAACTTTTGGAAATAGGTCAATACATACATGACATCTTTCTGACTACCTCCTCTCATATGGCAATTTGCCAGTGGGCTTGATGATGAGTGGGGGCTTGCCCATGAAATTGTGTCATTGTGGCCCCAACCCCACCGCACAATGACGATATTGTGGGGCAGGGCCATGATGTAAAGTGCGGGGGGTATGGGGTGCCAACCACCTGGTAGACCTGTCCACTCTTCCTGAAGTCCAGGAGAGCCACCCAAGTTTTGGGATCCTCCTGATGAAGAGTAAAAAAGTATGGGTCAAGAAAAGAAGTGTGCAGAGATGGCACAGTTTTGGCATATTGTGCCTCATCGGTGCATTACTATTGCTACCATGTAGCTATCAGGCAAGTTCTTTTTAGTATACTTTCACTAATTATGATTTTCGAACCCTAACTCATGAACCTTGTCTTCACTACTCATGGTTCTACTGTATCTTCTGTATAAGCTCAAATTCAGCTTTATTCCCGCTAACCCAGGCATGTCCAAACTGTGGCCATCCTGCTGTTGTGAAACTACACATCCCAGCATGCCTTGCCACAGTTTTAGCATTCCCAAATAGCAAAACTGTAGCAAGGTATTATTGGAGTTGTAGTTTCTAAACAGCTGGAGGGCCATAGTTTGGACTTGCCTGCCCTAACCCTTCCACTAAGTTCCACTTCCACACAGTGGTTTTCAAACTTTTTTCAATCACGGCACCCTTGAATAGCAGAATTATGTTTAAAGCACCCCTAGGCCAATAGTTTTACATTGAGAAATTCATGTATTGACCCTTGGGGTCAGTTATGGGATAAGGGACAGGAATCACGTCTGTTTGTCCACATATTTTATTACTGGCAGCCACCAGCATTGGTTTTGCCCATTACAAGGTACCCTGAAAGTGCTTGAGGCACCAGCACTCATAATTAATACATGTTGGTAAAAATCCCAATTATTAATTGATTAAAGGTTACTTCAATCGGAAATGAAGATATCAAACTCTGTCCTTCTACTTAAAATGCTGCATTATTGTGCTGGATTTAAAACAATATAAGTTTAAAAAGCCAACAAATCTAAATGAACAAATAAAATAATATACATTATCATTTAACATGTATTATCTAATTAGGATCATAGCTCAGATAAATACAGGGAAGGTAGGTGGCAGTAATTGATGGTACAATTTTAGCCATGCAGAAGGGCACCAACATATTTTTGTCATGCTTGTTCCCAAGTACCCCCACATCACAGTCTGGAACTGGTCATGGAAATGGGGTTGATTCTGAGGTGGTAGCAAATAATAAATAAAAACAATGCCACAATACCAGAGGAGCAAAGACCCCCTCCGCCACTAAATGGGTACCCCCTGTAACAGATGGCTACAATAATAGCATTAGCAATTCATTTTGTGGTAATACCTAAGGCTGTGTATACTTCTATAAAATGGAACCCTTTAAATGCACCTTTTTATCTCATTCAACTAAAACATACAGATGGAGCCATCCTCATCTAGCCATCTCTGGATAGCCATGGTGAGCCATGGCTATCCAAGGCCTATTGTTCTCAGCTGCAATACAATACATAGACCAATACAGTAGGGGATTAGCTAAGTAATTCCATTACTCACTTAATCCTATTAAAGGGCTAGATGAGGATGGCTCCGTCTGTATATGAAAAAGTGTAATTAAATTTTTCCTTATTATTATTATTATTATGATTATGATTGTTATTGATAATAATTCAAATCATATCACCACACCTTCGTTAATTTCTACTTAACCCTTGGTGTATTCTCAGAGTCTGCAAGTATGATCTAATGCAGTGGTATAACAATGGCACTCCAGCCCAAGTGATGGCTTGGGAGACCCAGCGCTGTGCATGGTCTCTGCAGATTCCAATGGGTCTGGCCATCTGTTTGGAATCTGCTGAAAATGTCCTTCCAAAAATGGCCACCGCCTTGGAGGAGACAGATGCTATAGGTCCTACTCTACAGATATCATTTAAGTGACATCTCTGTGCCTTTGTTTGTATATGCCTCATTGGGTACTTGTGAGTTATCCGGGCGTCCGATTTTTTGATTGTATGCCTTAAGTTAAGGCATACAATCAGATGCGATGCGATGCGATATCGCATCGCATCGCATCGCATGCGACCATCGGATGCGATGACCCGATTTTTCCATAGGAATCAATGTTAAAATGATTCCTATGGAAAAAGGGGTCCTTTTCATACCCCTACTATCCAAGTGGGCATGGAGTTGGATATAAACCTGTGGCGAGCGTAGCGAGCCACCGAGCCCGAAGCGTGGCGAGCGAAGCGAGCCCCGCGAGGGGACGGTATTCCGTGTCCCCTCCAACTCCATGCCCACTTGGATAGTAGGGGTATGAAAAGGACCCTTTTTCCCATTGAATTCCATGTTAAAATGGACTCAGTCCATTTTAACATTGATTCCTATGGAAAAATCGGGTCATCGCATCGCATCGCATCCGATGGTCGCATGCGATGCGATGCGATGTCCCGATCCGACCCGATTTCAAAATCGGACGCCCGGATAACTCACAAGTACCCCTCATTGTTTTTTATTTAAATGCTTTATACTTTGTAATGTTTACTGATTTTTGTCATAATATTGTGTAATGATTCTGTATTAGACATGCCACAACCTTTGTATTGTATGTATGTTATTATTAATTGGTGTCTGATTGCCAGGGTTACTTTGTCGAGTAATTGCGAGTCATCTGACTGTGCCTGCTTTGTGCACTGTGGCCTGCCCCTGACGTCTTACCTGGTGGGGATATAAGATGAGCTTTGACATTCATGTTGTATTGCCTGATGACAATGTAATAAACATCGAAACATTGCAGATACAGATGGGGCAGGTCTCATCCTTTCTACCTATGGCAAGAGTTCCACCAGCTGGCCATGTCGGGCCACGGCACCCACCATCGCAATACATTTTAAATGCTTGCCGATTCGCCGCGGCGTCTCCGGATGAGTGCAATACCAGTGTTCATCCACCAGATGTCACTTTTGAAAACCTCATTGCGCATGCGTAAAATTTATGCTGCAGCGCGTGCATGAAGCGCAGGAACTACAGTAAATAATTTATTGTCGCTGGCAAGCCTAGTCAGCGCCTCTCTCACACCACCGGCACGAGCATGATCCCGTCTCTTTGGAGGAGAGTGGATCATGCTGACGCAGGCGGAGAGGTGCTGCATTTGTTTGACACGAAGGAGCATCTCTGACGGACGCTCTTGCGACCCAGTTGCACAGACTATTCTAAATGATCTTTTGTCTCCATTCTTCTAACTTGCAAGCAAAAGTATTTACTTTTAAAAGATTATTTGCAATTATCAACTCTGCCTTAAAGTTATAACTTATGTCTTGTACCTGTGTTACTACCATCTGTGACACAATGACTCTGAGCGACATTTGGTCTGTCCCTCTGGATTTGAAACATTAATATATAAGCGCAGTACTACCCAATGTGGGAAGCAATGAGCAGCTGCAGGAATAAACTCAGGTGCTGATGCATCAGTGTAATGTGTTTCTCGTCATCTGATTATCAATGCTCCAAGTTAACTGCACATCTATAATATATCCAAGCAGATTTTTTTTTTTTTTTTTTATAAACTTCAAACATTTTATTTGCACGATGCATTAAAATGGAAATATCAGAGGATGTAACTACTGCTCTTATTGGTATTGTAATTAGGAACTACTGGGTACAATTCTACATTTTGCAGTTATTGCATGTTTAAGACTAAGGTATGCCTCTTGTGCAATGTAATATTTACCACCCATACAAAATATAAATGTTATATTTACCAATAGTTTGCAAATTTCTAAATTAGTAAAGTTTTCATTTATATGATTTTGCTTTTACAAAAACTTTTAGGTTGCCATGTAGTTAAGATTACTTGCCATATTGTTAGATTAAAAGACAGTTATCTCCAGCACAGCAGGTACTGGTGGTGGGAACCAGGAACAAAGGATCTTCTGGAGAGTGACAGCTGCATGAAGATTCTCTTCCAGGAGCCTGTTACAATTGTTTTTTTGATCAGATGCGACCATGTCAGGGAAAGCCCAGTCTGGTGTGGTCTCAGCTGATGGGACCACAACAGGAAAGTGGTTATAAAGAATAATAAGGGAATCGAGGTTCTTTAACTCCTTATTGCAGTGATGCAGTATAACTCCCAACATTCTAAACAAATTTAGCAGGGTTTGATAAAAATGAGATGTGGCCTCTGCAAAAAGCGATGTGGCCTCATATGACTGCGATGACCGCAGGCCACATCTCCCATTTGCTGTCACTATGGGGCATGCCCAGCGCTCATACCAGCCTAAAGAAACCTGTGCACAGCATCTATTCACTGCTGCTCTGAGTAGAGCAGAGGGTGACAGGGGGCCTTCAAATTTAACCAAACGTGGGCAGTAGTGTCCCATGGTGAAGGGGGTGGGGCTCCTTAATGTAGGACACTGCTGTCCACAGTAGAGCCAAAAAAAACAGGGCGGTATGGTGCACAGATGACTGAGGCATGCAATTCAGTATTATAGTACTGTAGATTATTATGCATTGTACAAATTGGAGGAGTCTCAGTCCAGACCCTTGCAAATATTATTGTAGTTAACAACAGATAGAGAAAAAGCTTAGAGTAGATTTTAGACATTTGCCCAAAGCTGTTGAAATTAGTCTCAGATACAGGTATAAAAAGCCTTTAAAGGGTTAATGGCTGATGTTGCCCCAGATCTTACATAATGATATGATATTTTATTTGTTTCCTATGACAGCCTCAGTATAAATGGACCTAGAAAACGTGACGTGGCCAACAGAATTCCTTCTCCTAGGATTCTCCGAGTGGCCAGAGCTTCAGCTCATCCTCTTTGTTATATTTCTCCTAATTTACCTGATGGCATTGACTGGCAACTTGATTATAATCGTGGTGATATCCACCCAATCCAGCCTCCATACTCCCATGTATTTCTTCCTGTGCAACCTATCGATCCTCGATATTACCCTTATATCCACCATTATTCCCAAACTGTTAGACATTTGCTTAACTAAACAACAGTCTATCACGTCCATGGGGTGCCTCATCCAGGTGTCTTTCTTTGTCATATGTGTTGTGGCTGAATATATGCTTCTGGCTGTCATGTCTTATGATAGGTACGTGGCTATCTGCTGTCCATTGCGTTACTCTTGTTTGATGAACCTGAAGATCTGTGCCCAGCTTGCTCTGATGTCCTGGGGGTTTGGTCTATTGGAATCTCTGTTGTTGACTGGAACCATTTCTCGATATTCATTCAACAGAACCAATCAAATTAATCATTTGTTTTGTGACCTTAAGTCACTCCTCAAGCTGTCCAGTAGCAACACTCAGGAAGCCGAGCTGACTATCCTGGTAACGGGCATTCTGTTTGGATTCATACCTCTGGTCTTTATCCTGGTGACCTATGTATTCATTATTTACAGTATCCTAAATATACAAAGCAGCGATGGGAAACAGAAAGCCTTTTCTACCTGTTCTTCCCACCTTACAGTGATAGGCTTGTTCTTTGGGATTATCCTCACTATGTATATGAGACCAAAATCTGCCTACTCATTAGAGCAGGACAAGGTGCTGGCTGTTCTGTATACATCATGCATTCCTACACTTAACCCTGTGATCTACAGCCTAAGGAACAAAGATGTACAAAAGGCTATAGAAAAACTTAGAGTAAAGCTTTCATGGACACAGTAGCCTCCTGAAAGGGAATTTAGCTAATGTTCAACAGACAGGTCTCCAAATCCTTCTGGAGGAGTATTCTAGACCACAGGTTTTCAATCTCGGTCCTCAGGACCCCACACAGTCATGTTTTCCAGGGCCCCTTGTGGTTTTATAGAACGTGACAGTTGGTGATACTCAGTGCACCTGCCATTGACCTGGAAAACGTGACCTGTGTGGGGAGCTGAGGACCGAGTTTGAGAACCACTGATCTAGACCTACTTACGAGAAATGGTTGAGAAGCAGAAATTAGGAACCAGGTAATCAAGCTGTCTTACTAAGTTTCAGCCTGACACTGCACTGTACATGGAGATTGTTGGGTCTTCCTATTGAAGCAGGTACAGTAGATCGGAGGAACCAAACACTGATAATGAAATACACAAATTACATTTTCATGGATAAAGCATAGCTTACTGAAAGTTCTAACAGAATAAGAACTTTTTTTTTTTTTTAAAGATACACAGTTGTGTCCTCTTACGTCTTTGCAGCCATGACAAACAGACCATTTTGGCATGTTGGGTAATGTGAGAAAATGGGTCTTATTCACAATGCTATAGGACAAGGAGATTGTGCTGATTAATTTGATTTATGCTTGATGTTATCTGACGCACTCAAGGTATAGTACCCCATGGAGTATTCAGGCTAGATAAATGAGGAAATATCTGTATACAGTATATATCTACTTCTATCTATCTATCTATCTATCTATCTATCTATCTATCTATCTATCTATCTATCTATCTATCTATCTATCTATCTATCCATCCATCCATCCATCCATCCAAGGGTGTAACTACCATAGGTGCAGAGAGTGCAGCTGCTATGGGGCCCATAGATGAAGGGGGCCAATCTTCCCTATGTAAGTTACATTTTCAATATACAGTACATTCTCAATGACGAGGATTGATGCGCTTTAATGTGCCAAAAACAGCAATGTTTCTTAAGCTTGTTCCCTTCTTAATATTTTGATTTGTTTATTTTCACCTTGTTTGACATTATTTATATTTTTAGATGTTCACAGCACTATTTCCAGCTTGATCTGGTAAAAAGTCCTTTTGGCTTCATTTTGAATGCTGAAATTCTTTAACTGTGCTTGACTGTTTCCCCAAAAAAATCTTTATGGTAAAACTCTTTGATGTAATTTGCAATTACTACTGCCATAATTAATCAGGACTTTAATAATAAGGGAGTGGACAAAGTAGCCATCTATTAGTCTATTTTGATTGTTTTAATCTACTACACCAGGGGTAGGAAACATGCGGAAATGGAAATGCTGTTGAACTACACATCCCAGCGTGTCCTCTTTGGTCCAAATAGCATCCAGGAATAAAAGAAAAAACATGAATACCCGGCTCCAGCGGACTGAGGTGGCTGCAAGTGTGTTGACACTTGCAGTCCCTCCCTGAGAATGAAGATGTCACGGGTCTTCCCTCAGCCAATCAGGAGTGGGCTCCGGGGGAGCTCTGCACGGATCCATAGAAGCCCATGTTATGAATTTAACATGGGCTTCTACTGTATAGTGGGAACCGTCAACTCTGACCGCAAGGTGATCCCATTGAGGGCACTTGTGGCTGTAATCGTCCTTCTTAGTGAATTTCCTCCAATATCATATTGTATAAATAAGATGTAAATGTAATGCTATTGTGTTTCTGATTGCTTTAATAAAAATAGGAAAATTATTTAGGACCAATAGAACATTTGGTCCCTACTTCCAGCATTCGTTTTATAAATAAAGTCTCTAAGGGGCAGATGTATTAAGCCTTAACAAGAGATAAATGCAAGTGTGATAAAGGGGTTTATTCTAGTTCATTCTTTCTGACAAAATCCTTCTTAGATGGACAAAACCATGTGCACTGCAGGGGGGCAGATGTAACATGTGCACAGAGAATTAGATTTGGGTAAGTTATTTTGTTTCTGTGCAGGGAAAATACTGACTGCATGATTTTACACTTCAATATAGATCTCACTTTGAAGAAAAACCCCACCCAAATCTAATTCTCTCTGCACAAGTTACATCTGCCCCACCCGCAGTGCACATGGTTTTGTCCATCTAAGAAGGATTTTGTCAGAAAGAATGGACTAGAATAACCCCCAAAGAGAAATAAACGTCCAGCCAATCAGCTGCTAACTGACTTTTTTCAAACACATCCTGTAACATGGCAGTTAGCAGGTGATTGGCTGGACGTTTATCTCTCCTTATCACCCTTGCATTTATCTCTTGTTAAGGCTTAATACATCTGCCCCTAAGAAAGTAATTTTTATGTTTTTGATAAAATTGATTTATTAGCAAGTGAGAATTCAATGTATTCTCACTGTGTCTCCGCTACGTCCTACCTAACTTTTTAATAAGTATGTTAATAATAGACTTTGTATCTATACCTAAGTACACATATTACCTCTGCTAATTAACATAGAACACTCTGCAACTTAAGGAAGGAGCCTGTGATTGGCCTAAATGAAATTGCACATTTAGTAACCTCATGAGCAGGTATACATCTCCTGCTCCCTGACCAGCTATTGCCCTTATCTTTTAAAAAAGCTGCCCAATGTGTGGAGAAACTCATTAAAGAAACAGGTGTTATTTGTTATTGAACCTTGGTCATCATTCCTTTGTCCTCTGGAGACCAAAAACCATTTGGACTTACTGTATCTGCTATTAATGATGATGATGAGCCACTGACATATACCAATTCCCACCGGTCAGTGTCTGTGTATCAAGGCACAGATTTACACATACTGTTAACTATATGTGCTGCTGAGGGATGATCTGCACGGCCTAATATACCCATGCCGGTTGTAATCGCTCTTTTCTTTGAGCATGAGATGGATCCGGCAGGCATGAATCCGCAGCCACATCTGTGAAGTTCTCCATCATCGTCCAGTCCTACTGACCGCCAACTAGTGCAAAGTGCCGCAGGCCGGAATGGCCGTTACCCAGCAGACTGTGCTGCATAACAACTTGTGTTAACAGAACGACACCAAAGAGGATCGTCCGGTGAGATAATAGCTGACCAGCAGCTACTATTGTACATTACAACATCTTTTTGCCCTTTATAAAACAATTGTGAGTTGCAAGACAGCCATCTGGTTATTATATAAGAGACCATTACCTCCCTCTGTCATTGGGAATACAGAGGACTGCAGCCAAATAAATGCTATAGGGGCCAAATCACCAGAGTCCACTTCTGCTAGTGTCAGATCAAGAAGCAACATTTGATACAGTATGCCAATATTTATCTATCATGATACTAATTGAATGCATGTAATAACCACTGTTAATAACCCCTCCAGGAGGATTTGTATTTTTTTTTAATACTATCTATCAGAGCAGGTACATACCGCCTGGAGTGCACAGGATATGCATAATAACATGGACATGCATAGATACACATATTCAGAGAATACAGGAGTAATCAGGCATGACCAGCAATAGCACTAGAACTAGCAGTATAACCAGCATAGAGCTTAGGGAAGGCTGGGTAATATAGGAAGCAACTCCCAATGAAAACAACCAAGAAGGACAAGCCCCCTAATCACTGCAGCTGGACAGCCAAACACACAGGCAGAGTGCTAATGGCCTGATTTTGACAGGTGAGACTGCACATGCAGAAGTCAGGCTGCAGTAAAGGCCCATACACACTGGACGACTTTGAGCTGAAAGTCACTCAAAACAGCAGGTTTGAACGGCTTTCAGCTCAAAGCCGCCCAGTGTGTATGGCCCGGCGATGAGCGCTGCTGCGTGCCCCCGCAACATCGCCGGGAAAGCCGCTCATCTGCTGGTTATACCAGCAGATGAGCGGCTTTCAGGATGGCTCTGCGCTATGCGACGCCGTTCTCCCCCCTCCGTCGGCACCGGACATGGGGAAAGCCGCTCAGTGTGTATGCACTGAGCGGCTTTCCCCGCAGCGATGACTGTCACCATCGCTGTCAATAAACGCTGGGCATAGTCGCCCAGTGTGTATAGACCTTAACACAGACCCACCAGAGGTGGCTCCTAACATTTCAGGGAGGAATTTTATCAGCTACCTCGATTTCAGTCATTACTGTTTTTTTCTCATGTGCTGGGTGTCAAATTATACAAATATTATCTAGATCTGACGTACATGTTTTTCTTTTTATTTATATGTGAGATGATGATATTAATCGAACTTATTGGTGGCCACCACAGTGACTTTTTATTGTTTGATAAATACATTATTAATAAAAATTTGTTGTGTGTGATTCACCATATGTTGTGACCTATGTATTTCTACTTAGTGCAGTGTTTCCATTCTATGGGTCTGATTCTGGTTCACTTGAAAATCCATATTCTCTCTCTAAAGGAAAAAAACCATGTGCACTGCAGGTGGGGCATATGTAACATGTGCACAGAGAGTGCTGCACTAACTTGCTATTGATTTTGACTACAGTATATAGTCAAAATCGATAGTGTAAATCACACTGTGCGTGCACACCATTAGTGTTTTTCGCTCGGTTTAGTGTTCTTGTATGGGGAACATTCCAAAGAAACTGCTACGTGAATGCGGGATTGAATGTTTTTGTAAGTCTCTTTTTAGCAGTGACTGTATGTAGAAAGCCCCTAGAAAGAAACCGCTAAGGGTACTCAAGATTGAACTATTAAGTAAGTCTCATTTTTTACGGCTTGGGAAAAGTCAAAGTCTTCCGGCAAACAAAATCCTTCAATTTTTAAAGACTCACTTACCGCGCCCGTTGCTCTTCTTTTCTATCTTAGCTATCTATCCACAGTCACAGGTGGACTGTATAGAGCGTACTAGCTGCTAATAGTGGGCACTTTGATATGAAAAAAGAGATTTGGACCATGAACTATAAATAAGTGGTAATAAGTAAAATAATAAAATAATGAATAAAAACATTTCTTGCAGCGGCAGATTTTACTTATGGGCTTCAGGAGTGTAGTCCCCCCCAGTAAAATCCACCACCCCACTCAGTGTCATTGAGACAGATGCAATCTATGAGATTGCACTGGCTTCACTATGACTGGCAGTGACTTGCTATTGGAAGTCCTAACTGTCACACAAGGCAGTCCCATTGTGAGAAGTTCCCTCCCTCCGGGACTGCCAGAGCGGGCTGTGATAAGAAGAGAGCTGGCTTCCTGAAGGACGTCACTCAATGTCTTATCATACTCCCCAAATGTGGCTTCTAAGGGCTGCAGTCAGTGCAGTCTATAAAAGTCAAGTGTTTGGTGACTATGCATGCGCCATACCCGGCACCTTCTGCATTGATTGTGCAGATGCCATCACCCGGTGGCTGTCTGCTTTCCAGGCAGATGGGGAAGAGGGGCAAAACATAACTAGGTGCTACCATTGATCTCTTGTCGACACCACAATATCTATATAGGCTGAATGTCTACAATCAGAAAGTCAATATTGACATAATGTCAAAGTCAAAAGGCACAATGTCACAAAGTCCATGTGGGTGTCTTTAAATTATGATTAGGATTCAATTAGCGTTATGGTAAGCATGCAGCTAGGGTTAGGACTTTAATGCGCTCAACATGCTGACTTTATACACTGTCAATGTCGGCATTGTGAATATCGATGTTACATACATGAAAGTATACAAAAACAAAGAGTTAAAAAGACAACCATTTTCCCTCTGCACTTTATATTATACTCCAATTTAAATCAGGCAAATATTTATATGTACTGTAAGTGTCTTTTATAGAAGAAGTCTATTTAGTAGAAAAAATGTGTAACTGCGCTAAAATCAATCCAAATATAAACCAAGATACATTTATAATACAAGTTAAAAAGCTGCTTTTTAAGGGCATCAGCTACCGGGGTCATAAACCGTCTCTCCGAGGTAATGTTATCCTTATTAACTGATATTAGCATGGCCCACATTAGAGAGTTACCCGACCAGCGGCGGCTCTTTGGAGGAGGGGGGGGGGGTTCCACGATGCCACCCCCTCTGCTGCCGCTGCTGCTGGCCCACACCCCCCTTTTGGTCCATGCTGCCGCAGCCGGTCCCGGACCTGACCCCTGCCATGGTACCGGCCTATGTGCAGTAGCTTCATCAGTACTGTGCATGTGCTGGCTCCAGCCTCTATGGGCTGCTTCAGTTGCAGCCCACAGACAAATATTCAGGGTCTCTGGTCGGGACATGCGCAGTTTCATCCTCCATAATGCCTTTAGTGACTGGCAGGTCGAGCTTCCAATAGGAAGTCACTGCCAGTCACAGTGAAGCCAGTGCAGTCTCACAGACTGCATCTGGCTATACACAGAGGCAGATTTTACTTGGGGGGGGCTGCAGCCCTGCAACCCATAGATAAAAACAGTTACTGAACCTGACTATTCTGCATATTAATAATTGAGAGCGCGCACTGTAATGATTAATTATTTATTGATAATAAAATTAAAAAGAACCTCACTTTTGATCCGTAATCCCCAGTTAATTAGATGATTAGATCCACGGATACAAGGATAATACCATGTAAAGGTTCCTTTAAGCTCTTACCACTGTCTCTGGTAGGTCTTTTTCTAGTTTGGTAAGGGGAGCTCCAGATGTTATGAGCTTCTCCGAGGGAAGATGAATATCAGTGGATGATGGTATGTATTAAATAGAGACCTTTGCCATATGAATAATTCGACATTAAAGTTGTTATACTCTCACATCGATGGTGGCACTTGAGCGATGTGATGGCAGACAGCTCGCTAGAAATGATGGATATAGTTCTCAGCGAGAGGGACGGTAATAAGGGAACCAGTGCGCTTCTCTCTTCCGCTTCTGTGGAGAGAAGCGGGGGTGAGGCTTCAGTGCGGCATAGATCACTCCTGATGTAGGCTCCCACTCCAACAGGACCACACCAGTGGAAGTGACTTACGACCTTCTCCCTTACCGCACTTGTTCCCTTCTCCCCCATCCCTCTCGCTGAGAACTATATCTATATCTATATTCTAGGAATTTTAGGATTTAGCATTGTTGGCAAAATCTAATGATCCAATGTCATGATGATGTAATCCCTTGTTTCCGGCAGAAGCTAAAAAAGAGCTTATTCCACAAGTCCAATATACTGTAGCAGAATCAATTCTCTAGCTGCTTTTCCAGTGGTTTAATTAAGGGAATCTCCTGATTCAGCCTGTCAATCTCTTACCTCAATTTCAAAGGCTTCTGTAGATTTATTTGAACCTAGTTATCTCCATTGTGCTGGACTGAGGTAACATATCATGCTGTTATATGTATGCTCCAGTCGCTGATACATAGAAGGTTGAATTCCACTTGATGACTACCTCTTGCTTCAGTTGGTGGCATGGAAAATTGACAAGAAGTTGTTGAATGCCAAAAATGTCTAGAATTTTTAGATAGTATATTCTCTATTTACCAGTAATTTTTTTGGGGGAACCTAAGCCAACAACTTTCTGTGTGTGTGCAATGCATGGTGTGTGTTCAAATTCATCCATTCATAAACCTTATGCAATGTTATTTTAGCAAAGTATCATTGGCAAATATTGAGGAGAGTCATAATGGGGTGATCCAATTTGACACTAAAGATGTAGCGCAGCCCCTGCCAGGAGCTTCTCATCGCTGTCCCCCACCTCCCACACCTCCACCGACGTTCCCAACCACTGCCCTGACCCTCCCAACCCTGCCCATCTCCCTTAATCAGAGACAGGCAGGGTCCCGCCGCCCAGCTCCCAAGAGACTGGGATGCGCGTGCGCATGAGACGCACGCGCGTCCCAGTCTGATGGAGTCCCTCTCCACCGGCTCTCGCAAGCGGGGATGTTCTGACCAGAGCTGAGCAACAATGAGAGGGGCTCCATCTGTACATGAGTTTTTGTAACACATTGGCACTGGTATAAAACCAGTTATACCAAGTATAACCTGCCTGTACAAGAGCTGGCATTGTGTTAAATACTGCTTCTGGTTTTGCAGGCAGTAATGTAATTTTTAGTATGACCAGTACCACTTGCCCACATAGTGGTGGTTTAGTGGAAATGTGTACAGTGGCATTTTCTCAGGCAATGAGTACAGGCTAGGAATCGCCATTCTGGTAAAATGGAATTGAAAAGTAGTTTGGTAGTGTGGACACATGACTTCAACTTATTATTTAAAACCAGATTCATTTTAGTTGCAGATTTAATGCTATCATACCATCAGAACTTCAGTGACCTGCTGCTCAACAGGATGGCAGAGGTCATACTTGGTTCCTCTTGCAAATACTTGATTTACAGTCAGTTGCCGTTAGACATTACTAGTCTTCTTGGTCTCTTTCTTGGATGAAGAGTTATGTCCAGCAGCAGAAAAAAGATTTGGTAAGCCTTTGACAACAGGAGACAGCAAAACTACCTCAGATCATTAATGGTATCTGATATTGGACGTCTTGTAAGATTTTCATAAACAAAACTTGTATGAACCCATTGCAAATGAGATGTCTAAAAGGTTTACTTTACAACCTCTACTAACTTTGGCTTCATAAACTTTACAGATACCAGTGGTGTAACTATAAAATCAACACCCCCACCCCCGCCAATAGGCAGCCGCCGCACCCCTGTAATTTCAGCCGGCAGCCCACCCCCTGGAGTTTCATCCTGCAGCTCTGCCTTACCCCTCCGCCTGGCCCCACTGCCAGGTCTGTGGCTGGGACCCGCAGATCTACATGTCTGCGGTCCCGGCGCTTCTCCTAATGAAAAATGACCTTCATAAAAATGGCTGCCCCTAACAGCAGACCATAAGGTGTCTGCTGTAAGGGGATGGACATTTTGTTAAGGTCATTTTTCATTAACAGGCAGAGCAGAAGACACTAGTGTGACCGGTGCAGACAAGTGGATCTCTGGGTCCCGGCGATGGCGGCGAGTGGGACGTAAGCAGGTCCCAGCAGCAGTGCTGTGCGGCAATAGACCCTAGTCCTCACTTACTCAGCACCTCCCCACCGCCGCAGGGTCTGCAGGGCTATAGGTTTGGGTAAAAATTATTCCACGTGAAAGAGGTGAATTTTTTTTGGGTTCCTATAATATGTCCAGAAATGACGATGTGTCTAGTCTTCTTATAATCAATCGTAAGAACTGCTGCCACTGGTGGCTTTCTTACTTATTGACATAGACAACATCATCCTCCTGAATTTGTTCAATGTCTTGTCCTACACATTTATCTTGAACATCAGATGCACTAATATCCCCTTGGGAACCACTGTCCTAACCAGTCATTGTTAAGTTTTGTGATTACCTTCTAACTCCAGTTTCCAGAAACCTACTGCAAATTTCACTGAGTTACAAGATGTCAGAAATGCTTAGTTTATCACATGTATCTTGACTTATCAAAACCCCAAAAATAAAATTTGACATTTAATGCAGTTAACATCCCAGTGGTCAGAATGCTGGCATTCATTATACCTGTGCCCGAATCCTGGCTGCCATTACAAGGCTGGCGCTAAAACTCCTAATGGATAAGGATCTCTACATCAGAATACCGTCAGCCGAGATGCAGATTGGTAAGTATTCAAGCGGACTAGCTTGAAGGGGGTTAGGTTTAGCCATTGGTGGGTAAGGCTGTGGGAGGGGGGGGGGGTTAAGGGTAAGGCTGCAGGATGGGGGTTAGGTTTAATAGGCGAGGAGGGGGGTTAAGTTTAGGCTGCAGGAAGGTAGGGGGCAGGGGGAAGGCAAATATACTTAATTGACCGTTGTCAGAATTTCCTCCTTCAGGATGCCGATGTCGGTATTCTGAGTACCGGCATCTTGACCTCTGGTCATCCCTATGTATCCCTTTGACATTTTGGGTGTTCTCCATACATGTAGTTCTTTTTCACAAACAACTAGATGTTATTCTTCAAAGTCATGGAGATGAATCAGCTTAATCAGTCTTAGAGATAACTTTTTTCCTAAATGTAATCTACTGTAGTTTAGTAAAAGTCTCTAGACTCATTCAATTAGGAAATGTAAACAGGTGCTGCACGGCGATAAACTCTCCAAGCTCCAACCCACACAGGACATGATGTGACTGTAAGTACTAATGTGTTTTCCTTACTAGTGCGCAGATACAGATTGTCACCTGGCAGGTATATTGTCATTCCACTTCTGGTAATATGACTAGGATCACCAGATTTTATGCTATTGATTTAGTTCTATTATTTATACCTAACTCCCTTAGCAGAATTTATCTTCTGCATCCTTCCGTCCTTATTATAAAGTATATACGAAAGGATCCAGCTACAGTATACAACACGCCTTGACCAAGTGAGTGCAGTGGGGCTAATTTAAAGCAAAGGGAAAAATAAATACTGTAACTATGCACCTTGGTAACACCATGCTGTACTGCTGGTAGGGCAGATGTAAAATATGTGGTGTAGATGCACCTGCGCACTGAGGGGCCAATTCAAAGAAGAGCAGCCAGCTGAAAACTAAGGGGGTTATTCTGGTTCACTCCTTCTGGCAAATTCCTTCTTAGTTGGACAAAACCATGTGCAATGCAGGTGGGGCAGATGTGACTTGTGCAGAGTGAATTAGATTTGGGTGGGGTTTTACTTCAAAGTGAGATCTATATTGCAGTGTAAAAATAAAGCAGCCAGTGTTTACCCTGCACAGAAACAAAATGTGTGCCGCGCTGCCTGTACTAGCAGGCAGCGCGGCACACATTATTCCTATTAAACATGTGCAGTGTGCAGAGATATTTAGATTTGCCAGGTGAGGGTCCAAACTCACGGGATGCAGTCAAAATCCCGGCGGTCAAAATCCCGACAGGGTCAAAATCTCGACAGGGTCAAAATCCCGACATATAGAATGTACAGGTGAAACAGTGTACATGACTTTCAGTCGACAGGTGCGAGGTCAACATGGGTTTTTTCACTGTTTTTTTGAACCGACATGTGCCGACAGGCAGTATTTCATGCCCTACCATCCACTAGGGCGTGGTGGGAGAATAAAATAGTGTGCCGAGCGCAGCGAGGCACCGTGCCCGAAGTATTGCGAGCGATGCGTGGGGCTGCGGTTCACTTCCAACGGTGTCCATGACGACTGTGTCGACATCCGGGTCAAAAAACCCATGTCGACCTCGCACCTGTCGACCGAAAGTCATGTACACTGTTTCACCTGTACATTCTATATGTCGGGATTTTGACCCTGTCGGGATTTTAAATGTCGGGATTTTGACCCTGTCGGGATTTTAAATGTCCGGATTTTGTCCATGTCGGGATTTTGTACTTGTCGGTATTTTGACCATCGGGATTTCATACCGAATCCGAACTCACATATTAATTACACTGTAAAAAAAAAGCTGTCCAGCATACTTGGGTTCCATGCAAAAGCTTATAGTATTTATCCTATGTGCAAAAAAAAGTCACTTGCAAGCCCCTGCATCGCAACATGATTTATCCCAGAGTAAAGTTACTGTTTCGCATTGCTCCCAACTCTAAATCATTGTCATATTTTGATTTAATCTGTAGAAAAAGTTATGTATTTCCCTGTCCCATCGTGTTTTCTAGTATAGCATTGTTTTATTTTTGTTTGTTATTTTAATTAAATCAATGCATTTAGAATAACAGCAGAAGGAAAGAAAAGTAAAACTTTATATACTGAACATTTCATATGCATATACAGGTGGAGCATCCCTTATCCAGTTATCTGTTATCCACATTATTCCGGAATCAGGGCTGCCAAGAGAAATCCTGGGCCCCGGTGCAACAGCATCACGGGGCCCCCCTGGAGTGGCGAGCAACAGAAAAGAGGTTTGGCCATTAAAGGATATAGGGGTGTGTACCACACCATATACCCTTTATGCAACACAATAGTAGACCCCTTATACTTGCCCCTTACACATTATGCTACACAAAATTCCAATCGATTACTTGCCGCCCGTTCGTATGCAGCAGTGTGGACAGAAGCGTGGGGTGGTGGATATGGGTTGCGCCCATGGGAGTAAGGGGTCGTGGCCACGGATGGGCAGATAGCGGCAGGGTCCCTGCGGAGGATGGGAACTAGGTAATAGCTCCCATCCTCCGCAAGGACCCCACTGCTGTCTGCCCATCCGTCACAGGGACCCTCTGCCCCCCTGCGCTGCCCAGACCCCTATGCCATACAGCAGGGGTGGCCAGCCCACGGCTCCTCTCCCCAAGATCTGTGACTGGCACGATCATCCCCATTTGAAGCGCCGCCTCTGGAGTATAAGGATCCCAAGCTCACACACGCAGCAGGGAAAGCGGCAACAGTTCTGGCAAAAAGCAGCAGATGCCACTACTTGCAGTATCGCCGAGCTGAGCTGCCGGTATCTGCTGTGTCCCCCAAAGCTACAGATCCGGCACCAAGAGCAGCTGCATTGTGATGGCCAGCGGTATGTGCACCTGGAGGGAGAGGGGGATTGTGTCCATTAAACCTCTTGGCACTTCTTCTTTACTTTCACGGCGCCAGCATGGCGCCGTGCTACTTCCGGCTGTTACGCTCGCCACAAACTATGTAAAATAAAGGAACTTAACGCCATGCCAACATGGATAGTTCATACCTCCACTATCCATGTTGGCATGGAGTTGATTTTAAATAGCGTGGCGAGCGTATCGAGCCACCGAGCCCGCAGCGTGGGCGAGCGAAGCGACCCCCGCAAGGGGACTCTGACGCGCGGCGCCATGCTGGCGCCATGAAAGTAAAGAAGTACCAACCTCTTTAATCTCATGTGATCCTGCGCAGTATGGTCCCACCCAGATCGCATTCCATATATGATCCGTCATAAATGGGCCCCATGTAGCCTGTTCCCTTCACACACATTGGAGGTCATTCTGATTGACCACAAAGCTGCAAAATTTGCAGCTTTGCGGGTCATCTAAATACCTCAGATTTCACGCATGCGAACGGATGTTTTACATCATTGATTTGCAGCTTGTGTGCAGGGCAGTGCGGTCGCTGACCATCAAATGATTTCTCAAGCGCTCGCAGATCTAAGTCAGTCTCTGCTGTCTTAGATCTGTGGCGCTCCTGTACGAGAAGAGGGCGGGCAGCTGACATCCTGTGACATCAGCTGCCCTCCCCCGGCACCCACGTCATGGGAGTTCCCATGGGCGCAACCCATATCCACCACCCCACGCTTCCGTCCACACTGCTGCATGCGATCGGGGCGGCAAATAATCGGTTTGATCGCTCACACAAATTGGCTGCACATGCACAACATCGCTCCCCTGTGTGACCGTGCGGGGGAGCGAACCAACCTGAATGAGGGCCATAGCCTGTTACACACACACATAGCCTGTTCCTTCACACATACAGTACATAGCCTGTCACACACACATATATACATACATAGCCTGTTACACGCACACATAGCCTGTTCCTTCACACATACAGTACATAGCCTATTACACACACACACACATATACATACATAGGCTGTTACACACACACATAGCCTGTTACACACACACACACACACACACACATATATACATACACAGCCTGTTCCTTCACACATACAGAACATAGCCTGTTACACACACACACATATATATATATATATATATATATATATATATATATATATATACAAAGCCTGTTACACACACACACACACACAAATAGCCTGTTACACACACACACACACACACACACACACACATATAGACATACATACATACATACATAGCCTGTTACACACACACACATAGCCTGTTACACACACATATATACATACACAGCCTGTTACACACACACATATACATACATACAAAGCCTGTTACACACACACACACACACACGCTTTTTGTTTGTTCCCCCTGTCCATAGCCATGCATTGCGGGCGGCATTACCTTTTGAAACAGGAACTTGGAGCAGGAGCAGGACAGCCATCGCTGACCGGGCTTAATTCGGGGGCGTGGCCTAATCGCTGACCCGTGACCACGCCCCCTTTTTAAAAAAAAAACGTGTTGTTTTTTTTTTGTGTGTGTGTCGGGACCCGGGCCCCCCTGGCAGGCCCGGGCCCAGGTAAAATGTACCCGCCCCCCCTGCCTCTCGGCGGCCCTGTCCGGAATATACGTTTTTTTTGCTAAAAGCACTACTGCGGACATGTTATGTGACTGGCACTACTGGGGACATGATATGTAACTGGCACTACTGGGGACGTGATATGTATCTGGCACTACTGGGGACGTGATATGTAACTGGCACTACTGGGGACATGATATGTAACTGGCTCTACTGGGGACATTATATGTAACTGGCACTACAGGGGACATGATATGTAACTGGCACTACTGGGGACATGATATGTAACTGGCTCTACTGGGGACATTATATGTAACTGGCACTACTGGGGACATGATATGTAACTGGTTCTACTGGGGACATTATATGTAACTGGCACTACTGGGGACATGATATGCAACTGGCACTACTGGGGACATGATATGTAACTGGCACTACTGGGGACATGATATGCAACTGGCACTACTGGGGACAAGTGTAGCTGGCACTATGGGGATATGATACTGTATGTAACTGGCACTACTGGTGACATGATATGTAACTGACACTACTGTGGACATCTGTAACTGGCACTACGGGGGAGATGATATGTAACTGGCTCTGCTGGGGACATTAAATATAACTGGCACTACTGGGGACATGTGTAGCTGGCACTATGGGGACATGATACTGTATGTAACTGGCACTACTGGGCACATCATTCAGTGCTTTAGTGCTATATCGTTCAATTCACAGCCGTACCAATATCATTATTGATATCGGCAGTGCCACATATCGCCTAGTGTGTATGCAGCTTTACTGCCATTCAAAGACAATGCAAGATGAATGACGGATGCTGATCAGTTACTCTGAGCACCTTCCCCTGATAGTTCTCTTTGGATTGAAACATCTCCCCCTGTAGATTGTTCATGAATGGTTCTTATCCGCTGCCAAGTCCTATGTTTCTATGTTTCAATGAGTAAGTGGCATAGTAACACTTTAATGAATTGCTGAACTCTTAAATGATCAGTAATCAGTACAGAAATCCTGTAATGAAATAGCACACACTTAGTATTGTACACACTGAAATACAGATGATATATTTATATATTAGCATCAGGGGAATCCCCAGCATTTTATGGCCGTTCCAAGAACCTCTTGATAGCATGAATTTTTCACCAACATTGAAAGAAGTATATGGACATATTTCTTCTCTTACCCAGGAGCATTGGAAATGAAATACTGGTCTCTTTCCCCAGCTGTACCTGTCCTACAGGGGATGCAGTTAAAATCCCGGCGGTCGGGATCCCGGCGTTCAGAATCCCGACGCCGGAATCCCGACCGCCGAAATGCCGACACATTCTCCCTCCTGGGGTGTCCACGACACCCCTGGAGGGAGAATAAATTAGTGTGCCGAGCGTAGCGAGGCACCGGGCCCGCTGCGTGGCGAGCGCAGCGAGCCCGCAAGGGGGGGCGATCCACGTCCCCCCCTTGTCGGCATTTCGGATGTCGGGATTCCGGCGTCGGGATTCTAAACGCCGGGATCCCGACCGCCGGGATTCAATACTGAATCCGTCCTACAGAAAGATCACCAAAGTCACCAGGTATTTATGTACATTTCCTTTTATAATTCAAAATGGATGCTTATGTGCCGGGAGCACAGCATGTAGCATGTAGGAGTAAGTAAACACTGCCAACAGGACTTATGTACCTATATTGTGCCTTATTCTGGTTCACTTCTCAGATGGACAAAACCATGTGCACTGCAGGGGGGCAGATGTAACATGTGCAGAGAGAATCAGATTTGGGTGGGGCTTTTCTTCAAAGTGAGATCTATATTGCAGTGTAGATATAAAGTAATCAGTATTTTCCCTGCACACAAAACAAAATAACTCACCCAAAGCTAACTCTCTCTGCACATGTTACATCTGCCCCACCTGCAGTGCACATGGTTTTGTCCATTTGAGAAGGAATTTGCCTCTAAGAGTGAACCAGAATAAGGCCCAGTGTTACATACAATTTAGCTGATTTATCTACAGTATCTATCTACATACCTATCTATCCATCCATCCACCAACCCATCCATCAACCTACCCATCTATTCACCCACCGACCCTCCCATTCAACCACCCATCCATCCATCCATTCATCTATTCATCCATCCATTGACCGGGTTTGGATTATGGAGTTGACATTAACTAGGCATACCAAATGGTCAAAATGCACACGGTCGACATGGGGAAAAGGTAGACATAAAAGGTCCTTTTTCTTAGTGCCCATCTCTACTACTATTGGCACACTTTACTGTTCCAAATCATAATCCACATGGATGGTAAACGATTAAAAAGTTCAAAACATTCCCCACAAAAAATCATGTTGACCATGACCATATTGACCATATCGACTTTTTCCTTTTGTTGACCTATTGCCCATGTCGATCTAATGCATGTGATCAACCTATTGACTGTTGATGCACTTTGACCCAAAGTCTCCAGATCCCATACTTATTTCATAGCACCTCAACATTTCAGGTCTTGGAAGCAGGATAAAGACACACTATGGGCAGATGTAATAAGCCTTGGAGAGTGATAAAATGGAGAAAATAAAGTACCAGCTAATCAGCTACTAACTGCTATGTTACAGATGGCTTTTGAAAATGAAAGATAGGAGCTGTTGTATCACCCCCTGGAACAATAGGTGCTCTTTGGAATCTTGTACTGGCCATAAAGCAAAGACTGGATTATTTTGCCATTACTGTCATTGTGACGTTTGAATGAACCAATCCACACGGAGCATGTCTTCAGTGTCGGAGAGCGCTCACTTGGACCATATACATGATAAATCTATAATCTCATTTAGAGAAGGGTAAAGACCTGGAGAAGTTTCATAGAAAACTAATTTTAATCTTTTATTATTATTATCTTTATTTATATGGCCCCACAAAGGTTCTGCAGTGCCTAACAATACACAAATGAGCAAAAACAGTACAAGACAGTTTAGGACAAGAACACGGTAAATATGGATAGTTGCATCAGGGGACACGATACTGAAGCAATCATCAGGGTGGCAGAGGTTTATATATTCTAAGAAAGGCACATAAGGAGAGAGGGCCCTGCTCGTGAGAGCTTACATTCTACAGGGGAGGGTTAGACAGACAAGGGTGACACAAAAGGGGAAGAAGTGAGCATAAACAAAAGGTTAGGATGAGAGATGGTCAGGTTTTATGCAGGAGGGTGGGAAGGGGTCAGCTTAGTCTTTGGTATTTTAAGTCTAAAAAAGCGCTGGGTCATCCAGGAGTAGACAGCAGAGAGACAGTTGGAGATTTGAGTGAGGATGGAGGGAGAGAGATCAGGAAAGGACCTGTAGATTTCAATATTATCAGCATAAATGATATACTGTAGTCAAAGTTTTCGCAGATGTAAAAATGGTGATATTACGGCTGAGTAGCCAAAATAAGCAGTAAATAGGTTGAGCAAAATTCTGGGGAAACGAGTTTATTTTTTTTCTTATTTCCATTGTTCTACAAAAGGCTATTTTACAACTGTATTAGTGCATTTGAATTTTGCTAAATTTGTAGCCTATGACTATATATGGCGAAGTCTGTTTGGTGTGCTATGTGGCAGGGTTACAGAAGTACTTTGAATGTTTAACAACCATCTGAGGAAAGGCAGAGAAGTAGTAGACGTGAAGGAACATGCACTGTCACTGGAGGGAAGTAGCTTCAGGTGAAATAAAACAAAATGGTTTCACAAAAAGAATAATGGATAAGTGGAATAGCCTCCTGTCAAAGGTAGTAAAGGCTGAAGGTGGCCATACATTACTGCGATGTTATGCAGCAGTGTATGGCCATCTGACTCCCCCTGACCCGACCGGGAAGATGGATCGCATGTTATATATCGCATGTGGTCCTTTCACATGTGATGTATTGCATGCGACCCCTGTTCCGGGGGTGAGTCAGAGGTTGGATGAGCTGCAGGTCCGACCTCCGGCTCAGGTGCGATGCACATGGGACTGCGCATCAGACCTGAGGGGGGATCAAACTGATTTGGGCCAATATCTTGGACTGATCCCACGGGATCAGGTGAAATAAGCCTAAATCGGACTAGTGTTTGGTCACCTTAAGACATGCTTGGGATAGATGTAAGAATATGCTTATAAAGAACTAAGTATTACTGGCATGCATTAAAAGGGGCATGGATTCATGGGATGCCAATGTTATAGTGCCTCTTTACAAGGCATTGGTGAGACCACACTTGAAATATTGTGTTCAGTTCTAGGCACCGCACCTAAAAAGGACATAAATGAATTGGAGCAGGTACAGAGAAGGGCGACTAAACTAGTAAAAGGTCTCGAATCACTAGAATACAAAGATAGGTTAACCAGACTGAATATGTTTTCACTGGAGAAATGGAGGCTGAGAGGTGATATGATTGGTATGCTCAAATACAGGATTGGGAATCATATGGAACTGGGAGATGATTTGTTTACTAACAGGCCTATACTTAGGACAGGCGGGCATGTACCGGGCATGCAACCCCGCCGGCATTGCTGGTGGGGGTGATTACAGCAACTACTGTTGAAGTGCCTCCAGATATTATAGTTGAAATAAAGGAAGATCTCCTTGTTGATTGCACTTAATAGAAAAAGTTTTGAAATTTAAGCACTAATAACAATATTATAGCAATTTCAAAACTTTTTCTATTAAGTGCAATCAACAAGAAGATCTTCGGTACTCGTGTAGTTTGGCAGCGCTTATCGCATCGCATACCATAAGGCATGCGATGGTATGCGATGCGACGCGATATCGCGCGATATTGTACAATGCCATACAATTTTAAAATGGTATGACATTGTATATGGCATACAATGCCATACAATGCGATGCGAATAAACATTGTATAAGCACCCTAATGGGTGCTTACAATGTTAAATGCACCCCCCCCCCGCCACCCCCCCACTATAAACGTGAACCCGAAGCGTGGCGAGCGCAGCGAGCCGGCGAGGGGCGGCGGTATGCGTCCTCCGACCTTTTCATACCCCCACTATCCACGTCGGCGTGGATTTGAGAATAGAAAGTGAGGCGAGCGCAGCGAGCCACTGAGCCCGAAGCGTGGCGAGGGGACGCGGATACCTGTGAAGGCCGCGAGGGGACTCCGATACCTGTGAAGGTATCCGCGTCCGCTCGCCACGCTTCGGGTTCACGTTTATAGTGGGGGGTGGCGTGGGGGTGCATTTAACATTGTAAGCACCCATTAGGGTGCTTATACAATCTTTCATCGCATAGGGGGCAAAAATTGCGTCGCATCGCATGCCATCGGGTGCATGGCATGCGATGCGATGCGATTAAAACATTGCGCGATGGAGATCGGGGGCGCCGCCAAAATACACAAGTACCAGATCTTCCTTTATTTCAACTATAATATCTGGACGCACTTAAACGTGGTTATAACAAATCTATCAGGAGCTCCCCACCTCTAATGAGAACGTGACTTCAATTTGAGACCCAGTGGGTAAGAGCAAGAAAGAGCTAATGTAAGATTGATGGACCAATCTATAGGGGAAATTATATCAATTGTGTGGTATAATGCTGGACATCATCTATTGATTTTTTATTATTATTTATTTATTGTCTGTATGTATGGTTTTTATTAATGTGTTAATATTTTATATCCATTAAACAATTGATAGATCAACACAGTGCGCTCTCTTAATTGATGTAATTATCTGATCACATTTAATGTACCATGAGTACTGCTTTGAACCTTTTTGAAGGTTACTGATGAGCTAGGAAACTGTTGCTTCTTATAAAGATGTTTCCTAATGGCGGTAGAGCTCATCTCTAGAATGTTGTTTTCATTTCTATGTAGACTAGAAGATAGATGTTAAGAAATGGAATTTTGGAACGGAACAGAAGTCACAGAGTTCCGCATCCTGGGTTTTTATGAGCTGCCTCACATGCAATTTTCTCTGTTCATTACCTTTCTTTTAATCTACCTTATGGCATTGTCTGGAAACGGAACTATCATTATGATCATTTATCTGGAGCCTCGCTTACACACGCCCATGTACTTCTTCCTGTGTAACTTATCTTTTCTTGACATCACGTTCATATCAACTGTTCTCCCGAAGCTTCTACATATCTGTCTAACTGGGGACCAGGGAATTACCTACCTTGGTTGTGCCACACAAATGTTTTTCTTTGTCATGTGTGTGGTGTCTGAGTATTGCCTTCTGGCAGTCATGGCGTATGATCGATACGTGGCCATCTGCCATCCACTGCGTTATTCATCGCTTATGAACATTAGGGTTTGTATCTGTCTGGCTTTGTTCTCATGGGTCTGTGGCTTTCTAGACTCAACAACATATTTATCATTGTTGGTCCAATACTCCTTTTGCAAGTCAAACATCATTAATCATTTATTTTGTGACCTTAAACCTCTATTGAAACTTTCCTGCAGTGGAACTCAAAATGTAGAGACAGCTATACAAGTGTCTGGTGCTCTTTTTGGTTTTACACCGCTTATGTTTATTACCATTTCCTATATTTTCATTATTTCTTCTATCTTACGCATTCGGTCTACAAGGGGGAAAAGCAAAGCCTTCTCCACCTGCTCCTCCCACATTACAGTGATCGTTCTGTTTTTTGGAATTATCCTTGGGATGTATATGAGACCAAAGAAAGCTTATTCCATAGAACAGGACAAAGTATTCTCGGTGCTGTACATATTTTGCATCCCAATGCTGAATCCTGTGATCTACAGTCTGAGAAATGATGACGTGAAAAAGGCTTTAAGAAGACTTAGAAAACATCTCTGCAGAAGAACATGGAAACTCACATTGGACACATGAACCATCCACTACTGTACTTTCTATCAAATGAATTGCTCTTGTCTTCATATATTCTATTATTATATATATATATATATATACTATTATTCTGATTGTTTTGTCTTTTCTGGCTGATATTGAGCGCGCACAATCCCATGTTCTATTGAAGATAAGATATTGCTATGGGCAACCAATCTGATTCTATCTATTATCTTCATAATGGTGCTAAATGAATAAGTTGATTCTGATTGGTTGCCCATAACAACAGTCTATCTTCAATATAACTCCCATCTAGTAAATAAACCCGACACACACACCACCAAAAAAAGTTTAGCAATTACCTCTCGCTGCAATTAATAATTTAGGGGTGAGTAAGTCAACACCATATGACCGATGTGCACAAGATCAACATAGACAAAATAATGACACAAGCAAATAGGTTGACACTTGGAAATGTTGACGTTAGTCTTGGATTCCATTTGGGGACAGTAAAATGCGCCGGTGGTAGGCACATTGTCTGAACCATGGCGAATTAAGTGAACCTTGCAATGGAATGCAGTACACTAATTTACAACGAAATCTACTAATTAAATAAAAAATAATAAGAAGAACTCATGTCGACCTTTTCAGATCAACATTTTGTCTATGTCAACTTTCATCATGTTGGTGTTTATCTATTGACTGTTAATCTAGAGACAATGTTGACCCCCTTTATACCATAATGTAATTTAAGGCATAAATTAAGCTGGAACTAGTAATATTTTAGGAGGAAATGTTAAGGCTCTAGATAATAGTGCTTGAGTACATTGCTGCGCAACCACTTTGTTTTATAATTAGTCAATAACTTTCATCAGCATAAGTTGCACTTAATTAATGGTTTCTATTACAAGCTAGTACAGTCAGTAAGTCTATTACTTAAATGTTAACAAACTGCAGAGTGTAAGATCCCAATGAACCAGTGATCAAATGTTTTTAAAGATAAATGATATTGGACGGCGACCCCATATAATATCTCTGATCATCATCCAGCTGTACCAGCAGTGTCCTGTTGCATCTTCTAGATTGTAAACTCCTCAGAGCAGGACCCTCTTTCCTCCTGTTGTCAAAGCCCTCTTCTCCTCACATGTCACTCACAGCTCTCCTATATTTAAACACTCAGTGACCATCCTCGTCTGCATACTCATCTCCATCATTGGCCTCAAGCCTCTAGTTGTATGTTGATTGAGTCCTCACTACTTATAGTTAAGCTGTAATGTGTATTGAACTGTGGAGCTCTTTATTTGTACTCTATTTTTGTTATTTATTCAATGTTATGCCAAGTTGTGTCTCCCTGTACTGTTCCTTTGTACGGCGCTGCGAAACACTTGTGGCGCCTTATAAATAAAATTATAATAATAATAATAATAATAATCTGCTCTATGTGCTAATGCACCAGAGCCGTCTTATCCATTGGGCTCAATGGGCAGTTGCCCAAGGGCCCCAGGATTCTAAGAGCCCTGCCCATGACCAACACAAGTTACAAGGGGACAAGGAGGGTTAGTTAAAAGGGGACAAGGGGAAGCAGTAGGGGGATGGAGCTGCAGGGTGCAGTGGGGATGGAGCTGTTGGGTGGAGCGAGGGACGGTGGTGGATGGCAAGTCAGGTTAGTTCAGAGTGGTTCAAAAACTGTGCGTCCGGCAGCCTGACAGCTGCATGTCTCCCCCCCCCCCCCCCCCTGTGGTGTGAGTGGGCCAGGCAGTAAGCAGACAGTCAGCACCAAGGTAATGGATGTGCATTCAGCTGGCGGCAGGCGCGGAGATAACCTACCCATGATCGGAAGGCTTTCTGAGTGGGAAATGTGCTTGGTGAGTCGAGGGGTGTATGAGTTGTCAGCCGGTCGGGGGGTGGGTGTAAGCGTGCAGGAGTGCGCGTGTTACACTCATCCCTGTTCCCTGCATTCATCTCTATATGTCCTGGCATTGCACTGGGATGGGGGGACGGAGTTGAGAGGGTCAGGGCCCAGTGAACAGTTTTGACCAGGGGCCCGGGCTGTTGTTAAGATGGCTCCTGTATAGCACCGTACAGCTGGCCACAATTGTATGTACAGTACAAATATGAGCAAGTATGGGAGATATACATCCTCTCTGTAGATGCTCTTCAGCCCCTTTGCAACTTTGCCATTTTGAAGTGTATATGACCAGCATAGCGTAGATCTTATAGATATATACAACTTGTGACCTAGCGCCTGATTCAGATCTGCTCTTAAGGCTGCGTTCATAGGCGTGCGCATGGGGGTTGCCAGGGGTGGTGCAGTGTTAACCTTTTTGATGGAGTCCAATAAAACGCAGCCTGTGAAAAACCGCATGCCCTCCGCCAACCGTGCCCCTGTGCAGGGCTGTGAACGGATGCTAGCGCCCACAAAAAGTAAAAATCATTTGTTACTCACCATCGAATAATCTTTTCTCCTCCCCCCGGTGCTCGCAGCCGCATGGCCCAGTAATCACTCGGCGGCTGCAAGGGGCAGGTGCCAACATCAAGCCCCTAACAGGTAAAGGAATACCTGCATTCACTTGGCCACTCCCAGCGTTTCTATGGGCACACCCACTGTTTTTGTGGCCACACCCATGAAATACCGGAGGTCCACCCCAGAACGCCTCCCACATGTCAATCAGGCATGCGAGGCACCTTGCTAAGAATGAAATTGGCCCAAGACACTCACAGCCGGTCCTGCACATATTACCATATTACCATATTGCGTATTACCAGATTTGCACATGCACAGTGGCCAGAACATCAGCCAGCATCCGAATTGGGACCTAGCCGAATAGGTCTGAATCAGCCCCTTAGCGCAAAGATCAGTAAATGACCCTTCATTTGTGTAATGAGATCAGCAGGTGACATTAGAAGTAAGCTTGAGGGGTTTAATTACTAAGATGGGAGTTCTATTGAAGATGGGATGTTGGTATGGGCAGCCAATCAGATTCTATCTATTATCACCTAGACGGTGCTATATAAATACATCCCATTTTCAATAGAACTCCCATCTTAGTAAATAAACCCCTGAAAGTGAACACGATGAGGAATCATAGGACATCACATAGTTTTATTCTAAACCAGGACATTTTTATACTAAAAATATAAATACAAAAGGATAGAAAACGATAAAAATTGTTAAAATAAAAAAATATGAATGTCCCTTTTCCTAATTCGAGAACCAGCCCTGGACCTCTCAGGCCAGTTTGGTGCTAGAAAGTAGGTAACATTGTGGGGTTCCCCCTATTTCCAATAACCAGCAGGCGGTAGAACCAGCTGGGGAGATAGTGCTATAGCAGGGAGACACACAGCGTGAGGCCCCTCTGCCATAACATTAACCAGCCATAATCTGGTCAGCACAGGGATATAATCCATTGGAAAGATTGGACAACTCCCCAAAATAAGAACCATCCTTTAGAGGGACATCTAGTTTGGGCAGAGGGTGCAGAAATTTCATGGTTATTAATGTGCTATGAATACTGTTTTTTGCATGTAATCTACAAGTCCCAGCAACCCTGCCCTGGCATCATGACATTTGTAGACTCATAATGCCAGCAATGCCTGGACACTGGATAAATGCCTGGATAAATTTACTAAGATGGGAGTTCTATAGAAAATAGGATGTTGCCCATAGTATCCAATCAGATTCAATCTATTATCTTCTAGAAGGTTCTAAATAAATAAGAAGTAGAATCTGATCGGTTGCTATCAATAGAACTCAAATCTTTAGCAAATATTTAGCACACATTTACCCCTAAGGGTTTGCTGACAATTGTAGTCTACAACTGGGAGAAATAAAGAAGACTCTTTTTAGGGGGCACCGTTACCTTCTAATTTCAATAAAAGGTAACTTTTATTCAATATATATTAAAAATACGTTTGAAAAAGGAGCTGGTCTCACTATGCGGCTCAATGAGTTTATTAAAATATACAATTATGCTTACACATCAAATATCATAATGAACGGGTGCTCAAGCTCAGTCCTTACAGTTCATTTTTGCAGGTCAGCCCTGGAATTTTGAAATGTGACAGTCAGTAATGCACAGCGCACCTGCCGTGTGAACTGGAACATGTGACCTGCGTGGGGTCCTGACTCCTGAGGACCAAGTTTGAGAACCAGTGTCATTATGTACGTATGACATGTTCATGTACAATGACTGTGAAAATAGATAACATAAATTTCTATCAATATAGCCTTCGCTTTGAGTACACTTTGGTTCTGGTGAATTCTATTTTCTGCACATACCATCACATCTCCGAGAATGAAGGGTATCCCATGAAACTCCCCTCAATGTATCAGGGCCGAGCTCAATAGGAGTACCGCGCCTGATATGCTGTACGCGTCTCCATAGACGTCCGTGTTAAGAAATTAACATGGGCGTCTTTGGGTGGTTCCCTGGTGACGGGATGGGACCTGAGTCAGAGGTGTGATGGGCAGCAGGTGTGACCTCCAGCTCAGGAACAATGAGTATGGAACCGCGTATCGGACCCGAGGGGGATGTCAAACACATCAGATTTCAACTAATTTCTTGGCCCAATCTGTCGGAATCAGGTGAAATGGGCCCAAATCGGACTAGTGTATGGGAACCTTTAGTTCACTTTATCTCTCTCCAATGATTAGTACTGTGCATAGACCATCTTATGATTTAATGTTGTAAAATGTACAACTCCAAATAGCCACCCTGAAGTGTGAAATGGCCCCCCCAATTGTTAACGCCACCCCACGATCAACGTCAACCCGAAGCGTGGCGAGCGCAGCGAGCCCTCGAGGGGTGGCGATACGCGTCCTCCACAGGTATCCACGTCCCCTCGCGGGCTTCACAGGTATCCACGTCTGCTCGCCACGCTTCGGGCTCGGTGGCTCGCTGCGCTCGCCACACTTTCTATTCTCAACTCCACGCCGACGTGGATAGTGGGGGTATGAAAAGGTCGTAGGACGCGTACCGCCGCCCCTCGCGGGCTCGCTACGCTTGCCACGCTTCAGGTTGACGTCGATCGTGGGGTGGCGTTAACAATTGGGGGGCCATTTCACACTTAAGGGTGGCTATTTGGGGTCTGTGGGCCATTTAACATTGTTCCCTATGTAAAATCGGGTCAATTGGGTCATTTAACATTGTTCCCATGTAAATCGCGGTAAACGCGTCGGTCGCATCACATGCGTTTTTTTGGCCGCATGCAATGCGACCGACGCGATTTACCTTTTACCATTCATTTCTATGTGAAATCACGGGCATCGCATCGGTCGCATTGCATGCCATTATAAGGGCATGCGATGTACATGCGATGCCCGCGATCGGCGCCGTTCTAGGTAACAAGTACCAAATGTACTTATCAGAACCCCAAAACACAGTCCATTCAATCAACCAACAGCATTCTATTTTCTTCCAGTTGTATGAGCCGTTTATCTAAATATTTAAATTACTTATGACTCATTTATTTTGAAATGTAAACAGATTATGTGTAATCGCACTGTAACCAATTTAAATTCTCTAAGCTCCATCTCACACAGGACATAATATGACTATAAATATCATTCCAATCTTCCTTCATAAGCACAGATACAGAGTTATAACACTTAGGTAAGAAGTGATGTTGGATACGATCCAATTACTATTAATCCATAAGCAGGAAATTTCAGATTTGCTCATTTAATCATTTATTACAGTAAGCTTAATTGCAATAGATTCATGCTATTGATTTGTATTCTTCTGTATACCTTAGTTCTTAGCATTTATCTTCCAATTCTATGCAACAGTTACTGTAACATTGGTTTGCTCTGTCCAGCTGTTCTCAAGTGTTTAATGCAAACGAATTCAAGGAAAACACTTTGGCCCTTATTCAGATCTGATCTCAGTACAAATTTGTTCTCAAAATGGGCAAAACCATGTGCACTGCAGGTGGGGCAGATGTAACATGTGCAGAGAGAGTTAAATTTGGGTGGGGTGTGTTACAACTGAAATCTAAAGTGCAGTGTAAAGCTATGTACACACACTTCGATTTGCTTTAGATTCGATGTTAAGCCCTGTACACCTGCATCGATTTTTCCCGATTTTTTATTCGATTTTTCTTATAGAAGCAAAATCGAATCGAATCCTAAATGAAATCGAATGCTTTTTGTGTCACTTTCGATCTACATTCAATTCGATGCGCACTCCCGTTTTTACACAATCGAACAGAAAATTCTACTGTGCAGCCAAGGAAATATCGAATTCGATCTAGTAAATCGAATGTGTACAATATACCATGAATGTATATCGAATTCGATATCTAATGCAAAAGTACAGATCTAATGCCAAATCGAATGGAAAGATCTTATGCCAGATCTAATAGAAAATTTAATCTAACATCGAATCAAAAGCAAATGGATGTGTGTGTACATAGGTTTAGATTGCATTTTCTATTAGATCTGGCATTAGATCTGGCATCAGATCTTTCCATTAGATCTGGCATTAGATCTTTCCATTTCATCTGGCATTATATCTGTACTTTTACATTCGATTCAATATCAATTTCACAGTGTACACATTCGATTTACTGGATTGTATTTGATATTTCCTTTGCTTCACAGTCTATTTTTCTTTTCGCTATAGAGAAAATGAGAGCGCGCATCTAATCGAATGCCAGTCAAAAGTCTCCTAAAAACCATTCGATTTTGATTAGGTTTCGATTCAATTTTGCTTCTATAAGCAAAATGGAATCGAAAACAGGAAAAAATCGAAGCGTGTGTACACAGCTTAAAAATAATGAAGCCAGTATTTACCCTGCACAGAAAATAAATAAATCACACAAATCTAACTCTCTCTATACTGTACATCTTACATCTGCCGCACCTGCAGTGTACACGGTTTTGCCCATTTTGAGATCAAATTGGTATTGCCATCAGATCTGAAAAAGGGCCTTTGACCAAGGAAGAATATTGGAGACTCATCAGCCTTGTTTCTTACAATAAGCATGATAATAACAATTAAAATATTGTGGTTTAATCTGTAGCAGGGCCGCAATCATAATGTGACTTCCCTGAGTCTAATCCCAGGCCCGGCACAGAGGTGGGTCGCCCCCTTTGCTTCCACTGCCAAACAGAGCATGGCATGGGCATATGCAGAGAACTGCAGGCCATTCAGAAGTCAGTGGAGGCAGAGATCCAGAACTAACACTGCTTATTGTTAAATGTCCCCATATGAGTTTTGTCTCTGCATTTACCTTGCTTTGTATTGATTTCTTTTTTGTTATTAGGGGGGATTTTTAAGCATTGCCTATAAAAATTATATCCTGCTACTTTGCATTAAAGGCTCAAGTTGGGTGTGTGTGTGTGTCCCAATCACTATCTTTTCTAGGACGGGGGCATTGCCTATAATGTCAGTCCTATGGCACACGATTCCTGTTGGTAGGCATATATCTGTAACAAAGGTAAGTGATCTCTGTCCTGTAGTGGGACAGTGAACGCTGGGCAGCTGATGTCAGCAAATGTCGTCTGCCCGCTCGCTTTCCACGCAGAGCGCCTGCAGACCTAAGACACCACAGAGGTGTTTTTTGGGTCTGCGAGCACTGTAGAAATCATTTGATCCCGGCTCGCAAGCTGCAAATGGATGTTTATGCAAAACATCCATTTGCGGGCCTGCAGGGGATCACGATGAGGGGAGAGCGGCCGGCCGTGTGGGCAGCATTAGGTAGACTTGCAAGGCTCAGCAATTCGCTGCCTTGCGAGTCAACCAGAATAAGGTCCTTTATACTGAATATGTCATATGCATACAGTATAATGATTTAAGCATTTAAAAAATGATATCAGCACACAATTGGGTAGGTAGGAAGTACTGTAAGTTCTTTATGGACAGACACAGATCCTTATGCTCAATGAGTAAAAAGCTAAATTAAATCAAAATGTAGTTTTAATTATGGAATCACATGCAAGTTTTAACAAAATACAGCATAATGAGTAATTGGAGCGTAACTTTGAATTGGTAAGAAGAGGAAAGAGTCTGCTCTGAAAAATGAGAATAGTTCACAATTGGAAATGAACACAAAATATGTTCAGCAAATTTTCATTCACAATGTGGGGAATGTTATTTAAGTTATCTCATTTGGAGAATCCGTTTTCTACAAATATCATTTTTGCAGGCACCTATTCATGATGATAGCACATCTAACATGGTAGACTCCAAAAGCTAATTGTTTTACTCGTACAATCTGAACAGTTTAGAACATCTTTATGGACCAGTGACAAAGTCAATTAATGTAGGCGTTATAATTTTTATATTACAGACTTGCTCATTTTTATGGACCTGCAGAACCATGGTCTGTTCCAGCGTCTTCATCACATATAGCGCATATCCAGATGGACATTTCAGAGCCACTCAGATTTACATGAATGTGGGCTGAAATAAAACTTGCATTGTACATAATTCGGTGTGGACACTCACCTTTAGCCACCAAAGAACTGTACCAACCATATTCTTGGGTTCATAGTCATCATCATTATCAGCACCTAAAACCGCCCTATCTTTGGTTAGAGTGATGCTTCTGAAACGCGTCAGCTCCCAGATTATACACAAATTGCACAGCCTGCATTTCCGTCTGCATGCCCTCACTAAACTTGGCCTGTGTGCAATAGCCCCATTGCCACCCAACTACACCCATTCAGTCTTCTCATCGCTGAATTAGCCACTCTATATCCCTTTAGAAAACATCTATGGTATCAAAGAACTTCAGGAGCACATTATTGTACATAAGCTGTTCTTTCAAATTACCCATTAATTGCAGCACACAGATGATAGTTGGATCTATTGAGACCAAACTGAATCCATTTTTTCATTCCACTCAACCTAGCAAATATTTTTTGCATTGGACTGTTATTATAATTTCTGCATGATAGCCAACTACTATATATACAGGTTCAGTCTCCGCCATCCAAAATTCTTGGGACCAAAAGTACTGTAGTTTGGATTTTCCATATTTTGCAATATTTGGAACTGTTTTGTGTATGAAAGGTCATTCTCCTAAAAGTTCTTATATCCTAATATTTTGTATTTCAAAATTTTGAATATAGGAAAAAAACATATAACAAAGTTATATTACAGGCATAAACCCATATGTTTAAAATACATTGTTTAACATCTATCTATCTAATCTATGCTACTGTATATGTAACAAAAAAACTTCTGCCACACTAGTAGAAGTTGCATGCTCCTTGACTGAACAAAAAAGATATATATATTCATATTGTATATTCATAAAAAAAATATACTAGAATATAGACAAAATATGCGTATACAATTTGATAAGTTTCACAGCAAAAACAACTTGCAGAACTAACAAAACATAGATTAATGAAATATATATCATTCAGTCATTGGGCTAATTATGTAGAAGTATAACTGCCCTATAAAACCACTTTCAAGTGGTTAACTAAGTCGACCCACTAACAAATTTTTAGAACCTACTCTACCAAGAAATTTGTTACAATTAAAATGACCTCTCATCCAGAAAAGCACAGTTGCGATCACGTGACAGATGTGTGCAGTAGAATGATGCTCGCTTAACGGGTTTCATCGATGTCCTGTGATTTTATAAGAAACAATATTCGCTAACCTTATATTTAAACAACCGTAGTGCTCCTACAACTCTACTCGAGCTTGCACTGTTTCTCCATTTTTGCAGACTCTTTGAGCCTAATGATCATCTTAGAAGTTATACAGTAACTGTTTGATTCTTTGAGCTTTTTCCCTATGAAGCTACTGTATGGCTTGTTTTGCTGTATTGTTGATAATTATACTGTATATCAGGTTTAAAGTTAAATGTTAATGAATGGAAAACTGGAATGGAACAGAAGTTACAGAGTTCCACCTCCTGGGATTTTCTGAGCTGCCTCACATCCAATTCCCTTTATTCTTTGTATTCCTTTTAATCTACCTTACGGCATTGTCTGGAAATGGAACTATCCTCATGGTCATTTATATGGAGCCTCGCTTACACACGCCCATGTACTTCTTCCTGTGTAACTTAGCATTACTGGACATCACATTCATATCAACTGTTCTCCCAAACCTTCTACATATCTGTCTAAATGGGGACCAGAAAATGACCTACCTGAATTGTTTCACGCAAATGTTTTTCTTTGTCATGTGTGTAGTGTCGGAGTATTGCCTTCTGGCAGTCATGGCGTATGATCGATACGTGGCCATCTGCCATCCACTGCGTTACTCATCGCTTATGAACTTTAGGGTTTTTATCTGTCTGGCTTTGTTCTCATGGGTCTGTGGCTTTCTGTCTTCAACAACAGATTTATCACTGTTGGTCCAATACTCCTTCTGCAAGTCAAACATCATTAATCATTTATTTTGTGACCTTAAAGCCATTGTAAAACTTTCCTGCAGTGGAACTCAAAGTGTGGAGGCGGCTATACAAATGCATGGTGTCCTTTTTGGATTTACCCCGCTAATATTTATTACAATTTCTTACATTTTCATTATCTCTTCTATCTTACGTATTCGCTCTAACAAGGGGAAAAGCAAAGCCTTCTCCACCTGCTCCTCCCACATTACAGTTGTCATTCTGTTTTTTGGAATTATCCTTGGGATGTATATGAGACCAAAGAAATCCTACTCCATAGAACAGGACAAAGTCTTCTCAGTGCTGTACACATTTTGCATCCCCATGTTGAATCCTATGATATACAGTCTGAGAAATGATGATGTGAAACTGGCTTTAAGAAGATTGAAAATTAGGCTCTGTAGATGAAAATGGAAAATGTTGGAATAGACAATATTTAAAAGAAAATATAATACAGATAAATAATAGTGTAAAAGTGATAGAGGTATGCTTGGAAGCCCCTAGACCATGAGTCTTCAAACTGCGGCCCTCCAGATGTTGTGAAACTACAAATCCCAGCATGCCTTGCCACAGTTTTGCTATAAGGGAGTGTAAAAACTGTGGCAAGGCATGCTGGGATTTGTAGTTTCACAACATCTGGAGGGCCGCAGTTTGAAGACCCATGCCCTAGACTGCAGTGCACCGCTAAGACCTCCATCTGCTGATCCACAGCAAGAGTAGACAATATAAAGCTGGGAAACATGGTAGGTCCTGTCATTACCCCACTTTAAGTATCTTAGCCATAATACAAAGAGAATGCAAAGTTTATCACCCTCACCCCCCATTACCCCTCCCCTGCCTTCAAGAAGGAATACTCTTGGTTGGGACCAAGAGTAAGTAAGAAGGCTAACCATGATCGAAAAGTGTTCTCGCAGTACTCAGGCGGTGTGTGTGTGTTACAGTTACCAATTGTGGCACCACAGGGAAGGTGGGTGGGTGTTTGATTGTTACTTGTGTTAGTAGGACTCTTTCAGGGTGCTGGAAGAGCAGCTTTTTCTACAAACTTTCTCTATCTTCCACTGTCACCTGCTGTCTCCTGCTATCATTCACTGCCACCCATTGCATCTCACAGTTATCTACTGCCTCTCCATGTCACCCTGCCTTTCCCTGTCACCAACTGCTTCCCACTGTCAACACTGGGTGAAATGTAATAGGGTATGATTTTTAGACATGCACGTTTTGACCAGTCTAAAAAAATTGCTTTTTAAAAATTGAAAAAAATAGACCAGGTTCAGCCTGAGGAGTCTGACAAAACCATGCACAGAATAGTTTTTTGTTTGGATCCCGCACTGGATTCTCCACTATGATGATTTTTACATACATCGATGAAGGGTGGAGTTAACTATTAGAATAATTTTGATTGATTCCAAATCCTCTATTAATTCTTAAATATGAAACACAATTCAGCGGTTTATAGGTTGGAGGTGCACCCCAGAGTCAGAAGTAAGTATATTTCAACTGGAGAGAAAGAAGACTCATGTGTGTCAATCATGCCTATCATTTTAAGTTCTACATGCATAATCCTCCGAGGCACTTATGTATTATATAGCTTCCCTTCTGGACTTGTAACTGCTATGCTATTACTGGTGCCTGTCCTTGTGTTTCCCCCCTATATCCCTATAGATTGTAAGCTTGCAGCAGGGTCCTCCAACCTCCAAGTCTGTCTGTTGTTGCCCAGTTTGTTTTTATCTCTGTCTACTATTGTAAAGTGCAACGGAATCTGCTGAGTTTTATAAGAAACTGTAAATAAATAAATAAATAAATAATAAATGTTTGGGGGCACTCTTACAATATTTATATGTACACCTGAACTATATCCCGAGTGTCAAGGCAAATATTTTGGAAGAAGGTGGTATTAATATAAAATGTAACTTTTAATAATCACACTTAAATAAAAATTAAGAGGGTATACAATATACAATAATAAGTCAAAGAATAAAGATAGAGATAAAACCGCACTGCAAAGGAATGTCACACCCCTGTTTGTGACCAGATGTACACTGTTAAACAAAATTTATGTACATCATTGTTTTTGATTCCTTATTCACATGATATCAATATCAACCGTTTGAAAAAAAGGGAAAGTTTATATAGGCTTTGACCGCCTTGCTTTGGTTAATCTAATATACAGTAATAGCCAGTACGTACTGGCTATTATATAAGATTAACCAAAGCAAAAAAAAAAAAAATTGGAGAGGGTTCACGACTCCCCCTGCATAACCAGCTCTAGGCTCATTGAGCCGTTCCCCTGGTTCCCCAAGTACAGGGGGGAAAAATCATAGGGATCCCCCATATTTAAGAAACCAGCACCAGGCTCTTGGACCAGTCCTGTTTCCAGAAATACAAAAAATACTGCGCGCTGCGATCTGTATGTATGCACTGTCTTTCGGTAATCAAACGGATTGCGGATCGCATAACAGCAATGAACTCTGAATTACTCCCATAATCAGCGGCATCTCCTACCTGATTGTAGCTGCTGATTATGGGACTTATTCGGAGTTGATTGCTGTTGGGCGATTCGCAATCTGAGGGGGGGGGGGGGGTGCCGCTGGCTGGGATGGATCACCACCACCTCTGGGAGCTGCTGGCATGCCTCCAGTCCATCTTTCCCCCATAAATAGATGCTGTGCACATGTGAGTGACAGAGGGACTTCCAACTGCAATTTCAGGACACTGCTACCCATGGGTGGGACAGCGGGAGGAATGTTTACGGTGACTGTATCTTCAAATCTTACCCTGAATTCGGCCTACTTTCATCTGAACCCTGCAAACAGTAACAACTAATTAATCCAATCCAAGCTGCCATATTACAGATTGATGGGAGCTATTTGGCTGGTACTTTATCTGTCTCCACTTTGTCTCTCTATAAGGCTTACCGGGTATTCAATCTCCAGCCGCTATTCATGACAAGGCAAATAGCGGCAGGGCCCTTCTCAATGTATCTCAGCAGAATGGACCCGACTTTACATGCAGTCGGGCCTATTCTGCCTAGAACGGCCGGGAATTGTCGAGCTCCCGGCTGCAGCTCGATGATTTATGGCCGTATCTCGCGACCACGCCCCTTTTTTCCGTGCTCGGCAGGCGGGACTCTTAGAGTCCCGCCTGCCGAGCTGACTTCGAGCCGGCCGAGAACTGACTGAGGAAGCCGCCGAGTGGTACTAAAGGCGGAGAAACGCGTTTTGGAGATAGCCCCACTGTGCCTGGTCCTGCAACTCTGCGATTGGATGCTGCATAGCGCTTCATGTGGATTATAAATACCCAATTGGGTGCTTTCAATAGGAGCAAGTTTTCCCTATACAAGAACTTCCGGATTAAAGATCTGGTAATTGGAGAGACTTATCCTTGTTCCATTTATTCTACAAGCGCAATACCCATGATAGGGTTGAATATCCAAATGCAGGACTGGTAACTATATATATTCACAGCCTCAAATAGAACCTCATAATATAGCCTCAAATGATTGTACTTATAAAGCTGCAATCGTTTATATCATATATGTGTTATGTGTTGTGAGTCCTGTCTGTCTGTTTAATCATTGTGCAGAATTGATATACTTGTATGAAATATTGTATGTATGTTTTAATAAATATTTTCATTCTGCTAAAACCATTTGGTCAGGATATTCAATCTACTGAGCAGGACTGCGCTTCTTAAAGTGACAGATACCTGTTTGGTGTCTGCCACTAATTTCCATTTCAGTTTCTAAAAAAGGTTACACACCTTTGATAAGAAGCAGTAAATCCTGCACAGTGGAAAGAAAGTGTCATTTACAACAGTGTGAGCCCGGTTTTTTTATATTTAATATAAATTAGTTATTGGGGCTTTGATTTACACGACTATCGATCTCTAGCAGCCCTAGGGCTACTACCCTTGTCTCCAGCTGAGAACTGGACCGGGTCGCCGCTGTCAGGACAGCCCAACAGTCGTGACACCAGATTAAATACCCCCTTAGTATATATAATAGACGCAAAAGTTTTAAAATTGCTTATTGAAACCCCCAAAACCAACTATTACATAGTCCTTTGAAATATTTTTTATTTATGTTTACAGCTCTGCAAATTTTGTTTTCTACCAGTTTAATGAGACATTTACTAATTGCTTAGTTTAGTCGAAGCCTTTGATGCATCCCATTAGGAAATGTAAATAGATTACGCATAATCACACTGTAAGCAATTTAAATTCTCTAAGCTCCAACTCACACAGGACAAAAGATATCTATAAGTATCATTCCTTCAAGAGTACAGATACAGAGGTTCAACTGGTAGGTAAGAACAGCTATTGGATTCTGCCACTCTATCCGTCAATCTAGAAGCAGAAAATGCTCACTTGCTCACTTTATCATTTATTCCAACAAGATTATACCCACATATTTGATGCTACTTCTTTGTATTCGATTATTTTACCTAACACCCTTAGTAGCATTTATCCTCCAATTAAAGTTACACAGTGAAGAATTATTTGCTCTTTGACGATGGTCCCAATTGTGTGTTGCAAAAGAAATGACGGACTAAATTAATCTTGACCAAGTAAAGATATCGGGATTCTCACCAGCCTTGTCTTGTTTCTTCTATCTAATAATAATGAATGTATTGTGGTTTAATCTGTAGTCAAGGTAAGAAGACCTACAGTATGTACAGTGCTGCCTTCCATAGTTTTAAAGAACAATAGGTTGCCAAAGAACTCTGGATATATTTTGTAATGGTCAATTTTGGTTGGTTTTGATCAATTTCATATTGATTAAAATCAATCTTAGTGGTAGCTCTAGAGGGGGAGGGGCTGCAACACAGTTCAAAATTCAAATAGGTGAGCCACACCAGGCAGTCATTTTGGAATGGCAGTTGGTGGCAGTGGCTGGGGCTCCCATATTCAAATCTTAACTGTGCTGCAGACCGCCCTCTAGAGCCGCCACTGATCTTAGTTGATGTTGGGCTTCCAACATCACTGTACATCTTAGTTGATGTTGGGCGTCAACATCACTGTACATTTACTGTACAAACAGATGATTTGTCGGTACTTGTTTCCTAGCACGGCCACACCGATCATGATCGTGGGCATCGTTAGTAAAAATCGGGGGCATCACGGCCATCGCATGCACTAAAAAATCAGGTGCGATGGTACCGACGCGATGCCCGCGATTTCCCATAGGGAACAATGTTAAATGCCTCAATTTACCCAAATCACCATAGGGAACAATGTTAAATGGTCCAGAACCCCCCAAAAACACCCCTGAACAGTGAAATGGCCCCCCAAAAGTAGTTTACGCCACCCCACGATCAACGTGAACCCGAAGCGTGGCGAGCGCAGCGAGCCCGCGAGGGGCGGCGGTACGCGTCCTCTGACCTTTTCATACCCCCACTATCCACGTCGGCGTGGAGTTGAGAATAGAATAGTGTGGCCCATTTACCATTGTTCCCTATGATGATTTGGGTAAATTGAGGCATTTAACATTGTTTCCTATGGGAAATGGGGGGCATCGCGTCTGGACCATTTAAGCCTTTTTTAGCTGCCTGCGACGCGACCGACGCGATTTTGACTTTTTTCAATGCATTTCAATGGGAAATCGGGGGCATCTCGTCGGTCGCGATTGTGGCCGTGCTAGGAAACAAGTACCGATTTTTCTACTCAATTACATATGTTAATAACTGGGTGCACAGTAGCTCACAGACACTGTCTAGGTTGACAATCATAAGGTTAACAGTTAAGGTTCGACGTGTGCAAGGTCATCAATGACAAAAGGTTGACACAAGCAAAAGGTCAGCATGGAGAAGGTTGACACATGAAAAGGTCGACATTAGGGTTTTTTGAGTCAATGCTGGCACCTGAGTAAGTGGGTCCCCAATTAGTCCCCATGGCTTGCCATGCTCTGGTCAGTTGGAGTCCACGATGATGGTAAAGTATGAAAAGTTGAAAGATTTTGTTTTATGGAAAACTCAGTATTGAGTCAGTATTGACCTTGTGCATGTTAACCTTTTGGTATCAACCTATTGACAGTCAAACTAGACACTGTGGGGGAAATTTACCAAGATGTGAGTTCTATTACAGATGGGATGTTGGGATTGGGCAACCAATCAGATACTGTATATTATTTTCTAGAAGGTGTTAAATACATAAGAAGAATATTCTGATTGGTTGTCCATAGCAACATTCCATATGAAACAGAAAGCCCATTTTAATAAATGTCCCCCATTTATCTCAGCCACTGGATACCTTAGGGTAAATTTGCTAAGATCAAAGTTCTATTCAAGATGGAACTCCCATCTTATACTGCTTTTACATTGCAAACCCTGCTCTAACCCAGTATTTTAAAACATTTCCGAAATTGGTCTGAGCAAGCTAAACCCCTTTCACATCCCATTGTCGAGTCAGTTTATTACTGGGTTATTACTGGGTTGATGCATTTCACACAGAACTCGGTTCACCCATAGAAAACAGTGTAATGTCATTTGTAATGGACTATTCTGGCTCACATGTTTGTATTACAGCTAAACATAAACCTGTTTGTTAATGTTTATGTACTGTACCAATTATTATTTATTTTTATTTATTAACCATTTCTTATATAGCGCACACATATTCCGCGGCGCTTTACAGAGAATATTATTACCAGTTATTATATAGCACACACATATTCCGCGGCGCTTTACAGAGAATATTATTACCAGTTATTATATAGCGCACACATATTCCGCGGCGCTTTGCAGAGTTTATTTGAACATTCACATTAGTCTCTGCCCCAGTGGAGGTTACAATCTATATTCCCTACCACATGTACACACACACACAGACATTCTAGGGTTAATTTTGTTGGTATCCAATTAACCTAGCAGTATATTTTAGGAATGTGGGAGGAAACCAGAGTACCCAGAGGAAACCCATGCAAGTACAGGGAGAATGCTAACATTACACAATCCGTACTGCCAGTTACAAATGTTAGAAAAAGAAATGGGCAGACACCTAAGTGTCTGTTTGGGGCACCTGTATGGGCGGTTAGGCCTGCAGCAATCAAATAAAGGGATTGTCAAACCCTACAAATAACAAGGAAAAAAAGGGGGGGGGAGATTGCGCAGAATTGATGACAGAACAAGAATTGATAAAAAAGTAACAATACTAATTTAATAAAACATACATTTGTAATATAAAATTGTGCATTGCGTGGGGAAGGGGTTAAAATGAGAAGAATGGGATAATGAAAAAGCTGCGTCCAGTACTGGATAATATCACCTTATTCTCTGGCAAGTGAAGAGGAAGAATGTGGACATTTGATTGGTCCTCCTTGGCACTGGGACATAGAATCCTTTTTGCAGAGTGTCCTCCAAATAGGAACTGAGATGGTAAAGTCCTTATTTGGATTCTCTGTAGTGTGAGGTTCTGCTTTGAACCATAAATGGGTACCTTAGAGAGGTGGCGTTCCTTCAAACGTGGGTACTCCAATGTAAAAGAGGATGGATAAGTGTCCCGGTCTTGTTCTCCTCTGGAAAGGAAATGGTGCAATTTTCTTTTTTCTTTTGCCAAGGTGATGTCTGGATAGGCAGCAGGGTGGAAGGGCAGCAGGGTGGAAGGGGTAGGTAGCAGGGTAGCCTGGCCGTGCTACCTACCCCTTCCACCCTGCTGCCCTTCCACCCTGCTGCCTATCCAGACATCACCTTGGCAAAAGAAAAAAGAAAATTGCACCATTTCCTTTCCAGAGGAGAACAAGACCGGGACACTTATCCATCCTCTTTTACATTGGAGTACCCACGTTTGAAGGAACGCCACCTCTCTAAGGTACCCATTTATGGGAAAGAAGGACAGAAGGAATGCCTTTTGTAGGTGCACCTAAGAATAAATTGAACTCATAATACATAACTTTTAATAAATTTGCATATAAAATATCTGCGAAATAAAACCAGGACATACAACAATCACACAAATAAAAAAGGGGAGGACGTTCCCCTGACTCAGTGTGACCCCCTGGTCACCGCAGCCCCTATCTGTAAGTGTTTTGATGTTTGGTACTGTAGGCAACAATAAAGGAGTGGGTATTCTCCTGCATGCAGCGGTTTAGCGGTAAGATCTATTGTCATAAATAATATCTCGCGTGTTGGGAGAAAGTAAATGAATGAGGGTGAGGCACGCACCTATTGAGGACAATCCTCTGATAGTGCTGCCCTCAGCCCAGGTAACTGCTACCGCTCAAAGACACTGAGGGCTGGTGAACCCAATGTGAGGTGTGCAGGCATGCACTTGCCTCGTTCACTCAGCTCACTCAGGTAACGCTAAGTCTGGCGCCAGACTAGCGTGTCGGTCGCCGGGTGGACCGCTCTCAAGTTTTGCGCAACAACACAATTCAAAATTTCAACATTATAAGTGGGGAGGGGAAGAGGGGGTTTTAAAACACACTGAGTGTGTTAAGACGGTCAGCGTACGCTTCACAGTGAACGCTTCCTGAGGAATGCCCACATGTCCTAAACTTGTTTCTTAAACAAAAAGGGTGCCTGACAGTCCCTTATATTGGCCCCTGATATATATGTAAACTCTTTTTTTTAACATAAACAATCCCAATTTGCCCACTCTGTCTTCGTAGCTTAAATTATTCAACCCTTTAATTAGCTTTATTGCTCTTATTTGGACTTTTCGGTTCTAGGGTGTCCTTTTTGTAGTATGGGGCACAGAATTGTACTCCATATTCTAGGTGCGGTCTAACCAATCATGCTTTGTACAGTGGCAAAATTACATTTGATACCCCTATTTATACATGCTAGTATCCTGTTGCTCTTATTAGTAGCTACATGACATTGAGCACTACACTCATCTACACATTTTTAACTCTAGTCCCAAATCCTTGTTTTTAAGTGTTAACATTTTATGTGACACTGGAAAAAAAGCCTTAGCAATATCCAGGAAGACAATGTCTACAGCATTTCCATTGTCTGGGTTGTAGTTGGCTTGATCACCAAAGCTTAATAAATTTGGCACGAGCAATGTTTCACAAACCCATGTTACTTAATACTGATTATACTATGCAGCTTTAAATGTTTTTGGATACCATCCCTTAAAATTCCCTAAAATAGTTTTCCCACTATTGATATTAAGCTCACAGGACTATAATTTGCTGGGTCAAACCTTTTTCCTTTTTTTGAATAATGGTACTACTTCTCCTATTCTGCAGTCCTTAGGCACCTTACCTGATGAAAATCAGTTCTCAAACATGTAATTCAGAGGATTAGCTAATTTCTCCTTTAATTCCATTAGATACCTAATATTTATCCCGTCTGTACCTGGGGTTTGTTTGTTTTGATTTTACTCAGCCTCTTTTTTATCTGACCTGTAGTAATTACAATATTAAGTTCTAGTTGGCTCATCCCATTTTTGATACCTGTAAGTTCCACTGTCTGCTCCTCCCTAGTAAACACTGATAAAAAAATGTATTTATAACATGACTAATTGCTGCTTCCAAAATGAACGATTACTATACTTTCTAAACAAATATAGAACATAAAGCAAAAACAGGAAGTGTTATCAGATATTAAGCAATTCGTATTGATTATAAAATATATGAGAAATACATACAAATTAATCAAATGGCCCGGGACCTTTTATAAAACATATACCACATTAATATCCATAAGCAACAATAATCTCAACGTGTAGAATTTTGTCCAAAATAGTAAATAAGCAATCTTCTTGACTTCAATAAAATCTCACTGCTCAAAAAATGATTTCCTTAAAATGGTTAATATGTAGAACAGATGTGGAATTAATCAAACAGTATAGATAAGCTTGCAGAAGTCAAAGTGTATGGGTTAAATTATTACTGTCTTTCATTAGTCTAAAATAATTGTTATATTTACATAGTTACAAGGTATCTTTAGGACGGGACCCATTTGTGGACACAGAATGCATTTATGTTGTATAAACACATCAAACTCATGAAATACACACAAATAGATTTTTCAAAACATAAAACAAAGTAGGCGATCATTTTCTTGCACATATTTAGTTTCAGTTACATACATTATCATGTCCCCAGAAGTGCCGGTTACAGATGTCCTGAGTAGTGCCAGTTACATAGCATGCCCCAGTAGTCCCAGTTACATATAATGTCCCCAGTAGTCCCAGTTACAGATGTAAGGGCAACTGAACTGATTAAGGGATAGAAACATTGAGCTACGGGGGAGGGTTAGCCAAGTTCAATATGTTCAGGAGACACGATTTACATGTACATTACAAATAAACTAAGAGTGAATATGAGAAACAGTCTATTACCCTATTTACTTTGAGGCCTATGCAAATGACACGGGGCACCCCTTGGGACTAGAAGACAGGAGATTTTATACCCTATGAAGGAAGGTATACTTTACAGTACAGGCAGTTAGAGTTTAAAATTCTCTGCCAGAAGAGGTAGTGCTGGCAGACTCAATTCATACATTTATGGGTTGGGCAAAATTCCTAGCAGACAAAAACATCCAGCGTTAAAACTCCAATGTAAGTAAATATTAGAGGGACCAAGGTAACATACTCATCGTAGGGACTTTTAGATTAAAATTGCCTACGCATTTATTTGGTATAGGTTGAACTCAATGGACATACTGTATGTCTTTTTTTGGTACTTATGAGTTATCCGGGCGCCCGATTTCTAAATCGGGTCGGATCGGGCACATCGCATCGCATCGCATGCGACCATCGGATGCGATGCGATGCGATGACCCGATTTTTCCATAGGAATCAATGTTAAAATGGACAGAGTCCATTTTAACATGGAATTCAATGGGAAAAAGGGGTCCTTTTCATACCCCTACTATCCAAGTGGGCATGGAGTTGGATATAAACCTGTGGCGAGCGTAGCGAGCCACCGAGCCCGAAGCGTGGCGAGCGTAGCGAGCCCCGCGAGGGGACATAGAATACCGTCCCCTCGCGGGGCTCGCTTCGCTCGCCACGCTTCGGGCTCGGTGGCTCGCTACGCTCGCCACAGGTTTATATCCAACTCCATGCCCACTTGGATAGTAGGGGTATGAAGAGGACCCCTTTTTCCCATTAAATTCCATGTTAAAATGGACTCTGTCCATTTTAACATTGATTCCTATGGAAAAATCGGGTCATCGCATCCGATGGTCGCATGCGATGCGATGCGATGCGATATCGCATCGCATCGCATCTGATTGTATGCCTTAACTTAAGGCATACAATCAAAAAATCGGGCGCCCAGATAACTCATAAGTACCCTTTTTTTAAACCTCACAAACTATGTAAGTGCATAAAAGAAAAAATATACCTGTACGTTGAAAAAAATTATATGACAATAAAATGCTAAGCTTCACAGCATAATAAAATATTTGGGAACCTAAGGGCCCATACACCAGCAACAATTGGCATTTTCCAGATGATTGTGTAAATAAATCTGCAATGTACCAGAATTACAAAACGCAGATTTAGACTAAAATTTGGGGCTGTTGGTTGCTTGTGTATAATGCAATAAAATAGAGTGATGTCATACAACTTTGTTCACTAAATTGATTAAATTGATTAAATTGATTAACTGCTGATTTTTTTAAGCCGGATGATTATCTCAGAAGCGATATAGTTAATGTTTGACGTATTAATCAGAATAATGTGATCTTTCTCCATTTTTACCACATTGTTGATAGTGTTATGGTAGTTTTGAAGTCAATAAATGGAAAACTGGAACGGAACAGAAGTTACAGGGTTCCGCATCCTGGGATTTTATGAGCTGCCTCACATCCAGTTCCCTTTATTTTTTGCATTCCTTTTAATCTATTTTATGGCATTGTCTGGAAACGGAACAATCCTTATGGTCATTTATATGGAGCCTCGCTTACACACGCCCATGTACTTCTTCCTGTGTAACTTAGCTTTACTGGACATCACATTCATATCAACTGTTCTCCCAAACCTTCTACATATCTGTCTAACTGGGGACCAGAGAATTTCTTACATTGGTTGTTTCACACAAATGTTTCTATTTGTCCTGTGTGTGGTGTCTGAGTATTGCCTTCTTACAGTCATGGCGTATGATCGATACGTGGCCATCTGCCATCCATTGCGTTATTCATCACTTATGAATATTAGGGTTTGTATCTGTCTGGCTTTGTTCTCATGGGTCTGTGGCTTTCTAGACTCAACAAAAGATTTATCTTTCTTGGTCCAATACTCCTTCTGCAAGTCAAACATCATTAATCATTTATTTTGTGAACTTAACGCTATTGTAAAACTTTCATGCAGTGGAACTCAAAGTGTAGAGACAGCTATACAAGTGTCTGGGGCAATATTTGGATGTACAACGCTAATGGTTATCGACATTTCCTATATTTTCATTATCTATTCTATCTTACGCATTCACTCGAACAAGGGGAAACGCAAAGCCTTCTCCACCTGCTCCTCCCACATTACAGTGATCGTTCTGTCTTTTGGAATTATCCTTGAGATGTATATGAAACCCCAAAAATCCAGTTCTGTAGAACAGGACAAAGTCTTTTCAGTGCTGTACATATTTTGCATCCCCATGCTGAATCCTGTTATATACAGTCTGAGAAATGATGATGTCAAACAGGCTTTAAGAAGACTGAAGAAAAAGCTCTGCAGATGAAAACAGAATCTCACATTGACCACAAAGGAACCATCTACTACTTCTGCCTTTTTTTGGCTTTGTTTGCAATGATTTCATTGTTTTCAACATCAACATGCAATAGTAATCTACAGTAAATGCTTTTGTATCTTTTGACAAACACATACTGTAGAACACTGAAATAAAAATGTAGTGAATTAAAAAATACACTAGTGTGACATAGTAAGAACATTTTGCAATCACTAATTTATCTCATAAAGAAGACTGGAACAATCAATATGAAAACTTATAGGTAACTAATAGGCATATACTGTAGTTATAAAGGTTGTACTCAATCACCCAAACAAGAGACAAAGTGGCGTATTCATTATTGGGAACTGATTGACCAACCCCCTTTTCCAACAGTACCTCTTTCCTTCCTTTCTTCCTATTCTAGTCTCCTCTACATTCATACAGTATTTCAAGAACCTCAGTCATCAAACACCTGGTTTGTCTTTGGTACGGTCAACTATCTCCTTTTCCCAACCCTACCTCAACTCCGATCCACACTCTGCCCTCTGCCCTTGAATTTGCCATACACTTATAGGACCTTTATTCGTTCGAAAGTAATAGAGGTGGTGGCAGTGTGTTATGTTTCCTATCCCCCAACAGGATCTGTAATAACTTTTAGCTATAACTATAGTGTGCCTGTTTATTTTAGAGAATTTACAAGAAAAAATGGATAGTTTGGAGCAGGTGTTTATAAAAAGATATTCAAATCCAGTACATACAATCATTTAGATTGAAGAGGTATGCATAATTTATTGAAAAAAATATATATATCACATTATATATCACAAAAAAGAAACAAGGAAAAACAGATGAAGAAAACCTTTCCGTTGCATGAGAAGTAAATCAATAGCAATTAATACCTCACCCAATAGGGCTATTTGGGGTTCATAACAGGCTTAATTTCACAGAGTCCTCCAACGGCTTCCTTACAACTCCGTAACCATAGAGACAATCTGTGTTGTTTCCATAATCCAACCAAGAATAGCGATCCTTCATCCAGTCCTTCTTTTGGTGAAGTGCACTTACCCGAATTATTCATGTATACCCAATCATGTGAGTGAGCTTGTCAACCAAATATATTCATTTAATTTTTTTATTATATTATATTGTATTATATTGCATTGTATGTGTAACTTTAATAAATGTTTATAAAAAACTTTAGACAAGCGCTGCTACCATTGTATATATTTTGCCTTATTTCCAAAGGGTTGAAATACTTTTCCTTGCCGCTATGTATGACTTTAACAGGTCAATTAGTGCATACCCTCCAACATGACCCATTCCATTATGTACAAAATGCTTTGTTTCTGGACTTCCCTGCCAGTGGCAGTTGCAGCTGTCAGGCTGCAGCACAGTCCAATATTCAAAAAGGGGAGCCACACCTAATGCCACTCCAAACATCACTCTCCTGGACTTACTGGCAGTTGATGTGACCCCCCTCTTTGAATACTGAACTGTGCTAGAGTCCAAGCTCTGTAACTGCCACTGGCAGGTAAGTCTAGGAACAGAGCATTTTGTACCTAATGGTATGGGTCATGTTGGAGGGTAAGTTAGTGTCCATCAACAGTCAAGTCAATAATGTGATCAATAGTTGAATTTTTTTTTAAAAGTAGTACCATTTGCTGAATTCATTAATTTTGGAACAGATATCACATTTATTTAGTTATTTTTAACTTGTTTCAAGATTTTTATATTACATTTGAGTTGAGTATCAGAGAAAAATCCATGGTCATCATCGTCATCATAATATATCCCACAGTTAGAATTACCCTTTCTTATGTATAAGGACACAAACGGTACAAGGGTCATTGTTCTTTGATTTTTATTGTTTATTTAATAAATTGTATCAGTTTTACACTACAATATGTGGAGTTTTTATCTGTATATTTGAGGAATTGGAGAAACAACATTGGTGGAGTATCCTGAGGAGGAGAGATATCCAATAAACCATTTGGTCTTTATATGCCAAAACAGGCCTGGTTTCAAACACACAGGCGGTACGGTTAACATCTGGTGGTGGTTTTGTGTCAGTATTTGAAAATGTAAGAATTTACTGCACTGTGAAATTTTTCCACTTGTTTATTTGGAGGTGAACAGACAGTGTGAAGCCGTAAACACTAGAAGAGAAAATTTGTGGACAATTTCTGTAATCTGAACTCTCTCTCACCATTGTCTCAATTGGAAGCACATTTCCAATTTTGTTCATACCAATGGTAATAAAAGTTGGACTGAGTTTCAGTGACCATTGAATGATTTCTCTCCCCTTTGGCCATATGTGAAGGGATTCAGCAGTTGTGGGGGGGGGGGGGGGGGGTTAACGGAGCTTACCTATTCAGGCTGCGCGTACACACAGCCTAGTGAACAGATCTGAATCAGGCCTCTAGTTTTGATATGCCTTATAACAATGGAACTTATTTTACACATGATGCAAGTTTTTTGGTACATTACTTTAATCTCACAAAGAATTGCCGTCGCATAGCTGCTTTTACATCTTTATTTTTTAGGCTGTATATAAGAGGATTTAAAATTGGGACGGCAGCGGAGTTAAAAAGAGAGAGCAACTTATTGTACTCTAGACCATCAGCTGAAATTGGCCTTAAGTATTGATAGACTAGCGTAGTATAGAGTATGAGGACAACCGTGAGGTGTGAAGAACATGTGTAGAAGGCCTTACGTCTACCACTGCTGGAACGTGATCTTAGTATGGTAGAGATTATAAAGACATAAGAAATAATAGTTAAGAAAAAAGGAGCAAGACCCAAAATAACTGTTCCTTCGACAATGAACAATGTCTCTAGTACAGAAGTATCATTGCAAGAGAGTTTTATGATGGGCAGAAGATCACAAAAGAAATGGTTGATCACGTTGGACCTGTAACATTTATATCTTGTCACCAATACAGCATTTGGGATTGTTTCTAAAAAACCAAATACCCAACAGAAAGTGGCCAAAACAGCACAAACACTATTGTTCATGATCATTGTATACCTCAGAGGGTTACAGATGGCCACATATCGGTCATAGCTCATAGCTGTTAAGAAGAATAGTTCATTACCAACAAAAGATCCAAAGAAATACATCTGCACTATGCAGCGTAAATATCCGATGACTCTATTTCCAGTTATGCCAATAAGAACGATATTATGTAGAGTAACTGTAGCAGAAAACATGTCGACGATGGACAAGTTGGCCAAGAAGAAATACATTGCAGTGTGAAGATGACGATCCGTGTAGACCAACAGAAGAATAGTCATGTTACCACCAATTGTGCAGAGATATATTAGTAGAACGAGGAGGAATATTGGAGCTTGTAACTCTGGGACATCTGTGATGCCTCTAATGATGAAATAGGTCACCATAGTTTGATTTGGTTTCTCCATCACATGGTTTAGAGTGTGGGAGCAGGCAACACTGAACATGTTATGTCATGACATCTTGGAAAAGGGGTTGGAGTTGAAAGCTTCGGGAAGTAACTTAACGCACTTTCCAGGCACACAGCAAGCCAAGCCAAATGCAGGTTTTTCTTATAGTTGAAATAAACTGTACTGTAAAACACAGGATGACAGAGATCATATCACACAGCAATGCAGAGCTATCCCTATAATCTCCACATATTCATGAAGCAGAGAAAATAGTGGAGAAATGAGTCAGCGGAGAAGTTGCCCTTGGCAACCAATCAGCTGCTACGTATAATTTTATAGAACACACTTGCTAAATGTTATGTCAAAGCCGATTGGTGGCTCACTTCTCTGCTCTTTTCACTGCTTCATTAATAGACCCCAAAATCTCCAGGGAAAGTAATTGGAAAGATATTTCTTATTAAAAAAAATTGCAACAAATACAAACAACACTCAAGATGTATTCTCCTTTATTTAATCTCCTCTCGCTTCTAAGGCATGTCTAACACATTTATTGGACTGTCTGTATTTAATTTTGCTTGTCCTGACTCATAGGCGCCAATCCTGTGGGTGCTCAAGGGCTTGAGCACCCACAGAAATCCATGAGCACCCACGGGCAGCCTGAATCACGCTGCTGGGCTGCGTTCCCGGACTATAAAATGTCTGGGTGTGCACACAGAAGAATCTGGCTGCCGTTTGTCCCTGCTGACTCCCTGTCCGTCGTCCGTTTCCTCCTCACCCCCGGCGGCGCAGCTGCGGCGGGAGAGCAGGACTTAAAAAAAAAAAAAACGCCCATACAAATGAATGGGAAGCTATTCATTGGCTGAGACCGCTCTCAGCCAATCGCTGATTGGCTGAGAGAGGTCTCAGCCAATGAATGTCTTCCCATTCATTTGTATGGGCGTTTTTTTTTTTTTTAAGTCCTGCTCTCTCCCGCTGCAGCTGCGCCACTGTATATCAGGGAAGTTGGGAACCAGGGCGGATCGCTGGGGGGGGGGAGACGGAAGGACAGGGACAAACGATGCTGCCCACTAGGGCTTTTTTTAAAGTCCTGACCTGACCTGTTCAGTCCTCCCGCTGGCGCAGCAGCACCGCATCGCACCCGGCAGCGTTTTCTCTTCTTCTGCCCTTATCCCTGTGCCGCCCCCCCCCTGCTGCGCTGATGGTAGTGGCTTCCTCCCCAGCCCAGCACCCTGCAAAAGTATCATACAGAGGTGGTGGGGTGATGGGGGGCTGGGATGGAGAGGTGTAGGGGGGATGGATAGGATGATGGGGGCACAGAGAGGTCCTGTCTCCTACCACACCTGTCCCCGCACACTCACCTGTCCCTACCCTGTCTCCTACCATACCTGTCCCTGCACACTCACCTGTCCCTACCATACCTGCCCCTGCACACTCACCTGTCCCTACCCTGTCTCCTAACACACCTGTCCCCGTGCACTCACCTGTCCTTAACCCTGTCCCAACACACACCTGTCCCCACACACTCACTTGTCTCTAACCCTGTCTCCTAACCACACCTGTCCTTGCACACTCAATATGTCCCCTAGCAGATCTGTAGTTGCACACTCACCCTGTCCGTAATCCTGTCCCTCACCACACCTGTCCCTAAACTGTCTCCTACCACACCTGTCCCCGTGCACTCACCTGTCCCTACCCTGTCTCCTACCACACCTGTCCCTGCACACTCCCCTGTCCCTAACCCTGTCCCCTAACACACTCACTTGTCCCTAACCCTGTCTCCTAACCACACCTGTCCTTTCACACTCACTTAGCAGATCTGTAGTCGCACACTCACCCTGTCTGTAATCCTGTCCCTTACCACACCTGTCCCTGCACACTGACCCTGTCCGTAATCCTGTCCCTTACCACACATGTTCCTGCACACTCACCCTGTCCCTGCACACTCACCCTGTCCCCTATTGCACCTGTCCCCGCACACTCACCCTGTCCCTAACCCTGTCTCATACCATACATGCCCCCGCACACTCACCCTGTCCCTAACCCTGCCCCCTAGCAGACCTGTCCCCGCACACTCACCATGTCACCCGCTAGAACTGTACTCCATGCTCCACATGCAATAAAAATAAGTGTGACTCGCATTACCTGTAAGACCACTCCCCTTGTTTTGTGGCCACACCCAAAGGCACGCACAATATTACCCTTCACCCCACCCACTTATTGTGGTGCCCCTCCTGTCATATTTCTCTGGATTCGCCCCTAGACCTGATTGATGTTCTCTGCCTGCCACTGTCACCGTCACCTCCCTCATGGTAACAAGCATCTCACTTTCCTTGACAATGAGCAAGTAACCCTTGCATTGAGCATGATGCAACCCCTGGCAAAGAGCATGCAACCTGTAGCAATGAGCATTAAACCTGTAGCAACAAGCATGTAGGTAAGCGGCACTTATGTGGCATAATATGTAATAGACATGACAGCGTGTGGTATTATATGTAATGGAAATAAGTGTGTGGTGTAATGGGCATTACTGTGTTCAATATAATGTGTAATGGGCATTACGGTGTTTGGTATAATGTGTAATGGGCATTATGGTGTTTGGTATAACATGTAATGGGCATTACGGTGTGTGGCATAACATGTAATGGGCATTATGGCATGTGGTTTACTATGTAATGGGTGTGTGACGTGTAATGCCATTATGGTGAAATATTTTGACGAGCACCTTCGGCGCGCACTGCCCATGTTATCCCTACTTTAGAAAAAAATTGCGTCCTGGCATAACAAGTAATGGGCATAATGTGTAATGGGCTTCATGGTGTGTGGCATAACAACTAATGGGCATAATGTGTAATGGGCTTCACGGTGTGTGGCATACATGTAATGGGCATTATGGCATGTGGTATACTATGTAATGGGTGTGACGTGTAATCAGCATTATGTTGAAAATTTTTGACGCGCGCCTTCGGCGCGCACTGCCCAGGTTTTCCCGCCTTTACAAAAAACTTCTTCAGTCCTGGCATAACATGTAATGGGCATTGCAGTGTATGGCATAACATGTAATGGGCATTACTGTGTGTGATGTACCATGAAACTGGCATTATGGTGTGCAAAATCAAGAATGTAATTGAAATTAATAGCAGGGCACTGGGCAGGCCATTTATAAAAACCAGAGCTCATATTTCAGCAGCCAGGGAATAAATGAAAGGAGGAGTGTTTAGATCAATGGTTGGTGTCAAACTCATGCCCCCAGCCCTCCACCTGTTGTGGAACTACATGTCCCAACATGCCCTGCCATAGATTTTATATAATAGATTGCTAAAACTGTGACATGCTGGGACATGTAGTTTCACAACAGCATCTCACTCCAGTCCTGTCAGGCTTGTCAGCTTCTATTTTCTTGGGGTGGGAAAGAGACAGGATGGGCGGGGCTACACAAAAATGTCATGTTCTGGAGGAGTGGCCAGCATGATTGTGTCATTGTGGCCACGCCCTCGCCATGCAATGCAGGTATTTCAGGGATTGCACTGTGGGGGGAGGGGCTACAATGATGCTGTTCACTACTCTATAGTGATGACTATCCTATAACCTAACAGGATCATATATACAAAATGTTAGATAAAATCAGTATGTAAAAGCAACACAAATCTGGTTGCTACTGAGCTTGCATGCAACGCCAACATCGAATCTCCAGCTAGTACTGGTAGCTGGAACGATTAGATAAAGTCTGTTTTTGCTTTTATTGTAAATCAAGAGCTGAAAGTATGTATTTTACATTTTTATTACGTTTCTGAAGCAAGGGACAGAATATTAATTTGCCAGTGTTTATGGCCTATTAATCATATTGTTGTTTTGATGGCTGTAGCAGTGGGCAACTGTTGGTTGAAGGGTGCAGTGACAGGATGGGGACGACCGATATTGTTGTTTCGAGGGGCAGCCTGACCTAAATTTGCTTCTGATTACAAGAAGAAGCAGACTGCAGAGCATAGCATGTTCCGAAATGTCATATGTTTGTTTTGTATATTATTATTGAATGGTGTGTATGTAGTTTTACATTTGGATTTGTTAAATATTACAGGTGTAGCCCCCAAATGTCAGAAAATTGTGTCCCCCTCTCGGCCCCCCCGGGAAGGTGGGCAATCCTCCCGCATTGGCCAGGCAGACCCCCCACCCCCCTTCTGTGCCGCGCTAATTACCGGTATTTGTGGGTCCTAAAATGACTCAAATCGCGTAATTTTACATTTACATTTTAGCCCCTCCCCCAATCCGCGGGCCAGCAAATTGCATTGTTTTACTGTCATGAGGGCGGGTCTTGATGATGTCCATATCACCCTACCCCCCTGACATACTACTACCAGGTCTCCTCTCCGGGCTTCTCCCAGAGAGGAGTGAAGAAAAGTCAGCAAGTATGCCTGCAGGGCAGCATGGTTTTACCAAGTGGCTTGCTTTTTTTGCTGTACTTAGGTAGGCACAAAGTACCGGACAACTCGGCCTTGCATGGGGTCTAATTCAGACCTGATCGCAAGACAAATTTGTTCTCAAGCTGGGCAAAACCAAGTGCACTGCAGGTGGGGCAGATGTAACATGTGCAGAGAGAGTTAGATTTGGGTGCTTTAATTTTACACTGCAAGTTAGATTTCAGTTTGAAAACCCCCCACCCAAATTTAACTCTCTCTGCACATGTTACATCTGCTCCACCTGCAGTGCACATGGTTTTGCCCATTTTAAAAACAAATTTGCCCTGCAATCAGGTCTGAATTAGGCCCATTGTATTTCTCGCTAGATTACACTGGTACTGTACCATGTGGAGGCCACAGCATTCTCTCACGCCATTATCTGCTTCATCTGCAATTTTGTATGAGTTTAAGCCTAATTCCTGTGTGGTTAAAGTGACAGCCCAGCGACTCTAGTACCGCGGTTTCGCTGCAACTACAATACAAAGATGAATATATAAACAATTCAGAGAAAAGGGTGTTGCTCTACACCTCTTGGTGCACCTCAGTGGCACCGTATTGACGCTAGGTGTACGGGGACACATCTGAACATGAATTAGACATACACATTGGAGACATACACAAGAGCTGATGGATAGACAGACTGCAGAGATAGTATAGTATAGTACAGCAGCTAAACCGATGTATGATATTTGTTATACAGTATGTGATGTTGTCAGACTGCGTGCAGGCATGTGACCGTTACCTGAGGTTCCGGCTCTCTTCTCAGCACTGATAGGCTGTAGCTTGCCACTTCGCTCACCTGCAGTTTTGGGGGCGGATGGACAAGAGATACCCCGGGAAGACAATACCCCAAAACAACCACACACAATGGTCACCACACGTGAGGACGGTGATCAAAATAATCTATTATGCAGCAGAAAGAGTCACGGATCACCGCTATGAAAGAGGTTAAAACAATGCAATAACAATAATACTGGATGGCGGCAAACGACAAAAATATTCAAAGACAGTTCACCGGTATGATACTGTGCGCGATGGGGTCACTGTGACACTGGTAGGCCGCACTTCACACAATACACTGCGTAATAAAGGCAATATACCACTACAAACAATGATTGCAATGAAAGACAAAGGAACAGTAATGATCTGCGAGAGGATATCGTGCGCAATGGGGTCACTGTAGGCCGCAATTCGCACGGTATACTGTACCTTGGATAATCTTATACAACTATGTCACGATACAATTGACTGCAACCGTTAATAAGGGAATATGCAATACCATTTAAATAAATAACTACAAGAGAAGACAATTGGCTCCTTGCATCAATAAGAACAAGTGTCCAGGTTTATGAGTCTGAGTCCCTGAACGGCGCAGTTCTGTTAGTTAAGGTACCTATTTGGCCTAGGTGCACCGTAATTAAAATAAAGGTTAATGGCAGGACTTGTAATCCGAGGCAATAAATGTCCTGAGCTGTAACGTAACTGCAGGTAAAGTTTTTAATCCCAAACAGATGATTTCCTGAGGATTTGGCTCAGTGCCAATATAGCATGTACCTCAAATAAAGACTTCAGGTTTAAGATGGCCCCTGGGCAAGGTGGTGTAAAGGTGGACTGGGTGATCGGTAGTGCAAGGAGGAATTAATTCCTCCAGCGGCTTTGATCTACAATAATTACATCTCCGCAGAATAGTGAGGACCACGGACCCAAGCCCGGAAACAACCCCATAATCAGTGATGAGACTTTATTAATGCCACACAAACTGCCATAAAAACTGCCTTAACTTGAGCATTTAAAAGTAGAACTGGCCATCCTATACCAATCCACCAATCGACCAGAAAAGGGTACTAATTATATATTTTTTTTTTTAACTTGTACTTTTTATTATTTGTTTTACTATTGTATTATTAATAAATGAATTATTAACAGGCAATCCCCTATATGTGTTCAATTTATATATTTGTAGCACTGCCTACATTCTGTTGTTATCAATTTGTAACAGTCCTGGGAGCAGCATGGGCTGCAGTTATGTGTAAACATAGTTAGTGCTGTCCACCAATAAGTCTGTGGCATGAAAAGGGGGGTAGCCCAATTGCAGGGTACCACAAGTACAGTATGTGTACTTGTGTCGTTAAACAAATATGTGTCACTATATTCATTTACTATTGTAGGGTACACACTACGACAACCCGCTCACGATGCACATCGTGAGTGGGTCGTCAGTGTTTCGTCCGACCCGCTCACGGTGTGCACCGTGAGCGGGTCTGATCCGATGGCGACCCGCACCCGGCTGTATGGTCGTTCTTCAGATCCTACCTGCAGCAGGTAGGATCTGAATAACGACCGACCCGCGGGGCCGCGCATCGGATCGGGATCGGACCAGAACAGGGAAAAAAAGGGCCCAATCTACCTACAATCTACATCCAATTGGTCGGAATTGGATCTAGATTGAGGGGATCGGGCCCTAGTCGTCCTGGTGTGTACCCTGTGTATGATTCATCAAAATCAATTCAATATACTGTAGCTGCGTAAAGCAACACTAGGCTCCTCTATGGATATAAAGGGGTACATTTACTGAAGCTTCCAAAAAGGTAAAGAGGGGATTTTGCCCACAGCAACCTATCAGATTCTCAGGGGTAAATTTACTAAGATGGGAGTTCTATTGAAGATGGAATGTTACCGATAGCAACCAATGAGATTAAATTATTATCTTCTAGAAGTTGCTAAATAAGAAACTGGTTGCCATGGGCAACATCCCCAACTCACATCTTAGTAAATTCACCCCTAAGATTTTCTAAGATGCAAGAGAGAATCTGGGGGTAATTTACAAAGATGGCAGCTCTAACATGGGATGTTGCTATAGGCAACCAATCAGAATCTACTTTTATTTATTTAGCACCTTCTAGAAGATAATAGATAGAATTTGATTGGTTGCCGATAGCAACATTCCATATGAAATAGAACTCCCATCTTAGTAAGTTTTCCACTCTGGTTACTATAGGTAACTTCATCTTTTTTTCATTTTTAGAAGCTTTACAAAATTAACCCTGAAGTATCATTGTCAATATGAAAATGGTTTAAAAACCAAAGGCAATGGAAACATGAATGAATGTTAAGGCCGACACACACTGAGCAGCATTGAGCTGAAAGCCACCCAGTGTGTATGGCCCGACGTGGAGCGGTGAGCGCTGCTGCTCGCTCCCGCATCATCGCCGGGAAAGCTGCTCATCTGCTGTTAGTACCAGCAGATGAGCGGCTTTGCATAGCTCTGTGCACAGAGTCAATTTTACATAGGGAACAATGTTAAATGGCCCACAGACCCCAAATACCCACTCTGAAGTGTGAAATGCCCCCCCCCCCATATGATCAACATTGACAAAAGGTCGACATGCACTAGGCTGACAATAGCGAAAGGTCTAAATGGCAATTGTCGACACATTAAATGGTAGACATGAGTTTTTCCCAATGTTCTTCAATTTTTGGGACCATCCACGTGGACCGTTAGCAGAGCGAGGTGCCTGGCCTAAAGCGAGCAATGCGAGGGAATGTGATGGTGGTCTATGTGCTGAGTGTTGACATTAACATGAAAAAACTCATGTCGACCTTTTCTTGTGTCAAGATTTTCCATGTTGACCTTTTTTCAATGTGGAACTAGAGCATGTCGATCTTTTGCTGTCAACCCTTTGACCTCCAACCTAGTCCTTGTCCCTGAGCTCATCCGCACCCGTTAGTTACTGTACCTCCAGTGATAGCAATTCTGTAATTCATCTCATTCGAGGGATCTTGTGCTCTCCTGTCTGCTCCTGGCATCTGCATTATATATCTCTGGATCACTACAGAGAACGAGGCTTTTATAATAGATTTAATGAAGATAGATGTCCCACAGGACAAGCCCTTACACCACACTCCAATTATTTTTTTAATTAATAATGATTTTAAAACCCTAGGAGAAAAAACACTAACAAACACTGACAGTTTACAACACAATTTAGTTTGGGAAACCGCAAAAATACTGTATGTGTATATTTTAATCTCAATTATCACTTAATTAGATATTTTGAAAGACACCAAACGGACTACACAAACATCTACAAAATACACAGTAACATTGAGCATTGAAATTCAGAGGAAACATCATTAACCTTTGAACTGGCACTTGCTAGTGAAAGCATTGTATTTTTAAATATCAGCCATAAACATGATCAGAAGTGTCAGGTTTTAGAACAGTCCAATACAGAGCCGTAAGAAAGGGGTGTGTCCCGGGCTGTACGGCTGCATAGGTCATGATGGGGGAGGTACCAACTGAACCTGCCTCCATGTGTATCACCTCCCCTATGATGGTGTAGTGCCTGGTTTCCTCGGTCAGCTGGACTGGTTCACGGACTCAATGGCCTCTTCTTCTTAATGGTAGCCTGTAGCAGGAGGATGAACACCCCGAGCAATGCACACAATAACCAACATACACTATGACGGTGACAATGGTATTTATTAACCAGATAACTGGTCACCACTGCAAATCAACTAGGATTAATGGTAGATAAATGCAACAAGCATTACATTACAGGTTATGCAATTAGAAGGCAATGCAATCAATAAGACTTCAGTGGTGAATATCAAAATGATTAGTCATTCAAGTTATTCAGAGCATGAACTGTCCCGCTCCTAAATGTCCTCCAAGGATAATGAAGTTTAATTGAAACTGTGCACAATTGTTTGTAATCTACAAATAGGGGGCGCTGCAGATCATAGAATAGAATAGAATCAACTTTATTGGCCATGTGTGCTTGCGCACAATAGGAATTTTTTGCGGATTACAGTGCAGCATCAAGCAGGGATGAAGGGGGGGGGGGGCATTACATACGTTACATTAGGACATTACATGCGGGGGGCACATACCCGCCGAGCTGCGCAGCACCTAGGCAGCCATCAGCGGCGCCACTGGTCGTTGCAGCAGCCAGTTGAGTAACATATAAGCAGGGACAGTACAGTTATCACACGGGAACACATACCCGCCGATTTGTTTAGCGCCCAGGCAGCCATCAGCGGCGCCACTGATCGCCGCAGCAGCCAGGCAGGTGACAATATAAGCAGGGACAGTACAGTTTATCACACTTGGAACACATACCGTGGACACATACCCATAGCGCCTAGGCAGCCATCCACGGCGCCACTGGTCGTTGCAGCAGCCGGTGGGTAACAATATAAGCAGGGACAGTACAGTTATCACACAGGGGACACATACCCGCCGAGCTGCACAGCGCCTAGGCAGCCATCAGCGGCACCAGTGGTCGTTGCAGCAGCCAGGTGGGTAACATTATGAGCACAGTATGAGGTAACAGTGTGGGCAAAGACAGCACAGTTGTAGCAGAGACAGTACAGTTATCACATAGGGACAAGGGATACATATGGCTGAGTGCACAGTTCCTAGGCAGCCATTGTGGCGCCCTCTTGAATCTTCCTGTAGGGAGAGCCGCGGGTAGCGTGGGTGGTGGATGGTGGCGGCAAGGGGGTTGGATCATGCATATCATATCAGAGTCACCAATAGAGGGTGCATTGGATGTAGGCAATGGCCGTTCCTACCAATTGAGGGCGCTTTGCAATAACAGCTCTCACCAATGTGTGTAGAAAGTGGCTGAAGAAATATATATATATGCATCCAAAGTTTAAGGTCACGTGTAGAAATAAACAATGTCATTTAGAATCTTGGGCAATAGTCACACACTTTTCTCTCTGAATGGCAATCTCCCCTCCACAAACTTGTGCAAGTGTTCTTTTAGTTTGAGATGGGTAGGTAGCTGGCCCAAACACTCCCTTTAAATGGCTTGATCAGGGATCACAGACATCTATTGATAGTACTCACTCAGTCTCCCACACAACACTGTGTCCGGCTGCAGGATTCCTCTCTGTACCGGACTTCCGCCTCTGCACTAGCTGTTAGATACAGGCCGTGACAGGGGTTTCTCCTGAACTGCTTTCCATGCTTCTTTAGGGCTGCAAGCAGATGGCTGCAGTGACAGTGCTATCAGCACTCTGTCTGGGGATGTCTCAACACTGACCCCACATGCATCACCAGTCCTGGCTTCTGTGATCTTTCCAGTATCTCACATGGGCTCTCTGTCACACCATGCTGCTGCTTCTCTCTCTCCTACTGCCTGCCTGGCTGACCTCTCACCTCTCCTTCCTGCATCCCAGCAGGCTTCTCTCTGCAGGACATGATCAAAGTAGCCAGCAGAGTCCTAGTGCTGGCCATGTTAGTTTAACCCCTTGCAGACCTGATTACAGGGAAGGGGTTTTACTGGGCAGCTCTTGCTACCATTCCTAGGTCCTTTAAGGGGCACAGGGGCACCTGGAGTGGGGTGCCACACATGCCGCCATCTCTTTCAGCTCATGGCTTTTGCACTGTATGGTGTAATTAGTGGTTTTGTCCCCCCTCCTCAAAAAAACAACAATAACAAAAAAAATACCACTTTAATATACATCTTCACCTGGGTGTGGATTGTTTGGTCTACAGCAACTAGGTCGACAGTCAATAGGTCGATGCCACTAGGTCGACATACAGCAATGTCAACATGGGTCTAGGTCGACAGCATAGGCGAATCTAGGGGGTGGTCCGGGGGTGCACAGGACCACCCATTGGCCTGTTTTGTAGCTAAAGGATGGGGCTTTCCAACGAGCCCAGCCCCGTGTCTCTAGCCCCCTGGGAACCGGAGATACTGCCAAGCAAACCTGGAACGTTTTTCCTATAGGATAACATGGGACCCGCTAATTCCGACCCCCACCCAGTTCAACGGCTGCCAGTTCCCCCTTCGGCATCACTGAAGCTCGAGGTTGATCTCAGTCAAACCCAATTCGCTGGGCCTTCAATCTGATACCAGGCTGGATCCATATGGGTTAATTGGTTCCAGGGATATTGAGGTTAAACCATTTTTTTTTTCATTTCTTAATGACTGTTTATGTTCTTTGAGGGCAGATTTATCTGGAACCAAACAGCCCAGTTTCACAGGACCAAAATCATTCGAAGCCAACTCAAAAGTTCTTCAATATGATACTGGTCTCATGTTAATGGGTCAGTTAGTTCCAAAGATATAGCTGGTTGGTTAAAGGGGGGTAGGGAGAGGGGAGTGGTTGTCTCTCCCCCTCACACCAGAAAATGCAGGGACTAGGCTGGTGTATAAGTGGTCAGCCTGGGAATGTCTTTGCATGATCCTGGGACCATATTCCCGGGTAAATCCCTGCATTTTCTGTTGTGAAAGGGGTATTATTTCACACAGCCGTGACCTGCAGTGCTCTGAATACACAACACTTTTGTTGGTAAGCTGCTCAATCAGAGGTGTGTCATTCAGGCGCTAAAAGGGAGGGGTAATTCTGTCTAGGAAAAAAAAACATTTTGTATCCCAATTGCACACTGAGTGAGAAAATAACTACAAATTAATCAGATAATACAGAGATCTTGGTTGCATATATCTGCAGATATAGGGCTAAGCCTCCAGGCCGTACATCAAGGCCTTTCTGTCACTGGGGGTCCCTAATACTGGGTATGGGTCTGAGGTGTGGGCCCCCAACATGCCGACACAGGCAGAGTACTCCAGGCCAGCACACAAATGAAAATTAGTAAGGGTTATTATGAAGCACATAAGTGCTATGTAGGGAAGTGAAGGTGGGATTAAAATACAAAATATATACAATGTGATAGGAAAAATAAGAGTTAATAAAGTGTTAGGGTGTGCTAACCTGGAGCAGACCAGCCCTACCAACACAGGGGGCACCACATTCCCAAACCCATCCCATAAGCAATAACATATATGTCTGGGCTTAATAGCCCAGTGTAAGGCCACATGATAATGGCGTATAACGTCTGAGAGCCAGCTTACCTGGAGATACCCCTGGCTTCTCCAATGGCACTCAGGTGTCAGCAATCCCTCCTAATGCTGACCCATCTATGCCTCTCAACTGCACAACACTTTTGTTGGTAAGCTGCTCAATCAGAGGTGTGTCACTCAGGTGCCAAAAGGGAGGGGTAATTCTGTCTAGGAAAAAAAAACATTTTGTATCCCAATTGCACACTGAGTGAGAAAATAACTACATATTAATCAGATAATACAGAGATCTTGGTTGCATATATCTGCAGATATAGGGCTAAGCCCCCAGGCCATACGTCAAGGCCTCTCTGTCACTGGGAGTCCCTAATACTGGGTATGGGTCTGGGGTGTGGGCCCCCAACATGCCGACACAGGCTGAGTACCCCAGGGCAGCACACAAATGAAAATTAGTAAGGGTTAATAAGAAGCACAAAGTGCTATGTAGGGAAGTGAAGGTGGGATTAAAATACAAAATATATACAATGTGATAGGAAAAATAAGAGTTAATAAAGTGTTTGGGTGTGCTAACCTGGAGCAGACCAGCCCTACCAACACAGGGGGCACCACATTCACAAACCCATCCCATAAGCAATAACATATGTCTGGGCTTAATAGCCCAGTGTAAGGCCACATGATGATGGCATATAACGTCTGAGAGCCAGCTTACCTGGAGATACCCCTGGCTTCTCCAATGGCACTCAGGTGTCAGCAATCCCTCCTAATGCTGACCCATCTATGCCTCTCAACTGCACAACACTTTTGTTGGTAAGCTGCTCAATCAGAGGTGTGTCATTCAGGTGCCAAAAGTGCTCTGAATACAGCCGGGCAGGCCCCTGCTCTCTGCCCAGCTGTCAATGACTGTCACCCCTGCAGCTTCCGCTCCAATTCTTCTCTCCACTTTCACCTCAGCCCCCCCCCCTTTAATCATGTGGTGCCGGTGCCCGGCGTGCTCCCCCGATGTCAAGCACAACAACAGCGCGCACAATATTTCAAATGTCCACTCGGCTAGAGGGGACACCAGGAGGGGAGTGGGAGCGTGCTCTGCGCTGCGCTCTGCTCCTCTCCCATAGAAGCAGCTGCACCGCTCTCCATCTCTCCCTGAAGCAGCAGCGAAGGCTCATATAAAAATTTACAGTAAGTGCCACTTTTGGGGGCATTGCTTAAGGGACGCTACAAGTGGCGGTATGCATAATGTGTGGCTTAATGTGTAAGGGGCATTACGGTGTGCAGCATGTGTAATGGGTACTATGGTGCGCGGCACAGGGGCGGGCTGGGCTGCGGGGCAGGGTGCCATGTGCCCCCCGGTCCGCTTAGCCAGTCACTGGCTGCGGGCCGCGCTGGATCACCATCCACCTCCTCCAGGCAGCCCTCCTGCGCTGGCCGCGGCTTCCAGAACACGGCCGCGGCTACAGGAAAATGGCTGCCAGCCTCCTGCACTATGTCCTCAGTGCAGGAGGCCAGCAGCCATTTTCCTGTAGCCCCGGCCGTGTTCTGGAAGCCGCAGCCTCCAGCGCGGCTCGCAGCCAGTGACTGGCTAAGCGGCCCGGGGGAGCAGGAGGGCTGTCAGACCCCCCTCCCCCCCCACCCACCCAGCAGCAGCAGAGGGAGAGACAGCAACAATGGTGAGTTGCTGGTGGGAAATTCTGGCACTGTGGGGCATATGTGTTTCTGGCACTGTGGGGGCATTTCTGGCACTGTGGGGGCATATGTGTATTTGGCACTGTGGGGGCATATGTGTCTCTGGCACTGTGGGAGCATATCTTGCACTGTGGGGGCATATGTGTATTTGGCGCTGTGGGGGAATATCTGGTACTGTGGGGGCATATGTGTCTCTGGCACTGTGGGGGCATATCTGGCACTGTGGGGGCATATGTGTCTCTGGCACTGTGGGGGCATATGTGTCTCTGGCACTGTGGGGGCATATATGTCTCTGGCACTGTGGGGGCATATGTGTCTCTGACACTGTGGGGGCATATGTGTATTTGGCACTGTGGCGGAATATCTGGCACTGTGGGGGCAAATCTGGCACTGTGGATATCACATTGTGCGCTGTAATGGGCATCATGGTATGGGGCGTAATGGGCATTACGGTGTGGGGAGCATTGGATAATTGCCATCACAGTATGGGGTGCAATGGGCATCAAGGTGTGTGGCATAATGTGTAATTAGCATCACAATGTGCAATCTGCAGGTACACAATACAATCAAGGTACAGGCCACGCCTCCGGCGCGCACAAGCATTCAGTCTTCCGGAAAGATGGGGGGTATGGGCCAGTGCTCTGGACTTGCCCCTAGGCTAAAAGTTGCCAGCCAGCCCCTGGCGCGGCATCATGTGTAATGGGTACTATGGTGTGCGGCATCATGTGTAATGGGTACTATGGTGTGCGGCATCATGTGTAATGGGTACTATGCTGCCATCAAGCAAGAACCCCCTAGCATTGAGCACGTAGGTAAGCAGCACTTATGTGGCAAATATGTAATGGGCATTATGGTTTGTTATATAGTATGCAATGGGCATCATGATGTGTGCCACAATGTGTAATGGGCATTATGGTGTGTGACCTTATGTGTAATTGGCATTACGGCATGTGGCTTTATGTGTAATGGGTATTACGGAGTTTGCAAAAATGTGTAATGGGCATTACTGTGTATGGTCTAAAGTGTAATACCACACCCCATTTTGTGATGCCATGCCTCCTTCCCATGAGGCAACTCCCCCTTTACGCCGCGCAAAGGTCCCCCTGCTATTATGTCTAGATCTGGGACCACCCATTACCATAATTCTAGACTCTCCTATGGTCGACAGGTCATTAGGTTGACACAAGCATTAGGTCGACATGGGCAAGGTCGACAGTCAAAAGGTCGACATGGGGTTTGTCACTCTTTTTTTTTTTACCTGAATGTCGACATTGTGGACAATGTAGACACAGTTTAAAGTCAACCACATCCCCTTCTGGCACGGTGCCTCGATACGCTCGGCACACTATTTTATTCTCCCATCACGCCCTAATGGATAGTAGGGCATGAAATACTGCCTGTCGGCACATATTGGCTCAAAACACAGTGAAAACCCCATGTCGACCTTGCCCACATCGACATGGGGACCCATGTCAACCTAGACCCATGTCTACCTTGATCCATGTCGACTAAGACCATGTCGACCTAGTGGTGTTGACCTAATGACTGTTGACCTAGTTGCTGTAGACCCAATGACCGAATACCCTTCACCTAGGGGACTGCACCCTCTTTGCTCTTTTGCATGGCCGCTGCCTCCCCAGGATTTTCATGGCATCATCTATATTAAGGAGCTTTCCTCCTCCACCAACATACTGCCTCCCTGTCCTCGCACTGGATAAATGAGTCAATACAAGGGGGCAGTGGCAATGGCGCAGTTCGCCATTTACTAACAATCATGAATAGGAACAGTAGCAGGCATTTGGGAAGAAAGGTGGGGCAATCATGGCAGTGTAGGGTACAGTAGAGAATAGTGTTCATTCTAGCACCCGCCATCTTTGAAAACCCATACAGTTCCTCTTCCCTGCCTGGGGTGTCGCTGTCTGCTGTGGTGCTTCCAACACAGTGTGGTCTGTATATCAGCACTGATATGCAAACCAGACCTGTGCTAAAAACTCCACAGCAGACAGCGACACCCCAGGCAGGATAGAGGAACTGCATGGGTTTTCAAATATGGTGGGTGCTAGAATGAACACTAGAGAAGAGATGGTGGGGCAATTATGGAACAGTATGGGAGAGAAAGTGGACAATCATTGGTCAGTAAGGGTGAGAAGGTGGGACAATCATGGGACATTAGGAAAGAAAATGTGGGGCAATCATGGGAGAGTAGGATACAGTAGGGAAGAAAAGGTAGGACACTCATGATACAGTAGGGATGAAAAGGTGCGGCAATCATGGTACAGTAAAGAACAGTAGGGGACATTAGGAAAGAAAAGGTGGGACAATCAATGTGCAGTAAGTAACATTAGAGGAGAGAAAGTGGGGCAATCATGGATCAGGAAGGGACAGTAGGGGAGACAAGAGGGGACAATCATGGGACAATAGGGGAGAGAAGGTAGGACAATCATGGGTCAGTAGGGACAGAAGGGGAGAGAAGAGGAGACAATCATGGGACAATAGGGGAGAGCAGGTGGGACAATCATGGGCCAGTCGAGGACAGTAGTGATAAAAAGGTGCGGCAATCATTGTACAGTAAAGAACAGTAGGGGACTGTCAGAAACTGCGGTGTTCGTTTGCATCGGCGCTCGACCTAGGGTGACCAACTAATCCCTTTAATCCGGGACACATATTAATTACACAGGTTCTGTGGCTGGCTTTCACCTGGTTTTAAACTGCCACACCTCAAGACTTCATTTCACCTGGTTTTAAACTGCCACAGAACCTGTGTAATTAATATGTGTCCCGGATTAAAGGGATGAGTTGGTCACCCTAGCTCGACCGCATTCCTTACCTGCTCGCTGGTGTGTTTTGCAGCGCAGGGACCTGTCCTATGCCATCCCCTGGTACTCTCCATGGCAGGATCTGAGTGGCATTACCCTGAACTATTGCCAGCATCCCACGCAAAGGTGTGCACAGGTACTTCCTGGACTTAATTGCTGCTGCGGCTTGCAGCAAATCACAGGTCAGCAGGGGGATATAGCTAAGGCCTCTGGCCCATTCCTCTTGCTTTGAACAACTTGTCTGATTCCTGTGTATCCAGTCCTCAGAGTTCGAAGGCTCCAAGATCCTGTTCAGAGTCCCTGTGGTTACCCTGTGCAAAACCCTGTGCAATCTGCTGCTGTCATCTGCTGCTGATATTAAACCTCCCTGGCTCTCTTCACCTGCTTTGTTACCTTCCTCGCTGTCTACTATCTCCAGCTCCCAAGGGAAGAGGATAGAGCACTACAGCATCCCTAGGCAGAGTTTGCTACTGCCCTTAAAGGGCCATACCATCTGCAACTCCCAAGTCAACACAGGTGTCAACTCTGCAGTTCCTGTATTCCCATTGTCGGTTGCCAAGTCGTCATCTCCCGTGTTGACTCCCAGGTCATCAACAGCTGTGTCGGTTTCCAGGCCATCAACTCCCGTGTTGACTCCCAGGTTGTCAAGACCCCTCCGGATCCCAGGCCGTCGACTTCCCTCTGGCTCCCAGACCATCTACAGTACCGTGTTGACTCCCAGGTTGTCAACACTCCCTCTGGCTCCCAGGCAGTCTACAGTACCATGTCAACTCCCAGGGCGTCAATGCTCCCTCCTGCTTCCAGGCCGTCAACACTCCATGTCGGTCCCCAGGCCTTTGACTACCCATCGGCTCCCAAGCCACTGTCATCTCTCCGGCCTTTGACTACCCATCGGCTCCCAAGCCTCTGTCATCTCTCCGGCCTCCCAGGCCAGTGCAGATCAAAGTTCTAAGCTTCAAGTTCCAAGTTCACTGCCAATAGTTACTATCCATCTCCTGTGACTGGCCAGTTAGCTGTGGGGAACTCAGGTCAGAGGGCAGCCACCTCGCCACCGAATGCAGCGGAGTCCAAACCTCCTTGCGGGTGTCCCTGGTGAAAACCATTGGTGGTGTTAGACTCCACGCCTCTGACCAGAGTCTCATCAACACCTAGCTGTGCCCGCAGTGTCAGTGTTACTCCTCTGAACTGTCTTGCCTAAAGCCTCCCGTGTTCCAATTCTCACCATCCACCACTGACCCACTGCTGCCACAGCCGGGAACACCAGAGACCCGAGCCCTGACAGGGGACATTAGGAAAGAAAAGGTGGGGCAATCATGGATCAGTAAGGGGCAGTAGGGGAGAGAAGAGAAGACAATCATGGTACAGTAGCGGAGAAAGAGAGGTAGTCCAATCATGGGTCAGTAGGGGACAGAAGGTGGGGCAATCTTGAGCCAGTGGTGGACAATATAGGTGAGAAGGTGGGGCAGTCATGGCAAAGCAAGGAATTAAAGGGTGGGACAATCATGAAACAGTAGGGGATAGAAAGTGGGACAATAGTTGGACAGTAGGGAAGAGAAGGATGGAACAATCATAGGACAGTAGGGGAGAGAATGTTAGGCAATAATGGGACAGTAGAGGAAAGGAGGATAAGACAATCATGAGACATTAGGGCAGTGTTTTTCAACCACTGTGCCGTGGCACACTACTGTGCCTTGAGCTGTTCTCAAGTGTGTCCGCAGATCTAGAGATGCCCAAACCAGTTTACAGCCACCACCCGTTCAACTGTTACTTACTGGTCTTCTTTTCATGTAAAGGGCCAATGTATCTTACTTTTGTTACCTGTAGGGACCAGAGAGATTTTTTTTTTTATATGGGGACCAATAGGTTTGTTTTTTCCCTGTGGGGGCCAATGTGTTTTGCCCTGTGGGGATGTCATGGTGTGCCTTGGCAAATTTAAAATCTTATTTAGTGTGCCGCAAGGTAAAAAGGTTGAAAATCTCTGCATTAGGGCATAGAAGGTGGGGCAATCATGGGACAGCAGTAGGGGATAGAATGATGGGACAATCATGGGACAGTAGTGGAGAGAAGGATAAAACAAACATGGGACAGTAGAGAGAAGGTTGGGGCAATTATTGGACTGTAGGGGAGAGAAGGTTGGGCAATAGCAGGACAATAGAGGAGAGGGATGGAGCAGTCAAAGTCCATATACTGTACAATGAGGATATTGTCACATTATTGCAACTGAGGCAGAAACAGAGGCTTATGCACTTACAATGATGCACTATAATTATGATAATGATCAGGAACATCAACATGTCTCCTCTCATTAGATATATAATATGCATTAATTAATTTATATTTTCATTTAGTTTGCAGCAACATTCACATTTAAATAAAAAGTAAAGAAAAGTATTATGTTGGCAACAAAAATTGTATATAATTTAATTTGCCTTCATTTACTTAACATAACTTCATTCATGAGCATTTGCACATACAAACACTTTTCGCACATGTCAGTTTCCTGTTCATTACACGTATTGTCAGTCATATACAAGCATCAATATTATTTATTATTAATTTACAGTTTCTTATATAGCGCAGCATATTCTGTTGCGCTTTACAATTGGAAACAACAGTGATCAAACAAACTGGGTAGAAACAAACTGACATAGAGGTAGGAGGACCCTGCCCACAAATTTACAATCTATAGAGATAATAGAAGGGATACATAAGGATAGGATTCCATAGCATGGCAGTTCCACCAGATTACAACACAGTCCTGATGGTGTGAAATAAGATCTTAAAGCTACTGGAGGTTTTGTGGGGTTCCGCAATATGATAAGCTTGCCTGAAGAGGTGAGCTTTCAGGGAACACTTGAAAGTTTGGAGGCGGAATGGCATTCCATAGAATGGGTGCTGCCCAACAAAAATCCTGCAAGTTTAAGTAGGAGCAAGTAATGAGTCTGGATGAGAGACTCAGATCTTGTGCAGAGCAGAGAGGTCGGGTGGGGATATATTTTTAGATAAGCGAAGAGATATGAGTTGGTGTAGTCAGAGTAATGGCTTTGTATGTAAATAGAAGTATTTTGTATTGAATGGGGTAATATGCAGGCAACCAATGGAGGAACTAATAGTGTGGATCAGCAGACGTTGAACATCTAGCAGGAAGATCAGCCTCGCAGCTGCATTCGAAGTGGATTGTAGTGGTAAAAGGCTTTTCTTAGGTAGACCAGTTAGGAGACTATTACAATAATCAATGCATGAATTAGATTGCATTTGTATGCCCTAATCTGTCCAAATTTACCAAAAACACAGGGGTTATTTTGGTTCACTCTTTCTGACAAAATCCTTCTTCGATGGACAAAACCATGTGCACTGCAGGTGGGGCAGATGGTACTTGTGCAGAGAGAATTAGATTTGGGTGGAGTTTTACTTCAAAGTGAGATCTATATTGCAGTCTAAAAATAAAGCAGTCTGTATTTTCCCTGCACAGAAACAAAATAACTTACCCAAATCGAATTCTCTCTGCACATTGTACATATGCTCCCCTAGAGTGCACATGGTTTTGTTCATCTAAGAAGGATTTTGTCAGAAAAAGTGAACCAAAATAACCCCCACAGTGAGCCCTGTAATAGTAGCACCAACTTCAGCTCGTAAATTGACAGGGCTCACCACGAACCCCCTACCCAGGCCCCTAGGCAGAGAAATCAGTTCAGGGACAAGGTGAAAGTGATCAGCTATGTGTTGACATGACGGGAAGAAGGGTAACGGAGGCGGTGGTATCGGCACCATGTTGGTGCCACATGATCGCAGTATTTTTTAAGAAAAATTCCTCAATAATGCTGCGGAGACCCATCACATGGACAGAGTCATCTTGCAAGTTCTGTCTCTGCATGCATTAATAAATACATCCAGGCTATGTAGTCAATTATCGCATTGTGTACTGAGCCAATATTATCACACCACATCTGAGAATGCGGATGGTGATAAATCAGTACCTAAGAAATCAATTTCCGCCCCATAGCTGCCTTAACATCTTTATTTTTTAGGCTGTATATAAGAGGATTTAAAATTGGGACAGCAGCTGAGTTAAACAGAGAGAGCAACTTATTGTACTCTAGACTATCAGCTGAAATTGGCCTTAGATATTGATAGATTAATGTAGTGTAGAGAAGGAGGACAACTGTGAGGTGTGAGGAACATGTGTAGAAGGCCTTACGTCTACCACTGCTGGAAGGTATTCTTAGTATGGTAGAGATAATTAAGACATAAGAAATAACAGTTAAGAAATAAGGAGCAAGACCCAAAATAACTGCTCCTTCGACAATGAACAATGTCTCTAATACAGAGGTATCATTGCAAGAGAGTTTTATGATTAGCAGAAGATCACAAAAGAAATGGTTGATCACGTTGGACCTGTAACAGTTATATCTTGTCACCAAGATGACATATGGTATTATTTCTAAAAAACCAAACACCCAACAGACAGTGGCCAAAACAGCACAAATACTATTGTTCATGATCATTGTATACCTCAGAGGGTTACAGATGGCCACGTATCGGTCATAGCTCATAGCTGTTAAGAACATTAGTTTATTACTGACTACTGATAATACAGAAAATCAACTAATCAATAAATCTATGCTTTTATTATATTCTGTTTTCCTGACTGCCGCTATTATTGCTGCAGATGACTTTAGCTTGTTGCACACTGTACTATTCACTGCGTATGAGGCCTTCCCTTTGCGCTAAACAGTTATAATACTGTATGTTAGAAGCAGCAGCCATTTTGTTAGGCATGACTTGCATAATAATATTATTAAAATGGCTGATCATTCAGAACAGAGCTGTAAAAGTGATTTCTTATAGAATATTGTTTTTGGTTTTAGAAGCTTAAGAATGTGATGTTGACAGTATAATGTAGCAAGGACAGGAATCTAGTCTCCACAAACTGAATAAGATTGGAACAAGGCCACACATGCGTAGACCCACAAGGCCACTGAAGTTGGGTGTTGGGTTAATTATGACATCATGATTGAAAGCAGAGCTTTCCAATAAGACTCAATGCTTATGAGTAATTAATTAATTAATGTGATAAAGGTTTAAATATCAGAGTGATAGAAGGAGGAAGGAGGCAGTTGAGAAAGAACAAGGAAGCACAGGGGGCTGGAGGTAATTATGAAGGAGGTTTAATCATGGCTGATCACTGTCCTTGAAAGGTGTCCATTTTGATTTGATTTAGAATTACTGTTTAAGTATTAGCTAATCAATTTTATGTTTCTTGTGTTAGTCTGCATTTGCAAATATCTGTAATGAAGCTATTCTTTAAGTAAAGCATTGTCATACCTTTTATAACAAGGTTGTGTGGGTGTGCAATCATTTCAGCGTTGCCGTTATATTTAAAGGTAATAAAGTAAATAAATTTGGTTTGGGTTATTTATCATATCTAATCTTATCAGATAAATATCTGGTTTATCAGTTGGAGGCCCCAGCGAGATTCAATGATGGTTGGTGTCCATATTTTATCAGTTATTGAGAAGATCAAAGTTTGAAAAAAAAAATTAGCTATTGGAAAAAAAAAAAAAAATGTGTAGAATTTTTTTTAAAGTCGGTGCATTTGTGTACCCTAATCTTCTCAAACATCTGTTAGGGTATGGTAATCCACAATTACTTGAAGCAACTTCGCTATTTAATTATAAAACAAATAGATCGTAATTTAAGGCATGGAAAGACAACGCTGCATTTTGCAGACTGTCAGCTTGCTAAACCCCCCCGCATCGCCCATTTCTTCTCTGTGTCAGAGAATAGATAAGGAGAGCAGCGAGAAACTTGGCAAGAAGTTGTAAACAACGTTGCTTGAGTCAGGAAGAGTATTTCTTTAGTTTATTTGCAAAGCATGCAGACTATAGCAAGCATATTAATATAAAGGTTATGCTGGCAATAATTTTCTACTTTAAAAAATATATATATATTCTTTAAATGACAGTATTTTTTTTTTTTTTGTTTGTTTTTATTTTTTGACCGCGGTTGGATTGTTTGGTGTATATTGTCTGCTGAGGATATTACTGAAGTAACTAATCTGTAGCGGTTGTTTTGATTTGTTTGTCCAATCTATAAATTTTAAAGAAGTTGCATAAATTTGTTGTAGGTTTTCCCGTGCTTATAATTTGGTGATTAGAGATAGGTAGAGGAGATTGTGCATTTACGTCTCTTTCTGGTTGACTGGCCAGCAACATGTGGAAGAAATGGAATGCATGATTTATCCATAATCTGTATTGTTTGGAAACCCCCGGATTGTCTACTGTATATAGTTTATATAAGAAAATGTTAATAAATAATTAAGTATACGTTGCATTGTTAGAGCTAGCAAGCAGTCGGATTACAATAACAGTTTGAGCTAATTTCTTTATATCCATAGACAGAGGTCAGTTAAAATACAGAGTTTAAAGGACTAGACGCTAATATTGTAAGCCAAGTAACAGTTCATTTTTACCACCAGAATAAATAAAGTTAATTGGAATATTGTTTATAACAAACAAAGAAAGATCAAGTTTATCTCATTGTAAAGTTTTTTTGGTCTCCTGTCTTGCGGAGATGAAGTCCGTAATGTAGGACTGATGTATTTCTGCTATGGGTTTTTGATTTAATTTTTTTTGGTTTATTAAACAAAGCAGCTGTGAGTTGGAAACTCTAAAGTGATGGATTCAGTTGATGTAATGCGAGATAAGGAGTTGTCCATGTTAGGTGAAGAAACAGGAAATGATCATGTGAATTCAATGTTTTTTTTCAGTTAATGAGTAATACATTTTGAATAAGAAAAGTGATATATATATATCAATGAGATATAAGTCCAATATAACATCTATTCTTAAAGGTTCATATTGATATATTAGACCATGTTTTCTGTTGGCAATTTCTGTTGCCTATTTGTTTGATCTGGATACATATATTGAATCAGATATACCTTGAGTAATGCGCAGATAAGTCCTGAGTTTATTTTTATTCTTATGAATGGAAGGTAATCAGTGATAACTGACTCAAGGCTGTGGGGTTTTCTTTAAGCCAATTTTTGTTTTGTTTTTGATTTGTGTTAATTTATAATTTTGTTTGTTTTGAAAGGGGAGGGTACTAAATTGATAGAGTATTTTAAGGGGTTAATACTGTGGCCACAGTTAGCTAGATAACCAGGGGAGATAGTGATCTAATCGTGTAATGATCACTTAGACAATGTGCAGATATGGTAACAAAGAATGACATATTGCATATAATTTTTCTCTGATTTGATGAGTTGATTTTTTCCTGTGAAGAGTGCTGACCGGTAGCGAGATTCACAGGGGGTATCTGCCACCTACGTGCAAGGTAGAATATACTGAGAAAAAAAGGGTGGGGGTGGGACACATGACTACTGGTAACAAAGAATGACAGTAGAGACCCACAAGACTGGTAACAAGGAATGACAGGATGTGGAAGGCGTAGGTGTGGTAACAGTGAATGACACATAACGCAAGGTTAGGTTTTTTGGGGACATTTTTCATTTATTTTATTTACATTTTTGTCTTTGAAAGAGGTAACACCTTTTTAAGCATTTGTATGGGATCACAGAAAGTTCTGAGTATGTGACTAGTGTGAGCAAGTGAGAAGGTATAGAAAATACTATGCTGGTCATAGTTAGTTGGAATTGGCGATGATGATGCACCTGTGAGGTAATGATTATTTGATGAGAGTGAACGCGCAATGGTCTGGTGACAGGTGGTGAAAGCTTCAAGAATTGAGATAGTATATCCCACTAACCCACATATGTTTGGAAAGATTGTACTGTCCCACTGAGGGGTTAATTCTGTTCAGTGAGAAGTGAGGAGAGGTGATATGTCTTTTAGAGCCTTAGGGAGAAAAAGAAAAAATGGGGAAAAAAAGAATAATTTTGAAATTTTTTGTTTATTTTTGAAAAAGCAGAAGGGAAGAAGTTTTTTTTTCAGTGATGAGGTGAGAGTAACATCAGAAATAACTCTGTAGGAGATTAAAGGCAGGAAATGGTTAATGAGATTGATAAGAGAGTAAAGTTTTATTCCTAAATGATGTGAAATATCCAAGGAGTGTTACAGAACTGTTTTCCATAACAAGGACATATAAACAATTGTGTGTTAAAAGATCTTAGAATTGAAGATATTGTTTACCCTTTTGAAAAAGCACAATGAATAGATTAAAGTTATTGCAATGTTCTGTATGGGACAGTGATCAGCCATACCCAAGGATGACCTCCAGCCCCCTCCCCATTGCTTCCCTCAAGTGATAATGTTGTTTTGTCAACATCTGTTTAAAACTGCCATTTTTTTTTTTCAAATGACAAATGCTAATATGATGTCTGAGCTTAATAATGCTATTGCTTTTGCTTGTTTTATTTAAATTAAATCCCAGCCAATAGAGGTGTGACCATTCCAGAGAAAAGATTAATTTGCAAATTGATGCATTTCATTTTGCACAGAAAAAGCAAGTGTTTTTTTAAAATTATTATAATCATTATTATTACTGAGCCACTAGAAATTATTTAGAAAAATATTGAGTCTGCAGGTACCTCTGCAGAATCCTTATCAAAGCCCTTATTGAAAAATATAGATTTTATAGTGATTATTATAAGATGCATATTGAGTTGCATTTTTATGCTTACTTATTTATCTGATTGCATGTTGCCACTTTACTAGATCCATTGGTCATGCATATGAGCCCACAAATAAGGAATGGAGGTCACAATTAGGTGCAGCACTACTGGGTTCTGCTACTAGTAAATCGCATTTGCTGCACAACTAATCATGATATTCTCTCAAATATTTGTAATGATTTAATGATTGTTTTTTCTCAGAGTGGTTTGGAAGAAATTGTGTATTATTAACAGGAATCCATGAGAGACTGCTGTCAGAAGGCACTGACCGATATGAGGACCCTCACGGGGTTAGAGGATATGAGTGATGCTCATAGGGCATTAAGCAATTAGTATTTTGATGAGTTTTTCATTACTAATTATGTCACAAGTTTCTAAACATCTATGGACCACAGGAAATAGTTTTTTCCGATTTTACAACAAAGTATATTATCTAATACCCATAGTAGTTGCAACACTCCGTTATTGCAGGTTATCTGCCCAATGTGATTATTCTTATTATTTTTTTTGTGTAAATCAATTCACTTTACAGTTATGGAAGTATTACAGTCATCTAATCATTGATTTATGATCTGCATATCTCTTACTATCAAATAGCAGATAGTCAGGACTTAATACATTTATTTACAGCACAGTCCAATATACGTGGACTCAATTAAGCCAAAGTTTTATGGACAGCCCCACTATGTCCCACAATGAGTTGCATGATTGCTACCACAATGCTGATTCAATATGTTTATGATCTAATGATGTGTTTAAATTCTTTACAGGATTCTTTTACTGACACCTTTTCTATTACTACTACTAAATCTAACTGACACAGAGCTGACAAAGTACAATATACTGACATAATTGCTTCATTTGAGGCTCTGATACACGCACTGACAGAAACCACAGCACTGGATATATCAGATTTATCATATACCTGTCTTTACTGTAATGAACAACAAGCAGCGGCCTTGGGAGTTTGAACACATATACATGGGGGTTCATATAGACCCATCAGGTTCTACAGTTGTGCACTTGACCAAGTGGCATCTGCTTTACCAACATGTTTAAGGACTGTGGCGGCTGCTGCAGCCTTTGTATAGAAATTACAGAACACCGCACACTATGTATCTCTAATGCTACATCTTTTCTACTGAATTCCTCACGGACAAGACACATTTCCAGTGCATGGTTCTCTCGTTGGGAACTTTTCTCCCAGCGCCACATGACCTGACTATTGTCAGGTGTGGTACGCTAAATCCTGCTACTCTGCTACCTGGTGGGACCCGGGAGTCCCAGAGGATGGATGAGATGCAGGATTTAGAACATGATTGTGAGGAATATTTAAAGCAAAATTTCTCCAATTAGACCTGATATCTCTGACACGCCACTACCATCTACAAAGATTGTAGTTGTCACCAACAAGGAGACTCAGGATGGCCATATACGGGATATGCGGTAGTATTGGATTTAGAGATCCTCATTTTCCATCGTGATTTTGCTATGATATAATACGTTAATATCACAGCAAGTAAAGGAGCTCATTGAGGCTGTGCAACTCCCTGCAAAGGCAGTAGTTGTTAAGTGTCAAGCTCACATGTTATAAAGTGATCTTGTTGCACTTGGTAACAAAAATAAGATGGCCACTGTTGTGAATCACACCACTATACAATTTAATGTTTTTACAATTGACCAGCAGAATCTCATAAAACATCAAGAGTTGTGTATTTAAAAGGAATGTGCCAATGGATGATGAATGGATACAGTCAAAAGGCTAATGGCCTATGTAAAGATGGTGGGGGCAGACCAGTAGCTCCCCAAACCCCTCCTCCTGGCATATGCGGATGCTGCCCATGGGATGACCCATGTAAGGAGAGAGAGGGCATGTATGTTGATTTCATCTTATGCAGAGGCCCAAACGCATCTGCAGAAGAATGAACTCAGGAAAATTATTCCTATAGAACCATCAAACATTTCTCCTACCACTGGTCCATTCCTAAGGTTAAAATTATTTTTTGAGGAATTTACATGCATTTAAAATTGTCATTATATTTAAATGGTATCTGATATGTTATCTTGATTAGAAGGAACATCCCAGCTGTCCCATATACAGCATCCTTTACAGCAAAGAAATGTTTTGAGAAATTTGTGTTCAGACATGTTATCCCATAAGGTATATGGTATTAAAAAAAAAATCATAGAGGTACATATTTGACAGGAAAGGTATTCTAAGGAATAAGTCAATATATGGGTATTGAAGGTTGGTTGCACTCACCATTCACTAAAAGGTTTTAGTCAAAATTGAACATGTTAACAAATGCACATTGAGAACACATTATTTAGGGTGGGTGTGGAAATTACCATGAGTTGACTTGAAGTTTTGTCTTCGGTTTTGTATGACATTCACACTACTCCTCAGCAGCCACTGAACCTGTCCCCTTATAAGATCATTATTTTAATTGATATATACATTTTTTTGGGAGACCATCAATTCCTATTCAACATCCAGCAGCAGACTTGTCACTCTAATTCTCACATCATCTAAATACTTTACCAGAAAAGCAAACAAGCTTATGAAGGGATGTTGTTATAAGGTCCAGCCTGGAGACTATGCAATGGTGAGAAAATTCTTACAATTAAATGTCTCGTAGATCAAAGGCAAGACCCGTCCCTGTGAAACAAACCGATTGAATTAATGCGTCTCACTGCAAGAAGGTTTCCGACCTGGTGGTGATATCAGTTGAAAGAAATAGAAACTGATGCAGATAAATATTGTGACTGTGATTCTAACTTAATAAACTTATTTGATGATGGGCCTGTCCAGGGCCCCCACACCGACCAAGACAAGGTCCACGGAATCGGGGGGCATCCTTAGTGGTGTCCCTGCGGGTTGTGGGCAAGAAGAGGTCCACGGAATCGGGGGATACCCTTAGTGGTGTCCCTGCGGGTTGTGGACAAGGTGTAAAACAATGATCCCCATGAGTGACCAAGTTTCCCATACACTCACTAACTGAAGAAGTCATTTTTGTTTTTTTAAGTTTTCATATTTTTATAGTGAATGAGGGTTACCAGGGATTGGTTGCTGGCAAGGACAGTGTGTATAGTTATCAAAGAGGTATTACTAGAGTCATGGTGGTGTATTCTACTTCTGCTTTTAATTTTAATCCCACAAGTATAGTAATAATCATAACAGACACACATATACATCATACTACTGATGCTCCCAGGTTTCGGTATGCATCAGAGGATGGTAATAAAATACTGATGGCCAATATGTTAAACTAATTAGAAGGTTTAAAATAAATATATGAGTAATAACATAAAAGTAACTAAGAACGCCCACACCAGAACCATTGATAGAATACATCTAGTTAAGGTATCAGTAAAGAAGAGGCATTCTAAATAAGGATGGTAACAATGGTGCAAACATAATATCTATATGCAAACTGACATTTCTTCTTTAAGACGCTCATCATGAGCTGATAGAAAGAACAATAAGGTAAACTAATTGTTGGTTATATTGTCATCTACGGTATCACTCCGGTAATGTTGGGTTAATGGCTACTTATATTTGCAGTCAAATCAAACAACACTTAATTTTCTATGTAGGATTTACACAAGTGAATCTTATAAGGTTACTGACTCTCCCTAGGTTTAAAATTGGTAAAGAGTGTAATAACAGGAGATATTTTGGAGTACAACAAAACATGTAGTTATGTGACAGAGTTGGGTGTGCTAGTATAACATCTAGATAAAAAGTGTACTCATTGAATTGTTTCTTATGATGTTTTCTCAAACATACTGTCTCATAAGCCATGGACATTACCACAAGGATTATAAGGTTTCTAAATGGTTACAAACAAGATCTATTGTAATAAAATGTACTTTTACTAATTAATACAGTGGTGATTCAACATGAAGATTTGAAAGTAACACATGGTATATTAAATAAACACACTTATTTACATTATCCCAAGTTTATAAAATTGTATTTGAATTTGTGAATATAATTAAAATATGGTACAAAACTGATGGTGACGTTAAAAGGAAAGTTGAATTAAATTATTTGGGTTGAAAAAATTTTGTTTATTGAACAGGTGTGAGTGATGTGATTCCCTACAGTTGGTTTATTTGGTTGAACCCCAATAACTGGTTCGCATAAGTCAATGTTATATATGCTTTAAGAAGTTTAATGTTTTTGCCAAGATAATATTATTGATTTTTCTGTATACTAGTGAAATGCTTCAAGAAGGTTTTCCGATGTATTAAGAGAGAAACAAATGATGCACAGTACGAGAGATATGAACTTTTTTTCGGAGATATGAAAAAAGTTGAGGATGGACTGATAATACAGAAAATCAACTAATCAATAAATCTATGCTTTTATTATATTCTGTTTTCCTGACTGCCGCTATTATTGCTGCAGATGACTTTAGCTTGTTGCACACTGTACTATTCACTGCGTATGAGGCCTTCCCTTTGCGCTAAACAGTTATAATACTGTATGTTAGAAGCAGCAGCCATTTTGTTAGGCATGACTTGCATAATAATATTATTAAAATGGCTGATCATTCAGAACAGAGCTGTAAAAGTGATTTCTTATAGAATATTGTTTTTGGTTTTAGAAGCTTAAGAATGTGATGTTGACAGTATAATGTAGCAAGGACAGGAATCTAGTCTCCACAAACTGAATAAGATTGGAACAAGGCCACACATGCGTAGACCCACAAGGCCACTGAAGTTGGGTGTTGGGTTAATTATGACATCATGATTGAAAGCAGAGCTTTCCAATAAGACTCAATGCTTATGAGTAATTAATTAATTAATGTGATAAAGGTTTAAATATCAGAGTGATAGAAGGAGGAAGGAGGCAGTTGAGAAAGAACAAGGAAGCACAGGGGGCTGGAGGTAATTATGAAGGAGGTTTAATCATGGCTGATCACTGTCCTTGAAAGGTGTCCATTTTGATTTGATTTAGAATTACTGTTTAAGTATTAGCTAATCAATTTTATGTTTCTTGTGTTAGTCTGCATTTGCAAATATCTGTAATGAAGCTATTCTTTAAGTAAAGCATTGTCATACCTTTTATAACAAGGTTGTGTGGGTGTGCAATCATTTCAGCGTTGCCGTTATATTTAAAGGTAATAAAGTAAATAAATTTGGTTTGGGTTATTTATCATATCTAATCTTATCAGATAAATATCTGGTTTATCACTAGAGATCCAAAGCAATACATCTGCATTATGCAGAACAAATATCTAATGGCTGTATTTCCGGTTATACCGATAAGAAGGACATTGTGTTGAGTAATAGTGGAAGAAAACATGTCTACGATGGACAAGTTGGCCAAAAAGAAGTACATTGGAGTGTGAAGATGATGATCCGTGTAGACCAACATAAGAATAGTCATTTTACCACCAATTGTGCAAAGATAAATTAGTCGAACGAGGAGGAATATTGGTGCTTGTAACTTTGGGACATCTGTGATGCCTCTAATGATGAAATAGATCAAAGTGGTTTGATTTGTTTTCTCCATCATATGACTTACAGAATGGCTTCAACTGGAAAGCCCCTTGTGTTTGTTCTTAAAAAAATATCCTAAAAATATGAAAATTGCTTTCAATTTTTTAGTTCTAAAATTTGTTAGTCACTTGATTTTACAATGACAAAAATGTATTCATTTGGCTAAAGTACATGTATTCACAAAACATTGCAAATATTCTGATTCCATTTCTAGAGGGAAATTAGAACAACAATTTTAAATTGTTAAAATAACTTTATGGAGTTCACCACACAGCAATTCATGAATCTCCATATAATCTCCAAATACAATGAATGAGTTCATTTTAAAATTTGCACAAAGGCAACAAAAACGAGAACTATCCTCAATGTCTTCTATTCTCCTCTCCTTTCTAAATCTCTCCTCTATTATTTGGCTTAATTTTCTAATACATTCATGATATACAGTATTGTGATGCTTTTTGCTGGGATGTAGTCGGCATCCTGGCGGTCAGCATTGCAGTGCTGGCATCCCGACTGCCAAATAGTCAGACCCCGCAACTTTGAAAGGATCAATATGCCGATGCCAGAAAACTTGGCATCCTGTTCAGTGAGTGTGCAGGGCGGGTTTGGGTCAGGATGGGGAAGGGAGGGACTGGTTTAAGCACTAGTGGGGGACTAAAGGTAGGCTGTGGGGAGGGGACATTTATGGTTAGTTGGTATGGAAGGGAGGTTAAGGTTGGGCACCCATGGAGCAGAAGTTATGAATTGGCATCAGGGTACAGGGGATAGTTTAGGCACTACTGGGAAGGGTCATACAGCAGGGGGACAGGGGAAAGTTAGGGTTGGGCTACTAGATGTGAGGGTTATGGTTGAGGAGGCAGGGCCCATTTAGGATTCCTTTTTTGGGGTTGAGTCAGTATATTGATTTAAAGTAAGGTTGGCCATGTTGCAAGACAAGGGGTTTAAATACAGGTCAGTTCACCAGAGCCTCAGTGGCTCATCAAAAAAGACAATGGCAGAGGGTAATAGAGGGAGGCAGAGTTGAAAAGACTGAAAAAGAAGATGGAGAAACAGAGAGAAGGGAAAGGAGGGAAACAAAGTGAGGGAAGAAAAGGGTAGGAAAGATATCCTATATAAGAGAGAGTAATAAAGAGGAAAAGATGAGAAATGTAAACACTGAGCACAACAATGTGATAATAAATAATATGAAGTGGCCCTATGCCAAGTATAATTTAAAAAAAAAGCTTATTTGCAACAAAATTATCAAAAGCTGCACACAATATTTTTGTGCACTACACAAAAAGAAAAAAAAACATGTAAAAAGCACATATACGGTCTGATTCTGGTTGACTTGGTAAGCTGCAGAAATCACAGTGTGCCAGAGAGCCCACCCTACAATAGGAACTAAAATATCAGATTCAGTATTAAATCCCGGCGGTCGGGATCCCGGCGTTCAGAATCCCGACGCTGGAATCCCGATCGCCGAAATCCCGACAAGGGGGGGACGTGGATCGCCCCCCCTTGCGGGCTCGCTGCGCTCGCCACGCAGCGGGCCCGGTGCCTCACTACGCTAATTTATTCTCCCTCTAGGGGTGTCGTGGACACCCACGGAGGGAGAAAGTGTCTGGATTTCGGCAATCGGGATTCTGAACGCCGGGATCCCGACTGCCGGGATTTACACTGCATCCCAAAATATCATCAGAAACAGTAGGAGATATCTCATTTAGGAAGGATAAAACCAGAAGCATTGTGGACATCAGAGATAACAGAAGATATCTCATTTCAGCAGGATAGATCCAGGAGGTTTGTGGACTCACACAGTGTCCGAGCCATATATAGAGGATTTACAAGCACGGCGACCACATTTCCAAGTTTAGCAAGAATCTCCTGAGTAGAGGCATCAATCGCCCAAATCAACAACTGCGGATGATCAGTTATATTAACCCTTTCCCGACCGGGCGTTTTTTGTTAATTTTTTTTTTTTTCCTCCTCGCGTTCAAATAAGCGTAACTTTTTTAATTTTCCGGCTATATAGACACATGAGGGCTTTTTTTTTGCGGGTCAAGTTGTACTTTTTAATGGTACCATTTACTATACCGTATAATATTCTGGGGAATCAGGAAATAATTCAATGTGGGGTAAAAAGGAAAAAAAACGCAATTCCACAATTTTGCGCTGGTTACGGTTTTTTTGGAGTTCATAGTTCGTTTAAAATGATGGGTTATCTTTATTCTATGGGTCGTTACGATTCCGGTGATACCAAACTTATATAGTTTTCGTTACGTTTTACCACTAAAAAAAAAATAGAAAATTTTACGTTTTTTCTAATTTGCGTCGCGTCGCCATGTTCTGCGGCTTATAACTTTTTTATTTTTCCACCTACGGACCTGGGTGAGGGCTCATTTTTTGCGGGCTGAAGTGTACTTTTTAATTAATACCATTATGGGATAATAGTTACATTTTTTTGGGTAGGCGATGCGACCAAAAAACGTAGTTTTGGCGTTGGGAATGTTTTTCCGTTTACGCCTTTAACCGTGTGGGATAACTAATGTTATATTTTAATAGATCGGACTTTTAGGAACGCGGCGATACCAAATATGTTTAATTTTTTTATTTTTTATTTATTTTTATTTGTGAAATGGGGAAAGGGGGGTGATTTGAACTTTTAATATTTTTTTATTTTTTTTTTATTTTTAAACTTATTTTTTTTTTTTTACTTTTACTACAAGGCCCCTAGTGTACTTGACCACTAGGGGGCGCGATCGCCTGTACTAGGTTCAGCCATAGAGCTCTATGGCTGAACATAGTGATTTTCAGCACTTCCTATTACATCCTGCCTCAGGCAGGATGTAATAGGTATGCTGACATGGCCAGCACAGGGGTCTACATTAGACCCCTGGCTGCCATGGCAACCGATCGGCACCCTCCGATCTCGCCGCGGGGGGCCCCAATCGGGCGCCCCCCCTCCGATCAGCTATTTAAGCACTGCGGGCGCTTTGCCCGCGGTGCTTAAAGGGTTAAACGGCCACGATCGGCGAACTCGCCGCTCGTGGCCGTGAGAGCAGGTACCTGGCTGTAATATACAGCCATTACCTGCTCTCTTTCAAGCCAGCTCACTCCGTGAGCTGGCTTGATTCCCCCGCAACCGACTCATGACTTATATATACGTCATGTGTCGGGAAGGGGTTAATGGTTATATTTAAATGACACTCCAGATAAAGATCGACAGTAACAAGGTGGTGGCTAGCCCACCAGGGCCTACCAGATAGCCAGAAAAGAGAATTGAGTATCCAGTGAATTATAAGGCCAACAAAATATTATAATTCAGGGAGTTCCAGCACAATCTTCGCAAAGGTCCAGACAGTCAGCAGGAGAGAAATAATGCAGGTTTAAAAGCACAAACACAAGCCTTCAGGAATGTTATAGTATGCCTTCCAAACATAAACATCCTCTCATCCAAATGGCAGCGGTGCGCATTCACATTTCAACAGGCGGGTTTATTGAGATGTCTGGCAGTCTGGCCTTGGCCGCTGGCCTCCCTCCACAAGTGTCAAGGCTAGAGGAGAGTGAAGCAAAGATGGTGTTGGGTCCGATTGGGAGCCGCAGCAGCGCGTCTCTGAAATCTAACTTGCAGTGTATAAAAAAGCAGCCAGTATTTACCCTGCACAGAAACAATATAACTCCCCCAAATGTAAATATCTATGCGCATGTTGCATCAGCCCCACCAGCAGTGCATCATGGCTTTGCCCATTTTTTGTTTTGCTAACAAAACCAAATCAGGCCCTAAATACACAGGGATCTGACAGGGCCGGCAACAGAAATCTTGGGGCCCTGTACAATGATATTTTGGGGCCCCCCACCTAATCCCACATCCACACAACCCTCTTCTGCATGCACAGTAAAAGTACAGGAGCCAGAGACTGAGGCCACAGCGCCAAGCGGCAGGTACGGATGTGTGCCTGCAGCCTCAGGCCATGCGCGCACACAGAGTAGATGGCTCTGAGCACCGAGTGGCAGGGCGCACACACAGTAGATGGCAGTGGCACACAGAGAGTCAGTCAGACTCAGCCACACACAGATGGTGCACAGTAGATGGCCAGGCTACAAAGGTCACTAACAGGCCAGCTAGTACAGGCGGCGGCATCTGGGAATGGAAGCTATGGGGCCCTTCAGATTGCTGGGGCCCGTCACACTTGTCCCCCTTGACCCCCCCTGTCGCCGGCCCTGGGATCTGAACTGAAATATTTATGTAACTAGTTACAGCTAGCTAGGTACAATATATTTAATACTCATGCGCTTAAACACAATATTCTCTTTTAATACAGTAGGATTATGGGTTATTTTATTAATCTACTATAACCAAGATCATTTCTCTAATTTGAAAACAACAATTGTCCTTTTGGGGGAATAATGGGTAATATTGTTAAAAAAAGTTAATCCATAAATATGCAGAACTAGTAAGCCCGCTCGGAGCAAATGCTTCGACAGCTAGTCTGCTACCTTGTGATTGCCTCTGTGTTTGTGCATGTGTGAGAGAGTTAAGCCCTGTACACACACATCAATTTGCTTTAGATTCGATGTAAGATTCGATTTTCTATTTAATCTGGCATTAGATCTTTCCATTCGATTTGACATTAGATCTGTACTTTTGCATTAGATATCGAATTTGATATTGAATTCGATATTCATTCATGGTACATTGTACACGTTCGATGTACTAGATCAAATTCGATATTTCCTTGGCTGCAAAGTAGATTTTTCTGTTCGTTTTTGTGAAAATGGGAGCGCGCATCGAATCAAAGGTAGATCAAAAGTGACACAAAAACCATTCGATTTCGTTTAGGATTCGATTCGATTTTGCTTCTATAAGCAAAATCAAATCGAAAATCTGGAAATATCGATGCATGTGTACAGGGCTTAAGAGATGTAGTTTCACTCTCTGCCAACAGATGGCAGTGTTTCAGAGACACACAATGAAACACTAGACATATATATCGATGATCAGCTTCTTTATGAAAATATTTTAAAAACTAAGGACAATTAAAATATGACGGTGTCATTCATTAGATATGTACTATACCTGTGACAATACTAATTCTAGAGATATTGTGCTCTCCTTTCTGCACTTGCCATATGCATTTTATATTTTCTGTAACACTGTGGAGACCAAGGGTTTTGTAATAGGATTAATGATAAACAGACATCACAAAGGACAAGCCTAGAAATTCGAATTAATGATTCTAATACATAAGATAGAAGAGAAAAAAAACATTATCATTGGAATTTTATGATGCAAATCAGCTTTGGAAAACTAATATTTAATAAACAAATACAGCATGTTACTACATTAATATGTACATATTTTAATATTAAACTTAAGTAAATTTAATTTATTATATTTTTGGGCCTGTTTCGGATAACACCTACCAGAATACACAGACATAAAATATACACAGCAACATTTTGGTTTAATTCACTGTGGAAAATGCATCCTTCCAAAACATCTGAAAGTATCCTTATTTGGTCTTATTTGCATCTGTAAAAATCTTTGGTTCCAATGATGTTTTATATAATGCTTATGCCCCAAACTCTTATAATAGATCATTCTGTCAGTAATTACTAGGTTTACTAACTTTCTAACTTTCTGGATAAATCTCTGCCTAAAAAGAATGCTATAGCACTCCCCGAACCGTGTGTTCCCCTCTTTGCATAGAGACTTGACGTAGAGTTTTGCTCCATCCAATAGATATCTCCATTCCTCCATGCCTAATTTGATTGCCAGCAGTTCCTGGTTCACCAATTTGGTAATTTCTCTCTGCAGGTAGGAATTTTTTTTAGACAAGTCCCCCAAGGACGTAATACAGATTCCTCGTCCTTTTGTGATAGGATGGCTCCTATCCAATCTGCAGATGCATCTACCTTCATAAAAAAGGGATTATTTAAATCTGGATGTTGCAAGATTGGTGCAGAGATGAATGCCATTTTGAATTGAGTGAAGGTTGGCTACCGCTTCTGATGACCACTGAGAAGGATCGGCTCCCTTGTGGGTCAGAGCGTTGAGATGCAATGGATGAGAAGCCACGAATGAAGCGTTGATAATACTTTGAGAATCCGAGGAAACGTTGAGCTCCCTTGAGAGTGGTGGGAGGAGTCCAGTGTACAATAGCTTTAACTTTCTCTGGGTCCATCTGTAGGCCAGTAGCAGTAAGCATATGTCCAAGATAAGGCAAGGAAGAGGTCTCAAAGATACATTATATAATATAATTGATTCTGTCGTAATCAGGAAAGAATTTCTCATACTGTTTGATGGTAGAGTTGAAGACTGGGGGAGAAAATCAGAATGTAGTCGAGATACACTACTACTGAATTATAGACCTTCTCTGAAAATATCATTAACAAATCATTGGAAAACTACTGGGGCTTTGCATAAGCCAAAGGACATTACAAGATATTTGTAATGCCCATCACGCGTATTAAATGCAGTTTTCCGATCATCTTTGGGTCTGATTCATATCAAATTGTAAGCTCCTCTGAGATCGAGTTATGTGAAGAGGACTGCCACTTTGACCTTGTCAAACAGTTCTGTAATTAGCGTCAATGGATAATGATCCTTGATGGTGATATCATTAAGGGCTCGGTAGTCTAAACATACCATATTTTTTAACAAAAAAGAAACCTGCACCCAACAGGTATGTTGATGGTTGAATTAAACCTTTCTTTGAATTTTTCTGAATATAATTATACAGGGCTTTAGTCTCTGGTATAGAAAGTTTGTATATCTGACTGTGGGGTACAGTTTTTACTGGAATAAGTTTTATTGGACAATCCCAGTCTCTATGAGGCGGTAACATGTGTGCTGCACCTTTTTTAAATACGAGAAAGAAGTGTATTGTGGAGGAAGAAGAGAACCAGTATTGGAAGAGATCTGACAAAGAAGTGTGATCTGGGTGATGCAATGTTGGCACAAGCAGGACTCCAGGCTTTAACTTCCACAGTTCCCCAATCTATATGAGGATTGTGTCTTATTAACCAGGGCAACCCCAGAAATGCAGTAGATCATGTGAAGACTTTGTCACGATCCAGGTAAAACAAACACTGTTTTTACCTTTAAAGTGCAGACACTGTGCTCCAAGTCTGGATATCCTCAGTATTGTATGTGTGCAGATCACAGCACAGATTCCCCACAGTCTCTCCAGTGATTACCTGATGCTGCAGCTATGCAGCAAAACCTGCAATCTTGCCTAATGCCTCAGCTCACTACAGCTGCACTCGTTACTACTTTTGTTATAGGCCTCAGCCATGCAGCTAGCAAACAGACTTTCCCAGCCAATCCATTGCAGCTTCTCTCCTGGTTATTGGCCAGCCAAGTCTCCTCCCATCTGCAGTTTGAAAAGTGCTGGGAGGACTCCTGTCAGAGCTTCAATTGTCAACCGTTCAGTTGGATGGTCCTGTTTACTAGTGCTAACACCAGCTCCAGCACAGCTTGACTCTCTACAGTGCTCTTGCATTACCTCCAGCTGTTTCCAGGCAGTCTCCAAGCCTGCTGTGTCGTCAGTATCCATTCCTGCTGTCCCAGTCATCTACACCTGCTGCCAGTTATCAGCGAACTCTAGTGGCAGTCATTTGCACCTGCTGCCAGTTATCAGCGAACTCCAGTGGCAGTCTTTTGCACCTGCTGCCAGTTATCAGCAAACTCCAGTGGCAGAGTGGCATTCTTTTGCACCTGCTGCCAATTATCAGCAAACTCCAGTTTATTCTCCAAGTCCAGTTCCAGTTTAATCTTCAAATCAAACTCCAGTTTATTCTCAAAGTCCGTCTCCTGTGCTGTTCCCCACAGTCTTTAGTTCTTCGTTAAAGTCACAATCTTCAGTTCATCGTTAAAGTACCACTGTCTCTGTATTACTCCAATGAAGACTTTTTATTTCATTCACCTCGTTGTCCTGGGCACGCCTTCTGGCCCTCCTTCATGTGTGAGTGGATGTCTAAGACCTGTTTCGGGCTCCAAGGTGTTAATACACCCTCAAGTGTGACAGACTTGAGAATTATCAGAAATTCTAACTCCTACCAATGAAGAGCTTGAATCTGTAGTGGAATGGGAAGAGACTGTTGTGTGACTTGTCCATTATTGATTAAGCTTCCATCTACAGCAGTTAAATATAGAGGCTGTTTCGGACTTCCGGGTGCGGCATGGAGGAGTGAGCAGCAACTCCACACAGCTCCGTCACCCATCCAGCTTCACCGCGATATAACCCTGTCTGCATCCAGGAAAAACCGATCCCGCTCCCCTCGTCGCCTACCTGAGGCTATGGACGAGCACCTCGAGCAGCAGCCCGCATCTAAACAGCCGCCATCAGCCCAACCACAGAGGCAGGAGAAACGCCGTATTCAACAAAACATGGCGCCGGAAGGAGACGCGGCCCCGGGGACGCCAGCGGCGAAAAAGCCTATAACAGAAACACCAGCTTACAGCTCTCCGGGCACCCACGATGCCTCTATCTCACAAGGTATGGCTGCTGTAAACCAGGGGGAATTGATAGCGCTTATCCAGGCTTCTCTGGCGCCATTATTGCAGAAAGCTGTCTGCGATATAACAGAGCAAATAGACAGGCTGTCTGACAGGATGACTGAGGCTGAAGCCCAGATAAGTAATAACATGGATGACATACAAGCTTTACAGAAGTCTGTTAAAAGCCTTAAACTGGAAAATAAGCACCTCTCTGACAGAATTGAAAATGTTGAAAACAGAACTAGGAGAAATAATATTAGAATAACTGGGATACCTGAAACAGTTAAAGATGCACAATTGGAACATTTTTTCCGCAATATCATTGTGAAAACGCTGCAACCTGACCCCCCATGTACAGATATAGTGGTGGAGAGAATCCACAGGCTGGGAGCTAGTAAGCCACAAGCTGAAACCAGACCCAGAGTGGTTATTCTGAAAATATTGAACTATCTACACAAACAAGCTATATGGGCCGCATCTAGGAAAATAAACCCAATCAAATGGGAAGGACATACTATCAGGATTTTCCAAGACTTTTCTATTGAGGTATCAAAGGCTAGGAGATCCTTCTCACCAATATGCTCAGCCATGATACTAGCAAAATGCAAATTCTCTATGCTTTTTCCTGCTCGCCTCAGGATCCTTACTGACACCGGTCCCCACGACTTTCTTGAACCCAAAGCAGCAGAGAACTTTCTTCTTCAGCACCGCCTGATCCCAAATGGGAGAAAGGAATCTCAGGACACTGCAAATACTCCTAAAGCTAAAGTGGGCTGACATAGATCACTCCAAGTTCAGGATATGATATGTTTTCCCTCTCCTCATAGCTACTAAGAGCTACTAAGAGGTAGATAGGCAGCTCCATAAGTTAAAAGGGGCACATGTTTTTGCAGCAGCATATAAGTTTCGGTTTGAATGATTGCAGATAGATAACCTAGACACTTTTACATTTGAAGCTGGGCGGGCGACAAGGCCTTGCCGTCATAGTGAATTAGATCTTCACACAATAGAAAGAAGTTTCTCTATAGATAAGTAAAGTTATGACAACGGAAGTCCACACTTAACTTAACTTAAGTTACATTATATTTAGCTGTAAGATTTTAGTTTACGTGTATAATTAAGATGTCTGTCTTTGTCTCCCTCTGTATGTGTTATTTTTTCCCTTATGTGCTGCCCCTTCCCCTCTTATCCTGGAATGCTATTACTATAATTCTTATGCAAATTGAATGTCTGTAAAAATTGGATCTCTTAATATTAGAGGCATACACACACCAGCTAAGCGACGTAAATTGCTGACATACCTCAATAAACAAAATGTTGACATAATATGTTTACAAGAGACTCATCTCTTAATTGAGGAGGTTAGAAAATTACAGATACTTGGCTGGTTGGTAGTGGGTTCATCTTCACTAAATTCAAAATCATGTGGAGTAGCCACTCTGATTAAACGTTCTTTAGGCGCTCAGGTTAATTCCACAACAGCTGATATGAAAGGAAGGTATATAATATCCAAAATTGAATTAAATGGTAGAGTGTACAATTTATGTAACTTATACGCTCCAACGCAGTATAAGAAATCCTTTTTTGTAGAATTGTTGGCCAGACTCCACACTTTAGAACCATCCACGCTTATGCTGTGCGGAGACTTCAATTTAATCTCATCTCACTTGCTGGATAGGTCACCCCCCTCGAAACACCCTTCCCCACTTCCGAAAATAGGTGTCCCCTATGTAGTTAAAACGCTTAATCTAGTTGATGTTTGGCGTTCCTTAAACCCTATTGACACCGACTACACGTGTCTCTCCTTGACCCACAATACATGGTCAAGGATTGATTATGTGCTGGTTGCTGAAGCTCTTTTCCCCTATACTAAGTCTATTAACATCCAACCCCCAATCTTATCGGATCATGGACTTATAACTGTGGTAATAAATCTACCTAATACAACACCTCCTTCACGTGGCTGGACTTTCCCCTCACATTTAGCTCAAACACAAGACTTACGAGACAAACTGTTCTCCACATGGCAAGAATACTGTAAGAATAACCCTAATGACATACACTCCAACCCAATGATATTCTGGCAAGCGGCCAAAGCGGTTTTACGAGGAGAAATGATTGATCATGTCTCTAGGCTAAAAAAAAAACAAAAACACAACTATCTTGAGTTACAACAAAATTTAACAGATACATATCAGGCTTTTAAAACTAACTCTTCTCAAGAAAATAGAACAAAATACCATTTAGCTAAATTGCATTTTGAAGAATACCTCAAAATACAGGGAGACAAGTATCTTTTTAACGTTAATTCGAAATTTTTTAAATTTGGCAACAAAGTGGGATCCATGCTCACTAATCTCTTAAAGGGATCTAGAAAGAAAACGGTAGTACACCCATTAATCAAAGACGATGGCACCAAAACTGAATCAGATGAACAAATTGCAGAAGAAATGAGAAAATACTACATGAAACTTTATACACCCCCCCCCAATACCCCCCGTAAATAGTAATCAGCCACAACCCCCTGATACACATCAAACCGCCCAGACAAACCATCCCTCATTTTGGGATTTACTCCCTCTCCCACAAATAACAGAACAATCACGCAACACACTAATTGCTCCGATTAGTGCTGAGGAAGTGTCGTGGGCCATTGGGAAACTCAAACTCGTTAAGGCTCCTGGCCCTGACGGGTATTCGAATGAATTTTATAAACTCATGGAACCACACATTGTCCAGTCCTTGACTGCTTGTTTTAATCATATCATGGAGCATGAAGCGCTCCCTCAGTACTTCTCGGATGCAATAATACGGGTTATCCCCAAGGCAGGAAGGGACCTTAGTAATGCTGGCTCATATCGTCCAATCTCTCTGCTAAATACGGATTATAAATTATTCACAAAAATTTTAGCAGAGAGATTGAAACCGATATTACCGACGATAATCCACAGAGACCAGACTGGCTTTATAACAGGCCGCCATTCTCTTACTAATGTACGAAGGGTCCTAGCTGCAATACAGCATTCCAACACATCCCATAGCACTACAGACACACCTAACATGATACTCACAATTGATGCCGAGAAGGCCTTCGATTTAGTACTGTGGCCCCATCTAATCAACACCCTCACCCAATTCGGATTCCCCTCTAAATTTATAGCGACGATCCGCACTATTTACTCTTCACCTAGATCCTCTATAGCCTGTAATGGACTTCTCTCTAACTACTTTCAGCTTGGCAGGGGAACCCGCCAAGGATGTCCCCTATCCCCTTTGCTTTTTGCCATAGTAGTAGAACCAATGGCAATAGCAATTAGAACTTCCCCACTAATCCATGGTATAAAGATAAACACAGAAGAACTCAAAATAGCACTCTTTGCTGATGATACCCTGATATTTCTCTCAAAACCTTCTCAATCTATACCTGCACTTTTAAATCTTATTCATTCTTTTGGAGAAATATCAGGATATAAAGTTAACATCTCGAAATCTGAAATATTGCTTCTAGCAGGAGCGAACCCCTCCACCTTACACAATCTTAACGTCCCCTTCGCTTTTACTCAATCCAGTTTCAAATATTTAGGGATTCAGATCTCCGCTGACCTGACTAAGATATACTCGCTAAATTTTTCCCAAACCATAAATGCCATAGCGACCAAATTAACAGCATGGAAGGAACTCCCTGTCTCTCTATTGGGACGACTGGCAATAATAAACTCAATAATATTCCCAAAAATATTCTACAAAATGCAGATGCTCCCAATAGCGCTTACACGCACTGACATAGCACGCTTAGAATCCATGTTTCTGAAATTTATCTGGCAGGGCAAAAGGCCTAGAATTGCCAAGACAAAATTACAAACGCCACGCTCTGAGGGAGGTTTTGGGTTACCTGATTTAACTACATATAGCCATGCTATCTTCTACAGATACATATCAAATTGGGTTTTAAATAAAGCCTCCTATACTGACCCCATCTTGGAAAGAGCTGTATTTCACCCATATTCCCCGGGAGCTTTGATCCAAACTAAACTCTCAGCAATTCCTACAGCTATTAGAAATAATATACTGCTTAGAGACACCCATGCTGCATGGATGCTGATAAACAAGAGCTGTAAGCGAAATCCTTTTATCTCACAATATATACACCTATGGGGAAACCCAACCTTTACTCCCTCTATTTCTAACCCATTGTTCAAATCCTGGAGGAACGGGGGGCTTGACCTATCCAGCAAAGTGTTTGACCCTGGCGGCAACATACACACATTCTTGTTTCTCTCCCAAAAGTATGACCTACCACAATCACACTTCTTTCTATATCTCCAAATGAGACATTTTCTTTTAACGATAAAAGCACCACACCGACCTTCAACACAGCTTACAATTATCTCCCAAGTCACTTCATTAGATCTACTCTTTAATTATCTAGAGGTTAAACAATATAAAATAAAATACCTATACCAGTTCCTTAGGAAACAGAAGTGTTTAGATAACGCGCAATGGAAGTTGCTTCTGGATAAATGGATACAGGATATACCTCAGATAATAAACCTAGAAGATATAATAGGGTTACATATGCTCTCCTTGAAAACTCTTAAGTCTGTGTACCTGCAAGAAGTGTACCTCCGTACTGTCCATAGGGCCTATATTACACCTCACAGACGCAAGTATATGGTCCCTGAAGAAACAGGTAAATGCCTTAAATGCAACTATGCGACAGCGGATTTTGCACACTGTATGTGGTTATGTCCTAAGGTTAGGAGATACTGGTGGAAAGTGTTAAATTTTTTATTTGAAATATTTCATGTCAGATTTTCTATGGAGCCTATGGCGTTAATGGGATTATCTTTCTGATTGTGGCCCATGGACAACATCAAAGGACCTAATCTAGCATTGCTGATCACAATATTAGCAGTTGCTAAGAAATGCATCCTGACTCATTGGACTCAGAAAACCGCACCACAGCTGGGAGCTCTACAACAAAAGCTCATGCAGATACTGTATTATGACAGAAAATACGCCAATACAGATTCCACAAATGGAACTCAAAAATGTCTTCAAAAATGGACTCCTATGATTGAAACAATGGACGCACCTATCAGGTCTCATATTCTGTCGTTGTTTACTTCTACAAAGGAGTATGGAGGATGGTCTTTTATTTTTAATATACGATATTAGAAATGAAAGGACGGGTCTGGTACTAGATTTATGCATTTACCCACTTAACCAATAATACTCATACAATGATTATGTTTAGCATTTTTACTTCCCCAGACAGGAGACAAATCAGACTAGATGCGCTTCATTGACCTTAGTGTGGAGGAAGTGAAATTTAGAATCACTATATGTTCCATTATCTGTTTGATGTCTTGGGTTCCAAAAAAAAAAAAAAATCATACGGAAACAGTGTGTTGATGGTTTATAATTTATTAGAAAGTGAAAGAAAGTGAAAGATACATAGGTGATTACACACAAAGAAAAGATGTCCCCCTTCTACATGTCTAGATATATAACACAGATATATAACCACAACTGAAACAGACCAGATCATCGATATTATTATGCTTCTAATAATAACTACGGAAGAATACAAGGCAAAAGGAATGATAAGCATTCCATGATCCCCCCCCCCTCCCCCCCACCCCTCCCTTTTATCCTCCCCTATCTTCCCTTGTATGTTGTATGTTCTATGTCCTTTGTCTTTTATTTAGATTTTAATACATTATCTGACTTGATTGATTAAGATAGGTTTATGCTGGTTTACATATCTCTATAAGGGACTGTCAGCAAGGTTTGATGTTTGATATGTTTGATCTATGTGTATCATTATTGTCACCGGCAATTATTTCTAAGTATGACGCTTTGTGATATTGCATGATATACAGCAATGTCTAACAATGTGTTAAGATCTTATATTTGTTTATGTGAAATATAACCCAATAAAAAGCATTTAATAACAAATATAGAGGCTGTTTCAGGCATTTGGTTGTAAAAGAATATCGGGTACTTATGTAATATCTGGGCTCCCAATTTTCTTACGAGACCGTGTCCCCTCGCGGGGCTCGCTGCGCTCGCCACGCTTCGGGCACGGTGGCTCGCTGCGCTCGCCACACTATATAAAATCAACTCCATGCGTAGTTGGATAGTAGGGGTATGAAAAAATGGGGTGCATTTAACATGGGAGCCCAGATAATACATAAGTACCGAATATCGAGTGACTAATTTAGAGTAAATAAAGTTCCCAGTGGCACCGGTGTCAACAAGAACGTTGATTACTACGGTACACTGGGCATCATGGGGCTAGAGTGAAAGGATTTAGAGCTACATCTTCCCAGGCAGCCCTCTTTTTGGCAGCCTAGGAGGGGGCATTTCCCATACAATGGGGGCAAGATAAAACAAGATGACTGGCTGAGCCACAGTACAAGCAGAGATTATCATTCCATCTACGTAACTTCTCTTCTGGAGACAAATGAAAACTACTTATTTGCATTGGTTCTTCAGGAGGCTGGGAAGCGGGGGTTTGAACCACTTGAATGAATGGTGTTCGGGAATCTAAATTGATCACTCCTACTCTATTTGCGCTCTTGATGGTGTAAATCAACCTTGTTGCATAGTGAAATTAGATTGTCCAAATTAGCTGGAATGTCCCTGCTAGCCAGATCAAGTCTTCCAGACAATCCGTTCCAGAAGGCTGATATTAATGCCTGCTCATTCAACTCTAATTCTGAAGCCAAAGTTTGGAACTGTATGATGAACTGGCTTGCTGTTCACCGGCCTTGACATATTTTTAGAATCTCAGCAGCAGCTGAGGAGATTCTTCCTGGTTCATCAAATATTCTTTTAAAAGAGGAGACCAAGGAGTACTCAGATAATATTGGATTGGACTGATCACAAAATGATGATGCCCAATCCAATGCAGATCTGGATAATAATGAAATACTATATACCACATGAAACTTTTCTATGGGAAGTTGAAAGGTTGAAGAGAAAAATGTACCTTGCATTGATTTAAAAAACCATAACAGGCTTTAGGGGTTCCATTGAATTTATTCAGAGTTGGAAGGTGGAGATGAGCAGAGTTGGTTGTAGAAGGATCTGGTAATGATGCTGAAGTTACAGGTGGAGGGTGTGGCCAGTGGAGGTGATTGAACCAAAATTTAAAGGCACTGTGCCATCTGTTGTTGGGATTCCTGGAGCTGCCCCATGTGTCTGAGAATACTTTGGAAGGCATGGGCTATGGATCCCATTTAACTGCATGAATCCATTGGGTCAGTCCACACTGTCACAATTGAGGTATTTGATGAAGTCGCAGGTGTAGCGGAAGACATAGAGGTTTTATGAAATTCTGGTTCATAAATAAAACAAGCAGACTTTTTAATAATAGATATCAAAAGACAAATACTTATTGGATTTAGTAAAGAATAACAACCTCAATAACGTCTTGGACTTTGCATAATAATAATAATAATAATAATAATAATAATAATAATAATAATAATAATAATCAAACACTTTTTGGACTTTCAATAATATCAATCTCTATAACTTCTTGGACTTTGAATAATAATAATCAGAATACTTCTTGGGCTTTGAATATTAACAGTCTCTATATCTTCTTGGACTTTGATTAATAAAGAAATAGGTCTTAGCTGATTCCAGATGAGTAGAAGAGTAGCGCAGGGGGAGGAGCCAAAAGAACAGAGGTAGCACTGGATCGTCCACAGTACCAGGTGGGTGCTGACACCCACAGAAGCAGAAAGTATCACCAGCGGGTTTTCCAAAAATCTGAAGCCTCAGGAAGAATTTGTGGTAGGCTGAGCAGAGTGACCAGTGAAGGCCTAGGAAATCTGTAGGCTCCATGAAGTGCACAGCTCAGGAAACACTTTGGGCTGACAGCTTCTGGTTCAAAAAAGCCAGGTTATATACCCAGAACTGAATCCCCTGAGAGTCTGAAAGTACAGAAAGGAATGCAGACTGGCTAATGGCACCTTTGCCCATATCCAAGATGACGGAGCCCAGAAACCAAACCACAAAACTGCTACATGCCACTGCCACTGGACCTCGCTGACACCACCAAATCCCTGCAAGGTGTCAGACCCCCATCAAGCAGAGGGAGAGACATCAACGAGCCGTTGAGTAGCACACCAAGTCAATTAGAATCAGGCCCTAAATGCAATATTTTCATTAGATGCAGAGAAAGCCATTGATTTAGTGGAATGAAATAATTTATTTTCCGCATTTGCTCAGTTTGGTTTTCCTGACACGTTCATCGATATACCAAATGTACTAATCTAACTCAAAAACTCAAATCTTGTAATGGTTACTTACAGTATCATCCCCAATATCTATCAGCAGAGGAAAATGACAAGGTTGTTTCCTTTCTCCCCTTCTATTTTCGATCTGCCTGGAACCTTTAGCAATAGATTTAAGAACCTCTCCAATATTCACAGGTATTCAGGTTGGTAATGTTCAATTGAAAATTACCCTCTTTGCAGATGATATGCTGCCATTTGTGACAAACCCAGACGTATCCATTCCGGACATTTAATGAATCATAGTTATTTGGCAAATGTGAAGGCAATAAGGTTAATATTGCTAAATCTGAAATTGTATTAATTCGTCAAAATACTTCTACCCTTTTCTCCTAGACCTCCAGTTCCAGTTATTTTTAGCAAATTAAGTAATTAGGTGTCCAGATCCCTGCTGACGAACAAATTTTATAATGAAAATTTCACCCGGTCATTTGTAAAGATATCATATTGTTGGATATACATTTCTTCCACTTCCCTTATTAGAGTGGTCAGTAGTCCTTAAAACCATAATATTTCCTCAAATATTTTACGCAAATCAAATGTTATCTAATATTATATTTAAAGTGACGTTTTATGTCTTAACAGAGATATGGATGCATTTGGATGGCAATCAAAGAAACCTAGAATTTCACTGATTAAATTTGATCCCGGGTACAACCCTTTCTGGGTTGAATTGCCATGTCGGTTATTTAGCTTGGTGCTTTCACATCGCACCTCATCCCCGGTCAACTCCGCGATTACCCAGGTTATACTGTAAATCCAATTTGAACGTTGTATAAGGAGCACTACTGCTACAATGTGTACAAAAGGCACTACTGTGTGGTGTAAAGTGAATAACAGACACTACTATGTGGTGCAATGTTAATTTGTACTATTATGTGGCCATGCCCATTCCTCACAAAGCCATGCCCCAAATTTGTATTCTTATTTTGAGTATGGGGAGGTGACCACTTCTGTATTAGCCTAGGGTGGCTAGAACCTTAATCAGGCCCTGACTGGATGCATATTGTACATATCATGCATGGTCATATGATGTGACTTTGTTATGGTTGCAATCAGTATACAGGAAAGTATGGTTCAAGTTTTAATGTAATTGTAATTTTACTGTAGTAGCTGCAGGCATTGTATGTAAATTCACAGAATGTCAGCAGTGATGCCCAGGTCTGCCACCACAGAAGCTGTCCCCAGTCTTGGTGAGAGGCTAAGCAGCCAATACCCATCTGGTAAGTACAATACTAACCGTACAGCCAGCTTTTTTTGCTACTGTACTGTATTATGTGTCTTGGGTTGTTTAAACAGCATTTCATTGTATTGTTTGAGGTGTTATTCATGGTTAATTTCGTTATAAATTTGCATGGTCCACCGGTTTGCAATGTCATTGGATAGGAAAGGTTTTTGAAGGTTATGTGGGAGGTTCTAGAAAAGATGAGTTTTCAGGGAACAATTGATGGTTTGAAGACTAGAGGAGGCTCTCCTTGTGTGTGGGAGGACATTCCACAGTTTGGGTATACAAAATAAAATAAAAAAAGTTGCCCTCGCAATCCAAGCACCGGCCAAAGAGGCCCACCCAGGCCCCAACAGTAGCACTGGGTCCCTAGTAATAGATTTGGACCAGGAGGAGGAGGAATGCTGGGGGGAGGGAGGGGGAGCATGTTCTGGACTATGTTCTATGTGTAAATGACTTTGCGAGCATCTCTTCCACAAAAATGAGATTTAGCCATTTCCGATCTGGCCGTTTGCATCTTGCTAGAGTGCGGTGCACTATGAGGTCAATAGCGGTTTAGCATCCAATGTTGCTGTCAAAGCATAGAGATAAAAGTTTGAGGGTAGAAGCCTACCTATGGAACGGAGGAGCAGAGTCCCTGGACATTAATCAATACACATATAACGCACTTTGTATAAAGTTGGTCAAGCATTACACTTTCTGGCAACTCCCTACACTACACTACACTGCACTACACTAGGACACGCTGAAATGCACCTTGTGTATTGATTCAATTACCATAGGTAGGATAGATGAGCGCAGCTACATCTGTATATATAAAATCCACAACAGCAGCACCCTCAGGGAAGAGTAGACAGACTAGTTTGACAATGATATAATGCTTTATTAAGCTTTCCACCACCTTCATGAAAATACTTATTTAATACAAAACAATCAAAATAAATAAATATAACAGCTGGCATACTTTTAACTCTGTTAATATACCAAAGGTGATAGGTCTGACACCTGTATTTGTGTCCAGGCATGGTGGTTGCAGGGTGACACCTACATGAAGTCACATGCTGTGAGGTCACAACATGGATGATGTGTCGAATACGTGGAGCAGGGTGGCCTCGGAAAGTCTTCTACTGTGCCTCCATCATAGGAAGACCATCTATACCCTTAAGCATAATTTGATCCACAACCAATGCCACCATAGGGGCTGATTGTGGAGAGGCCTAGAGGGGGTGGTGCCTAGAATGTAAAAGGAAAATATTTGTTTAATGTATACAGCAGCATAGACTTTGCAGATACTGTGGACCTTCATCCATAAATGAACTTCAGGGGTAAGAAATAAAAAATTATAAAGCAAAATCATTCGTATGTCATTTATAGCAATAAACCCAAATAGGAACATTGGTTAGTTGCACACTCTGAAGATATTTAGAAAAATGACCACACTAATATGGGCATTCACATCCAGTGCATACAGTAAGTGAATCCCAAAAATGGACTGGATTCTAGTAGATCTAAACCAGTGTTTTTCAGCCACTGTGCTGCGGCACACAAGTGTGCCGCAGCACAATCCCATTTACAGCCACCACCATTTACAGCCACCACCAGGTCAACTGTTATTTACTGATTGTTTTTTATATGGGGGCCAATAGGTTTGGTTTCTTTCCTGTGGGTGCCTATTTGTTTTGCGCTGTGTGGATCTCATGGTGTGCCTTAGAAATTTTAAAATTCTATTTAGTGTGCTGCAAGGTAAAAAGGTTGAAAAATCACTGATCTAAACAATGTGAACGTGCCCTCTAAACATGCAGTACACCTGCTCTCCAATAACGTTGCATGATTTACAATTTGGTATTCAACTGTAGTTCACTTGTTTAGTGGAGACAATGGTTTGATTATTACTTTAAATAAATCTGAGTCTTTACACCTCACTGTACTTAGCCCTCATCATTCTCTGTTACTGAATTTACTTGTTTAACTGATCTTACACCAACTAGACATTAAAATTACTTACTAATGTAGAGTACATGTAGTCTAACCTCCCCTAGCTACAGAATTTCTACTTTGGTTCACCCTTTTTTGTATTTTAAATGTTATGTATAAAGTTTACTAAATTTTTAGTAAGTTTCTTTAATAATTATTTAAAAACAGTTATGCTAAACTCAACTCCTTAGAGAGTAGAATAAATTAGCTACCTACTGAATTGGATTTTATACCTAGTGGTTTTAACACCACTAATGATTTATTCCCAGACCTACAGAAATAATATTAATACATCTTTCCTGGGCCACACACAGTGATGGCACCAATACTGAAGCAGGTATGATTACACATTGCTTTATGCCATATGCAACGTTACCATCACTACTGAGTCATTCATTAAAACCATCATACTTTATATAGGATCAAAATAAGAACATTTAAAAGCATTTTAAAGTATTTTCTCAGTAGTTATTATTTTGTTAATGGGTGATGTTCTCTACTTTTTTCTAACTGTTTTTATATGCTGTATTTTTCTCTGCTAATTCTAGACCCTTTACATGTTACAAAATCATTTTATGTATAGGTATAATACTTAGCATACAATCATATTTTGTGTTCACTTCTGATGTCTTCCCAGATAGAGTAATGGCAATCTTATTAATGCAGAGTTGTCATGTATATCCCTGATTTGCATCAAAGGAATATTGTATCCCAACTGTAGGCTGAGACTGAGTCACACAATGTACGGGTAACATACTGTAGACTTTGTCGTTTTAGATCTGATGCCAAGACAATATGAAGTACTGTATGAATGATACTGTATCGTGATGAGAAATCCCTTCTGACAACAACATCTGAGATCTAAGTTTCATACATGTGATCGTATTAATCTTCACTGTCACATGTCTGAATTGATAGGACAAGGGGCCTTATTCTGATCGGTGCGGCCCGATCAGAATATGCGGCCACGACCGTGCAGGCGAATCCCCGCCTTCCATACGGATCGCCACCTCCGTCCGTACGCGGATATGTGGCGATCCGCATGAAATTGGACGGGGATACGCCTCCTCCGTCTTGGGAGCAGCCCCTGCATTCGATGGTCGCCGAACATCGAATGCAGGGCCGCACGCTCCACCAGGTCCCGCCACACAAGACCACACAGACACTTGTCCGTGTGAAATCATGTATGGGGGCGGGCAGCTGACATCCGGCGATGTCAGATGCCCGCCCCCTACACACGCGTCACGGCCTCATTACCATGCATACGCCCCGCGTTTGCATGGGAACGCCCATGAAACGCGGGGCGTATGCATAGGGTAATGAGGCTAAGTAGCCCCTCACGCCCCTCTATGCCCCCTGTGCGGCGTGTCAAGAATACGTGCGGCGAAATCGCCTGCACATGCGCAGAGTGACCTCTGCACATGCGCAGACGATCACCATCGGCGGGACGACCGCATGCGGAGAAATCCGCACCGATCAGAATAAGGCCCAAGGTCTCATTAATACTTTTTCATTCCACAGACTGTCTTTGCTATGTATAATCAATACGAGAACAAATAATGATAATAATAATAACAATAATAATAGAATTTTGATAGTTTAGGTTTTGATAACCTTAAATATATTTGTCCCTAACAAGGAGAAGGGCCTGATATTGGCAGCAAGCTATTTTTTTATACATATATAACTGGTTTTCTGCCACACCACACTCATCTGCATATGCCTGTCCACAAAAGATGATAAGCAAATTGTACCAATAATTGTATAGTGTATATCGAGCTATAGAGCAGTGGAACAGGGGTAAATTACCCCAAACGGACGGTCGTGCTGCCGAGACACAGCCGGGCAGGCATATGAATCTATATGCATGCCCGGCTGTTTCTCTGCAGTGCGACCATCCATTACTCCCAGGGATTTCATTTCATTGCATATAAAATCTATATATAGATTCTATATGCATGCCTGCCTGTGTGTGTTACAGTACTGTAGTGTACAAGAACTTTATGCAGTAAAGTGCATCAGGCCCTTGTGAATAACATTACTCCCGGCGTGATGCCCCGGGCCCTGCCTCCAAGTCCTCCCACTTCTTTAGTAGAGTCAACTAGTTGCTGTGCCATCTCGGTAGCGCGCAGTCTGTACTGCCGCTGCTGTACCGAGTTTCTTTGCCTGATTATAGGCTCCTGTCAAGGTATACCCATCTCTGCTCTTGGCAGCCATTGATGATGATTACCATGTATGGCTGTGTGGTACAAATTTTGTACCACACATACAGCCATACATGGTAATCATCATCATCATCATCATCAATGGCTGCCAAGCTGTGTACCGTGGAAAAAGGGTGATATCCAAGGGAGGATATCGAAAAAGTCTCCCGGGTGGGGCACAACCTTCTTAGTAGTATAGTATCAGTTAAGATTTAAACTTTATTAATACTAAAAATGATCCTATAGGTGGATCAAAATGAAGGACACAAGACAAAGACATACAAATAACATATATAAATATATACAGTGAGAAAAGTAGTGCAATATAATGTTGTGGAAGTCTGAAATAAAAGCTGGATTGCCTCTATGTTTTAAATATAGGGGTAAATTTCAATGTATTTCCAAATTTTGCAGACAAAAAACACGCCTTCACTGACCAGAATTGGTCTTCACGTAAGTTTTGTACGAGTACAAAGTCATTTTTCGAAAACAAGAAAATCCTCACCTCCAAAGGCCACTGGCACCTACCCTTGTGGCCACTGTAAGGCCTGTGACCTCATGGATAGGAGATCACAGGTGATGGATAGGTCCAACAAACAAATCAGAATTTCTGGTTACCTCAACTGCGAGACTAAGAACTTAGTTTACTGCCTGGAATGCCAATGCAGCCTGAGGTACGTGGGCATGACCACACGCCCCTTTAAACAAAGAACCCTTGAGCATGTGGGCAATATCCGCAATGCGACCTCTGATCTCAAAAAATGTAAAAAGCTAACTTCAGTGGCACGCCATTTCCATAAACATCATGGAGGATCCCCCAAAAACTTGAAGGCTTTTGGATTAGAACAACTTCATCTGGGCATCCGAGGTGGTGACGTCACCAGGGAACTGCTGAAAAAAGAAAGTAATTGGACGTTCAGACTCAACTCAGTGACCCACATGGGCTTAAATGAATTTATCAATTATGGAGTCTTCCTGGACCAGTAAACCTATATTACAGTTTTACCTCAGCCATTACCTTTATTATCTATTTTAAAATAATTTGTTTCATAATAACACCCTCCCTTTTCTTATTATCCCCATTTTTTATAATTGTATCTTTCCCAGATTTTTCTTATTTTTTCCTACTCTTTTCCTCCAGAGCAATTACATTATTTCTTAGGTCTCTCAGTCTCATATCTAATTATAAACAATACTATTAAATTATAAGTAATACTAATTTATTTTACAATTCTGGACTACAGATTCCGAATAATAACAATAGTTTATATCACTGCTGTGATTTCTCCCATTTGATTCCATGATTCACTCCACTTCTTCATTCATCCATTTTATTCCTCTGACACGTTGTCAGTCCCATTGCGTATCATACCTCTTCTATGATGTTAATCACTATATAATCCCTCCCACTCTACCTGCCCCCACTAGGGATTGGCCAAATACCATTCAAATAATGAGCGGCAAAGCACACCTGCACTCCGATTGAGAAAGCTTCTAAGTGAAACGTACGTCTCGGATGTCAGGTCTCCGCTGTGCACAAGCGGGACCCTGCACGCCTCACGTTTCTTTAAACTGTGCTCCATTGCTAAAATAGCACAACTATCCTGTCAGCCTGTCAGCCTACGGAACGCATGTATAGCAGACCCACAGACGCATTGCCAGCTTCTTACAATCTACAACCGGCTACCATGGTCTGAGACCGGCTGCACCTATCCTTTAACAGACAGGACTCGTCACTGCGGGCAGCACCCGGCTGCTAACCTCAGACATATCACCCATCAAACTGGTCTCTATCTACGAACAGCATAACCTCTCTGTGAGTCCACGAACTGGACCCGTCGAGGCTCCAGAGACACAGCCGGTTTGCCGCACAGCCGGTTATTACATCTTTCAGCGCACAGCGGTCTGAGACCGGCTGCACTTATCCCTTTAACAGACAGGACTCTTCTTTGCCGGCAGCACCCTGCTGCGATTGTCAGACATCCCATCCACCGAACTGTGCTCTACCTATGAACAGCACAACCTCTGTGTGATTTCACGGACTGGACCCGCCGAGGATTAAGAGACACTGCCGGCTTGCTAAACACCGCACAGCCGGTTATTATATCTCTCAGGGCACAGGTCACTTCTTTCTACCTACAAGTCAGTCCACAGACTCTGACTGCGGACCTCCGCTATCGCCAACATAGTGATTGGCCGTCGCTGCACCAGAGCATACACACTGTGGGATCCAGGACGATCTCCCGAGCAACACACCTTGGAGGTGGTGTCAGTGAGTTCAAACAGCCCTCAAGGGCATTGTTATCGCTATAAATACTAATTGTATATTCATTGCTATCTAAAGTTACGGAGGGCTAATGTGATCTTAATCTACCTTACAATTATACTATACGCAAACATTTTAAATATCTGGTGATTACTAATTGCATTATAAAAACCTGATCTTCCATCCTATAGGTAGAATCTTGTTTGGTGTTTTTTCTCCTGTTACAATTGGGATTAATATATGTATGTTCATATATCATATAGAATACATCACAGCAGTAGATACCAGCCCTGTCTCTCTTTAGGGGATTATTGAACCCAGGCAAGCTATCCCTATACTATTGGACGATAGATATTGTTTCTCAGCTTCTACCCTGTTCTGAGACCACCACCTTGCCTCTCTCTATGGTATTATAAAACCCAGGCAATTTATCCTAATACTAGGTATTGTTTTTTGACTTTTACTTTCTTCTGAGACTACCACCTTTGCACGGTATTGTTACAACAAACAAGTGGATCCTAAATACCATAGTGCAATCTACACTTCCTTCTGCACTTCATCACCAGGGTATATCGCTCAACCACTGTTCACTACGTAAATTCACGTACACAGTGGATAGCAGCATATATCAAGGATTAGAGTGAATGTGCTCTCTTTACTTTTCATCTTTTGAATCAGGGTTCTCTCATTCCCTGGGGACCCAACATCTGACTCTGCGCTGTCTTTGTATAACAGAGCCAGTTTGGTCACCCCTGGAAACAGCAGAAACCCTCTTTTTCTAGATTCTTGTACCTGTGACGCTCACAGGGTCCGCTCAACTGTGCACTCATATGCACAGGTAGCAGCCACTTTGGGCCTTATTTTGGTTCATTCTTTCTGACAAATTCCTTCTTAGATGGGCAAAACCATGTGCACTGCAGGTGGGGCAGATGTAACATGTGCAGAGAGAATTAGATTTGGGTGGGGTTTTACTTCAAAGTGAGATCTATATTGCAGTGTAAAAATAAAGCAGTCAGTATTTTCCCTGCACAGAAACAAAATTACTCACCCAAATCTAATTCTCTCTGCACATGTAACACCTGCCCCCCCCTGCAGTGCACATGGTTTTGTCCATCTAAGAAGGATTTTGTCAGAAAGAATGAACCAAAATAAGGCCCTTTGTGAGTACCAACAGCTCAGATACTTCATCCCTATTTGAATCCTATTCTATCGTCCTAACACCGTATTACAATAGTACCTACTTGTAGCTACACTTTCCATTTCTGACTAATACAAGGAAATACTGTTTTGTCTGACAGGGAGCCTTTTTTCTGATATAATTACTTATGGATATTTATCCAAGTGAAGACCAATTCTGGTCAGTGAAGGCGTGTTTTTTGTCTGAAAAATTTGGAAATACATGGAAATTTACCCCTATATTTAAAACATAGAGGCAATCCAGCTTTTATTTCAGACTTCCACAACATTATATTTCACTACTTTTCTCACTGTATATATTTATATATGTTATTTGTATGTCTTTGTCTTGTGTCCGTCATTTTGATCCACCTATAGGATCATTTTTAGTATTAATAAAGTTTAAATCTTAACTGATACTATACTACTAAGAAGGTTGTGCCCCACCCGGGAGACTTTTTCGATATCCTCCCTTGGATATCACCCTTTTTCTATTGCATTTATCCTACTCCCTGGGAGCACCTCCACAACTATACAATGCTATTTATTTATTTATTGTGTTGATTGGAGTAAACCTTCTAACCAATAACCAAATTATGTGGGGGTGAAGAATACTTGAAATGTAGAAATATGGGCGCTATGAAGGTGTGGAAAAATGAATAAAGACTGATACTTCCCCTATTCACATTCGTCTGGTGTCTTCTTTTCTTATTCTTTGTCCCGTTTTGGAATATGGAAAGACAAGAAAAAAGAGGGACAAATCCCCTCGTGTAATCCTGTTTGAACTGGTGTATTAATGACAGAGACCTTCTATATCATATCAGAGAAGATATATAACAATAGAGTGTGTTTTTTTTTTTTAATATAGCCCCCTTCCAAATACACTCACACAATGGTGGTAGTACAACAGCTTCTAATGTTAACTTTTAAGTAAAGACCAACGAGATATGGGGGTTCTTATCTCCCCCTTCCAAATGCACTCACACAGTGGTAAAATATCAAGAAGCTTGTAACAAAATTCTTGTGTTAGAACCGGAACATTATCCAAAAGCAATGTGTTGGGGGTAGATCCCCCCTCCCAGTTTACTCACTCAGAGCTGGAGTTCAGATCGCATGTAGTCTAGGTCTTTCTCCCGATGTCCAACGTCCTTGATTGAAATGTGAGTGAATTTGTTATTTCCAATGAATGACACTAAATGGATACTGTATATGATAAAACAGATATCCTTTTTATTTAATTAATATACGTGCTACTTATAACAAAAAAACACATTTAAAAAGAGCCTCTGGAGGTACTTTTCCTATCCTGGACCGGTACTGACCAAAAACTTAAAGATGTTAAATTAAGTGGGCAGGCTAAATGGGGCCCCGTGTGTGCCTGACCACCTTAGTTATGGTGTTCCCGTCCTGTAGGTGAAAAGCATCCAGTGGGCATCCAAAATAATTAAAATAGAGAAAGATCCGCAAATTCATCAGAGACAGGAAGGATTTAGAAGTACAGTCCGATGGAGTAATCCCTGTACCCATAAGAAACAACAATAAGAAAATATACAAAAGAGAGAATATAAAAACTCAAAGAAATGAATATCCAAGAAGAGATAGAAACCAGGGATACTACGGAAGAAGAAACGCTTCTAGGGAAAGATCTATATACCCACAGAGGAGACAAAACAGAGAACGATCTGGAGACAGATATAACTACAGAAGGACACATTCAAATTGGAGGAGAAGAAATGACCCATATAGAAATGAAAGATTCAACCGTCCGGACAGATCACCATACTGGAGGAAAGAAGAAAGACAAAGAAGAATACACAAAACACATGAAGGGAGAAGAAATGAACCAGCAAGAAATGTTGAGAGAAGAAGAGAGGAACCAATGAGGAATTTTGAGACCTACAATAGGTTCGAAACTCTAAGAGATTATTAGTTTAAAACCCCAGAAAGGGATTTTTTAGATCGGGGGACAGGAGTACAACAAATAAGATAACACACCCACAGAAAAGAGGAAAAAGAGGGGGAAAAAGAGAACATCAAAAATTCAAAATAAGAAAATAAAAAATAAAAATAAAAATGAAAATAAGAATGGAGAGATTAAAAACAAAGGAGATATGGCAAAATAAAGTGGCAAAGTAAAAATTTTCAATTTAAGTTCATACATCCTTAAAGAACATGAAAGAAGAGTCCTGGAGAAGGGTTTGAAATATGCCCCGGCAAACAAAATAAACGAGTTTGAGTTATATGTGGATATCCAGAAGTACATCCGGAAGCTGACTGTGAAGAAATTCTTCATTATGAAGGAAGAAGATCAATCGACCGGAGAAGAAGAAGAAGCTACAATAGATAGATTCAGACCCAAATCTACCTTCTTCCCGGCACATATAAAAGGCAGCTTCCTAGATGTTTTTGCCACACAAGTACTAAATGAATTAAAGGATGTAAAAAGAACCAAAATAAAGTATAACCTTACCCATAAGGAATCTATAGCTTTAGAGGCTCTCAAAAAGAATGATGATCTGGTCATCAAACCAGCTGATAAGGGGGGGGGGGGATTGTTCTCATGGACACTACAAAGTACATTGCGGAGGTGCTCAGACAACTAGAAGATAGCACCACATATAAAAAACTTAAAAAGGATCCGACAATGGAATACAGGAAATCTTTGGAAATTCTTATAAAAAAATATGAGGAAAACAAAACTCTTAGTATTAAAGAATCCAAGTTCCTGATTATTGAAAACCCACAAATCCCAGCAATCTACATACTCCCTGAAGTACACAAAGATCCCCTCAATCCCCCGGGACGTCCAATCGTCTCGGGAGTGGATTCATTAACAGCGAACTTGTCTGAATTCGTAGACCACCATCTTCAACCACTCGTATTAAAGAACAGATCCCATTTAAAGTATACCATGGAGGTACTAAATAGACTAGAGAGCATTAAATGGGAAGATAATTATACACTTGTGAGTGCAGACGTAAGCTCTCTATACACCATCATAGAACATCACGATGGTGTAGAGGCAGTAAGGAAGTACCTAAGAACATCTACCATGAACACATCCCTTCAAGAATTCATTTTAGAAAGAATCCCTTTTATACTTGAACATAATTATTTTGTTTTTCAAGGTGATTTTTATCTCCAACAGAAAGGTACAGCGATGGGCACCAGGTTTGCCCCCAGCTATGCAAACTTATTTATGGGTTATTGGGAAGAATCCTACATCTGGAACAATAACCCATATGGGGCAAACCTGGTGTCCTGGTACAGATATATAGATGATATTTTATTTATCTGGAATGGAGATATGGAAACTTTGGACCTTTTTTGCACTTTTCTGAACAGTAATCCTTTTAATATCAAATTAGTTTTTAACATTGATAAGATCACCATAATTTTTTTAGATTTGACTATTTTTATTAAGGACGGCAACATTTGCACTAAAACTTACCAAAAACCAACTGACTCTGTGGCGTACATCCAGGCGGACAGTTGTCACCACAGAAATTGGCTGAATGGAATTCCGGGGGGCCAATTTAAGCGGGTAAAAAGAAACTGCACGGAAAAAGACACCTTTGAGGAACAGTCAAGTAAGATGAAGGAGGCATTCGAATCATGCGGTTATGATAGCAAAAACATAGAACAGGGATTATCAGAGGCAAGAAATATAAGAAGAGAATCTCTTCTCAAACCGCAGCAGAAAAGAAAAGAGAATGATAGAATGAAATGGGCCTTCATCACGCAGTACAATTCTCAACACCAGGCCATAGAGAAAGCTTTTAAGAAAAACTGACCAATCCTAAAACAAGACCCGGTTTTAGGTAAATTTCTACCCGAGAGGCCAATACATGTTTACCGGAAATCAAAGAATATCAAAAACAAATTAGTACGTAGTCTTTGCCCCACAGATGCCATTCGACAGAGCTACAACCGCTCTATTGGCTTTTACAGATGCGGACTATGTCCAGGTTGCCGTAACATTAAAAGTCCGAATCAATAAAAATTTGAACAAATTCAGATTAACGGACAAAACATAAAAATCACTGAATTCATCACGTGTAACACTCCCAACGTCATATATGCAATAAAGTGTTCATGTGACAAAACATACATAGGTAGAACGTCAAGATCTTTGAAGATAAGAATGGGAGAGCATCTAAGGAACATTAAAAAGGGCTTTGAATTACATTCCCTTTCAGCACATTTCAAGAAGGAACATCAGTGCTCTACAAATCATATAAAGGGCTTCTGGGGATTTAAACTTATTAAAACCACAGAAAGAAATAAAAACCTTCCCAAACTGTTGGCACAAACAGAAATGAAGTGTATATATAATTACAAAACACTAGTGCCCTCAGGTTTAAACCAGGACTTTGAACTCAAATGGTTTTTATAAACACAGCCCTTTTTATCCTTTTTAAAGATAATTTTTTAATTGCTTACCCATCTTTTATTCACTTTTTAAACTTTGCATCTACCTCTTTTTATATGAATTTTTTATAAAAAAAATTTTTTTATTAATTCATATACATTTTATACACACTTAGATGAATTCTTTACTCACATTTTATTATCTTTTTGCTGCTAAAGAAATCACTGTTCGAATATTACTATGCTGCTAAAATCCCTTTGGAATCAATCCCTCCATTCATTTGAGCCCCTCTTCTTTTTTCTAACTAATTTTTTTATATCCGCCACAATAAACGCTGCTTAAACGCACTTTATTCCCTAGGAAATCGGAGTGAAAAGGGATTCCATTAAATCAGAACGTAAGCTATAAAAGCTCGATATGGAACGCAAGCAGGAAATAGCATCTGGAACGCAAGATGAGTTTTCCGGCATCAGAGTACGTCATTAAATAGGGAATCCCAGAGGTCGGCGCAGCTGCGTGGGACGCAAGTAGAGGAAATTGACGGCAGCCGGAAATGACGGAGAGACGCAAGATAGAGGATCCCGTAAGTCAGGACTGCGGCGTGGAACGCAAACAGACGGCGGCGTGGGACGCAAACAGAAAAGATTCACAGCGGCCGGAAGTGACGGAGAGACGCGATCCGGACAAGCCGGAAGTGCGGCAACGTCACAAAAGAATATACTATCATCCAAGGATTAATAGGATCACGTGCTACACCTGATCACGTGACTGTGAAACCAGGAAGTAACCCATTACTATATGGGAACATGTATAACGTATAACACCACATAGGGAACTATGGTGGTCTAGTTAGTTATACATAGTCAGTGGATTCACGTTACTGTGAAACCAGGAAGTCACCCATTATTGCATGGGAACATGTATAACGTATAAACACCACATAGGGAACTATGGTGGTCTAGTTAGTTAAACATAGTCAGTGGATTCATTTTGGCGGGAAAACGGAGGTTCCTGCCCCCAATAATCGCTATCCAAACAGTCATAAAAACCAGGAGGTCTCAGTGAGAGGATGCACCTTGTTAAAGATCCAGCCCGGATCGAAACGCATTGGTGGACTATCCTCTCTGGAAATTTTAATTATTTTGGATGCCCACTGGATGCTTTTCACCTACAGGACGGGAACACCATAACTAAGGTGGTCAGGCACACACGGGGCCCCATTTAGCCTGCCCATTTAATTTAACATCTTTAAGTTTTTGGTCAGTACCGGTCCAGGATAGGAAAAGTACCTCCAGAGGCTCTTTTTAAATGTGTTTTTTTGTTATAAGTAGCACGTATATTAATTAAATAAAAAGGATATCTGTTTTATCATATACAGTATCCATTTAGTGTCATTCATTGGAAATAACAAATTCACTCACATTTCAATCAAGGACGTTGGACATCGGGAGAAAGACCTAGACTACATGCGATCTGAACTCCAGCTCTGAGTGAGTAAACTGGGAGGGGGATCTACCCCCAACACATTGCTTTTGGATAATGTTCCGGTTCTAACACAAGAATTTTGGTACAAGCTTCTTGATATTTTACCACTGTGTGAGTGCATTTGGAAGGGGGAGATAAGAACCCCCATATCTCGTTGGTCTATACTTAAAAGTTAACATTAGAAGCTGTTGTACTACCACCATTGTGTGAGTGTATTTGGAAGGGGGCTATATTAAAAAAAAAAAACACACTCTATATATATATATATATATATATCTTCTCTGATATGATATAGAAGGTCTCTGTCATTAATACACCAGTTCAAACAGGATTACACGAGGGGATTTGTCCCTCTTTTTTCTTGTCTTTCCATATTCCAAAACGGGACAAAGAATAAGAAAAGAAGACACCAGACGAATGTGAATAGGGGAAGTATCAGTCTTTATTCATTTTTCCACACCTTCATAGCGCCCATATTTCTACATTTCAAGTATTCTTCACCCCCACAAATTGCATAAAAAGTCCAGGTGGGCTTTTTTCACTTGAATGAGAAATACAGGCAGCTCTGCGCAGATTGGTTTAGATCCCATCACCCCTCTTGTTCCAATAACCAAATTAGCCCAGTGCCCTTGGCCTCATCCTATTTCCCCTTTTCCCTTTTTCTGCAAGCTGTGTACCGTACTAGCAATATATATTATCAATTTCTGAGGTACAGTGTGTATTACAATTATATGATTTCCTTCCTTTCAAATCAAGGGGGTAACATTGGCGTATCTAAATATATTTTGGGGTAAAAGGTAAAACAGTTCTTTGACCACTGCTATAGAGCAGTCAGTTATACCCTGCTATATATATATATTTATATATATATATATATATATATATATATATATATATATATATATAGTCAATATACCGGTATTTTACCACCAATTCAGATGTTTAGTGCTAATCTTGTTCCATAATCTCTCAACTATAGCTGATGGCTTGGAGGTCCCAATTTGCAATGGGACTCTTGGTATAGAATTGCAAATTGGGACCTCCAAGCCACCAGCTATAGGTGAGAGACACTGGGACCAGATTAGCATGAAACATCTGAATTGATGGTAAATATACTGGTATACTGACTATTCTTATCCACCAAAAAGTGCCGAAACACTTAGGGGCAATTATAGGAACGGACTTTCCTCAAAACGCTCAGGGTGTAATGTATTTTTTTAATCTGTACGATTTGTGTCTGATTTTGATTGTTTTTATCATGTTGGTTTATCTTATGCCATATTAATAATAAATTGTAAAGTTATTCCTATCCCAAACTTTTCAGCACTGCATTTTGTGTATACATTTTCCTATTTGGTTTTTCAGGATTGACCATTCTTTTTTTAGCAGCAGCTTTGGACAAACAGCTCTGACATACGCCCTTTAAAACCGCTTCTTCCACTTTCTAAGGTTATCAGCATTTTCTTATTTGTTTATTATTGAAACCCTTTATTCAGGAAGATTCTATCTGATAAATTTATCAACCATATTATATTATAATTGTATATTCTGAGTTTTTTCAAATGCACTTAAAGTTTAAATTTGAATTTCACTTTCAGTGAATTTTAAATACTAATCTCCTTAAATTACTATTTTATTTTTTGCAGTATTATTAATTATGGTTATTCTAATAAACTGTAGCAGCTCCTTTATTTTTTTTATAATTGTGCTTTGTGTTAAATGTATTTTGTGGATTTACAGTTTTTGCACCAATAAACGAAAATGTCTAGAGAAATTTTTTTGGCCAAATGAGAATATTGCAGATGTTAAATAGACTTTCATTTGTTTTTATTGTTAAAATAATAAAACTGTATTTAATGTTACTAAAAATTACATAAAATCTAGTTAACTTTTTTCTATCTTCAAGAATGCTGCAAAAGCTAAAAATGGATCAAGCCAACAAAACCATAATCAGGAATTTTGTTATTAAAGGTATTTCCGATGCCCCAGAGTTGCAGGTTCCAATCTTTCTTCTTGTCCTACTGATTTATCTCACCTCTCTTGCATTTAACATCATCATTCTTCTACTGGTCTGCCTGGATCACCATCTACACACTCCCATGTATTTTTTCCTGAATAATTTGTCTATCCTGGATATCTGTTGTTCCACAATTAGTCTCCATAAAGTTCTTATATCATTTATTTCAGTAGATAAAACAATTTCATTTTATAGCTGCTTTATGCAAGGTTATTTTTTTATATCTTTTACTTGTGATGAGCTACTTATTCTGACAGCTATGAGTTATGATCGCTATGTAGCCATCTGCAACCCTTTGCGTTACCATGCGGTTATGAACAATAAGTTGTGCTCTCTTATGGCCTGTGTCTGTTGGGTTTGGGGATTGATAGAAGTCCTGCCATGTCTTGTGGAAGTATTATCTTTTACATGCTACACATCAATGGAACTCAATCATTACTTTTGTGACCTTGAAGCGATAATTAAACTTTCTTGCAATGACACCACAGCTATTCAACTTTACATCATTGTTGAAGGGGTTTTAGTTGCTACTTTTGTCCCATTAATGCTGACTTTTATTTCATACATTTTTATAATTGGCACCATACTGAGGATCCAATCAGATACAGGAAGACGTAAGGCCTTCTACACATGTTCCTCACACCTCACAGTTGTTACCCTTCTTTATGCCACTCTGTCTTTCCAATATTTTCGTCCAACTGCCCTTATCTCTTTGGCCTTCAATAAGCTCTTCTCCTTGTTTAACACAGCTGTTGTCCCATTACTGAACCCTGTCATCTACAGCTTGAAAAATAAAGATGTAATTTCAGCATACAAACAGTATTTAAGTTGTTTTAAGACAAAATTATAGAAGAATACTTGAAACTGAAAGAATACAAATATTTGAATATAAACATGTGTTGTCTGCATAATACATTTTTGTTGGCATTATCTACAAGCTTGCATCTACAGTATTATTATTATTTGTATGGCTAGTCTTAACCTTGATTTGTAACTCACAGTTAAAGAACAGGTCATAAATAAACATAGCCATGATACTTCCGGTTCCAGTATGGATGGAGTTAAAGGTGCCATCATAGGGCTCATCTTATTCCCCAGCTTATTGCCATTGTAAAGGCAACCTGTTGCTTCCAAGGAGCCCTGCTGTTAACCTCCTCCAACTCTCCAATAGTGAAGTTTCTGACCTCCAGCTAATTACCTGCTGCACAGCAGACACGACAGAAGAAATATTGGGTTACTTCCAACATTATGATGTAGGATGTGGAATCTGAATATGAGTTTTCAGCCTCCAAGAAAGGTACAGCAGATGTGTGATTATTCTCCCACATCCAATGGTGCCACACCAGAATCCCCTATCACATATGGGGAAGTGCCAGAGACAAATAAAGCTACTATGGCACCTTTATTGTCACTGATACACAGCTGAAGATGCAGCTCAGGCTCACATACACTGAGAATAAACTGGAATCATCAATAAACACAAAATTAAGGGGCTTCACTCTGGAAATAATCTGCTCTGGAACAAATTGGATGACCTAGACATTAGGTCATGTTACATAGAAACATAGAAACATAGAATTTGACGGCAGATAAGAACCACTTGGCCCATCTAGTCTGCCCCTTTTTTAAACATGTTACCTCAAACCATATTTGATCCTTATTTTTTTGTAAGGATATCAATATGCCTATCCCAAGCATGTTTAAATTGTACTACTGTATTTGCCTCTACCACCTCTGATGGGAGGCTATTCCACTTATCTACTACTCTTTCTGTGAAGTAATTCTTCCTCAAATTTCCCCTGAATCTTCCTCCCTCTAGTTTTAGTGCATGTCCTCGTGTTCTGCTGCTCCTCTTCCTGTGAAGAATGTCTCCCACCTGTACCTTGTTAAAACCCTTGATATATTTGAAAGTTTCTATCATGTCCCCCCTTTCCCTTCTCTGCTCTAAAGTATACATACTAAGATCTTTTAGTCTTTCCTGGTACGTTTTGTGATGTAGGCCATGCACCATTTTAGTTGCCCTTCTTTGTACAGTCTCTAATGTATTTATATCCTTCTGGAGATATGGCCTCCAGAACTGAACACAATACTCTAGATGAGGTCGTACCAATGACCTATACAGTGGCATTATTACTTCTTTCGGTACTTGTTTCCTATCTGGGCGCCCAGGTTTTCTACGTACGGCACCGTAATTAAATCGGATCGCATCGCATCGGATTCGGTACTCGATGATGTACGATGGCATACGATGCTATCCGATCCGATCCGATTTCATTTTAAATCGGATCGCATCGCATGCGGTGACGCGATCAACCTGATTTTTACATTGGAATCAATGTTAAATGGTCCCTGAGACCCGATTTTACATTGATTTCAATGTAATAACCCCGCAAACCCACGATTTGTTAAGAAAACCCCCCCTGATGGTTTAAAATGCGCCTCCATTGTTAACGCCACCCCAGTATTGACGTCAACCCGAAGCGTGGCGAGCGGCGGCGGTACGCGCCCTCCGACTTTTTCATACCCCCACTATCCACGTCGGCGTGGAGTTGAGAATGGAAAGTGTGGCCAGCGCCCGAGCCCGAATCGTGGCGAGCGCAGCGAGCCCCGCGAGGGGACGCGGATACCTGTGAAGCCCGCGAGGGGACACGGATACCTGTGAAGTATCCGCGTCCGCTCGCCACGCTTCCGGCTCGGTGGCTCGCTGTGCTCGCCACACTTTCTATTCTCGACTCCACGCCGACGTGGATAGTGGGGGTATGAAAAAGTCGGAGGACGCGTACCGCCGCCCCTCGCGGGGCTCGCTGTGCTCGCCACGCTTCGGGTTGACGTCAATACTGTGTTTCTGTGCAGATGTGACAAGGGGAGGGCTTTGAAGGGTAAATAAATACAGTAGTGTTACAGATGGGCCATCCTATGGGCCAACCATAAAAGCGGGAACGAAATCGGATCGCATCGCATCGCATTGTTCAATATCGTGTATGTGCATTTGTGGTATCCGATGCGATGCGATCCGATTTTTATACGGAGAATAGCATGGTGCGCAATTAATGTAGCGGGCGCCCAGATAGGAAACAAGTACCCTTCTTTCTTTCTACTGCTGATACCTCTCCCTATGCAACCAAGCATCTGACTTGCCTTCTTTATTGCTTTGTTACATTGCCTACCTGCCTTTAAGTCCCCTGAAATAGTGACACCTAGATCCCTCTCTTCCTCAGTAGTTTCCATTATAGTGCCATTTATACTATATTTAGTCTTTGGATTTTTGCAACCCAAGTGCATGATTTTGCATGTTGGAAGAATATCCTCCTCGTGGGATTATCCAAGTCTTTCAAATGTCCAGCTCTGACTAATTTTCTAAGTAACAATCTGCCAGCAATTCTTAAATCTGAAGAAGAATGTAGAGACGTAATCATTGAACAGGTTCATAGGGTCACTCTTTCCTCTTCATGCTCTTCATCAATTCCTAAGGTGACGCTGTTAAGAAGCCCCAATTAAATTCATAAAGTTGCTTTGGTACTTGTGTAGTTTCACTGCGCCACCGCGCACACACTCTGTCTCTGAAACTTGGCAGCCGGCCAGAAGCTCTGTTTAACTGTGCACGTGCCGCTCTAGCTCTGTTTAACTGTGCGCGTGCCGCTCTAGCTGTAAGCTACGTATTGTCAGCTTACGTTATCAGCGTAGCGCCGGGCAGCAGCAGCATTGGTCACTGTGGTACTTGTAGTTCCACAGTGAAATAGGCAGCCCTGCGCACCGCTGACAACGGGGGCATGTAAAAGTGGACACCCGGCACACCGCTATCAAAGGGGGAGTCCCCCATGCAGACGCTAAATTTAGACGCAAAAGCGTCAGAAAACCGGACTACCTGCTAGCTGCTAACAAGCCGGGGTTTCTGGAATTAGACGCTAAAGCCTCTGAATTTAGTTGGGACTAGGGGTACATCTAAATTTAGACGCTAAAGCATCTAAAATTAGTTGGGTCTAGGGGTACACTATTGAAACCTGTCCACAGTGCCACTAGTCGATGCAACAGCTGACGACCGTGTAAATCCTACTATCCATGCCAACCCGAAGCGTGGCGAGCGCAGCGGTACGCGTCCTACGACCTTTTCACACCCCCACTATCCACGTCGGCGTGGAGTTGAGAATAGAAAGTGTGGCGAGCGCAGCGAGGTGAGTGGACGCGGACACCTGTGAAGCCAGTGAGGGGACGCGGATACCTGTGAAGGTATCCGCGTCCCCTTGCCACGCTTCGGGCTCGGTGGCTCGCTGCGCTCGCCACACTTTCTATTCTCAACTTCACGCCGACATGGATAGTGGGGGTATGAAAAGGTCATAGGACGCGTACTGCCGCCCCTCGCGGGGATCGCCACGCTTCGGGTTGGCGTGGATAGTGGGATTTACACGGTCGAGAGCTGTTGCGTCGACTAGTGGCACTGTGGACAGGTTTCAATAGTGTATCCCTAGACCCAACTAAATTTAGATGCTTTAGCGTCTACATTTAGATGTACCCCTAGTCCCAACTAAATTCAGAGGCTTTAGCGTCTAAGTCCAGAAACCCCCAGCTTGTTAGCGGCTAGCAGTTAGTCCGGTTTTCTGATGCTTTAGAGCCTAAGTCCAAGCACCTAAGTCCAGAAACCCTGGCTTGTTAGTGGCTAGCAGGTAGTCGGTTTCAGACACTTTAGCGCCTAAGTCCAGAAACCCCGGCTTGTTAGCGGCTAGCAGGTAGTCCGGTTTTCTGACGTTTTTGCGTCTAAATTTAGCGTCTGCATGGGGGACTCCCCCTTTGATAGCGGCGTGTCGGGGTGTGCCCGTGGTGTCCACTTTTACATGCCCCTGTTGTCAGCGGTGCGCAGGGCTGCCTATTTCACTATGGAACTACAATTTCCACCGTGACCTGTCAGCGCCTGGGCAGCGCAATGCTGCTGCTGCTGCCCGGCGCTACGCTGATAACGTAAGCTGACAATACGTAGCTTACAGCTAGAGCGGCACGCGCACAGTTAAACAGAACTAGAGCGGCACGCGCACAGTTAAACAGAGCTTCTGGCAGGCTTCCAAGTTTCAGAGACAGAGTGTGCGTGCGGCGGCGCTGTGAAACTACACGAGTACCGTTGCCTTCTGGTCTGCCTCCAGGAAGAGTTAAACCATCACCTGGTAAAAGTTGGAAGATCTTTATTTTGTAGGACTGACCAGGACCAGAAAATCACTCTCCCCTATTTGCACTCAGCTTATTAAGGAAGGCTGATATCAGGTGTTGACTCCCGGACGCAATAATGGAGTATGACTGACCTTGATATTGGTCCCTATATGTGTATATAAAGGTATCTTTTATCTTTTATCTCTTTCCTCTTCCAGCAACTTGTATCGGGCACAAGGGCAATTCAAGGAAAATTCTAGTGGTACACTGACCTTGGGAGCAAGCCCTATGTTCCCGTAGCAGTATCTTTAAAACCTTTACAGCTCTTCTCACAATCCCATAGCACTTGAGCAGTGGAAAAGAACTGACCTGGATAATGATCCCTATGTGCACATTAAGGTTTCATTGGATACTGGTAAGCTCCAAAACGGACGACTTCCCTGTCAAAAGGTTTTTATTCATAAAAATAGTCCATAAAAGTAAAAAAATTTAAATAAAATCAATTTATATACAATCCAACAACAACAGTCCTCCACGGTGGAACCAGTACCTTGCCAAACTTCATGCGTTCCTCTCACCCGGAATGAGCAAACAGCAAAATGGCGACCCCAGATGGTAAGGGTAGGTAGTGGGTCATCCTGTTATCACCAATGTGTTTCGGACCAAATTGGTCCGTCCTCAAGGTGTGTGTTGCCATTACCCCTGTGTGATATTTTTACCCCCAACTGGACACATGGATGATGGTAATACACAAACTATGCACTGGAGCACAATCCTATTGAGTATAAAACAGCACTTATACTTCATAAATATCTTTTCATAATGCAACATATATTCCAAATAAAACTCAGCATTCAATACAGTACTTGGTATTAAAATGTATTTAAAAAACACTTAGATGTATAAAAACCGATAACTCCATTTCTGGATTTCCGGATCTATGGAACGCATACAGTATGCGTACCAAGTGCCGATCTCCACTTCCTATTAATACCTCCAACATACTAATAGATAATATGACATTCTTAGATGCTCCAAACAAAATACCAATTTTCACTCCTCATTTGGGAAAATAGATTTTAGTTTATTATAGAATTCAATTGGTATATCACAAGTGTGAAAACTTCGAGTGATATCAGCTGTCATTTCTCATACGGTGACTGTGATTTTTGCGCAGCAGCAACCTTCATTTCTCATATGGTGAAAAGGATTTTTGTGTTGAGATGTCCAATACACGTCATAATGGGGGTTATTCTAGTTCATTCTTTCTGACAAAATCCTTCTTAGATGGACAAAACCATGTGCACTGCAGGGGGGCAGATGTAACATGTGCAGAGAGAATTAGATTTGGGTGAGTTATTTTGTTTCTGTGCAGGGAAAATACTGACTGCATGATTTTACACTGCAATATAGATCTCACTTTGAAGAAAAACCCCACCCAAATCAGATTCTCTCTGCACAAGTTACATCTGCCCCACCCGCAGTGCACATGGTTTTGTCCATCTAAGAAGGATTTTGTCAGAAAGAATGAACTAGAATAAACCCCAATATGAGGATTATCAATTTTGTGGAATATTCATCCAAAATCAACATAAAATAAAAAATAAAAGCAATAATTTATACAAAGACAATCCATCATTTATAAGAACCATTTCACTTCAGTCAGCGTTTAGCCCTCTTGGCGATAAAGTTTTAAGTTCATATGTGGTACACATTTCTGTACGTGCCGAACGCTGATCACACTCATTTGTTCTCTGATGTGGTTGCACCACCTTGATCCCCACAAAGGAGACTATGTGTTTTGTATCCATATTGTGTTTTATCTTAAAATATGATGAGACATTATTAGTTTCAAGGCCCTTTTTAATATTACGCACATGCTCGGATAAACGAGTTTTCAGCATAGGGGAGATCTTCCCAACATATTACTGTCCACAGCTACATTCCATAAGATAAATGCAATGCTTAGTACCACAAGTTATAAACTACCCAATTTCATACAATTTCCCAGTTTGTACTGATGAGTAATGTGATTTTGATTCACTACTTTTACATATTTTACGCATGCTGTACATCCCGCACCTATAGCAGCCTCGGGATTTAATATGGTTCAATGGTACTGGTACGTTAATTGCACTCAACACAATTTGATCTTTAAGGTTTTTGGCTTTTTATATATAAATCAAGGATTCTCTCTGATATACTCCTTAAGGGTTGGGTGACCTGTTAAAATATTCCAATGTCTTTTTATGATTTGTTTAATTTGCTTAATTTGGCTACTGAACTTTGTAATGAACGGTACATCAATATCAAGAACAATTTTGGTCTCCTGTTGCTAATATTGAAAAGTTTATTGCAATCCATTAGACTACCTTTAATTCTTGATGTCTCTATCAGTTTCTCATCATATCCTTTACATCTGAATTGGGTGCTGAGCCTATCAGCATGTTCTTCATATTTGGCCAGATCTGTGCAATTTCTACGTACGTGACAGAACTGGCTATTAGGAATTCCAACCAGCTCAATATTAGACTCCCCTTCCAAATGAGTATGGAATCTGTGTACTTTTTAGATTTGACATTGTATGTAGAGGACAACTGTTTGAAAACTAATAACTTTGTAAACTATTGTTCCTAACCCTGTGACTAATTTGTCTGACATCCCTGTTCAACTGTCTAAATTGCAACCTAAATCTCTGTTTGAGGCTATGTCTAACAATGCTACTATTAAAACGTTTATGCATGCATTAGACCACAATGTATCCTGTGATGTCCTGCCCCGACATAGCAGCAATGTTGGTTCTAATGCTAACCTATCAAAGGAGGATTTTGTGGCCTTACGTGATCTTGGGAATTATACCGACATTATTATTTGGCCTGGCGATAAAGGCGGAGCCGTGGTAGTACAGGATTTAAGTGACCATAAACATGAGATTTCTAGACGATTGAGTTTTCCATTCAATTGAAGGGTATACTCAATACAGCTGTCGCTGATGGGATCATTACCACTGATTTGGTCTTGGCCCTTATTGTTATTAATCCAGTGGTTCCACTGTTGTATACTTTACGCAAGATCCACAAAAGGCTGCAGGCTCCTCCTGGAAGGCCTATAATAGCAGCTCGTGGCTCTCTTTTTCAAAATGTATCAACCTATATCGATGCACTTTTACAACCATGCATTAGGGCCTCCTCAGGTCATCTTCTTGATACTACTGCTTTTCTCAATCTGGTCAATAAAATAGAGTGTATACCTGAAGGTAGCCTGCTATGCACTATTAATGTTACCAGTTTGTATACTGTAATACCTAATGCTGCTGGGCTGGCAGCCATATGTAGGTTACTTTCCAATAACAGTAATTATGTGGGACCAGATGTTGAGTTTGTCCTAACTCTATTAGAGTTTGTGCTGACGCACAATTATTTCCTTTATGACAAGGCATTCCATCTCCAGCTCGTTGGTTGTGCGATGGGGAGCAATTTTGCCCCATCATACGCCAACGCGTTTATGCTTGACGTTGAATGCATTTTCTTTACGAGATCTGATATATTGCGTTGTATTTTCTTTTACACGTGATATATTGATGATCTTTTCATGATTTGGACCGGCACCCATGCTGAATTTGTTGACATGATTGAGCAGCATAATGCTACGCCGAGCCAAGTGAAACTGACCTACACGGTTGACACTATGTTGGTTAGCTTCTTGGATGTTGCTCTGAGTGTGGTTGATAGTAAAGCGCTCCCCAATATCACCATGTGGAAAACACACACAAATAAAAGAATACTGTCCCTTTAAGGAGTTTCCTCAGTTTTCAAGTGAAATCTGTATAAAGAGACTTGGCTTTATGCGGCCCATAAAGCAAGCATTCGGCCAAGAAAAAAACACCACAATTAAGTGCAGACTGTTTTACAAATGAAGCAGTATATAAATGCAGGTGTGCACTCACAAGCAAGCTGTTTATTATAGAGCATTCAAAGGTATCCCTATGGCAAAACAGCGACTCTTCTTTCCAAAGTGTGATATATGGAAAATCAAGAGAAAGCAAGCGATAGTGCAGATCAATTGATATAAAACACCCTTTAATCTAAAATACACTCACATATAGAAGACAAGTATAAAAGCATAAGTGGTATCCCAAAGGCAAAGCTGGAACCAGGAGCCGCTGATCTGTCCCTGAAAGTGGTGGTATTCAGTTCACTGACCCTCCGGAAAGGTCAGGCTCAGGAAACGGAAAGGAACATCCAGGCAATCCAGCTATGAGGGTCCACAAGTCCTGTTTAACGCCATGACGTTATATATGTCGACTTGAAAACTGAGGAAACTCCTTAAAGGGACAGTATTCTTTTATTTGTGTGTGTTTTCCACATGGTGATATTGGGGAGCGCTTTACTGACTGTATAGTCACTTTCCCTATTCTATGCAATTCTAAGTGGTTTGGATGTCACTTTTATGTATCCAGTCTTAAGCTGCTCCTCAATTTTTGTGCACCTAGTACTATTTTTTTGTAAATTTCTGAGTGTGGTTGATGGCAAAGTGGTGACTTTAGTTTTTACGAAGCCCACTGACCGCAACACATTCTTGCATGCCTCCAGCTGTCACCCTAGGTCAAGTCAATTTAGTCTAACTTATTCTATGTGCCAGACGTATTTGCAGTACTTATAGTCTTGCGGACCAACAGATTGATATTATGTCTAATAAATTTCTTGCTAGGGGCTATGACGCTGAACTACTGAAAAGTGCCAAGATAAAAGCACTCTCTAAAAGTCGTGATTCGCTTCTTGAATATCGACCTAAGAAAACTAATACAAATAGTAGAATGCCGTGGGTAAATCATTATAATGTTGTAAGCCCTGATTTTAGCAAAGTCACTAAGAAATTGTGGCCATTGGTTCAGATGGATAGCTCTTTACAATTGGGTGACACCACTATAATGCCATTCTACACTCATGGCAGAAGTGTGTGTGACATTGTCGTGAAGTCTGATGTCTAACAGTTGTGTGAAGCTGGTAGTGAGCAGTTTTTGGGCAGCCGGCCTGGCTGCTTTAAATGTTTCAATTGTGTGACTTGCAAGGCCCTAATTACTGGCACGTCCTTTTGCCATCCACATAGTGGTATGAGATTATTTTTACGCCATAGGGTAACTTGCACCACATGATACATTGTTTATATGATATATCATGTCCCTGCTCCCTCCATTACATTGGCAAGACAGATCATACCTTAAGGGAACGGATGGCTTGCCACCGGCACTCAATCAAATTTGCTTTTGAAAAGGGATCCAGCGACCAGCTGGTGGCGAGGAATTTCCTTAAGGCACGCCATACCATCCCTATGCTCCGCTACATGATAATTGATCATGTACCAGCGTCTCTACGCGGTGGTAACCGGTCCTTAATGAGTTTAAGGGTCTTCATTGTTTCTTATAAATTCTGGTCTATGTATCCCTCCTAATTATTATGTCTCTCTATACTTATAATTGTTTTCAGGGCGTTTTTGGTTTCCTAGTACCTGTATTTGTCCTTTTTGCCTCTTCATAATATAAGCTATTTCAGTGATCACCTTAATTAGGATTGAGGTGGTTAAGACTATTATACCAGAGATTATCCGGATATGTCATATGTCTTGCCTATGTTTTGTTTTTAACAGCCCTTTTTTTCTGTTATGGTAATTTTGCTTGTTTTGTATATAATACTATAATATGGCCGGCATAACCATGAGAGGCAGTGACAACTTGAGTGTGATCACTGGGCTGTCAGATGCCTATGTTCGCAGCCTCAATGTTTTGTTTTGGTGTCTCCATGGTGACGCAGGCCTTCCTGAGCGTGCACCGATGCTACGTGAGACAGCGTGATGATGCGCACGTTGTGCGCCTGACTCGCTGGTGTTACCATGCGGCGGAAGTGGCAGGAAAGCCGGAGGCTGTGATTTGGTGCATGGAGTTTGGTGGTATGTATATATACTGTATACTTTTCATTGTTGTATTACTTCCTGATGAAGAACGAACACAGTTCGAAAGTTGAGTTATTCCTACTATACTGTACGTTATTGGATGAGTGCCGCCATCTGGATGTCTATGTGGATCCCCGAGGGGACTTGGATGGCACCTGCGTTCTGTTACAAGTTGAGTATATGCTGCTCCACCATGTCGGGGTATATATATATATATATATATATATATATATATACAGGGCCGGCGCCACCACTAGGCAGCTCTAGGCATTTGCCTAGGGCGCCGGCACCTGGAAGGCGGCAGTTCGCCCCTCACCCCCAGCATGGAGGGTTAGCGAACTGTGGTACCTGTGTAAAAAACTTGCGTCCCCGGTTCCCTGCTGAGTGCTGGTGCGTGCAGGGGTGTCCGTGCCGCCGGGGGAACCTGTGGCGCTGTTATTGTGTATAAGCTGGCCGCGGCCGGCGGGGTCCCTACAGTGAATAGAAAATAACTAGCGCTATGCGCGCGGCGGCATCGATGCCACTGCTTAGACTACAGCCGGGCAGCATACATCGCTCTCTGCCCGGCTGTCATTTCTTTCAATTAGGTGAGTCCAGCGGCGTGTAACATCCCCCTTGGCAATAAGCAATTCCTTAGACTAAATAGCCGGGCAGCACACAGCTCTTTTCCGCCCGGCTGTCATTTCTTTAAATTTTAAGCGGCTGGTGGTCTAATGGGTGGTCCGGTGCACCCCCGGCCCACCTCTTAGATTCGCCTATGCCCCCCCCATATAATACATTACATATGTCCCCCCACTCAAATAGTACAGCACATAGGCACCCCATATAGTACATTACATACATAGGTCCCCCCACTCAGATATTAGTACAGCACATAGGCCCCCATATAATACATTACATAGGTCCCCCGACTCATATAATAGTACAGCACAGCATGTAGGCCCCCAATAAAATACATTACATAGGTCCCCCCACTCAGATAATAGTACAGCACATAGGCCCCCCATATAATACATTACATAGGTCCCCCCACTCATATAATAGTACAGCACAGCACGTAGGCCCCCAATAAAATACATTACATAGGTCCCCCCACTCAGATAATAGTACAGCACAGCACATAAGCCCCCAATAAAATACATTACATAGGTCATCCCACTCAAATAGTACAACGCATAGGCCCTCCCATATAGTACATTACATAGGTCCCCCACTCAAATAGTACAGCACATATGCCCTCAATAAAATACAATACATAGGTCCCCAACTTAGATAATAGTACAGCACATAGGGCCCCCCATATGGTACATCACATAGGTCCCCCCACTCAAATAGTACAGCACATAGGCCCCCATATAGTACAGCACATCGCCCCCCCATATGGTACCGCATATAGGCCCCCCATATAGTACAGCACATAGTTCCGCCCTACCCAGATAATATGGCACATAGGTCCCCCACATATAGTGCATTACATAGGTCCCCCACTCAAATAGTATAGCACATAGGCCCCCATATAGTACAGCACATAGCCCCCCATATAGTACATTACATAGGTCCTCCCTACCCAGATAATGTGGCACATAGGTTCCCCCCCCCCCCACACACACACACACACACATACACAATACAGCACATACCCCTCAAAAAAAAGGGGGGAATATAAAAAAGTTAATACAGCACATGGTTAGGTTAGTTACCTACCATTTTGCAGAAGGGGTCCAAAAGCAAGCAGCTCCCTCTTCACCAGCCGGGAGGTCTCCTCTCAGGACATCTACCGCCGCAGTTCTTATCATGCAGGCGGGGATCTGTATTTGGGGCCCTGGTGGCAGTTGCTCCCGTCCCGTGCAGAGTCCTGTGCTGCGCCAGCAGGAGTCGGGTCAACTGTGGCGTGGCGTGTGGCGTCTGATGTCATGAGGCACAACGCAGCGCAGCAGTGTGACAGGCTCCCAGGCAAGGCTCCTCTGCCCTGCTTGCAGCCGCCGGGATATTGATACTGTGGCGGCGGGGGGAAATAAAAAGCAATAGCCCCGCCCCCTAAACAAGTGGGCGGGGTCCGAAATCACCGGGGCCCACCGGGGGATTCCCCGGTTCCCCGCCAGGCCAGTCCGAGCCTGGCTGGAGGTACACAAGGATACCATCCTATATGTCCTTACTTTCCCTTCCCCTAGCCTTCCCTGGTTATTTCTTCTCTCGCTCAACTTTTTTGTATTTTTATTGTTATTTATAATGTTTACTGTATTGTATCTACTGGGACTCACATTAATATAACCTTTATTGCAAATGTCCTTAATAATTAAAAAAAAAAGTTGTTCTAAGAAGAGCCAGCAAAACATAATGACATCAACTCATTAGAGTGTAGAATAAATTAGCTACCTACTAAATTGGATTATATACCTGGTGGCTTTCACACCACTAAGGATTTATTCCCAGACCTACAGAAATAATATTAATACATCTGTCCTGGGCCACACGCAGTGAGTGCACCAATACTGAAGCAGGTATGATTACACACATTGCTTTATGCCATATGCCGTACATACATATATGCCGGAAATGTTTGCAAGCCTGCTCAAAGGCTTTGCCTGCTCTTAGCCTGCATCGTAAGCATGACAACTGAAGCATGAGTTTGACTGGAGAGAAGTTCTAAAACCATCTCATCTCCTATTTTACAGGTACATGAATCCCATTTTGAACATCTGATGCTTTTCATTTAAAGAACAGTCTGCATTGTGAATTGTTTTGTTACTTGGAGCCTGCAACTTCCCCCTTCCACTAATTAGCCTGTTGAGGAATTTGTGCAAACACCAGCCCCTCCCCCTGTACCAGCTGACCCAAACTTTCCTTTAATATTGGAAATGTTTGCAAGCCTGCTCAAAGGCTTTGCCTGCTCTTAGCCTGCATCGTAAGCATGACAACTGAAGCATGAGTTTGACTGGAGTTTGGACTGGATTTGGACTTCACCCGCACATGGCATCATTTTATTTTTCACCAACTACCATCTCTCTCAGCCTCTAAGCTGATGAAAGCTATGTATTTTCTTTGTTTACTGTCTCTTTACAATGATTTGTACCATGTACCTCTGTAACCACTGTTTGCAAAGCCTGTATGCTGTATCATCACTAGTTGCACACCCCTTGAACAACAAGCTGGCAGGGTGTGCCAGCTTTGGAAGAAAAGTGCTGCATCCGGTCGAACTCATGCTTCAGTTGCCATGAAAATAATATTATTACTGCTGCCTTTGAGCAGCATGATCAAGATGGCGCCGCTGATGGCTGCCTAGGAGCTGTGCAGCTCAGCCAAATATGTTCCATGTGTGATAACTGTACTGTCTCTCTGCTTGTATTGTTACCTACCTGGCTGTTTCAGCGACCAGTGGCGCCGCTGATGGCTGCCTAGGCGCTGTTCAGCTTGGCGGGTATGTGCTCCCTATGTGATAACTGTACTTAATGCTACCTACCTGGCTGTTTCAGCGACCAGTGGCGCCGCTGATGGCTGCCTAGGCGCTGTTCAGCTTGGCGGGTATGTGCTCCCTATGTGATAACTGTACTTAATGTTACCTTTCTGGCTGTTGCAGCGACCAGTGGCGCCGCTGATGGCTGCCTAGGCGCTGTGCAGCTCGGCGGGTATGTGTTCCCCACATGTAATGTCTTAATGTAATGTATGTAATGCCTTCACCCCCCACCTTCATCCCTGCTTGATGCTGCACTGTAAATCCACAAAAAATTCCTAGTGTGCGCAAGCATACATGGCCAATAAAGTTGATTCTTCCTGATTCTTCCTCCTACAGCGTTACCATCACTACTGGGTCATTTATTAGTTACTTATCTGTTAGACAGTGCTTTGTTATATACGATCAATAAATAGCCATTTCTGCTGGAAAGTAGATAAAGTGATGGAAAAGCATCCGATAAGATATGGTGGGAATCATAAGGTATTAGAACATTCTAAAAATATTTGAATTTTTTTTTAAATTAATGTGGAATGTTCTATATTTTATTTCTCTGTTCTTATTCTGGATTCTGCACGTGTTACATTATATTATACATATAGTATAATATACATGTTATATGCTGTATGCTTTCTAGTAGAGGTGAGCGAGTTCGTTGTTACTCAGATTTACTTGGTTCTTTTCACCAAATTATGGCATTTTCGGATCTTTCTGATTGGCTTTTGGCTGTCACATGTTTTCGATAGCCAATTAGATCCCGCTTTGATATCCGAGTAAACGCAAGGACAACTGAACCCGTTCATCTCTTCTTATTAAATTCAGATCTGATACCAAGGCGATATAAGGAACAAAAAATATTGTGATATCAAATATCAGCAACATCTGTAATTGATAGGACAAAGCCTCGTGAATACTGAAAAATTACATAGACTGTATATATGCTATGTATAATAATAAATGTAGAATTAATATTAATAATATAATAGTTTTCATAAATAGTGTAGCATTTGATATATTTGTCCCTAACAAGGACCCACACTGAATTAGAGAACAAGAATACTAAAACTAAAATCACAATTCATTTTATTGCTTTGCAGCATCTTGTGTAAGTTACCTGCTCACATGCACCATCAGAATCTATCACTATCCTCAGTACAAAACAGCTAGTTACACACCATTAGATTTTGGTTGTCATGACAATTTGCCATTGTTTTGGGCAAGTGGAAGGGCCCCAATATAGTGCAGAAAGAACTAAGCCTTTTTTTATACATACCTCACTGATTTTCTACCACACCACACTGATCTGCATATGTCCGCCCACAAAGAGTATTATCAAATCAGGATAAATCTTAGGAAGTGTGATCAGATTATTCAGAATGCAGACAGTGGTGTCGAGAGAGAGAGGTGGGGGGGGGGGGGGGTAATTATGACCCAGGCAAAGTCTGAAGGAGGGGAGTCAATGGAGGTCTGTTACCTGGCAGCTGCTGTGTGTTGGGCTGCAGTGTGACCGGGAGGTGTTTAAGGTGCTATTCTCTTTTGTATTTTATTCTAAGGGTGCACAGCTATGCCACCCATGATTAGGCCCATTAAAGGGGATGCCGTCAAAATCCCGACAGGGTCGAAATCCCGAATGGTTCATAATACCAAAATCCTGCCAAGGACAAAATCCCGACATTTAAAATCCCGCCAAGGACAAAATCCTGACATTTAAAATCCCGACAGGGTCAAAATACCGACATATAGAATGTACAGGTGAAATAGTCAACATGACTTTCCGTCATGTTCCGTTTTTGACCCGACATGTGCCGACAGGCGGTATTTCATGCCCTATCATGCGTGGTGGGAGAATAAAATAGTCTGCCGAGCGCAGCGAGGCACTGTGCCTGAAGCATTGCGAGCAAAGCGAGGGGCTGCGGTTCACTTCCAACTGTGTCCATGTCGACTGTGTCGACATCCGGGTAAAAAAACAGTGAAAAAACCCATGTCGACCTCGCGACCTGTCGACGGAACGTCAGTCAACATGACTTTCCGTCTACAGGTCGCGAGATCGACATGGGTTTTTTTACTGTTGTTTCACCTGTACATTCTATATGTTGGTATTTTGACCCTGTCGGGATTTTAAATGTCGGGATTTTGTCCTTGTCGGGGTTTTAAATGTCGGGATTTTGTCCTAGTCGCGATTTTATCCTTGTCGGTATTATGACCCATTCGGGATTTCAACCCTGTCGGGATTTTGACCGTCGGGATTTAATACCGAATCCCATTACAGTGCCGGATGCAACATCCTATTTAATAGAATTATATACACTGTGCCTCTTCAACTTCACTTATAAATACTTGACAGCTACATTGAATTTAATATCCTTATCTCCTAAAGGATTTTATGCCAATATGATTGATTAAAGTAAAATGATGGGAAAAGACATCTGCTTTTTTTATTTCTTGCCCACTTTTTCAAATACTGTTATGCTTCTTCAAAATCAAAAAATTTAAGATTGCAGTCACTTTAGCTGCTGAGACCTCACCGATGATGACCCAGAATTTGAATCAATCAAACCATAAAGCACTATCCTGCAAAGTAACATAGAAAAAAATAGTAGAATTTGACAGGATATAAGAATCACTTGGCCCATCTAGCCAGAAATTGATGTCTACAGTTGCGCTGCCTCGGCTTGTAGAGATTCTTTTAGAACCTTGTGAACCCCAAGCTTCGATGGGGGGATGTGTAAAAGAAGACAAAGGGAAAATGGTCAGTCAGATGTCAATGGATATTCATTCACACCAGGGGTACTCCGTAACTGACCTTTTCGCCTTGCCCTATTTTCACATAAAGGTATCTTTGTTGCCCGTCAGGTCACCCGCTCATAGGTAGAAAGTGCTCACCTTGTGTCTATGCCCTATGTGCATATAAGGGTTTCTTTTGGTCACGATCTCCGCCAAGAGACAAGGACCGGGAAGAGAACCAAGATGGATACCACACTGATGAAAAAAGTGGTCAGGGACTTCAGGGTTCTTCTGGTGACTATCCTCCTTCTCACCTCAACTTGGCCCATCTAGTCTGACCACGTACACACACACCCCTAGGGATAATTTGTATTGGGTGACAATCAGCCGACCAGTCTATTTCTTTGGAGTGTCTGAGAAACCCCTCACAGGGAAAATATTGAAACTCCACACAATTAGGGTCAGTGTGGGAATCAAAACCATGACCTCAGTGCTGTGAGGCAGTAATGTTAACCATTACACCATCCGTACCACCCATAAAGAAGGGCTTTAAACCTGTCAGCCATTCTTTTTCTGCTCTACAAGATAATCTGTCTCCTGATATACAGTAGAAACATGCTACTTGCCAGAGATCACATTGTTTTTCTTTTCTTTAGAATTATTTAAAATTATGATTTGTGTAAAATGTATTTTGCGGATATACAGTATATATTTTTGCACCAATAAATAAAAATTTCAGAGAATATTTCCATTATAAAATAGCCAATAGGAATGTTTCACATGTTAAATAGTCTTTGATTTTTCAATTTGATTAAATAATAAAACTGTGATTAATATTACTCAAAGTGACAGAAAATATGGCAAATTGTAACGCGCAACGGAATATGCTGCGCTATATAAGAAACAGTTAATAATAAAAAAAATTCCATCATCGTAGATATAAATAATAATTATTATTATTATTATTATAATTTTATTTATAAGGCGCCACAAGTGTTTCGCAGCGCCGTACAAAGGAACAATACAGGGAAACAAAGTGCTGTTTCCCTGTATTAGTTCTCTTCCCGGTCCTTCCCTGTATTGTTCCTTTGTACGCAGCGCCGTACAAAGGAACAATACAGGGAAACAAAACTTGGCATAACATTGGCATAACATTGAATAAATAATTATACTGTAACTGTGACAGAGACACACATTTTTTTCTTTTTTTCTTCTCTAGCATTCTGGAGAGATAAGCAAATGGAACAAGTCAACAAAACCAAGATTACATATTTTATTATTAAAGGTATTTCAGATGCCCCAGAGTTGCAGGTTCCAATCTTTCTTCTTGTTCTACTGATTTATCTCACCTCTCTTGCATTTAACATGACCATTCTACTACTGGTCTGCCTGGATCCCCGTCTCCACACGCCCATGTACTTTTTCCTGAATAATTTGTCTATCCTGGATATCTGTTGTTCCACAATAAGTCTCTATAAAGTTCTTATTTCATTTATATCAGGAGATAAAAGAGTTTCAGTTTATAGCTGTTTTGCGCAATTTTTTTTATTTTTATCATTCACTTGTGATGAGCTATTAATTCTGACAGCTATGAGTTATGATCGCTATGTAGCCATCTGCAACCCTTTGCGTTACCATGCAGTTATGAACTATAAGTTGTGCTCTCTTATGAGCTGTCTCTGTTGGGTTTTGGGATCTATGGATATCCTGCCATGTCTTGTGGAAGTATTATCTTTTACATGCTACACGTCAATGGAAATCAATCATTACTATTGTGACCTTGAAGCTATAATTAAACTTTCTTGCAATGACACCACAGCTTTGGAACTTTACATAATTATTGAAGGGGTTTTCCTTGCAACCTTTACCCCATTATTGCTGACTTTTATTTCATATATATTTATTATTAGCACCATACTGAGGATCCAATCAGACACAGGAAGACGTAAGGCCTTCTACACGTGTTCATCACACCTCACAGTTGTTACCCTTCTTTATGCCACTCTGTCTTATCAATATTTTCATCTAACCGCCCTTATCTCTTTGGGCTCCAATAAGCTTTCCTCCTTGTTTAACACAGCTGTTGTCCCATTACTGAACCCAGTTATCTACAGATTGAAAAATAAAGATGTCATTTCAGCATTCAAATGGTATTTACATTGTTTTAAAATAAAATGATAAAATAATACACATTTTTGAATATAAACAAATGTTGTCTGATTGGTATATATGAAGTAAGAGGTGTCATTGTACAACCACCTGGCAAATACAACTTTTAAAGGCCACCTGTGGCTTCCAGAGTGCCCTCTCATTCTCTTGGATAGAGATGTTTCAGTCCTCCAGCCAGCAGCCTACTTCACAGCATACCTGACAGAAGAAGCACCAGGCAGCCCCAAAAATGTCGCTGGATAAGGAATCTAAATCAGCATTTCCTCCCTCCAAGAAAGTTGCATCAGATGTTTTTTATAAGTCTCCCACCTCTAAGGTATGCTGCCCACCAGATGCCACTTTCACATATGGAAGTTGAACCAATCAAAGCCACTATGGCCCTTTAATATCCCAAGCTGAACACAGCAGTTGCAGCACAGGTTCACAGGCACTGAGAATAAACTGGAAGCATCAATGCATTAAGAAGCTTCACTTAAATATTCCATTAAGAGGCTCCACACTGAAAATAATCAGCACTTGAATGAATTTGATGACCTAGATAATAGGTCAATTCACAATAATATCCACCTAGTCCAGCGGTCCCCAACTTGGGATACTTATACCCCTAGGGATAAACTGCAGATCAGTTGGGGGTACATGAAAGTAATATTGGTAATGGCGGAAGAAGAATAAGTCTCCCAATAGTGGAGTAAGTCTCCAATTGCTGTAAAGACGAACCATTTCACGTCACTTCTAGTTCCATCTGCAGCGTCTCCTCATGCTTTTGCCCAACCAGCAATCCCCTGAGAGCTACAAATTCTGCCCTCAGACATCAGCGGTTATCTGCACTGACATGGGGGGAGGGAGCAGCGGCATTAATCCTACAGGCGCTAGCAGGAACCCTGAAGACAGTACACAGCCAGTGGCCAGACACAGTGGGACTCGATTCCTGGCTGCACACTACTACTCCACTTTTCCTTAATAAAAGGTCATGCATACGGGAGAGAAAAAAACCTCTCATGAATTTTTGATCAGATTCTTGTTTCATATTCATGTCATCTATGGTGGTCACACACAAAAAATAAAAGGGTGGGGCAGGGTTGAGGGTAAATATATTCGCTATTAATAATATACTTGTAAATATGTTTGTATGCACATATCTCTATAAATACAAATTCATTTTATCCGTTTTTTTTACACTTATGTTCAGCCTCATTTAACTGGGGGGATGCTAGGAGCACATTTTTAGCTCATTGCATAGCTACAGCTTTATGTTATTCCTGTTTGCTCATTTTTCCCAGAAGCCTACTGTCAACACAATTGTGTGGTATTCTACAACTATATTCTGCACTCGCTAATGCCCTATCTTCCTCTAAGATTTATTATTTATTTACAGTTTCTTATATAGCGCAGCAAATTCTGATGCAATTCTGAAAACAACATTAATTAAACAAACTGGGTATAAACAAACAGACATAGAGGTAGGAGGGCCTGCTCGCAAGCTTACAGTCTATAGGGATACTAGGAGGGATAAATAAGGATAGAATTCCATAGCATGGCATTCCCACCAGATTACAACACAGTCCTGATGGGATGCAATTAGATATGAATGCTACTGGAGGTTATGTGGGGTTCTGGAATATGATAGGCTTGCCTGAAGAGGTGAGTTTTCAGGGAACGATTGAAAGTTTGGAGGCTAGAGGAGAGTCTTAATGTGCATAGAAGGGCATTCCATAAAATGCGTGTTTGCTCCTAGGTTTCTTGGTTTGAACCTAGGTTTCGTTGTACTCTTGAACTTCTGTCCTCATTTGAGACATGGTGGATATTATAAAAAAAAACTGGAATGTTGGGTGTATAATCTCCCTAGCAAAGAGGTCCAAAATCCTTGTTTTGTTAAGATAATAAAAGGTAGGCACAGCCTTTTTGCAGAGGCACCACCTGGTCCCATCAGAGGTCATTAAACATCAACAGCTTGGATGGGCTTTTATAGCTTTTGTCTTTTATACTTACAGTACAAAGCTAAGGAGCAACGATTTTAGTGAAAGGTTCCCTAGAGTTTGAGATGAATCAAGTGCTGTTTGATCATTTGAGGCACTTTGTGATACAGTAGTTAAGATATCCTTATTTTGGTGCCTTCTTGTCTTTTATAATGTATATGCCAATATATATATATTCCAAAGCATTTAAAATAAATGTGTTGTTATTCTTAGTAATCACCCAGACACCACAATTATTCTATGTGCAATTTCAATCTGGTCTTATCCTCATAACTAGTCAAATTTAATACAGATCCCAGATCCATAAACTGAATGAGAGACAGGAACAATATATAAAATGGTGGAGCGCTCAGATAGAACAATATGACCAATTGGGTATTACAAATTATTTATTACTGATAAAAGACTGTGATGTTTCACATAAAAAAAGTAATTGCATATAATAAACACATTAATATGGCTGATACTCAGCCCAATATAATAAACACAAATAATCAATAATGGTGTACAGCCTGGCAGTAGCGCACGCAGGGGGGGTTTCTGAGTATCCAGAAACCCCCCCAGGAGTCTAAGGGCCCTAGGCTGAAAGCTGAGGGTCCCCTCTTTCCATGGGTACAGGAAGTGAAACAACAGTTTTTAACAGTTATAGATGCATTTTTTCTTATACTTCGAATGGACCAATTGGGTAACTGTATGAAATGTCAAATGTTTCACTTCCTGTATGGGGTTATATAAACCCTGATTATCCCAATGCTACCATACCTTTGATAAAGTTACCTGTGGGTAACGAAACGCGTCAGTCAAGGTGCTACAGCTCTGATTTATTTGGGACTCCAGACAGAGATTACCTCACTTGGACCAATTCTCCCTTGTTCCCCCTCCCAAGTGATCCCCCTTGGGACATTTACAACTGGACACCACAAAGGGACACCACCACCTGAGAATCACCGGAACTTTCAAATCAAGGAATGAGACCAGTGTTCCTACCAAAAATCAGGATCAGGCTCTACTCTTCTCCGGTCAGCTTTATGGACACCCGCCATTCCAGTTCTCCCCACAACAACTGGGAGCATACCCCCCTTTTTCCCTCTGGGAGTCAACTTCTGGAACAAGTGAGAAAAATTGTCTAATGCTATACTGATATTCCCATTTTTACGCAATATATCAGGCTGTACACCATTATTGATTATTCGTGTTTATTATATTGGGCTGAGTATCAACCATATTAATGTGTTTATTATATGCAATTGCTTTTTTATGTGAAACATCACAGTCTTTTATCAGTAATAAATAATTTGTAATACCCAATTGGTCATATTGTTCTATCTGAGCGCTCCACCATTTTATATATTGTTCGTTTCTTTCTTCTTTTGGGGGCTGATCTCCCCACGGTGGTAGCAGCTTGCCAAATCACTCACCTCAAAGCGCCTGTTGTATTATTCCACCTAGGTGGCATAATAGATACTGGATGAGAGACTGGGGTGGATCCAGAAGAAAATGACAGAAGTGGCAGCATGGTACGGGGGGGGGGGGCAGCATAGCTAGGTAAAAAGGGGTGGTCTTCCAGGAAATGCAGGCCACAAATGCTAGTTGTTAAAAATTTTAATGAGAGAGGGAGGGGAGACAAAAAGAGTGTCAACAGCTGACCTTTCACCTAGTGACAAACACTTGTGCAGAGAACACAGCCTAAATGGCAGGAACAAATCTTGGGACCAACAAGTGATGGAGACCAAGATCAGCATGCCTGACATTGAGGTAATCTAGGAAGGCAGGCCAGGCAATCTCCTCTGCTTTTCACGCTGAGGACGGACACTGGATCATGATGTTTTAGCACTGGCAACAAGCACTGTCACAGAGGAGGAGGTAAAAAAGTCATTAAGAGGGAGAGGCTTCCTTTACTCCAGCTGGACCAGCTCCAACCTGTTTCATTACACCGCACCGTAGTGTCCGTCACATTTGCAACACACATTATAACCCCTTATACATGTTACACCACAGTGGAGCCACTTATACACGTTACACCATATTACATCGCATTTTACACATTATACCAGGTTGAGAAGCATATACTCATTAAACCACAGTAGAGCCGCTTATACATGTTAAACCACAGTACAGGTGCAGACACATACTACACCATAATACAGCCCCAACAAAACCCACCACTCAAGTGGTTAATAACTGGTTTTAAGAAGCAAGTACTTTTACTGATAATTTATTGGACATTGCTGTTTATCCCCTGCTCCTACAGTGTATTGCTGCAGTCCAAGGCCTCTGACATACCCCCATCCTTTTTTAACATATTCTATTCTTAGATAATAATAATAATTTAATTTCTGGCTATTACTTAATAATAAGCTTCATAGATCTTCAAATAACTCCCCATACATCAAGATAGGCAAAATGGGGAGTGTCAGAGTTAGGCTAGGAGGGGATGGTTAGGGTTAGGCTGAGGGAGTGGATTTGTTAAGAGTAACTTAATTCAGGGGTGTCCCCTCTCCCCACTTCTATTTAATATCGATTTGTACCCAATGCTCCATTTTTTTGCATAACTGCATAACTGGGAGATTTTGAAAAGTGTTAAAACGCAAAAGCACGAATTTAAAATCTGTGCTTTCACAAATGATCTAATACCTTATATAGCAGATCCCATGGCCTCAATTAAAGATCTGTTAAAAAATTGGAGGAATTTGGTAGGGCATCAGGGTTTACTATAAATTTAGATAAGTCAGCGGAACTTTATTTAAAAATAGGAGTTAAAAAACAATCGCGGGCCAATGAGGTTTCATTGAAATGGGCAGAAAGTAATATTACTTATTTAGGGGTGAATATTACCAAGGCCCTCAACCTGCTATACAAGTTAAACATAAGCCCTGTAATTAGAAAATGTGCAAGAGAGCTGGAAGGTTGGGCGAAATTACCAGTATCTCTGATGGGGTGAATAAATGTAATTAAAATGATAACATTCACTAGACTCCTGTACCCTCTTCAGATGCTACCTTTCCTCCTGTCAACTATGGACATCAGGGAGATTGTTAAAATATTTACAATGTTAATCTGGGAAGGAAAAAAAGCCAGGATAAGTCTTCAAAAACTACAACAGCCTAAAGCAAAAGGAGGAATTAATCTCCCAAATATGGAGAGATATAGTCTGGCTTCCCACTTTCGCTATATAAAGGACTGGATGTGGGAGAGAGGAGAGTACACCAACATCCATTTGGAGTGTGCGACCCTTATGAAGGTGGGGTTGGTGGCAGGTTGACAGAGAAGGTTCTCTGTATTCATTTGAACTCTATCTGTAAGATGTTACCCATGCCAATTTATATAGAATTATTTTTGAAAGTTTATCATAGAGCATATTTATCTCCAAACAGTAGAAATAAGATTGGGTTATCAAATGACAGAAATTGCCTGAAGTGTGGAATTAATGGAGTAGACCTGGTCCATTGCCTTTGGAGTTACCCTGAGGTCTTCCGCTTCTCGAAGAATGTAGAATGGTTTACTAAAAGCTATATACAGAGGGACTTTCAAATAACTGCAGAATGGACAGTTATCAATATAATGAAAAAGTGATGATGGTAATATCAGCAGATGTGGATACAGCCACTGCCCCTGGCTATGAAACTATTTTTGGAGAAATGATCTATATAATAAGTTGAAGAGTGTGTGTGTGTGTGTGTGGGTCTGTTGCATTGCGGGCACACCGTGGCACTCAGAGTCACCAAACTCGGCCACAAGGTACCTCTGGACCTGGTGGTGTGAACCTCGAAGTCGTTTTTGGGAAATTAAAAATTCACTAAGGTTCAATTTGCCTTAATTGATGATCTGTGGGAAAAAAAAATGACGATCGGGGAAACCGAAGACAAACGAACAACACCACACCTGATTTCATTGCTGCCATTGAGTATAGCGGTGCAATATATTGCTCAGTGTCCAGTTTTCATCAGCGACCAGAGATGGTTGCTGATGAACAGAAGACTGCCAGGGGAGCCTCAGAGGGAAACAGCTGATCGCAGGAGCAAGCGACCACACGTGAGCATGCACCTGGCTGAACACGGGAGCGTGCACCCTGCGATTTACCGCTGCAGCATGAACAAATCACTGGCAATATGGTGCACCATGTGTACAAAGCTTGTGAATGCAAACACATTCTAACATTATGGTGGAGGCTTTCAACAATTGGGAATAATTGGGGAAATACATAGACCACACATCACACACACATACACATTGCACACACACACATTGCACACACAATACACCATACACACACACAGCACACTACACACACATATATACATAGCACGCCTCACATACTTACACATTGGACAGATACACACAACATGCACACAAACACATTCTTAACACACCACAAGCAGTACAACACACACCCATATACACTACAACACACCCAAAAATAGTACAACACATAGAAACACACCGAACACACACTTATACCCCTTTTACACCAAAAATCCCGGTTCTGACCCAGCATTTTGAACATGGATCAATACAAGGTCAGATCTGAGATTTGCACCGTTTACACTGTGGTGCCTACCTGCAGTGTAGACTGAGGCGGCGCTTTAAGATGACATCATCTTCAAGCGCTGGGATCGTGATCACCCCTGCAGGGACCATCGATCATCGTTCTGGGGGCAAGCCCAGCACCAAGGTAAGCTGCTGGGCTACTCCCAGCCCCTGTGCACCCGCCCCTCCGCGAGGTGACTGGATGCTGCACACAGGCATCCATTCACCTCCTGCCTGCCTCTGCTGCTGTCTGCAGAGTACAGAATACAGCAGCGGAGGCTGTGTGCAAACCCCGCCCAACCTCCATACTGACCACAGGATGCTGCGGTCCGGAGGTTGGGCTTCCCCCATTGATGTAAACAGGAGCCGGGTCAGATAAATGTGACAGGTAGCAGGTGGGAGGAATGTGACATGTAGTGTGACATAGAGGTGCATGTCCCTGTGTCACCCCACCATCTCTGTCCCTGCATCATCCCGCCATCTCTGTGCCTGTATCACCCCACCATCTCTGTCCATTTGTCACCCCACCATGTTGAATAATGTAAATTTTGCCTCAATCCAGGTGGCATAATGTAAATTTTTGCTCAATCTGTTGCATAAAGTGAATTTTGGCTCTTTCAGTGTGACATAATGTGAATTTTGGATCATTCCGGAAAGCATGATGTGAATTTGGGCTTATACCAGGTGGCATGATGTGTATTTGGGCTCAATCCAGGTGGCAAGATGTAAATTTTGCCTCATTCCATGTTGCATAATGTGAATTTTGGCTCAATTTATGTAGCATAATTTGAATTTTGGCTCTTTCAGTTTGGCATAACATGAATTTTGGCTTAATCCGGGTGGTATAATGTGAATTTTGGCTCATTCCAGGTGAATTTTGTTTGATCATTCTGTGTCGCATAAGGGGAATATTGGCTCTTTATAATGTTTAAGGGGCAAGTGTAAGGGGAATCTACTACTGTTTTGCATAATGTGTATAAGGGGCTTATGGCATGGTACACTACACTCAAGGACATGCTCCCTTTTGAGTGGCGGCACCCTCTTTTTCTGGAGTGTGCACATAACTTCAGCCTTCCATTTCCCATACTTCCACTTCAAAATTTCCACTTCGACCACTGCACACACATATATATACACATATATATACATAGCGCACCTCACACACTTACACAGTGGACAGATACACACAACACACCACACCACACACAGTACACACACCCACATACACTACAACACACACAAAAACAGTACAACACCCAAAAAAATGCATCATAGGTGCTAAATCTCAGGAGTGGATGTGGAATTCATCAACACACACAAGCTATCAAGTCAGGAGTGGTGCGTTTCAATCAACAACACCACCACTCCTGATTTCATTGCTGGCATTGAGTATCAATGCAAAAACATTCTATCATCATGGTGGAGGTTTTAACAAATTACAATCTTTACAGCAATTTTGGAAATAAAAAAAACCCCCAAGGTTTTCCCGGGCAACGCCGGGTCGGTCAGCTCGTATAACATATTTCTGATGGACTGGGTGGAGGCTTTTGCACAAAAAGCGAAAAGTCAAGAGAAGTTTCTTGAGAGCTGGGGAGATTTTCTACAAACTCTTTCACCCCAAGTCCAAGAAAAGATTAAGATCTGTTTTTCTCTAGTTGAATGGAAGGAAAGCAGCGGGGATAGGGATGATTATAAAACAGGAATAGTGTAAGCATTGACAAAGGTCAGATAATTGCGGAGATCGAGAATGGGAAAATGCAATCATACTGTAGAAGGGACTAGAAGCTATCTCGCCATGTCCTGTTTATATGTTTAAACAGGACATGTTCAAACAGTATTCCTGTTTATGAATCCAGGCCTTCTAGGGAATATTGTTAGGAGTAGGACCTACAATAGATAAGTGTGTTTTGGCAATAGTTGTCTCTGTGCTAATCTAAATGTGAATTTGTTTCCTAAATGTTTTGTCTTTTTATAATGTGTTTACGTATAATAAAAATATAAATTGAAAAAAAAGAGTAACTTAAATACACATCTAGGCAAGAGATTGCTTCTAATTACTTAAAGCATCTTGATTATTAGTAATAAAATGTTAGGTCCATCTCGTTAGTCCAGGGTATTAAGTAGCACCTGAAATATAACTTGTATATGATTTATTGGTAGGTGCTGATTGGAATGGTTACTGGTGATCTGTTATTAGGGTTATTTGGCTTTAATGTTTTGGATGGTGATATTGTTATTTCAATATAATTCCACTAGATTAGGTTTTTGCATACAGATGTGTCCTCATACATCATTGCTCATAGCGTGCTTTTTAAGCTCCTTCATCGCGACTATGTAGTTATTCTACAGTACTATTTCTAGCAACCCCGGTGCCTACAGTACTATTTCTACTAACCCCGGTGCCTATTACTAGAGTCATCTTTACAGCAGTGTTGGCCTGGAACAAAGCAATGCACTGGGGACCCTAAACACCCACTCACGGAAACTAATAACGCAAATTATACTATGTGGTGACAGTATATTTGAATAGTTATAATCTGGGGAGTTTTGGTCATGTTTGTTATTGTTATATGGGAACAAGTTGGTTGATCCTTTCCTGCTGCACCTCTCAGTTAATCCCCTGCAAGTAAGGAACAGACATTAATGCAAAAACACAAAAAACAGAGGATGTTATAATGATAAAACACTAATATATATGAGCAATAAAGTCCTATGATAAGACCAGTGGGCCATCTTTACTGTCCTTTCCAGTAGGATTCCCCAACGTGTAAAATTGTAAAGGATGATATATCGGGATGTTCTTAAAATAGCCACACACCAAAGGTCACCCAAGAAAAAGGCTCAATGGCCGATCAGTAAATAATTGGCAATTTTTTTAAATTTTTAATAAAAAAAAAATGGAATTCATAAAAACTCTCTACAGCATAAAGAAGGTGACAAAGTATCCGCAGTCACTATACATCTGAGGTGATGGTACAGATGGGAACAGAGTTGGCATTATGTCCATGCTTAGTGTATGGACATGGCACCTGAAACATACATATTTCATCCTTGAAAGGACTTCTTCAGGGGTAAGATATCAAAAATTCCGATTCAATGTAATTAAAGTACTGGAATTCATTCATAGCAATAATCACAAATAGGAATATTTGTTGGTTGCATGGTCTCAAGATAAATAGAAAAATCAACACACAAAAATGTTAATTCAGATGCAAGGGATAAGTGGTTCCCTATACGGAACCCTCCCAACATTCCCCACAGCCATTTGCGTCACTGGATGGGAAAAGTACAGCTGTCTTCTGTGCTGCTAATCACATATGTAAGTTCATTGTATTGGATCAATGTCAGTGCAATGTGTGGTGGGGTGCACTGGTGAGGTTTAGTACATCCCACTATAAATGTCCTTACTTTCCCCTTTCCCTAGCCTTCCCTGGTTATGTCTTCGCTGGCTCAACTATTTTTTTTTTCTTTTATTGTTATGTATAATGTTTATTGTATTTTATCTACTGGGACTCACAGTATTATAACCTTTATTGTAAATGTCCTTAATAATGATTTAAAATAGATATGCTCATTAGATCCAGCAGAACATAATGACATCAACTCATTAGAGTGTAGAATAAATGAGCTACATACTAAATTGGATTATATACCTGGCGGCTTTCATACCACTAAGGATTTATTCCCAGACCTACAGAAATAATATTAATACATCTGTCCTGGGCCACAAGCAGTGAGTGCACCAATACTGCAGCAGGTATGATTACACACATTGCTTTATGCCATATGCCGTACATACAGCGTTACCATCACTACTGGGTCATTCATTAGTTACTCATCAGTTAGACACTGTTTTGTTATATACAATTAGTAAATAGCAATTTCTGCTGGAAAGTAGACAAAGAGATGGAGACGAATCTGATCAGATATGGTGGGAATCATAAGGCATTAGAGCATTTTAAGCATATTGGAAAACATTTTAAAATAGTTTCCCTGCTGCTCCATTTTCTAATTAATGTGGAATGTTCTATATTTTTTTCTCTGTTCTAATTCTGGACCCTGCACATTTTCCAATATTTTTGTTTTAGATACAGGTATATTTAGAATACAGTCACCTACTGTGTTCACTGCCCAATTCTCGTATAGAGTAATATCAATCTACAGGAATTGTTCCTGATTTGTCATGTATATGCCAAACTCGCATCAAAGGAATATTGTATCCCAATGCTGACACCTACAGGGCTGACAATCATGCATGGTAACATACTGTAGGATTTGTGGTTTTGATCTTATGTCAAGGCAATACGAAGAACAAAAGATATTGTGGTCAGAAATCCCTTACTGATAGCAACATCTGAGATATGACTTACATACGTGTGGTCATGTTAAGCTTCAGTGTGACATCTCTGAATCTCTGAGTTAATACCTGATTTCACGGCCGTAAATTGGCACTGTGGCTGGTTATTGATACTGTACGCTGGGCATGCATACAGCCCATAATATGCATGAGCGAGGCCACCCTGCAATGAAAGTCTGCAACTTTTTCTGATCGCTGGCCATACACAAGGTGATTGACAGGAAGTAGGTGTCTGGGGGTGGAAACCAGCTGCATAGTGGAAGTGCTAAAAAAATGCAGGTGTGCCTGAGCATTGTAGGGAAGGGTGTGTGACATCGGCAACAGGCCCAGTCTCTGGCTACTCTAAGTTTGTGATGACTTGTGCTCAGTGGAAAAATCATTTCTCAGACTCTTACGATGGGTTTTGGACATAGCTTTGCAGCCGTACACATCCATTCACACATAATATATATATATATATATATATATATATATATATATATATATATATATATTTGATAGTGTAGGATTCGATAAACTTAGATTATATTTGTTCCTAACAAATACCCATGCCCATTGCCCTGTGCTACACACTGGATTAGAGGAAAAGAATATTTGAATTTAAAAACTAATATCACAATTAATTTTATTTCTTTCCAGCATCCTGTCTAGGTTCTATGCCCCCCACCCCCACCCCCCAACATGCACCACCAGCCTCTATCACTATCCTCAGTACACTACAGCTAGTTAAAGACTATTCGATTTTTTTGTCGTCTCATCAAATGCAGCAATTTTTCAGCAAGTGGAAAGGCCTGATATCAGCAGCAATCAATAAGCTACTTGTTTCATACACACCTTACCAATATCTGACACACCTCACTGATCTTGCATATGCGAATCTTGCAAAAAATGATGATGACCAACTTGGTAAATAAATGTAGTGGGTGACATTTAATAGAATGCGATTTTTAGTCATTTTTAAATTCGTCCATTATCGCACTTTTTAAAATCGCATTTTTTGCTGCGAATTCGCATATTTAATGAGGTGCGGGTAAAAAATTGGGTACTTGTGTAATATCTGGGTGCCCGATTTTTTCATTGTATTGCATCGCATCGCATCGCATGCAATATAGTGGCATACAATTAATGCGATGCGATTTTTCATTATAAAGACCCGATTTTTAATTGTATAGTCACCCATGGGTGATTTCATACCCCCACTATCCAACTACGCATGGAGTTGATTTTATATAGTGTGACATTCTACCTCTGCTTTTTTTTTATTTCTTGCCCCCTTTTCTAAAGACTACTATGCTTCTTTCACATCAAAAAGTTAAGATTGCAGTCATTTCATCTGCTGAGACCTCACTGATTGTGCCCCAGTATTTGAATCAATCATACCATAAAGCTCTTTCCTTCTTAGTAACATAGAGTAGACTTTGACAGACGATAAGAACTACTTGGCCCATCTAGCCCGACCATGTGCACACGGGATGATAGTTATTAGGAGACATGCAACCTATCAGTATATTGTTTTGGAGTGTGGAAGGAAACCAGATTAACCTTTCACAAGTAAATGGAGAATATTAAAACTCCATGCAGTTAGGGCCAGGGCGGGATTTGAAAGCAAAGACCTCAATATTGTGAGGCAGTAATGCTAACCACTACACCATCTATAACGCCTATAAGCCAAGACTTTACATCTCTCAGTCCCTCTATAGGACCATACACACTAGGCGATTTTTGAGTAGCTCACTTTTCCCATTTTGGGCTACTTTGAGTTCACCTAGTGTGTATGGGCAGGTGATGAGTGGTGGGCGCTGATGCACACTCCTGCATCATCACCGGCAGCTAATATCTGTCGCATGGTGTTACAGGATGAGTAAACCACTTTCCAGTGTATTGTGGAAAATGGTTCACCCCCTTTCCCCCAGGCCAGCGATTTTCATACATCGTTCATGGGCAAAAATGGCCGCTGAGTATGGACATTTTGTCTACTCTATTGGAGAATCTCCCTCCTAACGTACAATAGAAACCTGCTGCTATGGACCATCGGAGATCACAGTAAACTTTTGAAAAAAAATGTTTATATTGTCTAGAAAATGTGCTATATTAATAAACAAAATAAGTTTCGGTACTTGTGTATTTTGGCGGCGCCCATCGCATCGCATACCATAATGCATACGATGGTATGCGATGCGACGCGATATCGTACGATAGTGCACGATGGCATACAATTTTGAAATTGTATGCCATTGTACATGGCATACGATGCCATACGATGCAATGCGATGCGATTAAACATTGTATAAGCACCCTAATGGGTGCTTATACAATGTAAATCACCCAAATGGGTGCTTACAATGTTAAATGCACCCCCACACCACCCCCCCACTATAAACGGGAACCCGAAGCGTGGCGAGCGCAGCGAGCCCGCGAGGGGCGGCGGTACGCGTCCTACGACCTTTTCATACCCCCACTATCCACGTCGGTGTGGAGTTGAGAATAGAATAGTGTGGCAAGCGCAGCGAGCCACCGAGCCCGAAGCGTGGCGAGCGCAGCGAGCCCCGTGAGGGGACGCGGATACCTGTGAAGCCCGCGAAGGGACGCATTTACCTGTGAAGGTATCCGTGTCCCCTCGCGGGGCTCGCTGCGCTCGCCACGCTTCGGGCTCGGTGGCTCGCTGCGCTCGCCACACTATTCTATAATCAACTCCACGCCGACGTGGATAGTGGGGGTATGAAAAGGTCGTAGGACGCGTACCGCCGCCCCACGCGGGCTCGCTGCGCTTGCCACGCTTCGGGTTCACGTTTATAGTGGGGGGTGGCGTGGGGGTGCATTTAACATTGTAAGCACCCATTAGGGTGCTCAAAAGCACCCTTTAGGGTGCTTATACGATTTTTAATCATATAGGGGGTCAAAATCGCGTCGCATCGCATCGTATGCCATCGGGTGCATGGCATGCGATGCGATGCGATCCATTCATCGTACGACGGACATCGGGGGCGCCGCCAAAATACACAAGTACCTAAGTTTCTGCACTAATACATGGAAATTTCATAGAATTCCACCATAAAATAGCCAACATGTTAAATAGGTTGTGAAAATTATTGTTCGTTACAATAATAAAACTGTGTTTAATGTTATTGAAATTTACACAGAATATATTAAATTCCATCATTGCAGCTATGAATAATAATTAGACTGTAGCTGTGATACAGAAACAATTTTACCTTATTTTCAAGCATTCCAGAGAAATTCTAAGCAAATGGAACAAGTCAACAAAACCAAGATTACATATTTTATTATTAATGGTATTTCAGATGCCCCAGAGTTGCAGGTTCCAATCTTTCTTCTTGTCCTACTGATTTATCTCACCACTCTTGCATTTAACATGACCATTCTTCTACTGGTCTGCCTGGATCCCCGTCTCCACACTCCCATGTACTTTTTCCTGAATAATTTGTCTATCATGGATATCTGTTGTTCCACAATAAGTCTCCATAAAGTTCTTATTTCATTTATATCAGGAGATAAAACCATTTCATTTTTTAGCTGCTTTACACAAGGTTTTTGTTTTATATCATTCACTTGTGATGAGCTATTAATTCTGACAGCTATGAGCTATGATCGCTATGTAGCCATCTGCAACCCTTTGCGTTACCATGCGGTTATGAACTATAAGTTGTGCTCTCTTATGGCCTGTGTCTGTTGGGTTTTGGGATTTATGGATATCCTGCCATGTCTTTTGGATGTATTATCTTATACTTGCTACACATCAATGGAAATCAATCATTACTTTTGTGACATTCTGCCGATAATTAAACTTTCTTGCAATGACACCACAGCTATTCAACTTTACATAATTATCGAAGGAGTTTTAATTGCTACTTTTACCCCATTATTGCTGACTATTATTTCATACATTTTTATAATTGGCACCATACTGAGGATCCAATCAGATACAGGAAGACGTAAGGCCTTTTACACATGTTCCTCACATCTGACGGTCGTTACCCTTCTTTATGCCACTCTGTCTTTCCAGTATTTTCGTCCAACCGCCCTTATCTCTTTGGGCTCCAATAAGCTTTCCTCCTTGTTTAACACAGCTGTTGTCCCCTTATTGAACCCCGTAATTTACAGCTTGAAAAATAAAGATGTAATTTCAGCATACAAACGGTATTTACATTGTTTTAAAACAAAATGATAAAATTAGAAATTGGAGAAAAATATTTGGCTATAAACATGTGTTGTCTGATTGAAATAAATGGAGTAAGAAGTGCCATCGTACATCTCCTCTCACCACTTGAATAACTGGCCTTTTAATGGCCACCTCTGACTTCCAGGGTTCCCTCTCCTTCTGTTGCTAACCTCCATCAGATTCCACATAGAGATGTTTCTCTATGTTTAGAATAAAGTGGAAGCATCAACGCATTAAGTGCCTTCACTTAAAAACACTATTAAGGGGTTCCACACTGAAAAAAATCAGCCCTGGAACAAATTGGATGACCTACAAAATAGGTCATGTCGTAGTAATATCCACCTTGTGGGATTACCTGAGTGTGTTACTGTTAAAGGTCCAGATCTGACTCATGTTTTACAAAACATTCTTCCAGCAATTCTGAAAATTTAAGAGGAATGTAATGGCTTGATCATTGAATGGGTTCATAGGGTCGTTCCATGCTTCTGATCATACAATATGCCGGTGATACTGTTTTCTCTGCATAAAGTGGCTTTCTGCCTCCAGAAATATTAAAACCCTCACCTGGAAAAGTCCATAAGCCAGTGGTTCCCAAACTTTTTTGATTTACGGCGCCCTGGGATATCAGGATTGTTTTCACAGCACCACATGGCCAAGAGTTTCTTATTTAAAAATATATTTTAAAAAATATTAAATTAATTAAAATGAGTTTATATGTCACTATTAGGATCTGTTATGTGGTGATGGGCAGGCTTCACTTCTGTTTATCCAATATTTTATGATTGACAGCCTCAATTACTGTTTTTAGCTATTAAATTTATGATAAATTTATGATAAATAATTTGAATTGGTCCTTGACCACCAACCTAATGCACCCCTGCAAGTGTCCTGAGACACCCCAGGGTGCCACGGCACACAATTTGGGAACCACTGCCACATACCTCCCAACATGACCCTCTCCAAGAGGGACACATTGCTCTGCTCCTGCACTTCCCTCTTAATGTATGATTACCATCTGATGTTGATGAGATCTTCTAAAATCTTTCCAGGCAGTGGTGGATGGTACAGGTACATTAACTATCCTGATAGATTTAATTAACAATTGAGAATGTTCATTAAGGGCATAATAGGAATGAGTGGGGGCTTATATGTAGCATATTCATATGCATGTGATTGGTTATATCTGTTTTTATATCCATCATTAATTTTAACTATTAAATATTTGTAATAGTCAATCCATTCTATTTTTTCATGTTTTAGTAGTATTTTTATTTTAATCATAACATGTTTATCGCTACGTGTGTATGGGCGATCTAGCAAGCCATGTGTGCTGATCGATCTACAGTAACTAGCCTAGTTTACTCAGTACTCCAAGGCTCATACACATACTGTAGTCTGGATACTAAGATGATTGAATGGATAAAAGCTTGGTTGCAGGATAGAAAACGGAGGGTTGTAGTAAGTGAGTGCATTCACAGTAGTGTAATGTTTCCAGTTGAAAACCCCAGGGATCTGTACTTGGACCAGTGCTTTTGAATATATTTATTGGTGACATTGCAAATGGTACTGATAGGGAAGCATGTCTTTTGCAGATGAGAAAAAGGTATGCAACATGTTAGACACAACAAGAGAGGTAAAACAAATAGTTGATGTTCTAGGTAGATCAGAGGAATGGTCAAGAGCATGGCAACTACAGTTTAATGCCAAAAAAATGCACTTGGGTTTCAAAATACCAAAGGCTAAATATAGTATTTCAGATGGCTTAAAGGCAGTTAATCAATGTAACAAAGCAATGAAGAAGGCAAGTCAGATTCTTGGTTGCATAGTTTATTATTTATTTATTAACAGTTTCTTATATAGTGCATACATATTCCGCAGCGCTTTACAGAGAATATATGAACATTCACATCAGTCCCTGCCCCAGTGGAGCTTGCAATGTATATCCCCTACCACATGTACACGCACACATAGACATTCTAGGGTTAATTTTGTTGGGAGCCAATTAGCCTACCAGTATATTTTTGGATTGTGGGAGGGAACCGGAGTACCCGGAGGAAACCCACGTGAGTACAGGGAGAATATACAAACTCCGCACAGTTAGAGCCATGGTGGGGATCAAACCTATGACCTCAGCGCTGTGAGGCAGTAATGCTAACCATTACACCATCCGTACATAGTTACATAGGAGTTAAGGCTGGATAAAGACTTGTGTCCATCGATTTCAACCTTGGTTACCGTGAAGGATCTTTTAGTTTCATTCCTTAATAAACGTAGTATATTCTGATATCTTTAAAGACAGATTGTGATTATTGTTTGTACCCCTGGATGTTTTTAGCCAATAGATGTTTGTACAACCTTATTTTAAATGTATTTATTTTGTCCACCGACCACCTCTCCAGGAAGTACCACAATTTAACTGACCTGACCGTACAAAATAATTTAATTCTAAGGGAACAAAATCTCTTTCCTCTAATCTAAACTAATACTCACATGTCCTAGAGTCATAAAAAAGGGCACCTGATAGTTCCTTATATTGGTCCCTGATATATTTGTACATGTTAAGCATGTCCCTCCATTAAATGTCTCTTTTCTAGCATAAACAATCACAATTTGTTCAATATGTCTTCATAGCTTAAATTCTGCTTGCCCTTTAGTATCTTTGTTGTTTTTCTTTGGACTTTTTCCAGTTCTATTATGTCTTTTTTATAGTGCAGGGCCCAAAATTGTACTCCATATTCTAGATGTAGTCTAACCAATGCTTTGTATAGTGGCATAATTACAATTGAGCCCCAAGTCCCATACCCCTTCTTATACATTCTAGTATCCTGTTGGCCTTATTTGTTGCTATATGACATTAAGCAATACACCCCAGATTGTTATCAATTTGGACTCCTAGATCCTTTTCAAGTTCTGAAGTACCTAGTGCTACCCAGCTTAGGTTATAACTAGCACACTGGTTATGTCTCCCAAGATGCATAACCTTGCATTTATCCATATTGAACATCATTTTCCATTTTTTGCCCCCTCATCTAGGTTTATTAAGATCGCTCTGAAGCATGGCGACACCATACTTGATACTGCACCATTTACAACCACTTTCTTTTCTCTATTACGTAGCAAGATCCCTTCCCATCTACAATTTTTTACCCCTAATCTCAGATCCTCCATTTTATTTATCAACCTCTTTTCCTGCACTGTATCAAAAGCCTTAGCAAAATCCAGGAAGACCACATCTACAGCATTTCCATTATCTAGGTTGTTGCTGACATCCTCAAAGCCTAATAAATTTATTTGGCACAAGCAATTTTTCACAAACCCATGTTGATTAATACTGATTAAACTATGAAGCTCTAAGTATTTTTGATACCATCCCTTAAAAATCCCTAAAATAATCCTTTAAAGGTCTATAATTAGCTGGGCCATCCCTTTTTCCTTTTTTGAATATTGGTACTAACACTGCTATTCTCCAGTCTGTCGGTACCTTACCAGATGAAAATAAGTTCTCAAAAATTTAATACAGAGGGGTTTCTAATTCCTTCCTTAATTCCATTACAACCCTAGGATGAATCCCGTCTGGACCTGGGGATTTGTTTATTTTGATTTTGCTGAACTTCAATTTGATCTCATCTGTCATGAAAACAATATTAAAATATAGCTAACGTGTCCCATTTGTGGTACCTGTATGCTCCACTATCTGCTCTTCCCTAGTAAACACTGATGAGAAAAACATATTTAACAGTTCTGCTTTTTCCTTTATCCTCAGTAAGGCTTTTACCATTGATATTGATATTGGTTAATGGGCCTATGTTCTTTTTTGTTATTTGTTTACTATTTATCTATTTGAAAAACTTCTTGGTATTGGTTTTGCTCTCATCGCGATTGCGCTCTTCATTTTCCATTTTTGATACTTTGATTACCCCTTTACAAATGTTATTTAATTATTTGTACTTACTGAACGCTTCCTCATTCACATTATCCTTGTAAAATTGAAATGCTCGTGTCTTCTTGTTTATTGCTGTCCTTACCTTTTTGTCCAAACATGGTGGCTTTTTCTTATTGATTTTACCCTTATTACCTTTGGGATATATTTACTGGTTAGAGATTCAAGCACATTTTTTTAGGTTTTCCCACATTTACTCCGCATTCCTCCCCTCAAATAGCACTTTCTACGTTTGCTTTCCTAAGATGTAATATTTTAGCTGGTCCCATATGTTGTTGTATACAGAAGTTGATTTCCAGTGAGACCATGTTGTGGTCACTGTTTCCCAGATGTTCTATTACTTTGGTATTTGAAACTAAATCTATACTGTTTATTAATACTAAATCCAATAATGCCCCATTACGAGTAGGTGTTTTAACCGATTGTGTAATAAACTGATCCTTGAGTAAATTTAGGAACCAACTTGCTGACTTACTTGACTCATTTGTCCAGTCGATGTCTGGAAAATTAAACTCCCCCATAATTAATACCTACCTCTGATCTGCCATTTTTTTATTTGGTCTAAAAGTAGTGACTAATATGGATATGTGTGGCTGTGTGTATATAGCCATGTGTGTATATATGTGTGTGTGGGAGTACTATGGCTTCAGAACACTTATACCATCCTGTGGCAAAATGTTCCTTTGCACGAACACTTAATAATAGGAAAACAAGATCATAACTTTGATAAACTTTTCAGCCAAGCATTTCACTCTAATCCTACTTTCTTGTACCCAAACACTACTGGTAATCTAGTTAGCAAATCCCCCTTCTATTCCCCGGGCGACCCCCTTCTTACCTGTACACAGGGGTGGTAATGTCTTATTAGTTATGTGACTTCTCATTTTAGCTGTTGGTGGTACTGACCACTTTGGGGTAATATCCTGCACAGGACAAAAAAGGGGTTACCGGTAAACAATTATAGAACCAACTTAAAAGACGATGTAATTAATAAAGTATAACAATAGTGTGTTGTTGGAGGTGCCCCCAGGAATCAAGTATCAATATACTTAGAAATAGAGAGACGGTGATCCACAAGACGTGGACAACCGTTCGCAGAAAGGATTCCTTTTTGGAGGCACACTTTTGAAATAGCTAATGAAATGTATAATGATTATGTTAAAACTTAACTTTTAATTCCAAATAGTCTAAGATAGTTATAACTCCTATAGAAAAATAGAGAACATGATTAGCCTTTAGATGGCAACAAAGAGTTATTCTTAAAAATTAATCTTACTTAAGTGAACAAAGAGTAATATATATTGCCACTGACACACAATATCTAATATAGTGGCAGTAAGTGGTGTTATTCAAGAAACATATATAACATTGGTATGTATTTATAATTTATGGTCCTTAGATAGGACAGCTGATGACACATCCAGAGAGAAGTGACAAATTTGTATAACTCATAATGAATAAGATACGTTACACTTATGTATGAAAAAAAAATATATGTATAATACAGATAGTCACAACAACACCCGTAAATGGTAATTAGCCGTTAATTACAGAAAATATCTGAAACGTAGGTATCCTGGAGGGGATGGGAAGAGCACGAGTACAGTGTGTTGGAATCCTCTTTCTGCTGCCAGCCGTCTTCATAAATATATGAGCGGACGGGTGGTGAGAGAAGAGATTGATACACTGATAGAAAAATAGCAAGATGTAGCGAGGACACTTCTGCAAGTGGTGTTAGGTCAGCCCTGATAACTGAGTATTGCAGGGCCAAAATTCGCCACCAGAAAGTCTCTCTTACATGGAAGAAACACAAGGGAGAGAGAGTTGGCAGTAAGTGATGAATCTGAAAACGTGTGTAATGTTAATAATCACTGTGATTTGATTAAGCATCAAACTAAAGAAAAGTGTGCATACTGTGATTGGATTTTCTGGTCATTAATGAACACTTATAGGGATGATGAATAGCTGCGTTTATATAAATCACAGGATTGGCTGGTACATTACACAAAAACCTGCACATGTGGTTGATATGTCTGGTGAACACATGCACTACTGGTAATTAATATCAATTGTGTATTGGCACATAATCATAATATTGTCACACCTGACAGAGGAAAATTCTATATTGTGGGTTGCACATAGGTGACTAGCACCAAACATATATCTGCCAATGTAACAATTCTACATATACACAATCTAAATGGGTCTATGGGTATAGATGTGATTAAACAAATAGGTAGCCAAGAGTGGGAGGGTAAAGAAAAACACAGTACTAATTGCCGGGGTGGATCACTGAAAACCCGTCTTCAGTGAGCGGACGGGAAATATGAGTGACTGAGTCGGCGTGCTGCTGGAGAAAAGGTAAGGAGAAAGGTGCGGGGACAGCGCTGTATGTGGTGTTAGGTCTGTCCTGATACCTTAGGTAGCGCAGGACAGAGATGCGCCGCCAGCGTGTCACACTCACCCGGAGAAGGAAGCCGGGACCAGACGGAACCTGCGGCGGCTACGGGAGGCTGGAGCTGTGTTCAAGGCTGGCAGTTCCCCATGCGACCAGGGAGCTGCTATAGCCTATACAGCGTCAGAACGCGTTTCACCAAGTGGGCTTGATCACCTGAAGCCTAACGTGGTGTGCGCGATGCCAGGTATATATGTGCAGCTGATTGGATATCAGCTGCAGCTGGGACTGATTGACGGTCTTAGCTGTTTTTTACCACGTGAGTTGAGACAGAATGTATTAATAGTATATGGGGACATTTAATGATACACAAAAGAATTGATCTGCAAGGTTATACTGATTGTAGGTTTAATATGAACTAATAGAATGTTGTAAGTTTGGTATAAGTAAATAAAGAAGGTGGCACGGTTGATGAAATAAAATTGTAAAAATAGAGATAAAAATATAGATAAAAATAAATGCTGTATGAAATGTAATGTGCGGACATATGATAATTATGTAGTAAATTGGCGCTATCAAATAACTTGAAAATGGTATGAATGGAAACCTTATAAAATTGGGAAAAGAGCTGTTCTATTATTTGATGAATAATGTTAGGTCAGAAAAGTGAATACATAAAAAAAGTGTACAAAAGTTACAGAAACAAAATTGAATTTATACATATACGCGAGAATATAAGAAATATATGAGTGACAAATATATAAGAATATATATCACCAAATAGACTATTTATAATATCATATAGTTAAATCTGAAAATACATATAAAAATAAAAGTAAATGTAAAAATAAAAATAAAAATAATAGTGAAATAAAACTTTTATGCAAAAATGATTTTATAAAGAATATATAAAAAATGCAAAAATGAAAAAATATATATAAGATAGATGAAAAATAAATAAAAATTAAAAAAATATATATCACAAACAATTAATTTGCGTGCTTGTATGCTGATAATTAATATCCTTGTTATATTCTGTTATTATTATCACAAAGTAGGATTTGTGCCAGTATTGTAAAACTGGCGATATCTCATGAAGAGTAAGTGTTAGTGAAAAAATGAAGAGAGAGAGCCCCGAAGAAGTGGGTGAGGGTGAAATAAGATAAATTGGATAAATGGTGCACAGCAGAAGTGCTGGGTATAACTGCCAGTGATGGAGTGCGTGAGCAGTACCCAGGAGGAATACTGGAAAATAGCGATATTGAGGAGGACCAATATGTGAAGTAAAAGGTGCTAGGAGAGGAAAAGTACATGTGTAATACATTTTGAGATTTGGTGAGTGTTGTATATAGTGGACAAAATATGTTATTGCAAATAAAGTAAAGAGAGAGCCTTTGACTGTAAGTGCGTTAAATAAGATTGAGTACTGAGTAAAAATGGTTATTGAACAAAGTGTACTAACAAAGTTGGCAAATAACTAAACGTGAAATAAAAAAGTGAAAGCAACAAAAACCCAAACTAATAGTGAATGGTGAAGAGAGCCAAATATAGGTGTAAAAAAATGTAATGAAAGTATAAAAAGCTGATAACTGGATAGGTATGTAGTCTATGTGGGAATGTAATGTAAAATAAATAAGTAGTGTAAATATAGTATATTAAATTAAAATATGGAGTCATAAGAAAAAGTGAAAGAAACGATATTGTGTATGAATTGGTTTTATTTCGGGTCCGCATGCGTATGATGTCTTATATTAGTGTTAGTAGATAAATACTGGTCATGGGGTAGATGAAATTGAGGAATTGAGCATCGGCACTAAGGAAAAAACAAAGATTGGGAAGAAGGATAGCTAGATTCTGATAATAATAATTTATAAGAATTTATAGATTTGAAAAACCCCTATAAGATTGACCATAAGTGCAAATGGAGATCATGTTGATTTTAAAACACGGAGTGGGGGAAGGTGAAGGGTAATTAGTTATACCAAAATATAATGAGTTAAACAAGTCAGTTTGCGTTCCTTTATGTAGTTCTTTCAAACTTCAAACAAACACACTATAATTTATGTGCTCATTAAGGCCGTTGGGGGCAAGAGTGCCAAGATAGAAAGTCCACTGGCTTTCCTTTTTGAGAAGTTCCCTCATGGTGTCTCCACCTCGTATCCCCAAATATACTTTTTCCAAGCAGAAAACACTTATTTGATGATGTTGTCTGTCGTTTCGGTGCTGATAAAAATGCCTGGCAACTGTGGTAATCTGTTTAAGGTTGGCCAGATCTTTGGATGCATTTCTTATGGTCCCTAAATGCTCCAGGATCCTGTTTTTAAGCATCCTTGTAGTGATGCCTATGTATCTCTTCCCACAGGAGCAGGTGATACAGTACACCACGTTTGTGGTTGTACAGTTAAAGTAGTCCTTTATGTGGTGTAGTTTACCATATTTGTCCGGGACTGATGTCATTGGTGTAATGAGATTGCAAATTTTACAAGTACCGCATGGGAATGTGCCTCGGCATACTGGATCCTTTTTTGGTCTTGGAACAAAATGACTTTTGACTAAAGCATCCTTGAGATTGGGAGATCTCCTCCAACTCATGGATACTGATTCACCGAGATGGGGTCCGACTTGAGAACATGCCAGTGTTTTTGAATGGAGTTTCTCATCTCTCTCCAGTTACTGCAAAAATCACCAACGAATCTTGGAGCATTATCTACGTGTTTGGTTTTTGTTTCAAACACCAGTTTATCCCTGTCCAGTGCCATTATGGCTGACTTGGATTTCTTGATAAGACGGCCACTGTAACCTCGTGCTTTTAATCGTTGTGACAGTTCCAAGCTTTGTTTAGTGTATTCCTCTTAACTCGTGTTCATATGTAAATCTCAGATTCAATTGGTTATTGTTCAAGCGTTTCATGAACTGGGTGAGTTCTTGTTCTGTACCATCCCAGATGATCATGACGTCATCAATATACCTCAGCCATACAATGACCTTCTGAGTTAGGATGTCCTCGTCATCTTTGAAAACATGTTCCCGCTCCCACCATCCAAAAAAGAGGTTAGCATATGTGGGCGCACAGGCCGCCCCCATAGCCGTCCCCCTCACCTGGAGTTAGAAGCGGTCATTGAAAACAAAATAGTTGTGATGTAATATGAACTGCAGCAGTTTAAGAATGAATTTCTGAAAATCCCCCATTCCTTCCATGTCCAAGAAATATTTGGTTGCTTGAAGACCAAGAGAGTGTCCTATTGATGTATATAAGGACTCAACATCCATACTGACCAACAGTTGGTGTTTTTCCAGCTTAATGTCGTGTAGTCTCCTTAATACGTCAGTTGTGTCTTTGACGTATGAGGGGAGATCTATTACGTGTGGTCTGAGATGGACGTCGATAAACACACTGGCATTCTCCGTTAGGCTGTCACATCCTGACACAATAGGTCTGCCCGGAGGTACAGATACATTTTTATGTACTTTAGGCAGTAAATATAATGTCGGAATTTTAGGGTTTTCTGTTCGTAAGAAAGAATGTTCTGCCTTCAAGATGGTTCCATTGGCAAATGCTTGGTCAATGATTTTATGGTATAGCTCAACATAGTTGGGAGTGGGATTCAGTAGGAGAGTCCGGTAGCATTTGGTGTCATTCAGCTGTTTTAGGGCTTCCTTAATGTACATGTCCTGTGGCCACAGGACTATGTTACCACCCTTATCAGATGGTTTGATAACCAAATTGGTCCAACTCTGAATTTCCTGAATGGCTTTCTTTTCCCCTGTAGAGAGATTGCTATTACCACTCCATCTTTTGCGGCGATCATAGATGTTATCCATTTCTTTAGACACAAGGTTCATGAAAACTTTGATCTCGGGACTTATTTGTTCAGAAGGTGTAAACGTAGAGCACTTTTTGCAGTATGGTCTTTTGGGGGGTCCAGAGGCTTGATAAGTGATACCTTCATCTGCTAATTCTTCAAGAGTAGAGATTGCTTGCAGTTCTTGCGTATTCCAGGGTGGATCATTACACGAGAGATCTGGTTGTTCCAGTTGATCCGACGTTGTATCTCCATTAGTGTGAAAGAATTTCTTTAAAAGGAGTTTGCGTCCGAATAATCTGAGGTCACGTTCCCATCCAAAACGATTAAAAGGTTTGGACGGTGAAAATGACAGGCCTTTGCTTAGTACATCACATTGTTCTGTGGTGAGAATACGATCAGAGAGGTTAATGATGTTAAGAGGATTAGTATTGGTAGTTACAGCGGGTATCTCCGAGTTTGGTAGCGTCTTGGGGATGTAGATTCCCATATCCGCCTTGCTCTTCCTCTTTTTGCCTCTCCTCGTCTTTCTTTTGGTTGTCTTGATTGTCGGCTTTCCTCTAAAAAAGAGGACTGTCGTTCAGCCATTTTGCCACGATAGTTGGTGTTAGGTCTTGTACTGATGTCAGCGATTTCGTCGTTATCGGATGATTCAATATCGGATGAACTGTAATGATCTGGTCTGTTAGTTCCAGTATTGTTCCGGTTTGTTATTCTCCACTTGTAAATATTGCCTGAATCAAAATCCCTCTTGTCCCTTCCAAACTTGGATTTCTTACGTTCAATGATGGTTAATTCGTAGGTATCAAGTTTTTGTTTGATGGTTTCAAAGGCTTTTTGGAAGCTGTTATCCTGTTCCCAAGTTTCTAATTTTTTGCCTAAGCTGGTGATCTCTTTCTCGCATTCGTCCAAGACAAGATTATTGTGTTTAATGAGAATCCCGATAAGATCCAGGGCGAAACGCGTTCTGACGCTGTATAGGCTATAGCAGCTCCCTGGTCGCATGGGGAACTGCCAGCCTTGAACACAGCTCCAGCCTCCCGTAGCCGCCGCAGGTTCCGTCTGGTCCTGGATTCCTTCTCCGGGTGAGTGTGACATGCTGGCGGTGCATCTCTGTCCTGCGCTACCCAAGGTATCAGGACAGACCTAACACCACATACAGCACTGTCCCCGCACCTTTCTCCTTACCTTTTCTCCAGCAGCACGCCGACTCAGTCACTCATATCTCCCGTCCGCTCACTGAAGACGGGTTTTCAGTGATCTACCCCGGCAATTAGTACTGTGTTTTTCTTTACCCTCCCACTCTTGGCTACCTATTTGTTTAATCACATCTATACCCATAGACCCATTTAGATTGTGTATATGTAGAATTGTTACATTGGCAGATATATGTTTGGTGCTAGTCACCTATGTGCAACCCACAATATAGAATTTTCCTCTGTCAGGTGTGACAATAATATGATTATGTGCCAATACACAATTGATATTAATTACCAGTAATGCATGTGTTCACCAGACATATCAACCACATGTGCAGGTTTTTTTGTAATGTACCAGCCAATCCTGTGATTTATATAAACGCAGCTATTCATCATCCCTATAAGTGTTCATTAATGACCAGAAAATCCAATCACAGTATGCACACTTTTCTTTAGTTTGATGCTTAATCAAATCACAGTGATTATTAACATTACACACGTTTTCAGATTCATCACTTACTGCCAACTCTCTCTCCCTTGTGTTTCTTCCATGTAAGAGAGACTTTCTGGTGGCGAATTTTGGCCCTGCAATGCGTAGTTATCAGGGCTGAACTAACACCACTTACAGAAGTGTCCTCGCTACATCTTGCTATTTTTCTATCAGTGTATCAATCTCTTCTCTCACCACCCGTCCGCTCATATATTTATGAAGACGGCTGGCAGCAGAAAGAGTTGATTCCAACACACTGTACTCGCGCTCTTCCCATCCCCTCCAGGATACCTGCGGTATTTTACATTTTAGATATTTTCTGTAATTAACGGCTAATTACCATTTACGGGTGTTGTTGTGACTATCTGTATTATACATATATTTTTTTTTTCATACATAAGTGTAACGTATCTTATTCATTATGAGTTATACAGATTTGTCACTTCTCTCTGGATGTGTCATCAGCTGTCCTATCTAAGGACCATAAATTATAAATACATACCAATGTTATATATGTTTCTTGAATAACACCACTTACTGCCACTATATTAGATATTGTGTGTCAGTGGCAATATATATTACTCTTTGTTCACTTAAGTAAGATTCATTTTTAAGAATAACTCTTTGTTGCCATCTAAAGGCCAATCATGTTTTCTATTTTTCTATAAGAGTTATAACTATCTTAGACTATTTGGAATTAAAAGTTAAGTTTTAACATAATCATTATACATTTCATTAGCTATTTCAAAAGTGTGCCTCCAAAAAGGAATCCTTTCTGCGAACGGTTGTCCACGTCTTGTGGATCACCGTCTCTCTATTTCTAAGGGTACTGACCACTTGGCAACCAGCCCCTGCAGGTGGCTTTATAGTTCCAGATAAAATCCGTTAACATACTTGATATCTTGTCCATTGGTGGCACTACTTGGTGGTACAGTATGTATCTGGTCAGAAAAAGAACTAAAGCTCATAGCGTCCAAACAAAGGGGGTTATTCTAGTTCACTCTTTCTGACAAAATCCTTCTTAGATGGACAAAACCATGTGCACTGCAGGTGGGGCAGATGTAACATGTGCAGAGATAAATAGATTTGGGTGGGGTTTTACTTCAAAGTGAGATCTATACTGCAGTGTAAAAATAAAGCAGCCAGTGTTTACCCTGCACAGAAACAAAATAACTCACCCAAATCTAATTCTCTCTGCACATTTTACATCTGCCCCCCTGCAGTGTACATGGTTTTGTCCATCTAAGAAGTATTTTGTCAGAAAGAGTGAACTAGAATAAGGCCCAAAGTGACAGGGCAAACATGTATTCCAGCAAGGTGTTGTGTTCCAGAGTAGCCAGAAGCCAACCACTTTCCAGGTTAGCAAAAGTTACTCAGTCTGTGTAGTGATCTAACTCAATATGCAGCTTTTTGTGGTAGTGTAACTCAGTATTCAGCTTATTGTGGCAGTGTAACTCATTATGCAGCTTCTTGTGGCAGTGTAACTCAGTATGCAGCTTCTTGTGGCAGTGTAACTCAGTATGCAGATTCTTGTGGCAGTGTAACACAGTATGCAGCTTCTTGTGGCAGTGTAACTCAGTATGCAGCTTCCTGTGGCAGTATAACTCAGTATGCAGCTTCTTGTGGCAGTGTAACTCAGTATGCAGCTTCTTGTGGCAGTGTAACTCAGTATGCAGATTCTTGTGGCAGTGTAACACAGTATGCAGATTCTTGTGGCAGTGTAACTCAGTATGCAGCTTCTTGTGGCAGTGTAACTCAGTATGCAGCTTCTTGTGGCAGTGTAACTCAGTATGCAGATTCCTGTGGCAGTGTAACACAGTATGCAGCTTCTTGTGGCAGTGTAACTCAGTATGCAGCTTCTTATGGGAGTGTAACTCAGTATGCAGCTTCTTATTGGAGTGTAACTCAGTATGCAGTTTCTTGTGGCAGTGTAACTCAGTATGCAGCTTCCTGTGGCAATATAACTCAGTATGCAGCTTCTTGTGGCAGTGTAACTCAGTATGCAGCTTCTTGTGGCAGTGTAACTCAGTATGCAGCTTCTTGTGGCAGTGTAACTCAGTATGCAGCTTCTTGTGGCAGTGTAACTCAGTATGCAGCTTCTTGTGGCAGTGTAACACAGTATGCAGCTTCTTGTGGCAGTGTAACTCAGTATGCAGCTTCTTGTGGCAGTGTAACTCAGTATGCAGATTCCTGTGGCAGTGTAACACAGTATGCAGCTTCTTGTGGCAGTGTAACTCAGTATGCAGCTTCTTATGGGAGTGTAACTCAGTATGCAGCTTCTTATTGGAGTGTAACTCAGTATGCAGCTTCTTGTGGCAGTGTAACTCAGTATGCAGCTTCTTGTGGCAGTATAACTCAGTATGCAGCTTCTTGTGGCAGTGTAACTCAGTATGCAGCTTCTTGTGGCAGTGTAACTCAGTATGCAGGATGGTTTGGGGTAGGTCGCACAAGACAATTAATAATACATTTGGAGGACCCCCTCGAGATAAGAGTATAGACTGGAGTAGTCAATGACACAGATGGGGGTGTGCTACCTCGGACACAAAGATTGACAAGAATAAAGAAGAAGAAAAGTGTGTCCTATGTCGGTGCACCAATAAAGATTCTAAAACATAACTTTTATTGTATTCATTTTAAGAACTGCGAGATAAAAAAACACACATAACAACAAGACAAGGGTGGAGTGACACTTTAAAAACTAAGGTGGTGGGCAGATGCTTGCAGATGGATCTATGATATGTGCTGATTCAACTTGAGAGCAGTGTATTAGTAAATATCAGTTTTAGGACCAATTAATCTGGTAAGTATAGATCAGAGCGGGTATAACCTCTCAGGTAATAGTTCCAAATGCCGCAATTTCACTTATGGCAGTCAGAGAGTGAAATAAAAAACAACTTATTGAGAAATCAGAATGTTTGGATTGGCATACACTTTATAAGTATTCTAAGCGTATGGGTGAAAATCACTCTGCTTCCAACAGGAAAATCTTGTTCTGATTCACTAATAAAGTTGTTGTAAGGGGAGTGCAGAACCACTAAATAAAAGAACTCCCATAGGCTAAATGGTATGCCTGAAACAGGAGCCACGTGGTTAATGCGATGCTACCTCTAATTCACTATATTAGTCCAAAGGGGTCGCCCCCGAATGGACCGTATCTGGCTGCAGTGAATGCCCTAAAAAGGGCTGTAGCGGCAGTACACTGTTCAAAAATTTTTTCTAGTACATTAGTAAGAAAAATAACAAAACATCTGCCCACACACCGCTAGCCGGCACGCGCTTCGCAGATTTTAGCTTCCTCAGGGCCAACCTGTCTGAGCACAAGCAGGGTTTTTATACCTGTAGTAATGAATAATGCTCCAATCGTATCATGAGTAATGAGACGTGCCCCCACTGACCATGGCGGGAAAAGTATAGTCCAATGGGGAGCTTAATGTGCGTCGAGCCCCTGTACGGTGTCCTGTGAGTGCTAGCTATTGTGTAGCGTAGTCATGGTTACGCTCGTTTACAGCGTGTAGGAACAGGCGCGCTCGTGGCGTTACTCTGTCTGCGAGGTGCGTCTCGCGTCGTTGCCATGGTTACCAAGTAAGTTTACACACTGGCGCCGGCGCAGCTATGACGCATTAGTGCTCCTATCTGTTAGTACGTGATCCATTGGTCGAGACGTCGGATGGTGTTTACGTTGGCCTGGTAACCCAGCGTAAATGCATCATGTGCCCATGTTGGTCCTATCATATTAGGCTCCTGGGCGTCAGGTCGTCATGGTAATCATTAAAAGATCAGTGATACAAGGATTATCACTGTCGTCCGAGAAAGATAGGTCACATTCTCTTATAGATGGATTGTCCTTATCTTTGTATAAGATAAGACTCGTGAAATTGAGTATCGGGCGGTTTGGAAGTTAAATCTGCGCTATAGCATATATATGTTACAGGACACCAATCTAATACGCCTGGGTCAAAAATGCCTACAAAATAACGGAGATATATAAAACATTAGATGAATGAATGGACAGTAAGTCGGCTCAGGTGTATAAATATATCTACGATATTAGATTAGAAAAATGAATGAACAAAAATCAATCAACTCAAATAGGGGATATTTGCAGTGATGAGTGGTGGTATGCAACATGTAAAATTCAATTTATTATTGATCGTGACAGAATATATAATAAATGGAGAGGGTGTGTTATCAAAGTGAATGGTCCCCTATTGGAAATAAACATAATGAATTGAATTGATTCATTATGTTTATTTCCCCAGCCGGGGAGCGCCACGGCTATAACCGGCATTCCGGGAGCCATAGCAACCAGAGACGCGGACAGGATAATCCAGTCAGCGCTGGGAGCGCATTGTGCGTCCATGTTATCAAGACTACAGTCACTTCCTGGACAGTAGTACCGGAACTGACGTCAGACGCCGGGGAGCGCTCCACGGAGGGGGATTGTCTTGCACTTATTCCTGCTGGTATTTAAGGTAGGACTGTATGGTCACTTATTTGTTTGTACACCTTGACAAAGGGGCAGTTTGGAGCCCCGAAACGTTGGAGCAATAAATAACCACTTTTGACTTTTTTGCAAATCCTGTTGAGTGCCGCTGCTTGCTTGCTACAGCTCTCTCTCTCTCTCTCTCTCTCTCTCTCTCTCTCTCTCTCTCTCTCTCTCTATATATATATATATATATATATATATATATATATATATATATATATAATCTCAACACACAAAACTGGGAAAACACATCCATAAGGTAAGTGGATCCTGATAAAGATTCCTCCCAGCCTTCCCCACAGTCATCTAGGTCATAGGGGGAGGGGCCCTAAACTGCACACCCTGGACATATGAGGTGCTACCTGCTGAGACCTGTAGTGCAGCATGCAGGAGGAGGAGTTTGCAGGTGCACACTAAATATAAATGCTAGACCTTTTAATATCATTGCTATATTGCATTTCTGAGGTTATTAGCATAATGATGGCCATTATTATCGGCTTGACAGGTCCGGGGCACGGGACCCCCAGGCCAGCCCAGCAGAACCACCCCATGGCATCACATTGAGATGATAGTAAAAGGGATAGGGGAAATTATATGTGATAAGACTTAGCTAGGTAAGAGGTAATAATAAATGTGGAGGGTGTTACATATATACTAAACAACTAAAGGGGTGATGGAAAGTGTACGATATGATGCCATGGAGCAGCCCACATATATGTAGCACCCTTCACATTTATTATTACCTCTTACTTAGGTAAGTCTTATCACATATAATTTCCCCTATCCCTTTTACTATCACCAGGGCCTGGTGGGTCCCATGCTCCGGACCTGTCTCAGAGTAGTGTTAAGGACTTGTCCTATTGAGGTAACCTGGACGCGGTGGACAAGCCGATAATAATGGCCATCATTATGCTAATAACCTCAGAAATGCAATATAGCAATGATATTAAAAGGTTAAGCATTTATATTTAGTGTGCACCTGCAAAGTCATCTAGGTCAGTCTGTACATTTGCAGATATATTCCCAGGTCATAAACCTGGAAATCCAGTGATGGACAGGCATCACAAAGTACGATGTCCATGTGATGTGTGGCGGGTTGTACCAGTGATGGTTAGTACATACCACCATATATGTCCTTATTTTCTTTCCCCCTAGCCTTCCCTGGTTAATGTAGGGTACACACCAGGACGACCTGCTCACGATGCACATCGTGAGCGGGTCGTCAGTGTCTCGTCCGACCCACTCACGGTGACGCGGGGGGGCACGACCCGCTCACGATGTGCACCATGAGCGGGTCCGATCCGATGGCGACCCGCACCCAGCTGTATGGTCGTCATTCAGATCCTACCTGCAGCAGGTAGGATCTCAATATTGACCGACCGACCCACGGGACCGCGCATCGGATCGGTATCGGTCCACACCAGGACAGAAAAGGGCCCAATCACCACACAATCTACATCCAATTGGTCGGAATTGGATCTAGATTGAGGGGATCGGGCCCTAGTCGTCCTGGTGTGTACCCAGCATTAGTCTTCTCTCACTCAACTTTTTTGTATTTTTATTGTTATTTATTATGTTTACTGTATTGTATCTACTGAGACTCACATTAATATAACCTTTATTGAAAATGTCCTTAATAATTAAAAAAAGATATTCTAATAAGAGCCAGCAAAACATAATCACATCAACTCATTAGAGTGTAGAATAAATTAGCTACCTACTAAATTGGATTATATACCTGGCGGCTTTCACACCACTAAGGATTTATTCCCAGACCTACAGAAATAATATTAATACATCTGTCCTGGGCCACACGCAGTGAGTGCACCAATACTGAAGCAGGTATGATTACACACATTGCCTTATGCCATATGCCGTACATGCAACGTTACCATCGCTACTGGGTCATTCATTAGTTACTTATCTGTTAGACAGTGCTTTGTTATATACAACCAGTAAATAGCAATTTCTGCTGGAAAGTAGACAAAGAGATGGAGACGAATCTGATCAGATATGGTGGGAATCATAAGACATTAGAACATTTTAAGAATATTGGAAAACATTTTAAAATAATTTCTCTGCTGCTCCTTTTAATTAATGTGGAATGTTCTACATTTTTTTCTCTTTTCTAATTCTGACCCCTGCACGTCTAACAATATTTTGTTTTCGATACAGGTATTATATTTAGAATACAGTCACCTACTGTGTTCACTGCCCAATTCTCGTATAGAGTAATATCAATCTACAGGAATTGCTCCTGATTTGTCATGTATTTGTCATGTATATGCCTAACTCGCATCAAAGGAATATTGTATCCCAATGCTGACACCTACAGGGCTGACAATCATGCACGGTAACATACTGTAGGATTTGTGGTTTTGATCTTATGTCAAGGCAATATGAAGAACAAAAGATATTGTGGTCAGAAATCCCTTGCTAACAGCAACAACTGAGATATGACTTACATACGTGTGGTCATGTTAAGCTTCAGTGTGACATCTCTAAATTGATAGGACACTGTGGCTAATTAATACCTGATTTCACGGCCGTAAATTGGCACTGTGGCTGGTTATTGATACTGTACGCTGGGCATGCATACAGCCCATAATATGCATGAGCGAGGCCATCCTGCAATGAAAGCCCGCTCACAAGGTGATTGACAGGAAGTAGTTGTCTGGGGGTGGAAACCAGCTGTTTAGTGGGAGCACTAAAAAAAATTCAGGTGTGCCAGAAAAAAGGCTAGGCACAGCTAGGAAAATGCTAGGCGTACCTGAGCGTTGTAGGGAAGGGTTTGCGACATCGGCAACAGGCCCAGTCTCTGGCTACTCTGAGTCTGCGATGACTTGTGCTCAGTGGAAAAATCATTTCTCAGACTCTTACGATGGGTTTTGGACATAGCTTTGCAGCCGTACACATCCATTCACACATAATATATATATATATATATATATATATATATATATATATATGTGATAGTATAGGCTTCGATAAACTTACATTATATTTGTTCCTAACAAATACCCATGCCCACTGCCCTGTGCTACATACTGAATTAGTGGAAAATAATATTTTAATTTAAAAACTAATATCACAATTAATTGTATTTCTTTCCAACATCCTGTCTAGGTTCTATGACCCCCACCCCCCAACATGCACCACCAGCCTCTATCACTATCCTCAGTACACTACAGCTAGTTACACACTATTAGATTTTTTTTGTTGTCTCATCCAATGCAGCAAATTTTCAGCAAGTGGAAAGGCCTGATATCGGCAGCACTCAATAAGCTACTTGTTTCATACAATTTATAAACACAGTACACGGCGCTAAGAGACACTATAGACACATATTTTTTGTAAAAATCAAAGTACAAATTTATTAATACAGTTAACACAATAATTGATCAATTTTAAAAATAGAGACACCGGCCGGTGCAATTTATATGGTATAAAACCTAATAGTGCTCATATAGCAATTAATGCAAACTCAAAACATCTTCTATCCTTAGTGTTGCTATATATTTTTTGCACAAAGAAATATGCAATACTCAATTTTTTATGCTGTATCCGGAAAAAAGCATATATACTTAGCAGGCTTTTTAGAAAGAGTTAGGCATGCATGGGGTTAATTAACAGCAAGATTGTGGTCAGTCACTGTATCAGATCTGATGTGGTCAGTCAGATCTGATGAAGCCGCTGACACTCTAAGAGGAGGGGAAACGCATCATCAAAGACATCCTCATTTGTTACATTGGACTTTGAGACACCGCTGGGAGACCCGGAAGCCGGAGCAGTGCGTTCGTGATAAGGCTGACAAGCACCAACAGCCGGGAACCCGCTCCAGGCGTGGGCTACTGAATCAACTCCCTATAGTGGACTGCCAAAACGGAACATAAGTATACTTTTTGCATCTATTCCTAAAAAGGCTGTCTCTATAAGCGTTCATACGGCTTACTAACTGAGAAACTGGCTGGAAATTAGCACATTGCTGTGTATCTAAGTGTGCATGCTGAGAGTGATTCTGAACTCATATCCACAGACTAATCCTGTCTTGCACCAGAGACTGCTACTAACGATTACCCTGAGAATTAACCCTATGCATGCCTAACTCACTTCAAAGCTTTGCAAAATATATGTGCTGCATATTATTGCTGGGCACAGCACAATACAGTGACTGACCACAATCTTGCTGTTAATTAACCCCATGCATGCCTAACTCTTTCTAAAAAGCCTGCCAAGTATATATGCTTTTTTCTGGATACAGCATAAAAAATTGAGTATTGCATATTTCTTTGTGCAAAAAATATATAGCAACACTAAGGATAGAAGATGTTTTGAGTTTGCATTAATTGCTATATGAGCACTATTAGGTTTTATACTATATAAATTGCACCGGCCGGTGTCTCTATTTTTAAAATTGATCAATTATTGTGTTAACTGTATTAATAAATTTGTACTTTGATTTTTACAAAAAATATGTGTCTATAGTGTCTCTTAGCGCCGTCTACTGTGTTTATAAATTGTCTTTTTTCAAGAGGGGTTGAGTATCCCCCCTAGACAGCAGCAGAAACATTAAGCATTTCCAGCACTCTGCGATCCCTCTTTTTTTCTTTGTTTCATACACACCTTACCAATATCCTGACACACCACACTGATCTTGCATATGCGAAGCTTCCAAAAATGATGATGAGCAAATTGGACAAATACATTTATAGTGTGTATATAGCTATAGGGCAAGTGAAAGAATGTTGTGATTGGCCAGTTCACAACCACAAAATATCACCGTGCACATCCACTGATTGAGTCAATTGAGGAAGGGGTCAGTGACAGAAAGGAAATAGGAAATTATATGACCGTAACAAACAGGGAAACTAAGGGACTTCCCCAACTGCCTCAGACAATACTGTAATTCTTCTTCATACATTGAGAGGACAGTGCATGTATGGGGGGAAGATACACATATACAATGACATTTTATTTGTTTGGTTTTATTTCATTAATAGATATTTGTTCTCGGTTGGAAGGAAATGATGGAAAGTTAATTAAGGCTGCTCCAGATTGTATTTATTCACCAAGACCATCTATCAAACATCTGAGAATGATTTATTATTCAAACCCTTTATTCATAAAGATCCTATCTGATAAATGCATCAACTTAGTTCAACGCCCAATTTTATTAAAATTATATACTATATGCCTCTTCAAATTCACTTAGAAGTGTATGTAAGATACATTAAAATTGAAAGTCCTAATCCCCTAAAGGATTGTGCTTCTATATGATTCATTAAGCTAAAATGACGGTCATTGTGACATTCTACCTCTGCTTTTTTTATTTCTTGCCCCCTTTTCTAAAGACTACTATGCTTCTTTCACATCAAAAAGTTAAGATTGCAGTCATTTCAGCTGCTGAGACCTCACTGATTGTGCCCGTATTTGAATCAATCATACCATAAAGCTCTTTCCTTCTTAGTAACGTTGAAACATAGAGTAGACTTTGACAGACGATAAGAACTACTTGGCCCATCTAGTCCGACCATGTGCACACGGGATAATAGTTATTAGGAGACATGCAGCCTATCAGTATACTGTTTTGGAGTGTGGAAGGAAACCAGATTAACCTTTCACAAGTAAATGGAGAATATTAAAACTCCATGCAGTTAGGGCCAGGGCGGGATTTGAAAGCAAAGACCTCAATATTGTGAGGCAGTAATGCTAACCACTACACCATCTATAACGCCTATAAGCAAAGACTTTACATCTCTCAGTCCCTCTATAGGACCATACACACTAGGCGATTTTTGAGTAGCTCACTTTTCCCATTTTGGGCTACTTTGAGTTCACCTAGTGTGTATGGGCAGGTGATGAGTGGTGAGCGCTGATGCACACTCCCGCATCATCACCGGCAGCTAATATCTGTCGCATGGTGTTACAGGATGAGTGAACCACTTTCCAGAGTTTTGTATTGTGGAAAATGGTTCACCCCCTTTCCCCCAGGCCAGCGATTTTCATACATCGTTCATGGGCAAAAATGGCCGCTGAGTATGGACATTTTGTCTACTCTATTGGAGAATCTCCATCCTAACGTACAATAGAAACCTGCTGCTATGGACCATTGGAGATCACAGTAAACTTTTGAAAAAAAATTTTTATATTGTCTAGAAAATGTGCTATATGGATATACAAAATAAGTTTCTGCACTAATACATGGAAATTTCATAGAATTCCACCATAAAATAACCAACATGTTAAATAGTTTACACAGAATATATTAAATTCCATCATTGCAGCTATGAATATCAATTACACTGTAGCTGTGATACAGAAACAATTTTACCTTATTTTCAAGCATTCCAGAGAAATTCAAATGGATCAAGTCAACAAAACCAAGATGACATATTTTATTATTAAAGGTATTTCAGATGCCCCAGAGTTGCAGGTTCCAATCTTCCTTCTTGTCCTACTGATTTATCTCACCACTCTTGCATTTAACATGACCATTCTACTACTGGTCTGCCTGGATCCCCGTCTCCACACGCCCATGTACTTTTTTCTGAATAATTTGTCTATCCTGGATATCTGTTGTTCCACAATAAGTCTCCATAAAGTTCTTATTTCATTTATATCAGGAGATAAAACCATTTCATTTTTTAGCTGCTTTACACAAGGTTTTTGTTTTTTATCATTCACTTGTGATGAGCTATTAATTCTGACAGCTATGAGCTATGATCGCTATGTAGCCATCTGCAACCCTTTGCGTTACCATGCGGTTATGAACTATAAGTTGTGCTCTCTTATGGCATGTGTCTGTTGGGTTTTGGGATTTATGGATCTCCTGCCATGTCTTTTGGATGTATTATCTTATACGTGCTACATGTCAATGGAAATCAATCATTACTTTTGTGACCTTCTGCCGATAATTAAACTTTCTTGCAATGACACCACAGCTATTCAACTTTACATAATTATTGAAGGGGTTTTAATTAATACTTTTACCCCATTATTGCTGACCTTTATTTCATACATTTTTATAATTGGCACCATACTGAGGATCCAATCAGATACAGGAAGACGTAAGGCCTTCTACACATGTTCCTCACATCTCACGGTCGTTACCCTTCTTTATGCCACTCTGTCTTTCCAGTATTTTCGTCCAACCGCCCTTATCTCTTTGGGCTCCAATAAGCTTTCCTCCTTGTTTAACACAGCTGTTGTCCCCTTATTGAACCCCGTAATTTACAGCTTGAAAAATAAAGATGTCATTTCAGCATACAAACGGTATTTACATTGTTTTAAAACAAAATTATAAAATTAGAAATTGGAATTTATAAATTGGATTTGAAATAAAAATACAGGTCGAGTATCCCTTATCCGAATATCCGTTATCCGAATTATTCCGAAATACGGACATTCCAGAAAGTGAAAAAAAAATTTTTTTTTGCTAAAAACTCACTGGGGACATATGTAACAGCATCACTGGGGACATGATATGTAACTGGCACTATATATGTGCAAGACAATGATTGCTTGGCATTCAAATTCAGTGCTGAGATAGTACACACATTTTGTTTCACGTTTTGAAACCTTGTTTTTTGAACAATTAAAATATGTTTGTGTGTATTTTATGTGGTAATAAAATATATTTGTGTGTATATTATGTGTTTATACAGCATAAATGCAAGATACTTCAAAATACATCATTGAAATATTAAAATATTCCGAAATACGGAATAATCCGTTATCCAAAATTCTCCTGGTCCCGAGCATTTTGGATACGGGATACTCAACCTGTAATACAAATATTTGGATATAAACATGTGTTGTCTGATTGATATAAATGGAGTAAGAGGTGCCATCATACGTTTCCACTCACCACTTGAATAACTGGCCCTTTAATGGCCACCTCTGGCTCAAAATAGGTAATGTCGGCGTAATATTCACCTTGTGGGATTACCTGAATGTGTTAATGTTAAAGGTCCAGATCTGACTCATGTTTTATGAATCAAAATCATTGAATGGGTTCATAGGGTCGTTCCATTCTGCCTCCAGAAATATTAAAACCATCACCTGGGAAATCTTTAAGCCAGTAATTCACAACATTTTTTGATTTACGGCGCCCTTAGATATCAGGATTTTTTTCACGGCGTCCCATGGCCAAGAGTTTCTTATTCAAAATATATTTTTAAAAATATTAAGTAAAATGAGTCTATGGGCAGTGTTCAATGAGGCTGATTCATCATGTTTTATGGCAATTTTGTGCTATTTTCGTGCTGTACGGCGATTTTTTTACTAAAACGGTGAATCACCCTATTCAATGACCAGATGGCGAATACATTTCAAGGTTTTTGTCGTCATGATTCACCAAGTAGCAATTGCTATCTTTTTATGGTGAAGTGGAATGTGAACTTTTAAAATAAAGTGTTTTGTTGTTTACATTTTGTGTCAAAAAAACTGGAATTTTATTCTGAGGAGGGGCATGCTATTTTTATTCATGGGCTGTAAGCACATGAATATATATTTAATAAAAAAAAAAATATATATATATATATATATTTTTTACACAGCAGCCAGCAGGGGGCCAGGAGCCGAGCTGCTCATTAGATATTCATATATTCACTGCACCCGATCATTACATATGCACGATCGGGTGTAGTGAATACCCGGTCCCCTGTTGGCTATCCCGGGGGGCAGCCTGTGCTGCCTGGCTCCCGGGGAGCCCACCTCCCCCCCACAAACGTTCTGGGGCAGGCAGGGAGACTTCTATCTCCCTGCCTGCCGCCGTCCTCAGGCTCCCTATGGCATCGCCGCAGGAGTTAAAATTCGCCGGTCAGGGGCAGTGAGCCCCTGACTCGTTGAATACTGGAGCCGGCGAGGCTCCGGAACGCGGCGGGCAGTGGCGAATGTGCAGCGAATCCTAAACAGGATTCGCTGCACATCGTCAAAATTCTCATTGAATACTGCCCTATATGTCACTATTAGGATCTGTTATGTGGTGATGGGCAGGCTTCACTTCTGTTTGTCCAATATTTTATGATTGACAGCCTCAATTACTGTTTTTATCTATTAAATTTATGATAAATAATTTGAATTGGTCCTTGACCACCAACCCAATGCACCCCTGCAAGTGTCCTGAGACACCCCAGGGTGCCACGGCACACAGTTTGGGAACCACTGCCATAAACTGATTATTTTTCAGGACTACTCAGTGGAGCTGGCCAGGGTCAGAAAAGCATTCTCCCCTATTTGCACTCAGCATGGTAAGGATGGTTGCGAAATTGCTATACTCCACCCAGCACCTTTGCACAATTTGATGTTTATTCATACAAGGACATTGCTATAATGGTAGATACTTCTGCATACTTGCCAGTGGAGTCCTCTTTCAGGAATGTTGACTATTCCAACCCTTGACACTCTACTACTAAACCACCTTTGGTCTAGTTCATTGTTATGCTGTGTACACACGGGGACGATAGGGGCTATTATCGCTGGGAATATGGTCGCAGACGACCATATTGCCAGTGATTGGAGTGCGCACCAGCGATAAATCGCCGGGTGCTCGCTCCCGTTTTCTGCCCCATTGTAATCGCTGGTCGCAGGAGCTTGCTCCTGCGACCAGCTAATTACCTCTGCGGCTCCCTCAGCAGAGGTTCCTTTTCATCAGTGACCATCTCTGGTCGCTGATGCAAAGGAGACACTGGGCAATATATTGCTCAGCAATATATTGCTGAGCAATATATCTCCCCCGTGTGTACGGGGCTTTATTCCAGCTCCTGTTTCTGACCTCACTAGATTGTTTGTTAATTGATGAACTCATCCTGCAGCTGAAGTAATGGGACCTTCATTATTTATATTTTTTGTGTATTTATACCACTGCTTCTATTTAGATATCAGTCACATCTGCCTCATTCATTAATGTATTTATTGTTTATTTACAGTTTCTTATATAACGCAGCAAATTCTTAATTGTTTCTTATTCCTGTTATATCTATGGTGGGCTATTCTGTTATCTTACCACACACAAAACCAAAAGTAAAAGAGCGGGATGGGGTTTGTGTTGAGGGCACATATTATCGCTATTATTAATATACATGTACATTTATAATTGTAAACATATATCTCTGTACATAAATATAATTTTTCTTATTTTTTTTTTCACTTTTTTCAGTCTCATTTAGCTGGGGGGCTGTTTGGGTCACATTTTTAGTCAATTGCATATCTATAGCTTTATGCTAATCCTGTTTTCTCATTTTACCTTGAAGTCTACCGCCAAGACATTTGTGTGGTGTTCCACAACTATGTTCTGCTCTCATTTATACCTTATGTCCCTCCCAGATGTCATTTCCCTGTTTGCCACTACCCATTTTGTGTGTTCCCTTCTCTCCTCTAGGCTTCATTGTACTCTTGAATTTTTGACCTATTTTTAAACATGGTGTATATTAAATTAGGAACCTGCAATGTTGGGGCCTTCGATCTCTAGCAAAAGCCTTGCTTATTTGAATAACCAGAATATACAAAAAGAGGAAAGGGACTGTTTTCGGGAACGCACAAGAAGAGGTTTCTTTAAAATTTAACTTTTAATGTTCAATATTCTAAGACTCCCTTATACATTTTTTATGGGAGGTAACAGTGAAATTTATAAGAATTAAAAAATAAACATATAGACGTACATACACAGATTGTGTATCAAGGTGATAATAAAGAAAGAAAATTGTGTATTAAAATATTAATGTCACTTACACAGGCCTTGAGAAAGCTGGGTAACCAGTGAAACACGTGTCAGTTAAATGTCAACTGAAATGTCTGTCAGCTAAATGTTGATTGTGTGTCGGCATAGGAGAAAAATAGCATAAAATTTCCAAAGTGAAAAATTGATTTTTTTTTCCAGCAGAAGGCAGCAAATACTCACAAATAGGAGTTATGTTATGTTGGATATGAGATGCTGTTCATGTTAGGAGATCTATAGGAGTTGAAAAACCTTTTTTGCCACCTAGCATAAAATATTTGGCAGGTGATATTTAAGTGTTTTGGGTCTTCCTGCTACAATAACATCAGGAATACCCAATAGACAGCAAAGCCCCTATGTATATTTTATGAAGTGTGAGACAAACAGGAATATACTATAGATGGTGGGTACTTATGTAGTATCTGGGCGTCCGATTTAGAAATCGGATCGGATCGCATCGCATTGCATGCGACCAAATCGTATGCGATGCGATGGTCAAGATTTTTCCATAGGATTCAATGTTAAAATGGTCTGAGTCCATTTTAACATAGAATTCAATGGGAAAAGGGGTCCTTTTCCTTTCCCCACTATCCAAGTGGGCATGGAGTTGGATATAAACCTGTGGCGAGCGTAGCGAGCCACCGAGCCCGAAGCGTGGCGAGCCCCGCGAGGGGACACGGAATACTTTTTAAGAAATATGCGTCCGCTCACCACGCTATATAAAATCAACTCTATGCCCACTTGGATAGTGGGGAAATGAACAGGACCTTCTTAACATTGAATCCTATGCAAAATCGCATTGAATCGCATCGCATCTGATTGTATGCCTTAAGGTAAGGCATACAATCACAAAATCGGACGCCCAGATACTAAATAAGTACCAGATGGTGTGATACACACAGGAACAAGAATATTTGATAGGTGACAGTTAAGCCATATGCTTGCCTCATGCACAGTATATGGTGTGGTCTGAAACACAATTTTAATTGGACCAATTGAACACTGACACATGTCCCACTAAGTACTGGATATTCTGCCCCTGATGGGTGGGCATAATAACAGAATATCAGGGCTGTGTAACAAACTCCATAGTATCTCATGTGGAAACTACTAGCCCGGATTCATTATATAATAATAAAGATATAATCCAGGGCTGGTAAACCCTCCATTACCGACAAAAATCTATGCTGAATAAATTAGACATTTTTCAGAGTGACATTAATATTTTAATACACAATTTTCTTTCTTTATTATCACCTTGATACACAATCTGTGTATGTACGTCTATATGTTTATTTTTTAATTCTTATACATTTCACTGTTACCTCCCATAAAAAAATGTATAAGGGAGTCTTAGAATATTGAACATTAAAAGTTAAATTTTAAAGAAACCTCTTCTTGTGCGTTCCCGAAAACAGTCCCGTTCCTCTTTTTGTATATTCTATAATAACCTCTGACTGTTGGAAACAGCACCCCCACAAATAACAAAAGATATATTCTGGGGATATAAAACCTTCCTAGGTACCTTAAAAATATTAGTGTGCAGGTGTAAACTTGGCTCCCCAAAGGAGCTAATATCTCTCTTATTTGAATAACCAAAAGATTGAAACCACCTGCTTGCTGGAGACCCACCATGTCCCATCAGAGGTCATTAAACTTTAAACGCTTGGATGGCCTTTTACAGCTTGTACTTTGAAGGCTAGGGGAGTAGTGATTTTAATAAAACATTTCCTATAGTATGAGGTGTATTAAGTTCTGTTTCATCCTTCGAGCCACTTTGTGATAGTTCAGCTATCCATATTTAGGTGCCCCTTTTTCTTATGTAATATATATGCCAACAAATATTCCAAAGTATTTTTTTTTTATTATTGCTGATCTCAATAGTTACACAGATACCCTTATAATTCTTAGGGGGATATTCAATCTATGGTCACGACTGGCTCTACTGCTTCTAAAATCGGGTTTGTTCTGCCAAGATCCCTGTTCATTGTTGCCCCCCAATCCTCACTCCCTTAACTGGGTGAGACACTATCAGATATGGTTTGTTTTGTGAATCTGACCTTGTGGCTGGCATAACCAAATTGACAGCAAACGGGGGACAAAATCTTGCAGGACGAAAATAAGTTTTATTCATAAACAAAATTCACAAATAGTTAAATACATTCATTAAATTTGCATAGTTAATATAGCATTGTATCACCACCCGGTTCCCTCTGATGTGCTGGAGGACAACTGATATGCATAGGGTGACTTCGGGAAGATGGCAGCATCTGCAGACAAAATGGTAACTGAATCCTGTAAAACACTGCACTGGTCTGCTGCTGAAGACACCCCAAACCGAACGGAGGAAGCCGGGGACCACCGCCACATGGTCTGAACGTGTAATTGCCATGGCCAGGCTGTGACAGAAACCAGTTAATAAATATTTGTAGAGTTTTACATCCCACAGTTAAGGAATATTCATGTCTCTCGGTAGCTCAGAATACTTTATTAAGGATTGAGTATATTTTAATCTCTAGGAGATATAAATATAATCTATAGGAGATCCAGATCTCTTCTCTATGAATTACTGATTTCATAAATTTGATAAAAGATGATAAAGATTACTGATTTCATATATGTGATAACATCCTCTTCATCCATCCTCTTAAAAAAATATGATGGATCCTTTACAACGTTGAACTCTCAAATAGTGGAAGATGTTTTTCTATATTTGTAGTCTCCTCTTCCTTTCCCCAACCCTGACAACCCCATATCCCCTGTAGATTGGGAAACTCTGTCTTATTCATCAGTGACCCCCGATTTGGCCAGTTCTTTGACAGATTATATTACGCTGTTGGAAGTAACACTTTTGTTGTATTTTTTAATCACACCTTCACTTCCCTACATAGCACTTTGTGCTTCTTATTAACCCTTACTAATTTTCATTTGTGTGCTGCCCTGGAGTACTCAGCCTGTGTCGGCATGTTGGGGGCCCACACACCAGACCCATACCCAGTATTAGGGACCCCCAGTGACAGAGAGGCCTTGACGTACAGCCTGGGGGCTTAGCCCTATATCTGCAGATATATGCAACCAAGATCTCTGTATTATCTGATTAATATGTAGTTATTTTCTCACTCAGTGTGCAATTGGGATACAACAGGCTGTTGGAAGTAACCAAACTTTCAAACATCTTAAACCTGCTAAATCTCGAGGCCTGGATGGTCTGAGTGGAGAATTACAAAAATCGTATAGCTATATCTGTTTTTAACACATAATCTTATCCAAAATGCTCCCACTGTATTTGAACTCAGCAATTTTGAAAGTTTTTCCCAAGCCTGGAAGAGACCTATCACCACAATGCTCTTAGAGACCAAAATCTTTATTTAACTTTAATTACAAATTGTTATCAAAATCTCTGGCTGATAGAATAAAAGTGATTTTCAGATCAATTCAGATTTTTTTCAAATTTATAGTGTTCCAGCTGCTAATCCTTTAATATGCAGCTATATATCAGCGGATCACTATCTAAAGAAGCCACTGATACTGCAAAGAGGTGGAGAAACGCATCATACAACATTGCCCTCCACCTTGGAATACCATAACGATTTGTGCCTTATTGCTAAGGTATCCAGAAGCTAAAACAGCCATTCAGTTTCCGGATATAGCTGCATATTAACCCCTTCCCGACATTTGACGTACATTTACGTCATGGCCGGGATGTACTTCCCGACACATGGCATAAATGTACGTCATGCCATTTAACTGTCACCGCGTCTATAGACGCGGTGACAGTTTAAACATGTCTGCTCCCCCCCGTCGGCGATCGCTGTGATTGGCTGTTCAAATGTGAACAGCCAATTACAGCGTTTTCTGTGTACCGGCGAATAACGTTCGCCGGTGACACAGGGATCGGTGGTGATTGGTGCTGTAAAGTACAGCACCAATCACCACAGGGTGTAAGGGTGACACTGGTGTCACCCCACCTCACCCCACCCGCCCCCAAAGGCCGTGATTGGTTTGCCGGACCGACGGACCAATCACAGCCATGGAGGGTGATTTAAACTAACGGTGACTGCACTGCAGACGCCATTCCGGTCTGGAATTGCGTGCAGTGCGGTCACCGTACCTATCTGCCGAGATATACTGACCTGATCCTTGCAAAATACTTACCTGATCACCTGATCACCTGATCACTGCTTGTAGCGTGCTGGATGCTTCCTGGATCTGACTTCTTGTGACTTCCTGCTGCTGCTGCAGTGTGATAGAGTTATAGATAGAGAGATAGAGAGAGATAGAGAGAGATAGAGAGAGATAGTGACAGAGTGTGCTATATTTTGTGTCTGCTACCCCCCCTTTTTGGGGGTGCAGGTTTTTTTTTATATATATAACTGTCAGTGCTGCTGCTGCAGTGTCATAGAGTGATAGATAGTGATAGATAGTGAGAGATAGAGAGAGATAGTGATAGAGAGTGCTATATTTTGTGTCTGCTACCCCCCCTTTTTGGGGGTGCAGGTTTTTTTTATATATATATAACTGTCAGTGCTGCTGCTGCAGTGTCATAGAGTGATAGATAGTGATAGATAGTGAGAGATAGAGAGATAGAGAGAGATAGTGACAGAGAGTGATAGAGAGTGCTATATTTTGTGTCTGCTATCCCCCCTTTTTGGGGGTGCAGGTTTTTTTTTTTTATATATATAACTGTCAGTGCTGCTGCTGCAGTGTCATAGAGTGATAGATAGTGAGAGATAGAGAGATAGAGAGAGATAGTGACAGAGAGTGATAGAGAGTGCTATATTTTGTGTCTGCTACCCCCCCTTTTGTGCTGATCAGTATATCTGTGCTGATCAGCAACTTTTTGGGGGTGCAGGTTTTTTTTTTTTATATATACCTGTCAGTTGCTGCCAGTTGCACTGTCAGTTGCACCAAAGGTTGTGCACCTGCTGCCCCTCACTGGTAATCAGTGTCGCATCACTGATCACCTTTTTTTTTTTTTGAGGGTGCTGTGGGGTCTTTTTTTAATTTTTTTTTTTACACACACTGTGATTTTGTGGGTGTCCTGTGGCCACTGTGCGCTGATCAGTGATGTACATCACTGATCAGCTTTTTCGGCACAGGGTTGATCTATTTTTTTTTTTTTTGATCAAATTCCTGTTGCCTTTGAGCGCTGTTCAGTGACGGACGTTACTGACCAACATCTGTGCTCAATTTTTGGCGCAGGACCTTTTTTTTTTTTTAACCCCTTCAATTTTTTTTTTTTTATTGGGATCAAATTCCTGTATAAAGTATTTTTTTTTTCTGCACTACATACACACTACACACTACATACCCCCCGTGTTGAAATAACGTTTGTACCCCCCCTACACTATACACGTGTTGAAACATTTCACTACCAGAAACACAAAAATAAAAATGGCATCCCAAATGTCATCCCAAATGTCATCCCAGTCATCCAGAAGAATGTATTCAGCGGAGGAGGCATATGCCATGCTTGCCTCTGACTCTGACACAGCCAGTGAGGCAAGCGGGGAATTTGAAGGATTCATCTTAAGCTCCACTTCCTCCTCAAGTGATGAGGGACCCCCTCAAAGACGCCCCCGTAGAGCAGCTGAGACCCCCCCCCCCAATAATTGATCTCGTATGGACCCCACCACCAGACAATTTTGAGCCCCAGGTTCCTGAGTTTTTGGCCATCCCAGGAATCCAATTTAATTCCACAGGTCTCAGAGAAATTGACTTTTTCAAATTATTTTTCTCTGATGATTTTATAAATTTAATGGTGGACCAAACTAATTTATATGCTCAAAACCCCACGTCATCATTTGCTAGGTGGACCCCTGTAGATGCAGTAGAGATGATGACGTTTTGGGGTCTGGTGTTTCATATGGGCATAGTAAAAAAGCCAGAAATTAGGCAATATTGGAGTACAGATGTTCTGTACAGCACCCCACTTTACCGTATGGCCATGACCCGGACTCGTTTTGAGTTAATCCTTAAATTTTTGCATTACAACGATAATGCACAGTGCCCACCCAGAGATGATCGCACCTTTGACCGGCTATTCAAAGTCAGGCCGGTCATTGATCATTTCAGTGCCAAATTTCCAGAGATGTACATCCCAGATAAATTCATTTGCATAGACGAGTCCCTTATACATTTTAAAGGAAGGGTTAAATTCCGCCAGTACCTTCCCAGTAAGAGGGCAAGGTATAGCATAAAAATGTATAAGCTGTGTGAAAGCACCTCAGGGTACACTTACAGGTTTATGGTATATGAAGGGAAGGATTCAAGAATTGAACCGCCAGAATGCCCCCCCTCCCTCGTAGGTGTTAGTGGAAAAATTGTCTGGGATTTAGTGCACCCCTTCCTGGATAAAGGTTATCACCTCTATGTGGATAACTTTTACACTAGCATCCCCCTGTTTAAGGCCCTTGGTTCAAGAGGTACAGCAGCTTGCGGTACTGTGCGCAAGAACCAAAGAGGCCTCCCAAAAACGCACATTGCCCAAGTAATGAGAAGGGGTGAAAGCAGGGCACAATCCACCGAAAATATGTTGTTGGTCAAATATAAGGACAAGAGGGATGTCCTTATACTGACAACAATTCACAGAGACAGTACCACCTCCGTCCCTGTACGAGGTACCAGTACCCACACCTCCAAACCTAATTGTATCCTGGATTACAATAAGTACATGGGCGGAGTGGATCTTTCAGATCAGGTACTGAAGCCGTACAGTGCCCTGCGGAAAACAAAAATCTGGTACAAGAAGCTGGCCGTGTATATCATCCAGATGGCACTGTATAACGCTTACGTGCTATTCCGTTCTACCAGCCAGAGGGGGACATTTACCCAACTGGTATTTTTTGGTCACATGTGAGGCATTGCCGTACTCGGGAGAAATTGGGGCACAGATTTTGGGGTGCTTTTTCTCCTTCATACCTTATGAAAATGAAAAATTTTGAGCCAGAACTGCATTTTTGTGTAAAAAAATGTAATTTTTCATTTGCACAGCCCAGTTGTATCAAAATTGGTGAAACCCCTGGGGGTTTGAAATGTACACTATACCCCTAGATGAATTCCCTGAGGGGTGTAGTTTGCAAAATGGGGTCACTTGTGGGGGGTTCCACTGTATTGGTGCTTTGGGGGTCTTGCTAATGCGACATAGCACCCACCAAAATTCCACCAGAATCTGTGCTGCAAAATCCAAATATCACTCCTTCCCTTCTGAGTCCTGCCATTTTTTGGTCACACATGAAGCATTGCCGTACTCGGGAGAAATTGGGGCACAGATTTTGGGGTGCTTTTTCTCCTTCATACCTTATGAAAATGAAAAATTTTGAGCCAGAACTGCATTTTTGTGTAAAAAAATGTAATTTTTCATTTGCAAAGCCCAGTTGTATCAAAATTGGTGAAACCCCTGGGGGTTTGAAATGTACACTATACCCCTAGATGAATTCCCTGAGGGGTGTAGTTTGCAAAATGGGGTCACTTGTCGGGGGTTCCACTGTATTGGTGCTTTGGGGGTTCGCTAATGCGACATAGCACCCACCAACATTCCACCAGAATCTGTGCTGCAAAATCCAAATATCACTCCTTCCCTTCTGAGTCCTGCCATTTTTTGGTCACACATGAAGCATTGCCGTACTCGGGAGAAATTGGGGCACAGATTTTGGGGTGCTTTGTCTCCTTCATTCCTTGTGAAAATGAAAAATTTTGAGCCAGAACTGCATTTTTGTGTAAAAAATTTAATTTTTCATTTTCACTGCCCAGTTGTACCACAATTGGTGAAACCCCTGGGGGTTTGAAATGTACATTATACCCCTAGATGAATTCCCTGAGGGGTGTAGTTTGCAAAATGGGGTCACTTGTGGGGGGCTTCCACTGTATTAGTGCTTTGGGGGTCTTGCTAATGCGACATAGCACCCACCAAAATTCCACCAGAATCTGAGCTGCAAAATACAAAAATCACTCCTTCCCTTCTGAGTCCTGCCATGCACCCAAATGGTATTTTTTGGTCACATGTGAGGCATTGCCGTACTCGGGAGAAATTGGGGCACAGATTTTGGGGTGCTTTGTCTCCTTCATTCCTTGTGAAAATGAAAAATTTTGAGCCAGAACTGCATTTTTGTGTAAAAAAATGTAATTTTTCATTTGCACAGCCCAGTTGTATCAAAATTGGTGAAACCCCTGGGGGTTTGAAAAGTACACTATACCCCTAGATGAATTCCCTGAGGGGTGTAGTTTGCAAAATGGGGTCACTTGTGGGGGGCTTCCACTGTATTGGTGCTTTGGGGGTCTTGCTAATGCGACATAGCACCCACCAAAATTCCACCAGAATCTGAGCTGCAAAATACAAAAATCACTCCTTCCCTTCTGAGTCCTGCCATGCACCCAAATGGTATTTTTTGGTCACATGTGAGGCATTGCCGTACTCGGGAGAAATTGGGGCACAGATTTTGGGGTGCTTTGTCTCCTTCAATTCTTGTGAAAATGAAAAATTTTGAGCCAGAACTGCATTTTTGTGTAAAAAATTTAATTTTTCATTTTCACTGCCCAGTTGTACCACAATTGGTGAAACCCCTGGGGGTTTGAAATGTACATTATACCCCTAGATGAATTCCCAGAGGGGTGTAGTTTGCAAAATGGGGTCACTTGTGGGGGGCTTCCACTGTATTGGTGCTTTGGGGGTCTTGCTAATGCGACATAGCACCCACCAAAATTCCACCAGAATCTGAGCTGCAAAATACAAAAATCACTCCTTCCCTTCTGAGTCCTGCCATGCACCCAAATGGTATTTTTTGGTCACATGTGAGGCATTGCCGTACTCGGGAGAAATTGGGGCACAGATTTTGGGGTGCTTTGTCTCCTTCATTCCTTGTGAAAATGAAAAATTTTGAGCCAGAACTGCATTTTTGTGTAAAAAAATGTAATTTTTCATTTGCACAGCCCAGTTGTATCAAAATTGGTGAAACCCCTGGGGGTTTGAAATGTACACTATACCCCTAGATGAATTCCCTGAGGGGTTTAGTTTGCAAAATGGGGTCACTTGTGGGGGGCTTCCACTGTATTGGTGCTTTGGGGGTCTTGCTAATGCGACATAGCACCCACCAAAATTCCACCAGAATCTGAGCTGCAAAATACAAAAATCACTCCTTCCCTTCTGAGTCCTGCCATGCACCCAAATGGTATTTTTTGGTCACATGTGAGGCATTGCCGTACTCGGGAGAAATTGGGGCACAGATTTTGGGGTGCTTTGTCTCCTTCATTCCTTGTGAAAATGAAAAATTTTGAGCCAGAACTGCATTTTTGTGTAAAAAATTTAATTTTTCATTTTCACTGCCCAGTTGTACCACAATTGGTGAAACCCCGGGAGGTTTGAAATGTACACTATACCCCTAGATGAATTCCCTGAGGGGTGTAGTTTGCAAAATGGGGTCACTTGTGGGGGGCTTCCACTGTATTGGTGCTTTGGGGGTCTTGCTAATGCGACATAGCACCCACCAAAATTCCACCAGAATCTGAGCTGCAAAATACAAAAATCACTCCTTCCCTTCTGAGTCCTGCCATGCACCCAAATGGTATTTTTTGGTCACATGTGAGGCATTGCCGTACTCGGGAGAAATTGGGGCACAGATTTTGGGGTGCTTTGTCTCCTTCATTCCTTGTGAAAATGAAAAATTTTGAGCCAGAACTGCATTTTTGTGTAAAAAAATGTAATTTTTCATTTGCACAGCCCAGTTGTATCAAAATTGGTGAAACCCCTGGGGGTTTGAAATGTACACTATACCCCTAGATGAATTCCCTGAGGGGTGTAGTTTGCAAAATGGGGTCACTTGTGGGGGGCTTCCACTGTATTGGTGCTTTGGGGGTCTTGCTAATGCGACATAGCACCCACCAAAATTCCACCAGAATCTGAGCTGCAAAATACAAAAATCACTCCTTCCCTTCTGAGTCCTGCCATGCACCCAAATGGTATTTTTTGGTCACATGTGAGGCATTGCCGTACTCGGGAGAAATTGGGGCACAGATTTTGCGGTGCTTTGTCTCCTTCATTCCTTGTTAAAAAATGAAAAATTTTGAGCCAGAACTGCATTTTTGTGTAAAAAATTTAATTTTTCATTTTCACTGCCCAGTTGTACCACAATTGGTGAAACCCCTGGGGGTTTGAAATGTACATTATACCCCTAGATGAATTCCCTGAGGGGTGTAGTTTGCAAAATGGGGTCACTTGTGGGGGGGTTCCTAACTTTTAGCATCTTATGGTGCCTAGAAACCTACATGGTGCCTAAAAAATAATCTCATAAAAAGGAGGCTCCAAAATCAAGTAGGTGCTCCTTCTATTATGAAGCCTGTGGTTTGGTCAACGTGCACACTAGGGCCACATATAGGATATTTATGAAAACAAAATAATTGGGGGAATCAATTTTTAGTCACATTTCTCTAGTAAAATCTACTGTGTTCCTTAGAAAAATGTATTAAATTTGCAAATCTGCAAAAAATTTTTTTGAAATTTCACCTACACTTTGTTTTAATTCCTGTGAAACACCTAAAGGGTTAACAAACTTCCAAAATGCTGTTTTGAATACTGTGAGGGGTGCAGTTTTTGAAATGGCATCATTTATGGGGGTGTCTCACATACAAGTCCCTCAAAGTCACATCAGAACTGAACTGGTCCCTAAAAAAATCAGTGTTTGAAATTTTCTTGAAAATTTGAGAATTTGCTATTCATATTTTAAGCCTCCTAGTGTCCAAAAAAATTAAAAGGAAGTTGAAATAATGATGGAAACATAAAGTAGACATATGGTCTATGTTAGTTATTAACTATTTTGAGTGGTATGATTATTTGTCTCACAAGCAGAAAATTTAACATTTTGCAATTTGCTAAATTTTCCATTTTTTACGACATTTTGGTATTTTTCACAAAAAAACACAGACTGTATCGACCCAAATTTACCACTAATTTGAAGTACAATGTGTCACGAGAAAACAATCTCAAAATCACTGGGATAAGTAAAAGCAAAAAAAAGTTATCCCCACTTAAGTGGTACATGTCAGATTTGAAAAAAAGGGCTCTGTCAGGAAGGCAAAAACTGGCTGTGTCAGGAAGGGGTTAAAGTATTAGCACCAGCAGCTGGGACACTATCAAGCGGAACTTGAAAGAGGAACCTTTTTAGGTCTGGTCAAACATATAATAATATTCTGTACTAACAAACTTGCTTTCTCTACTACTGAAAATCTAGCCACACAGAATGGAAATATTTGATATGTTATAAAAGCCACACAACTTGGGTGTTGCTAGAATCTAGAGACTTTTAATCATATGTTTGTGTGTTAATTTATATCACTGCGCAGTGACTTATATTGTATATTAAAAAATACTGTTATACATTTCATCCTGCCCAGTTTTTATATTTCTGTTTATTTTTGTCCTTGCTAAGTGGGGACTAAGCATTCACCTATAAAATGCTGCAGGAGTTTCATAAATTGCTACATTAATGGGTTGTATTGTGGCTCTATCAAGCGCCAGGGTATTTTTCATTTTTAATCTTTTTGTTTGTCCATACATTGGTCTAACATATCAACATTGACAAGTCGGAGCTGGTGCTTTTAGGGCCTCAACTTAACTTCTCTTATTCAAGTCCAGCTCTTTATATATTTTGAGCAGCCACCCCTCAGTTTAAATATTCAGTGGATGTGATCATTTTTGACCCATCCTGACTCTATTCCGTAAATTACTTACCAGGTACAGTGAAAATTAAACCATGCTTAATAACGGAAAGTTTCTTCCCCTTGCACTTATTGAAAATATAATTTTCCCCAAAATATTTTATTTCATGCTAATTTTCCCAATAAGTCTTCGTTACTCCGATTTGGTTAGTCTCAAATCAAATCAATTTTTATTTGTCACATAAAAAATCATATATAGTACAATATGTAGTGAAATGCTTATTATACAACTGATGAGGAAGTGATCAGGAAGAACTGAAGAAGAGTGTAGAGAGAATGTGTCGGGAAGGTCTAGAAAGAAAGAACGTCCCGGTACTAGGAGGTCTGGTTGAGGGCTCTAATGGCCTGCAGGAAGAAGCTATTTTTCATTCGCAGGCCATTAGAGCCCTCAACCAGACCTCCCGTCCAGTCTAATCTGTCCAGCAATTTTTTTTTTTTTTTTGGCAGGGGATAAAGCCTGAGATAGCTCTATCCATGCTAGTGACGATACATTAATCAGTAGGACTAGGCTGTCTGGTATAAAATCCTTTTCATTATCAGTCTTAATGGGTGTGGTTTGCAAGGTCTACAGTGTCTAGGTTGAGAAACAATAGGACAATACCAAAAGGTCGACATGAAAAGGGTAAACACATGAAAAGATAGACATGAGGTTTTATGTTTTTTTTGTTATACCCCTGTTGACATGAACCCCCAATTAGTGTAGGACATACCCTTGCATGCTTTTCTTTGGTATGGGCATTTTGCCTTGCTGTGCTTGGAACACTCTAGCATTCCCAATCAGAGTCCATGTGGATTTTGAAGTATGAAAAAGTTCAAAAAATTGTGAATAAGTTGAAAAACAACCTTTTGACCTTCATCCTTTTGTCAAGGTCGACCTTTTGCATGTCAAACTTTTGGTGGTGATCTTTTTACTATTGACCTAGCTGTGACCCAGGGATGCTATACATTTTTTTATTGTAACATGGCAGTTAGCAGGTGATTGGCTGGATGTTTATCTCTATTTATCACCCTGGCATTTATCTTTTGTTACGGCTTAATACATCTGCCCCAATAATACAAAAATATGTACTACGATACAGTGGGAGGTCCTTACTGTCCTATCCACTAGGATTCACTAAGGTGTAGAATTTTAGAGGCTGAAATATCCAGGATGTTCCGAAAAATACCCTCTCTCCAAAGATCACGCGACAAGAAAAACATCCAATGGACAATCAGTATATAATTGGCAATTTTACTTTTTGATAAAAAGAATACATACAGTAATTCTTAAAAACTGCTAACGACCTAAAGAAGATGACAAAGTCATTATACATCTGATATGATGGTAGTGGTGTGAGCTCAATTAGTGCATGGGCAAGACATCTAAAACCATATGCGTTTCATCCATAAAAGGACTTCTTCAGGGGTAAGAAATCAAACATGATTCAATGTTGTACTTGATGTACTGGAAATCATTCATAGTTCATTCATAGCAATGATATCAAACAGGAATATTGGTTGGTTGTGCCACTGAAGATACATAGAAAAATAACATGCAAAAATGGGAATTTAAGTGGATCCCGATCCCTCTCAGAATTCTCCACAGCAATCTTTGGCACTCTGTGCATATGCAGATGGATATGCAAATTTCCCTCCATATGTTTATTCATATACAATTAAATTGGTTCAATGTCCATGTTATGTGAGGCGGGGTGCACCAGTGAGGGTTAATACATCCCACCATGTATGTCCTTACTTTCCATTCCCCTAGCCTTCCCTGGTTTTGACTTCTCTGGTTCACCCTTTTTTGCATTTTTATTGTTATGTATAATGATTACTGTATTATATCTACTGAGACTCACATTAATATATTCTTTATTGTAAAGTTCGGTACTTGTTTCCTAGCACGCCGCCCATGATTTTTATCTTATGCCATCATATTGATCTGATTGCATCACATGCGACCCAATCACATGCGATGCGATCAGACCAGCTTTTTAATTGTACATAGTATTCACCCATCAGGGTGGCTGTACAATAAAAAATCGGGTCAGATCGCTTCACATCGCATCGCATGCCATTGTAATGGCATTCGATACAACGCAATATTAAAATTGTACAGTCAGCTCTTAAAACCCTAAAATCGTGTCCCATCGCATACCTTAAGTAGTGGTATGCGATGGCATACGACGGGCGCTGTGCTAGGAAACAAGTACCTAAAGTTCTTTACTATTTATTTAAATATAGATTTGCTAATAAGAGCCAGCATCAACTCATTAGAGTGTAAAATAAATTAGCTACCTACTAAATTGGATTATATACCTGGTGGCTTTCATACCACTAAGGATTTATTCCCAGACCTACAGAAATAATATTAATACATCTGTCCTGGGCCACAAGCAGTGAGTGCACCAATACTGCAGCAGGTATGATTACACACATTGCTTTATTCCTTATGCCGTACATGCAGCGATGGAAAAGCATCCGATAAGATATGGTGGGAATCATAAGGCATTAGAGCAATTTAAGAATATTGGAAAACATTTTAAAATATTTTCTCTGCAGTTCTATATTTTAATTAATGTGGAATGTTCTATATATTTTTATCTGTTCTACTTCTGGAATGTTACAATATTGTTTTAGATCTAGGTACAGGTTCAGTACCCTTTATCCAAAATGCTCGGGACCAAGAGATTTTTGAATAAAGGATTATTCCGTATTTCAATTATGTATTTTGAATGTATGGTTTTCAGAATAATTCAGAATCAGCATCAGCTTTATTGGCCAGGTATACTTACGTATACTAGGAATTTGGTTTGGATTGCTGTGCAACAGCCAAGGTAGGAACATGTAAACAATCGTCATAGTACAGTTCAGATATGCACTAGATGTATCCTGATGAGGGACATGGACATGGGGAACATACATTTACTGAGCTGTACAGCTCCCAGGCAGCCATTCAGCGGCGCCACGTGGTGATTGCATCAGCCAGATAGGTAGACAGTAAAACAGTACAGATATGGGACATGACAGGGGTGACACGGGTTACATATTTGGTTAGCGGCGCAGATCCTAGGCAGCCATCAGTGGCACCATCTTTGAGTTGCTGCTCACAGGGCAACAGTGGAGGGGCTCAGCAGGCCAGCCCAGGTGGTGATGAGGTGGTGGCAAAGAGGGGGGGCAGAGTCAGTGAGGCCAGGGGGGGAGAGTCTGTGAGGCCGGGGGCTGGAGTTGGGCTCTCTTTCGGCTGCCCCTAATAGTGTAGTGGTACCTTGGGGGGCCGCCACCGCCGGGTTCGCCCGGAACTGAAGCCTTGGGTGCGGCAGACAGGCTCCTGCAGACTGGTGGGGGCCTGCAGGCCTGAATATCACGTGTGCTGCAGCTGGGGGGTCCTGCTGGTCCAGCCGGGGGACTCATCTTCCCTTATTGCTGGGGCATGAGCTGATGCCTGCGTGCCACAGCCAGGTGACGCAGCCACGGTGGACTCCTCTGATGGGGCCATGGATGCCGCCTCACTCCGGCACCCTCTGTCTCCTTCTCCGCCTCCCTTCCTCCTCTTCCTCCATCTCACGCTCGTCCTTTCCCTTCTGCAAGGCTCCCCTTCTCCGGGGGCTGGGGAGGAAAGCTCCGGTGGATGGAAGCTCGCATGTGTGCAGCTATCCCCGGCCCCACCGGAAGCATGATCGGATAACGGATATTCGGATAAGGGATACTCAACCTGTATAATATTTAGAAAACAGTCACATACTGTATTGTGTCCACTACTCATGTAATCCCTATCAAAAATATAATTGTAGTCATTGTATATTCACATGTACTCAACATCATATCATGCAGCAGTAACTAGTTTCACTAGCTAACTGTAATCAAGTACAGATGCTCTGAAATTGCAAAACAATATGATCATGGGATATGTTCAAGTCTTTCCACACGACCCTAAAATGTATCACATGATAGGGTCAGGTTTGCTAGAAGTAATACGTACTTCAAACATAGTTTAGTTATAATTGCCAGAAAGAACACACAGATAAAAATGGGAAAATAAGGACAAGAGGTATATACAATGTGACGTATCAGGGAGGTGGTAAGAGAGTAGTAGTGGGAGTGTATATAGAAATTATCATAACATATAACTGATAGTAACGGCCACACCCTGGTTCTTGTTCTTCTTGAGGGGCTTGATGAACTGATGATTCCAATGTAAGGATGTAGTCTCTCATTCAATGATGTGGTAATGTATAAAATTAATAAATAATAATGAGCTAAGAATTGGGGTCTAGTTAACTTCTTGCATCAGCACGTCACTGGCAACATGGAAATGACAGGTGGGGGCTCTAGAGTTCAGTGCTTGCCAGATGACTATTTCATCAATAAATCTTCAGAGACCAGAATACTAGGTAAGTTAAATACAATTTCTGTATTCAAAACGGCATAATGTAGCAATAATAAATGGAAGACTGATTGAGGAGAGAAGCCTAATGTTGCCAAAAATAACCCAGGGACAATTGCAGTTGCCGTTGGTGATTGCTGATGCAAAGAAAAAAATGCAAATTTATGATATGCAAATTTGATCAAAAAAATAATAATAACCTGTTGTTCATCTTATGTGTGTGTGTGTGTGTGTGCGCGCGTGTGTGTGTGTGTCTGCACGGGATGTAAATGGAGCAATATCCACATTTTAGTACAGATTGAGTATCCCGTATCCAAAATGCTCGGGACCAGGAGAATTTTGGATAACGGATTATTCCGTATTTCAGAATATTTTAATATTTAAATTATGTATTTTGAAGTATCTTGCATGTATGCTGTATAAACACATAAAATGCACACAAATATATTTTATTACCACATAAAATACACACAAATATATTTTATTTGTTCACAAAACAAGGTTTCAAAACATGAAACAAAATTTGTGTACTATCTCAGATATTGAATTTGAATGCCAAGCAATCATTTTCTTGCACATATATAGTGCCAGTTACATATCATGTCACCAGTAGTGCTGTTACAAATGTCCCCAGTGAGTTTTTAGCAAAAAAAAATTTTTTTTTTTCACTTTCTGGAATGTCTGGTTTTCGGAATAATTCGGATAACGGATACTCGGATACGGGATACTCAACCTGTATTACTTCTGGTTGATGCAATAGTGTGGAAACAGTTCAAATTTGTAACGCCATCAGAAGAAAAAAAGTCAACTCACACTTGTCTTCTCCCCCCTATAAGTCTTTGAGAGATACAAGTGTTTGCAAGTTTATAAATAAAAATAAGGTGAATTCCTGGTTTCTAAGAATGTTTGAAATGTACTAATTCAGATTATATGTTCATTCCAAACATATAATCATTTGATACTGGGAGAGCGAAAGTTTTTCAAGGAATGTGTGAAATGATGGGAATAGAATCAAACATACATATGTCGTATTATCCAAAAGTGGTTAGAAAGGTGTCTTACAAAAGAGAAATGAATGGCATGACCAGAAGCACTACCCTGGTTCTTCATAGCATTAGTACCACACCTAGGCCTCCACTTAACCTCACTCCACATAAATTCCGATGGCAGCCCAATTATTGTGTTAACTGTATTAATAAATTTGTACTTTGATTTTTACAAAAAATATGTGTCTATAGTGTCTCTTAGCGCCGTCTACTGTGTTTATAAATTGTCTTTTTTTCAAGAGGGGTTGAGTATCCCCCCTAGACGGCAGCAGAAACATTAAGCATTTCCAGCGCTCTGCTATCCCTCTTTTTTTCTTTGTTTCATACACACCTTACCAATATCCTGACACACCACACTGATCTTGCATATGCGAAGCTTCCAAAAATGATGATGAGCAAATTGGACAAATACATTTATAGTGTGTATATAGCTATAGGGCAAGTGAAAGAATGTTGTGATTGGCCAGTTCACAACCACAAAATATCACCGTGCACATCCACTGATTGAGTCAATTGAGGAAGGGGTCAGTGACAGAAAGGAAATAGGAAATTATATGACCGTAACAAACAGGGAAACTAAGGGACTTCCCCAACTGCCTCTGACCATACTGTAATTCTTCTTCATACATTGAGAGGACAGTGCATGTATGGGGGGAAGATACACATATACAATGACATTTTATTTGTTTGGTTTTATTTCATTAATAGATGTTTGTTCTCTGTTGGAAGGAAATGATGGAAAGTTAATGAAGGCTGCTCCAGATTGTATTTATTCACCAAGACCATCTATCAAACATCTGAGAATGATTTATTATTCAAACCCTTTATTCATAAAGATCCTATCTGATAAATGCATCAACTCAGTTCAACGCCCAATTTTATTAAAATTATATACTATATGCCTCTTCAAATTCACTTAGAAGTGTATGTAAGATACATTAAAATTGAAAGTCCTAATCCCCTAAAGGATTGTGTTTCTATATGATTCATTAAGCTAAAATGACGGTCATTGTAACATTCTATTCTACCTCTGCTTTTTTTTATTTCTTGCCCCTTTTCTAAAGACTACTATGCTTGTTTCACATCAAAAAGTTAAGATTGCAGTCATTTCAGCTGCTGAGCCCTCACTGATTGTGCCCCAGTATTTGAATCCATCATACCATAAAGCTCTTTCCTTCTTAGTAACATTGGGGCAGATTTATTAAGCCTGGAGAAGAGATAAACTGGAGATAAAGTGGAGATAACATGGAAGAGATAACGCACCAGCCAATCAGCTGTGTTTGAAATATGACAGTTGGGATCTGATTGGCTGGTGCGTTATCTCCTTCCACTTTATCTCCAGTTTATCTCTTCACCAGGCTTAATACATCTGCCCCATTGAAACATAGAGTAGACTTTGACAGACGATAAGAACTACTTGGCCCATCTAGTCTGACCATGTGCACACGGGATAATAGTTATTAGGAGACATGCAGCCTATCAGTATATTGTTTTGGAGTGTGGAAGGAAACCAGATTAACCTTTCACAAGTAAATGGAGAATATTAAAACTCCATGCAGTTAGGGCCAGGGCGGGATTTGAAAGCAAAGACCTCAATATTGTGAGGCAGTAATGCTAACCACTACACCATCTATAACGCCTATAAGCAAAGACTTTTTATCTCTCAGTCCCTCTATAGGACCATACACACTAGGCGATTTTTGAGTAGCTCACTTTTCCCATTTTCGCTACTTTGAGTTCACCTAGTGTGTATGGGCAGGTGATGAGTGGTGAGCGCTGATGCACACTCCTGCATCATCACCGGCAGCTAATATCTGTCGCATGGTGTTACAGGATGAGTGAACCACTTTCCAGAGTTTTGTATTGTGGAAAATGGTTCACCCCCTTTCCCCCAGGCCAGCGATTTTCATACATCGTTCATGGGCAAAAATGGCCGCTGAGTATGGACATTTTGTCTACTCTATTGGAGAATCTCCCTCCTAACGTACAATAGAAACCTGCTGCTATGGACCATCGGAGATCACAGTAAACTTTTGAAAAAAAATTTTTATATTGTCTAGAAAATGTGCTATATGGATATACAAAATAAGTTTCTGCATTAATACATGGAAATTTTCATAGAATTCCACCATAAAATAGCCAACATGTTAAATAGTTTACACAGAATATATTAAATTCCATCATTGCAGCTATGAATATCAATTACACTGTAGCTGTGAAACAGAAACAATTTTACCTTATTTTCAAGCATTCCAGAGAAATTCAAATGGATCAAGTCAACAAAACCAAGATGACATATTTTATTATTAATGGTATTTCAGATGCCCCAGAGTTGCAGGTTCCAATCTTCCTTCTTGTTCTATTGATTTATCTCACCACTCTTGCATTTAACATGACCATTCTTCTACTGGTCTGCCTGGATCCCCGTCTCCACACTCCCATGTACTTTTTCCTGAATAATTTGTCTATCATGGATATCTGTTGTTCCACAATAAGTCTCCATAAAGTTCTTATTTCATTTATATCAGGAGATAAAACCATTTCATTTTTTAGCTGCTTTACACAAGGTTTTTGTTTTTTATCATTCACTTGTGATGAGCTACTTATTCTGACAGCTATGAGTTATGATCGCTATGTAGCCATCTGCAACCCTTTGCGTTACCACGCGGTTATGAACTATAAGTTGTGCTCTCTTATGGCCTGTGTCTGTTGGGTTTTGGGATTTATGGATATCCTACCATGTCTTTTGGATGTATTATCTTATACGTGCTACATGTCAATGGAAATCAATCATTACTTTTGTGACCTTCTGGCGATAATTAAACTTTCTTGCAATGACACCACAGCTATTCAACTTTACAGAATTATTGAAGGGGTTTTAATTACTACTTTTACCCCATTATTGCTGACTTTTATTTCATACATTTATATAATTGGCACCATACTGAGGATCCAATCAGACACAGGAAGACGTAAGGCCTTCTACACATGTTCCTCACACCTCACAGTCGTTACCCTTCTTTATGCCACTCTGTCTTTCCAGTATTTTCGTCCCACTGCCCTTATCTCTTTGGGCTCCAATAAGCTTTCCTCCTTGTTTAACACAGCTGTTGTCCCCTTATTGAACCCCGTAATTTACAGCTTGAAAAATAAAGATGTCATTTCAGCATACAAACGGTATTTACATTGTTTTAAAACAAAATGATAAAATTAGAAATTGGAATTTAAAAATTGGATTTGAAATTAAAATAATACAAATATTTGGATATAAACATGTGTTGTCTGATTGATATAAATGGAGTAAGAGGTGCCATCATACGTTTCCACTCACCACTTGAATAACTGGCCCTTTAATGGCCACCTCTGGCTCAAAATAGATCATGTCGGAGTAATATCCACCTTGTGGGATTACCTGAATGTGTTAATGTTAAAGGTCCAGATCTGACTCATGTTTTATGAATCAAAATCATTGAATGGGTTCATAGGGTCGTTCCATTCTGCCTCCAGAAATATTAAAACCATCACCTGGGAAATCCTTAAGCCAGTGATTCACAAAATTTTTTGATTTACGGCTCCCTGAGATATCAGGATTTTTTTCACGGCGTCCCATGGCCAAGAGTTTCTTATTCAAAATATATATTAAAAAATATTAAGTAAAATGAGTCTATGGGCAGTATTCAATGAGGCTGATTCATCATGTTTTATGGCGATTTTGTGCTATTTTCATGCTGTACGGCGATTTTTTTTTCCTAAAACGGTGAATCACCCTATTCAATGACCAGATGGCGAATACATTTAAAGGTTTTTATCCTCATGATTCACCGAGTAGCAATCGCTATCTTTTTATGGTGAAGTGGAATGTGAACTTTTAAAATAAAGTGTTTTGTTTTTTACATTTTGTGTCAAAAAATCTGGAATTTTATTCTGAGGGGGGGCATGCTATTTTTATTCATGGGCTGTAAGCACATGAATATATATTTAATTAAAAAAAATATATATATATATATTTTTTTTACACAGCAGCCAGCAGGGGGCCAGGAGCCGAGACGCTCATTAGATATTCATATATTCACTGCACCCGATCATTACATATGCACGATCGGGTGTAGTGAATACCCGGTCCCCTGTTGGCTATCCCGGGGGGGGCAGCCTGTGCTGCCTGGCTCCCGGGGAGCCCACCTCCCCCCCACAAACGTTCTGGGGCAGGCAGGGAGACTTCCATCTCCCTGCCTGCCGCCGTCCTCAGGCTCCCTACGGCATCGCCGCAGGAGTTAAAATTCGCCGGTCAGGGGCAGTGAGCCCCTGACTCGTTGAATACTGGAGCCGGCGAGGCTCCGGAACGCGGTGGGCAGTGGCGAATGTGCAGCGAATCCTAAACAGGATTCGCTGCACATCGTCAAAATTCTCATTGAATACTGCCCTATATGTCACTATTAGGATCTGTTATGTGGTGATGGGCAGGCTTCACTTCTGTTTGTCCAATATTTTATGATTGACAGCCTCAATTACTGTTTTTATCTATTAAATTTATGATAAATAATTTGAATTGGTCCTTGACCACCAACCCAATGCACCCCTGCAAGTGTCCTGAGACACCCCAGGGTGCCACGGCACACAGTTTGGGAACTACTGCCATAAACTGATTATTATTCAGGACTACTCAGTGGAGCTGGCCAGGGTCAGAAAAGCATTCTCCCCTATTTGCACTCAGCATGGTAAGGATGGTTGCGAAATTGCTATACTCCACCCAGCACCTTTGCACAATTTGATGTTTATTCATACAAGGACATTGCTATAATGGCAGATACTTCTGCATACTTTCCAGTGGAGTCCTCTTTCAGGAATGTTGACTATTCCAACCCTTGACACTCTACTACTAAACCACCTTTGGTCTAGTTCATTGTTATGCTGTGTACACACGGGGACGATAGGGGCTATTATCGCTGGGAATATGGTCGCAGGTGACCATATTGCCAGTGATTGGAGTGCGCATCAGCGATAAATCGCCGGGTGCGCGCTCCCGTTTTCTGCCCCATTGTAATCGCTGGTCGCAGGAGCTTGCTCCTGCGACCAGCTAATTACCTCTGCGGCTCCCTCAGCAGAGGTTCCTTTTCATCAGCGACCATCTCTGGTCGCTGATGCAAAGGAGACACTGGGCAATATATTGCTCAGCAATATATTGCTGAGCAATATATCTCCCCCCGTGTGTACGGGGCTTTATTCCAGCTCCTGTTTCTGACCTCACTAGATTGTTTGTTAATTGATGAACTCATCCTGCAGCTGAAGTAATGGGACCTTCATTATTTATATTTTTTGTGTATTTATACCACTGCTTCTATTTAGATATCAGTCACATCTGCCTCATTCATTAATGTATTTATTGTTTATTTACAGTTTCTTATATAACGCAGCAAATTCTTAATTGTTTCTTATTCCTGTTATATCTATGGTGGGCTATTCTGTTATCTTATTAACCCTTTTACCACACACAAAACCAAAAATAAAAGAGTGGGTTGGGGTTTGTGTTGAGGGCACATATCATCGCTATTATTAATATACATGTACATTTATAATTGTAAACATATATCTCTGTACATAAATATAATTTTTCTATTTTTTTTTTCAGTCTCATTTAGCTGGGGGGCTGTTTGGGTCACATTTTTAGTCAATTGCATATCTATAGCTTTATGCTAATCCTGTTTTCTCATTTTACCTTGAAGTCTACCGCCAAGACATTTGTGTGGTGTTCCACAACTATGTTCTGCTCTCATTTATACCTTATGTCCCTCCCAGATGTCATTTCCCTGTTTGCCACTACCCATTTTGTGTGTTCCCTACTCTCCTCTAGGCTTCATTGTACTCTTGAATTTTTGACCTATTTTAAAACATGGTGTATATTAAATTAGGAACCTGCAATGTTGGGGCCTTAGATCTCTAGCAAAAGCCTTGCTTATTTGAATAACCAGAATATACAAAAAGAGGAAAGGGACTGTTTTCGGGAACGCACAAGAAGAGGTTTCTTTAAAATTTAACTTTTAATGTTCAATATTCTAAGACTCCCTTATACATTTTTTATGGGAGGTAACAGTGAAATTTATAAGAATTTAAAAATAAACATATAGACGTACATACACAGATTGTGTATCAAGGTGATAATAAAGAAAGAAAATTGTGTATTAAAATATTAATGTCACTCACACAGGCCTTGAGAAAGCTGGGTAACCAGTGAAACACGTGTAGGTTAAATGTCAACTGAAATGTCTGTCAGCTAAATGTTGATTGTGTGTCGGCATAGGAGAAAAATAGCATAAAATTTCCAAAGTGAAAATTTTATTTTTTTCCAGCAGAAGGCAGCAAATACTCACAAATAGGAGTTATGTTATGTTGGATATGAGATGCTGTTCATGTTAGGAGATCTATAGGAGTTGAAACACCTTTTTTGCCACCTAGCATAAAATATTTGGCAGGTGATATTTAAGTGTTTTGGGTCTTCCTGCTACAATAACAACAGGAATACCCAATAGACAGCAAAGCCCCTATGTATATTTTATGAAGTGTGAGACACACAGGAATATACTATAGATGGTGTGACACACACAGGAACAAGAATATTTGATAGGTGGCAGTTAAGCCATATGCTTGCCTCATGCACAGTATATGGTGTGGTCTGAAACACAATTTTAATTGGACCAATTGAACACTGACACATGTCCCACTAGGTACTGGATATTCTGCCCCTGATAGGTGGGGATAATAACAGAATATCAGTTCTGTGTAACTCCATAGTATCTCATGTGGAAACTACTAGCCCGGATTCATTATATAATAATAAAGATATAATCCAGGGCTGGTAAACCCTCCATTACCGACACCAATCTATGCTGAATAAATTAGACATTTTTCAGAGTGACATTAATATTTGAATACACAATTTTCTTTCTTTATTATCACCTTGATACACAATCTGTGTATGTATGTCTATATGTTTATTTTTTAATTCTTATAAATTTCACTGTTACCTCCCATAAAAAAATGTATAAGGGAGTCTTAGAATATTGAACATTAAAAGTTAAATTTTAAAGAAACCTCTTCTTGTGCGTTCCCGAAAACAGTCCCGTTCCTCTTTTTGTATATTCTATAATCAGTGGCGTAGCTATAATACCGCAGCCCCCGCGGTGGCTTGGAGGAGACAGTGCTGCGGGGGCGCCTAGATCAGAAGCGGCATTGCTAAAAAAAGGCTTATATTTTTAGTCAGGGAAGCGGAGGAAGCGCTCACGTCCCTGACTCCTCCCCCTGGCCTACAATCCGCCGTCGCCGCTCGCTTCCTCCCTGGCCGTGCTGACTCGGAGGGAGCAGCAGAGCAGAACAAACTGCACGCCTGCCCGCCCGCAGCCCCCGCACACTCACAGCGCAGACAGGAAGACGCTGAACGCCTGCTCGCCTCAAGCCCGCCTGCACAGCGCAGACAGGAAGACTCTGAACGCCCGCACCCCCCCACCTGCTCCCCGCACAGCACAGACAGGGAGACGCTGAACGCCTGCTCGCCTGCACCCCCCGCACAGCGCAGACAGGAAGGCTCTGAACGCCCGCACCCTCCCCGCACCCCCCCCCCCCCCCACCTGCTCCCCGCACCCCTCACCTGCTCCCCGCACAGCACAGACAGGGAGACGCTGCACGCAGTGGCGTAAGTTCATCCCAATTGCCCGGAGGCAAGATAAATGTTGGTGCCCCCCCCCCCTAATTAATACAGACACATACACACCTCTGTCCCGCAAAACAATGGGTATGGCCTCACAACTATTTCTTGGCCTCTGAAGGCATGATGAGGAGAAGCAGTGGTGAAAAGTGAGAGAGTGGGGGAGTGTGAGAGAGGGGAGAAAAGGTAAAAGTAAGTGTGAGAAGTGGGGGGGGGGGGGTTGTGAGAGAGGGGAGAGTGTGTGAGAGATAGAGAGGGTGAGGGCTGAGCGTAGAAAGGGGTGTGAGAGAGCGTGAAGAGACAGAGTTGAGAGAAAGGGGGGAGAGAGTGTGAGCGGGAATCAAGACAGAGGGGTTAAAGAGAGAGGAGATGGGTGAGAGGGTGAAGAGGAGAGAGAGTTTGAGAGAGAGGAGTGAGAGGGGGATGAGAGCAGAAGAGTGAGTGTGTGAGAGGTGGAGAAGAAAGGGGGATGAGAGATATTGAGAGAAGTGGGGGGGAGTGAATAAGGTAGATAAGAGAGATAGGGGTGAGAAAAGGAGAGAATGGTGAGAGTAAGGGAGGGGGGGTAAGTGTGAGAGAGGGGAAGAATAGAGGGGAGGTTGAGGGGAGAATGAGTGTGAGAAAGAGGGAGAAAAGAGAGAGGGGGTGGGAGTGAGTGTGGAAAAAATAGGGAGAAAGTTAGAGATGGGGGGGAGGAAGTGTGCGAAAAAGGGAAAGAAGACAGAGCATTGATAGAAGTGTGCAGGGAGCAGCATACAGATCAACATTACCTTCTCCGTGTCACTGGATCCCCGTAAAAATGGGAGTGCTCATGGGGGGGTGCCCAATGTCCCACGGAGGTGTTGCAGCTCCCAGTATGTGTCCTGGCTCCCTCCAAGAGTGGTATACGGCCTGCTTCTGTGTGAGGTGATATGCGGGTCGTCCGGCTTCTGTGATATGCGGGTCGTCCGGCTTCTGTGATATGCGGGTCGTCCGGCTTCTGTGATATGCGGGTCGTCCGGCTTCTGTGATATGCGGGTCGTCCGGCTTCTGTGATATGCGGGTCGTCCGGCTTCTGTGATATGCGGGTCGTCCGGCTTCTGTGATATGCGGGTCGGCTGTTTAATATGTAAAAAAAAAACCACATAAACGACACGGGTTGTTCGTTCATGTGCCTTGGTGGCCGTCCGAAATCCTCCACTTTCTCTGTCACTCAACACAAACACACACCTGTTTCACTCAAACATGCGCACTCACGCTACACTTAACAGACACACACATCTCTGTCACTCAACATCCACAAACCTGTTTCACTGAAAACACACATGCAGCACTGCACACCACATAACACACGTCTGTAACTAAATAAATAAACACATACTGTACACTTATAAACATCCATGCACACAGACTGCTTACTGATTAAACACGCCTCCTGGCACATCTCACATTATTTGCACAAATTTACCCATTTATTTGGGCTGCAGATAAAGAAAAAATAACCCATACTCACACATATACCTACATAAAGGGGGTCATTCTAATTTGTTTGCATCCACAGTGCGTTCGCATGAGGGATTGATGTGCGTATGCGCTGGCGCATGTGTATCGCCACACTATTCGCCAAGCGCAGGCACCCAAAACTGCAGGCCAGGGTGGCTGCGTATATTCGCACCCAGCATTTTATGGGTGTTCCCATGGTAATCGGCCCAAGACGTGGGTGCCAGGGGTGGACAGCTGACATCATTGGATGTTAGCTGCCTCCCAAGTTCCTCTCCAGTGTGCACGCATATCTAAGTGAACTGAGAGTCACTTAGATATGCGTGCACGTTCCACATCATTGGATGGTCAGCGACCATCGAATCATGTGGCTGTTTCCACGTAGCCTGCGAATGGATGTTTATGTTAAACATCCATTTGCAGCCCATGAGAAGGGACATGGCATGCAAGAGGGGGCGATCAGACCGACATTTGGCGGGCGACGTATCGCACACCTATACACATGCATATATAGTCATACTGTCACACACTTATACATACCTACACTTATGCATACATATATTCACACACCTATTCACTCATGCACACATTCCAACAGTATAATAATTACACACAGATAAATACATACAGTATATTATAGTTACACACACAGACACAAATACATACTGTATATAACAGTTACACACACACACACACACACACATACTGTACATAATAGTTACACACACACAGACAGATAAATACATACTGTACATAATAGGTACACATACACACACACACACACACACACACACACAGATAATTACATACTGGATATAACAGTTAAACACACACACACAGTCACACTCACCATGCTGCTGCTGCAGGGCTTGGCTGGCAATGACTGTGTGTACAGTCCAGTCCAGTGCCGTGTAGCCACGCCCCCTTTTCAGACTGCTGCTCCGAAGCCACTCGTTCCCTCTTATCTGGCTGCAAGGAAGGTGCAACTGCTGCACAGTGCACTAACTGCAGCTGGATTGCAGAAACTGAAACTAAAATTAAGCTCCCAGCAGCCCTGAGCTTCCTGCAGCAAGGTCTGCTAGGAGCTGTAGTTTTTTTTTCATTTTCTTTTATGCGAGTGCTCAGTGCACCATGCTCCTCTCCCTGTGGCCCCCTAGTGGCCAACGCCCGGCGGCAAATGTCTCCATTGCCTCCGGGAGTTACGCCACTGGCTGCACGGCCGCCTGGACCCCCCCCCACAGCGCTGGCATGGGCAGTGTGTTCAGCAGAGCAGAACACACTGCATGCCCCCCGCACAGCGCTGGCAGGGAGAAGTGTTAGCTGGGCAGATAGCAGGTCATCTCAACAGAAAATCACCTTAGCCCGGGGGCAGAGACATCGAGGGCAGTAGGTATAGGTAAGATGCAGGAGGGAGATGAAAGCTGAGCACACACCCATGGCCTATACACACACACATGGCCTACACACACACACATGGCCCACACACACGGGGGCATCACCCAGGTAGCAGTCTCTATTCCCTAGTCACCGTGATCACCGTCTTTCCATATTAATATTGGATGACCTGCCCTATGTGAGCACGCTGTAATGGGCCCTCATGTAATGTATATGCTGGCTGGGGGTCGGCCTGCAAAGTTTCTGAACAGTGGCAAAATGACATGTAACTAACCTGACATGTATGTACTAATATACATATACAGTGTAAGTGTAATACAGTTATACAGTGTAAGTTATGGGCTGACAGCTGTAGCAGAAGAATAGGTGTGATGGTTTGGGGTATGTTCTCCACAACTCACATTGTTGCTTTAATATTCATTATTGTTACCTTCATCTGAAATAAGACTACCCCAGGTATAATGAGTTGGGCACATTTATATGTAGTGTACTCCCAAGCATTTGGTGATGGGTGGATTTCATGTCTATATGCCTTATTTTATTTTGGCAAATTGTGCTTTGTCCTAGTTTACATTAAGATCTCTTATAAAGGTGCTAAGGGCTGTGGTTTAGTGCAGGGCAATGCCCAGCTTCCCATTATGGTACCCTCATTCTCCTTGGTGTGAGAACAAAGTAGCCATGTTTCTGGATGCAGTATGAATGGCACATTGTGCCCATCACAATGAATTGAATCGCCCCTTGTATGTGAGAGAACCCTGGGCATTATGGTGTTTGGCATAATGTGTACTGGGCATTACGGTGTAATGTGTAAGTGGCATTACGGCGTGTGGCATATAGTGTAAGTGGCATTACAGTGTGTGGCGTAATGTGTAAGGGGCATTATGGGGGGGCGCCCAAAACTATTTTGGCTTGGGGGAGCAAAATTTATAAATACGCCACTGTCTATAATAACCTCTGACTGTTGGAAACAGCACCCCCACAAATAACAAAAGATATATTCTGGGGATATAAAACCTTCCTAGGTACCTTAAAAATATTAGTGTGCAGGTGTAAACTTGGCTCCCCAAAGGAGCTAATATCTCTCTTATTTGAATAACCAAAAGATTGAAACCACCTGCTTGCTGGAGACCCACCATGTCCCATCAGAGGTCATTAAACTTTAAACGCTTGGATGGCCTTTTACAGCTTGTACTTTGAAGGCTAGGGGAGTAGTGATTTTAATAAAACATTTCCTATAGTATGAGGTGTATTAAGTTCTGTTTCATCCTTCGAGCCACTTTGTGATAGTTCAGCTATCCATATTTAGGTGCCCCTTTTTCTCATATATGCCAACAAATATTCCAAAGTATTGTTTTTTTATTATTGCTGATCTCAATAGTTACACAGATACCCTTATAATTCTTAGGGGGATATTCAATCCATGGTAACGACAGGCTCTACTGCTTCTAAAGTCGGGTCTGTTCTGCCAAGATCCCTGTTCATTGTTGCCCCCCAATCCTCACTCCCTAAACTGGGTGAGACACTATCAGAGCTCGTTTGTTTTGTGAATCTGACCGTGTGGCTGGCGTGCCCAAATTGACAGCAAACGGGGGACAAAATCTTGCAGGACGAAAATAAGTTTTATTCATAAACAAAATTCACAAATAGTTAAATACATTCATTAAATTTGCATAGTTAATATAGCATTGTATCACCACCCGGTTCCCTCTGATGTGCTGGAGGACAACTGATATGCATAGGGTGACTTCGGGAAGATGGCAGCATCTGCAGACAAAATGGTAACTGAATCCTGTAAAACACTGCACTGGTCTGCTGCTGAAGACACCCCAAACCGAACGGAGGAAGCCGGGGACCACCGCCACATGGTCTGAACGTGTAATTGCCATGGCCAGGCTGTGACAGAAACCAGTTAATAAATATTTGTAGAGTTTTACATCCCACAGTTAAGGAATATTCATGTCTCTCGGTAGCTCAGAATACTTTATTAAGGATTGAGTATATTTTAATCTCTAGGAGATATAAATATAATCTATAGGAGATCCAGATCTCTTCTCTATGAATTACTGATTTCATAAATTTGATAAAAGATGATAAAGATTACTGATTTCATATATGTGATAACATCCTCTTCATCCATCCTCTTAAAAAAATATGATGGATCCTTTACAACGTTGAACTCTCAAATAGTGGAAGATGTTTTTCTATATTTGTAGTCTCCTCTTCCTTTCCCCAACCCTGACAACCCCATATCCCCTGTAGATTGGGAAACTCTGTCTTATTCATCAGTGACCCCCGATTTGGCCAGTTCTTTGACAGATTATATTACGCTGTTGGAAGTAACACTTTTGTTGTATTTTTTAATCACACCTTCACTTCCCTACATAGCACTTTGTGCTTCTTATTAACCCTTACTAATTTTCATTTGTGTGCTGCCCTGGAGTACTCAGCCTGTGTCGGCATGTTGGGGGCCCACACACCAGACCCATACCCAGTATTAGGGACCCCCAGTGACAGAGAGGCCTTGACGTACAGCCTGGGGGCTTAGCCCTATATCTGCAGATATATGCAACCAAGATCTCTGTATTATCTGATTAATATGTAGTTATTTTCTCACTCAGTGTGCAATTGGGATACAACAGGCTGTTGGAAGTAACCAAACTTTCAAACATCTTAAACCTGCTAAATCTCGAGGCCTGGATGGTCTGAGTGGAGAATTACAAAAATCGTATAGCTATATCTGTTTTTAACACATAATCTTATCCAAAATGCTCCCACTGTATTTGAACTCAGCAATTTTGAAAGTTTTTCCCAAGCCTGGAAGAGACCTATCACCACAATGCTCTTAGAGACCAAAATCTTTATTTAACTTTAATTACAAATTGTTATCAAAATCTCTGGCTGATAGAATAAAAGTGATTTTCAGATCAATTCAGATTTTTTTCAAATTTATAGTGTTCCAGCTGCTAATCCTTTAATATGCAGCTATATATCAGCGGATCACTATCTAAAGAAGCCACTGATACTGCAAAGAGGTGGTTAAACGCATCATACAACATTGCCCTCCACCTTGGAATACCATAACGATTTGTGCCTTATTGCTAAGGTATCCAGAAGCTTAAACAGCCATTCAGTTTCCGGATATAGCTGCATATTAACCCCTTCCCGACATTTGACGTACATTTACGTCATGGCCGGGATGTACTTCCCGACACATGGCATAAATGTACGTCATGCCATTTAACTGTCACCGCGTCTATAGACGCGGTGACAGTTTAAACATGTCTGCTGTCCCTGACAGCAGACATGTCCCTGCATGCCCAGGGGGGGTGGCGATGCCTCCCCCCGTCGGCGATCGCTGTGATTGGCTGTTCAAATGTGAACAGCCAATTACAGCGTTTTCTGTGTACCGGCGAATATTGTTCGCCGGTGACACAGCGATCGGTGGTGATTGGTGCTGTAAAGTACAGCACCAATCACCACGGGGTGTAAGGGTGACACTGGTGTCACCCCACCTCACCCCACCCGCCCCCAAAGGCCGTGATTGGTTCGCCGGACCGACGGACCAATCACAGCCATGGAGGGTGATTTAAACTAACGGTGACTGCACTGCAGACGCCATTCCGGTCTGGAATTGCGTGCAGTGCGGTCACCGTACCTATCTGCCGTGATATACTGACCTGATCCTTGCAAAATACTTACCTGATCACCTGATCACCTGATCACTGCTTGTAGCGTGCTGGATGCTTCCTGGATCTGACTTCTTGTGACTTCCTGCTGCTGCTGCAGTGTGATAGAGTTATAGATAGAGAGATAGAGAGAGATAGAGAGAGATAGAGAGAGATAGAGAGAGATAGTGACAGAGTGTGCTATATTTTGTGTCTGCTACCCCCCTTTTTGGGGGTGCAGGTTTTTTTTTTATATATATAACTGTCAGTGCTGCTGCTGCAGTGTCATAGAGTGATAGATAGTGATAGATAGTGAGAGATAGAGAGATAGAGAGAGATAGTGATAGAGAGTGCTATATTTTGTGTCTGCTACCCCCCCTTTTTGGGGGTGCAGGGGTTTTTTATATATATATAACTGTCAGTGCTGCTGCTGCAGTGTCATAGAGTGATAGATAGTGATAGATAGTGAGAGATAGAGAGATAGAGAGAGATAGTGACAGAGAGTGATAGAGAGTGCTATATTTTGTGTCTGCTACCCCCCCTTTTTGGGGGTGCAGGTTTTTTTTTTTATATATATAACTGTCAGTGCTGCTGCTGCAGTGTCATAGAGTGATAGATAGTGATAGATAGTGAGAGATAGAGAGATAGAGAGAGATAGTGACAGAGAGTGATAGAGAGTGCTATATTTTGTGTCTGCTACCCCCCCTTTTGTGCTGATCAGTATATCTGTGCTGATCAGCAACTTTTTGGGGGTGCAGGGTTTTTTTTTTTTTTATATATACCTGTCAGTTGCTGCCAGTTGCACTGTCAGTTGCACCAAAGGTTGTGCACCTGCTGCCCCTCACTGGTAATCAGTGTCGCATCACTGATCACCTTTTTTTTTTTTTTTTTGAGGGTGCTGTGGGGTCTTTTTTTTTTTTTTTTTTTTTACACACACTGTGATTTTGTGGGTGTCCTGTGGCCACTGTGCGCTGATCAGTGACGTACATCACTGATCAGCTTTTTCGGCACAGGGTTGATCTATTTTTTTTTTTTTGATCAAATTCCTGTTGCCTTTGAGCGCTGTTCAGTGACGGACGTTACTGACCAACATCTGTGCTCAATTTTTGGCGCAGGACCTTTTTTTTTTTTTTTTTTTAACCCCTTCAATTTTTTTTTTTTTTTATTGGGATCAAATTCCTGTATAAAGTATTTTTTTTTCTGCACTACATACACACTACACACTACATACCCCCCGTGTTGAAATAAAGTTTGTACCCCCCCTACACTATACACGTGTTGAAACATTTCACTACCAGAAACACAAAAATAAAAATGGCATCCCAAATGTCATCCCAAATGTCATCCCAGTCATCCAGAAGAATGTATTCAGCGGAGGAGGCATATGCCATGCTTGCCTCTGACTCTGACACAGCCAGTGAGGCAAGCGGGGAATTTGAAGGATTCATCTTAAGCTCCTCTTCCTCCTCTAGTGATGAGGGACCCCCTCAAAGACGCCCCCGTAGAGCAGCTGAGACCCCCCCCCCAATAATTGATCTCGTATGGACCCCACCACCAGACAATTTTGAGCCCCAGGTTCCTGAGTTTTTGGCCATCCCAGGAATCCAATTTGATTCCACAGGTCTCAGAGAAATTGACTTTTTCAAATTATTTTTCCCTAAGGTTTTTTTAAATTTAATGGTGGACCAAACTAATTTATATGCCCAGCAGTTTATTGCTCAAAACCCCACGTCATCATTTGCTAGGTGGACCCCTGTAGATGCAGTAGAGATGATGACGTTTTGGGGTCTGGTGTTTCATATGGGCATAGTAAAAAAGCCAGAAATTAGGCAATATTGGAGTACAGATGTTCTGTACAGCACCCCACTTTACCGTATGGCCATGACCCGGACTCGTTTTGAGTTAATCCTTAAATTTTTGCATTACAACGATAATGCACAGTGCCCACCCAGAGATGATCCCACCTTTGACCGGCTATTCAAAGTCAGGCCGGTCATTGATCATTTCAGTGCCAAATTTCCAGAGATGTACATCCCAGATAAATTCATTTGCATAGACGAGTCCCTTATACATTTTAAAGGAAGGGTTAAATTCCGCCAGTACCTTCCCAGTAAGAGGGCAAGGTATGGCATAAAAATGTATAAGCTGTGTGAAAGCACCTCAGGGTACACTCACAGGTTTAGGGTATATGAAGGGAAGGATTCAAGAATTGAACCGCCAGAATGCCCCCCCTCCCTCGTAGGTGTTAGTGGAAAAATTGTCTGGGATTTAGTGCACCCCTTCCTGGATAAAGGTTATCACCTCTATGTGGATAACTTTTACACTAGCATCCCCCTGTTTAAGGCCCTTGGTTCAAGAGGTACAGCAGCTTGCGGTACTGTGCGCAAGAACCAAAGAGGCCTCCCAAAAACGCACATTGCCCAAGTAATGAGAAGGGGTGAAAGCAGGGCACAATCCACCGAAAATATGTTGTTGGTCAAATATAAGGACAAGAGGGATGTCCTTATACTGACAACAATTCACGGAGACAGTACCACCTCCGTCCCTGTACGAGGTACCAGTACCCACACCTCCAAACCTAATTGTATCCTGGATTACAATAAGTACATGGGCGGAGTGGATCTTTCAGATCAGGTACTGAAGCCGTACAGTGCCCTGCGGAAAACAAAAATCTGGTACAAGAAGCTGGCCGTGTATATCATCCAGATGGCACTGTATAACGCTTACGTGCTATTCCGTTCTACCAGCCAGAGGGGGACATTTATGCACTTTCAAGAGGAAGTCATAAAGAGCCTAATATTTGGGAACCAGCAGGCAGAGGGCCCCAGTACTTCTAGTACTGGCCCCCGTATTGTACCAGGGCAGCATTTTCCTGATGAAATCCCCTCCACTGGAAAAAAGGGCAGGACACAAAAAAGGTGCAAAGTTTGCTATAAAAAGGGAATAAGAAAGCAAACTATTTTCCAGTGTGACACTTGCCCCGACAAACCCGGCCTATGTATAAAGGAGTGTTTTAAAATATACCACACATCTATGGATTATTAGGTTCATCATTTCACCGTGCTTCGGGGGTCTTGCTAATGCCACATAGCACCCACCATTCATTCCACCAGAATCTGAGCAAAATCCAAAAATCACTCCTTCCCTTCTGAGTCCTGCAATGCACCCAACTGGTATTTTTTGGTCACATGTGAGGCATTGCCGTACTCGGGAGAAATTGGGGCACAGATTTTGGGGTGCTTTTTCTCCTTCATACCTTATGAAAATGAAAAATTTTGAGCCAGAACTGCATTTTTGTGTAAAAAAATGTAATTTTTCATTTGCACAGCCCAGTTGTATCAAAATTGGTGAAACCCCTGGGGGTTTGAAATGTACACTATACACCTAGATGAATTCCCTGAGGGGTGTAGTTTGCAAAATGGGGTCACTTGTGGGGGGTTCCACTGTATTGGTGCTTTGGGGGTCTTGCTAATGCGACATAGCACCCACCAAAATTCCACCAGAATCTGTGCTGCAAAATCCAAATATCACTCCTTCCCTTCTAAGTCCTGCCATTTTTTGGTCACACATGAAGCATTGCCGTACTCGGGAGAAATTGGGGCACAGATTTTGGGGTGCTTTTTCTCCTTCATACCTTATGAAAATGAAAAATTTTGAGCCAGAACTGCATTTTTGTGTAAAAAAATGTAATTTTTCATTTGCACAGCCCAGTTGTATCAAAATTGGTGAAACCCCTGGGGGTTTGAAATGTACACTATACCCCTAGATGAATTCCCTGAGGGGTGTAGTTTGCAAAATGGGGTCACTTGTGGGGGGGTTCCACTGTATTGGTGCTTTGGGGGTCTTGCTAATGCGACATAGCACCCACCAACATTCCACCAGAATCTGTGCTGCAAAATCCAAATATCACTCCTTCCCTTCTGAGTCCTGCCATTTTTTGGTCACACATGAAGCATTGCCGTACTCGGGAGAAATTGGGGCACAGATTTTGGGTTGCTTTGTCTCCTTCATTCCTTGTGAAAATGAAAAATTTTGAGCCAGAACTGCATTTTTGTGTAAAAAATTTAATTTTTCAATTTCACTGCCCAGTTGTACCACAATTGGTGAAACCCCTGGGGGTTTGAAATGTACATTATACCCCTAGATGAATTCCCTGAGGGGTGTAGTTTGCAAAATGGGGTCACTTGTGGGGGGCTTCCACTGTATTGGTGCTTTGGGGGTCTTGCTAATGCGACATAGCACCCACCAAAATTCCACCAGAATCTGAGCTGCAAAATACAAAAATCACTCCTTCCCTTCTGAGTCCTGCCATGCACCCAAATGGTATTTTTTGGTCACATGTGAGGCATTGCCGTACTCGGGAGAAATTGGGGCACAGATTTTGGGGTGCTTTGTCTCCTTCATTCCTTGTTAAAATGAAAAATTTTGAGCCAGAACTGCATTTTTGTGTAAAAAAATGTAATTTTTCATTTGCACAGCCCAGTTGTATCAAAATTGGTGAAACCCCTGGGGGTTTGAAATGTACACTATACCCCTAGATGAATTCCCTGAGGGGTGTAGTTTGCAAAATGGGGTCACTTGTGGGGGGCTTCCACTGTATTGGTGCTTTGGGGGTCTTGCTAATGCGACATAGCACCCACCAAAATTCCACCAGAATCTGAGCTGCAAAATACAAAAATCACTCCTTCCCTTCTGAGTCCTGCCATGCACCCAAATGGTATTTTTTGGTCACATGTGAGGCATTGCCGTACTCGGGAGAAATTGGGGCACAGATTTTGGGGTGCTTTGTCTCCTTCATTCCTTGTGAAAATGAAAAATTTTGAGCCAGAACTGCATTTTTGTGTAAAAAAATGTAATTTTTCATTTGCACAGCCCAGTTGTATCACAATTGGTGAAACCCCTGGGGGTTTGAAATGTACATTATACCCCTAGATGAATTCCCAGAGGGGTGTAGTTTGCAAAATGGGGTCACTTGTGGGGGGCTTCCACTGTATTGGTGCTTTGGGGGTCTTGCTAATGCGACATAGCACCCACCAAAATTCCACCAGAATCTGAGCTGCAAAATACAAAAATCACTCCTTCCCTTCTGAGTCCTGCCATGCACCCAAATGGTATTTTTTGGTCACATGTGAGGCATTGCCGTACTCGGGAGAAATTGGGGCACAGATTTTGGGGTGCTTTGTCTCCTTCATTCCTTGTGAAAATGAAAAATTTTGAGCCAGAACTGCATTTTTGTGTAAAAAAATGTAATTTTTCATTTGCACAGCCCAGTTGTATCAAAATTGGTGAAACCCCTGGGGGTTTGAAATGTACACTATATCCCTAGATGAATTCCCTGAGGGGTGTAGTTTGCAAAATGGGGTCACTTGTGGGGGGCTTCCACTGTATTGGTGCTTTGGGGGTCTTGCTAATGCGACATAGCACCCACCAAAATTCCACCAGAATCTGAGCTGCAAAATACAAAAATCACTCCTTCCCTTCTGAGTCCTGCCATGCACCCAAATGGTATTTTTTGGTCACATGTGAGGCATTGCCGTACTCGGGAGAAATTGGGGCACAGATTTTGGGGTGCTTTGTCTCCTTCATTCCTTGTGAAAATGAAAAATTTTGAGCCAGAACTGCATTTTTGTGTAAAAAATTTAATTTTTCATTTTCACTGCCCAGTTGTACCACAATTGGTGAAACCCCGGGGGGTTTGAAATGTACACTATACCCCTAGATGAATTCCCTGAGGGGTGTAGTTTGCAAAATTGGGTCACTTGTGGGGGGCTTCCACTGTATTGGTGCTTTGGGGGTCTTGCTAATGCGACATAGCACCCACCAAAATTCCACCAGAATCTGAGCTGCAAAATACAAAAATCACTCCTTCCCTTCTGAGACCTGCCATGCACCCAAATGGTATTTTTTGGTCACATGTGAGGCATTGCCGTACTCGGGAGAAATTGGGGCACAGATTTTGGGGTGCTTTGTCTCCTTCATTCCTTGTGAAAATGAAAAATTTTGAGCCAGAACTGCATTTTTGTGTAAAAAAATTTAATTTTTCATTTGCACAGCCCAGTTGTATCAAAATTGGTGAAACCCCTGGGGGTTTGAAATGTACACTATACCCCTAGATGAATTCCCTGAGGGGTGTAGTTTGCAAAATGGGGTCACTTGTGGGGGGCTTCCACTGTATTGGTGCTTTGGGGGTCTTGCTAATGCGACATAGCACCCACCAAAATTCCACCAGAATCTGAGCTGCAAAATACAAAAATCACTCCTTCCCTTCTGAGTCCTGCCATGCACCCAAATGGTATTTTTTGGTCACATGTGAGGCATTTCCGTACTCGGGAGAAATTGGGGCACAGATTTTGGGGTGCTTTGTCTCCTTCATTCCTTGTGAAAATGAAAAATTTTGTGCCAGAACTGCATTTTTGTGTAAAAAATTTAATTTTTCATTTTCACTGCCCAGTTGTACCACAATTGGTGAAACCCCTGGGGGTTTGAAATGTACACTATACCCCTAGATGAATTCCCTGAGGGGTGTAGTTTGCAAAATGGGGTCACTTGTGGGGGGCTTCCACTGTATTGGTGCTTTGGGGGTCTTGCTAATGCGACATAGCACCCACCAAAATTCCACCAGAATCTGAGCTGCAAAATACAAAAATCACTCCTTCCCTTCTGAGTCCTGCCATGCACCCAAATGGTATTTTTTGGTCACATGTGAGGCATTGCCGTACTCGGGAGAAATTGGGGCACAGATTTTGCAGTGCTTTGTCTCCTTCATTCCTTGTGAAAATGAAAAATTTTGAGCCAGAACTGCATTTTTGTGTAAAAAAATGTAATTTTTCATTTGCACAGCCCAGTTGTATCAAAATTGGTGAAACCCCTGGGGGTTTGAAATGTACACTATACCCCTAGATGAATTCCCTGAGGGGTGTAGTTTGCAAAATGGGGTCACTTGTGGGGGGCTTCCACTGTATTGGTGCTTTGGGGGTCTTGCTAATGCGACATAGCACCCACCAAAATTCCACCAGAATCTGAGCTGCAAAATACAAAAATCACTCCTTCCCTTCTGAGTCCTGCCATGCACCCAAATGGTATTTTTTGGTCACATGTGAGGCATTGCCGTACTCGGGAGAAATTGGGGCACAGATTTTGAGGTGCTTTGTCTCCTTCATTCCTTGTGAAAATGAAAAATTTTGAGCCAGAACTGCATTTTTGTGTAAAAAATTTAATTTTTCATTTTCACTGCCCAGTTGTACCACAATTGGTGAAACCCCGGGGGGTTTGAAATGTACACCATACCCCTAGATGAATTCCCTGAGGGGTGTAGTTTGCAAAATGGGGTCACTTGTGGGGGGCTTCCACTGTATTGGTGCTTTGGGGGTCTTGCTAATGCGACATAGCACCCACCAAAATTCCACCAGAATCTGAGCTGCAAAATACAAAAATCACTCCTTCCCTTCTGAGACCTGCCATGCACCCAAATGGTATTTTTTGGTCACATGTGAGGCATTGCCGTACTCGGGAGAAATTGGGGCACAGATTTTGGGGTGCTTTGTCTCCTTCATTCCTTGTGAAAATGAAAAATTTTGAGCCAGAACTGCATTTTTGTGTAAAAAAATGTAATTTTTCATTTGCACAGCCCAGTTGTATCAAAATTGGTGAAACCCCTGGGGGTTTGAAATGTACACTATACCCCTAGATGAATTCCCTGAGGGGTGTAGTTTGCAAAATGGGGTCACTTGTGGGGGGCTTCCACTGTATTGGTGCTTTGGGGGTCTTGCTAATGCGACATAGCACCCACCAAAATTCCACCAGAATCTGAGCTGCAAAATACAAAAATCACTCCTTCCCTTCTGAGTCCTGCCATGCACCCAAATGGTATTTTTTGGTCACATGTGAGGCATTGCCGTACTCGGGAGAAATTGGGGCACAGATTTTGGGGTGCTTTGTCTCCTTCATTTCTTGTGAAAATGAAAAATTTTGAGCCAGAACTGCATTTTTGTGTAAAAAAATTTAATTTTTCATTTTCACTGCCCAGTTGTACCACAATTGGTGAAACCCCGGGGGGTTTGAAATGTACACTATACCCCTAGATGAATTCCCTGAGGGGTGTAGTTTGCAAAATGGGGTCACTTGTGGGGGGCTTCTACTGTATTGGTGCTTTGGGGGTCTTGCTAATGCGACATAGCACCCACCAAAATTCCACCAGAATCTGAGCTGCAAAATACAAAAATCACTCCTTCCCTTCTGAGACCTGCCATGCACCCAAATGGTATTTTTTGGTCACATGTGAGGCATTGCCGTACTCGGGAGAAATTGGGGCACAGATTTTGGGGTGCTTTGTCTCCTTCATTCCTTGTGAAAATGAAAAATTTTGAGCCAGAACTGCATTTTTGTGTAAAAAAATGTAATTTTTCATTTGCACAGCCCAGTTGTATCAAAATTGGTGAAACCCCTGGGGGTTTGAAATGTACACTATACCCCTAGATGAATTCCCTGAGGGGTGTAGTTTGCAAAATGGGGTCACTTGTTGGGGGCTTCCACTGTATTGGTGCTTTGGGGGTCTTGCTAATGCGACATAGCACCCACCAAAATTCCACCAGAATCTGAGCTGCAAAATACAAAAATCACTCCTTCCCTTCTGAGTCCTGCCATGCACCCAAATGGTATTTTTTGGTCACATGTGAGGCATTTCCGTACTCGGGAGAAATTGGGGCACAGATTTTGTGGTGCTTTGTCTCCTTCATTCCTTGTGAAAATGAAAAATTTTGAGCCAGAACTGCATTTTTGTGTAAAAAATTTAATTTTTCATTTTCACTGCCCAGTTGTACCACAATTGGTGAAACCCCTGGGGGTTTGAAATGTACATTATACCCCTAGATGAATTCCCTGAGGGGTGTAGTTTGCAAAATGGGGTCACTTGTGGGGGGGTTCCTAACTTTTAGCATCTTATGGTGCCTAGAAACCTACATGGTGCCTAAAAAATAATCTCATAAAAAGGAGGCTCCAAAATCAAGTAGGTGCTCCTTCTATTATGAAGCCTGTGGTTTGGTCAACGTGCACACTAGGGCCACATATAGGATATTTATGAAAACAAAAGAATTAGGGGAATCAATTTTTAGTCACATTTCTCTAGTAAAATCTACTGTGTTCCTTAGAAAAATGTATTAAAATTGCAAATCTGCAAAAAAAATGAAATTTTGAAATTTCACCTACACTTTGTTTTAATTCCTGTGAAACACCTAAAGGGTTAACAAACTTCCAAAATGCTGTTTTGAATACTGTGAGGGGTGCAGTTTTTGAAATGGCATCATTTATGGGGGTGTCTCACATACAAGTCCCTCAAAGTCACATCAGAACTGAACTGGTCCCTAAAAAAATCAGTGTTTGAAATTTTCTTGAAAATTTGAGAATTTGCTATTCATATTTTAAGCCTCCTAGTGTCCAAAAAAATTAAAAGGAAGTTGAAATAATGATGGAAACATAAAGTAGACATATGTTCTATGTTAGTTATTAACTATTTTGAGTGGTATGATTATTTGTCTCACAAGCAGAAAATTTAACATTTTGCAAATTGCTAAATTTTCCATTTTTTTACGACATTTTGGTATTTTTCACAAAAAAACACAGACTGTATCGACCCAAATTTACCACTAATTTGAAGTACAATGTATCACGAGAAAACAATCTCAAAATCACTGGGATAAGTAAAAGCAAAAAAAAGTTATCCCCACTTAAGTGATACATGTCAGATTTGAAAAAAAATGGCTCTGTCAGGAAGGCAAAAACTGGCTGTGTCAGGAAGGGGTTAAAGTATTAGCACCAGCAGCTGGGACACTATCAAGCGGAACTTGAAAGAGGAACCTTTTTAGGTCTGGTCAAACATATAATAATATTCTGTACTAACAAACTTGCTTTCTCTACTACTGAAAATCTAGCCACACAGAATGGAAATATTTGATATGTTATAAAAGCCACACAACTCGGGTGTTGCTAGAATCTAGAGACTTTTAATCATATGTTTGTGTGTTAATTTATATCACTGCGCAGTGACTTATATTGTATATTAAAAAATACTGTTATACATTTCATCCTGCCCAGTTTTTATATTTCTGTTTATTTTTGTCCTTGCTAAGTGGGGACTAAGCATTCACCTATAAAATGCTGCAGGAGTTTCATAAATTGCTACATTAATGGGTTGTATTGTGGCTCTATCAAGCGCCAGGGTATTTTTCATTTTTAATCTTTTTGTTTGTCCATACATTGGTCTAACATATCAACATTGACAAGTCGGAGCTGGTGCTTTTAGGGCCTCAACTTAACTTCTCTTATTCAAGTCCAGCTCTTAATATATTTTGAGCAGCCACCCCTCAGTTTAAATATTCAGTGGATGTGATCATTTTTGACCCATCCTGACTCTATTCCGTAAATTACTTACCAGGTACAGTGAAAATTAAACCATGCTTAATAACGGAAAGTTACTTCCCCTTGCACTTATTGAAAATATAATTTTCCCCAAAATATTTTATTTCATGCTAATTTTCCCAATAAGTCTTCGTTACTCCGATTTGGTTAGTCTCAAATCAAATCAATTTTTATTTGTCACATAAAAAATCATATATAGTACAATATGTAGTGAAATGCTTATTATACAACTGATGAGGAAGTGATCAGGAAGAACTGAAGAAGAGTGTAGAGAGAATGTGTCGGGAAGGTCTAGAAAGAAAGAAAGTCCCGGTACTAGGAGGTCTGGTTGAGGGCTCTAATAGCCTGCAGGAAGAAGCTATTTTTCATTCGCAGGCCATTAGAGCCCTCAACCAGACCTCCCGTCCAGTCTAATCTGTCCAGCAATTATTTATTTTTTTTGGCAGGGGATAAAGCCTGAGATAGCTCTATCCATGCTAGTGACAATACATTAATCAGTAGGACTAGGCTGTCTGGTATAAAATCCTTTTCATTATCAGTCTTAATGGGTGTGGTTTGCAAGGTCTACAGTGTCTAGGTTGAGAAACAATAGGACAATACCAAAAGGTCGACATGAAAAGGGTAAACACATGAAAAAATAGACATGAGGTTTTATGGTTTTTTTGTGATACCCCTGTTGACATGAACCCTCAATTAGTGTAGGACATACCCTTGCATGCTTTTCTTTGGTATGGGCATTTTGCCTTGCTGTGCTTGGAACACTCTAGTATTCCCAATCGGAGTCCATGTGGATGTTGAAGTATGAAAAAGTCCAAAAAATTGTTGAAAAACAACCTTTTGACCTTCATCCTTTTGTCAAGGTCGACCTTTTGCATGTCAAACTTTTGGTGGTGCTCTTTTGACTATTGACCTAGCTGTGACCCAGGGATGCTATACATTTTTTTTTATTGTAACATGGCAGTTAGCAGGTGATTGGCTGGATGCTTATCTCTCTATCACCATGGCATTTATCTTTTGTTACGGCTTAATACATCTGCCCCAATAATACAAAAATATGTACTATGATACAATGGGAGGTCCTTACTGTCCTATCCACTAGGATTCACTAAGGTGTAGAATTTTAGAGGCTGAAATATCCAGGATGTTCCGAAAAATACCCTCTCTCCAAAGATCACGCGACAAGAAAAACATCCAATGGACAATCAGTATATAATTGGCAATTTTACTTTTTGATAAAAAGAATACATACAGTAATTCTTAAAAACTGCTTACGACATAAAGAAAATGACAAAGTCATTATACATCTGATATGATGGTAGTGGTGTGAGCTCAATTAGTGCATGGGCAAGACATCTAAAACCATATGCGTTTCATCCATAAAAGGACTTCTTCAGGGGTAAGAATTCAAACATGATTCAATGTTGTACTTGATGTACTGGAAATCATTCATAGTTCATTCATAGCAATGATATCAAACAGGAATATTGGTTGGTTGTGCCATTGAAGATACATAGAAAAATAACATGCAAAAATGGGAATATAAGTGGATCCCGATCCCTCTCAGAATTCTCCACAGCAATCTTTGTCACTCTGTGCATATGCAGATGGATATGCAAATTTCCCTCCATATGTTTATTCATATACAATTAAATTGGTTCAATGTCCATGTTATGTGAGGCGGGGTGCACCAGTGAGGGTTAATACATCCCACCATGTATGTCCTTACTTTCCATTCCCCTAGCCTTCTCTGGTTTTGACTTCTCTGGTTCACCCTTTTTTGCATTTTTATTGTTATGTATAATGATTACTGTATTATATCTACTGAGACTCACATTAATATATTCTTTATTGTAAAGTTCGGTACTTGTTTCCTAGCACGCCGCCCACGATTTTTATCTTATGCCATCATATTGATCTGATTGCATCACATGCGACCCAATCACATGCGATGCGATCAGACCAGCTTTTTAATTGTACATAGTATTCACCCATCAGGGTGGCTGTACAATAAAAAATCGGGTCAGATCGCTTCGCATCGCATCGCGTGCCATTGTAATGGCATTCGATACAACGCAATATTAAAATTGTACAGTCAGCTCTTAAAACCCTAAAATCGTGTCCCATCGCATACCTTAAGTAGTGGTATGCGATGGCATACGACGGGCGCTGTGCTAGGAAACAAGTACCTAAAGTTCTTTACTATTTATTTAAATATAGATTTGCTAATAAGAGCCAGCATCAACTCATTAGAGTGTAAAATAAATTAGCTACCTACTAAATTGGATTATATACCTGGTGGCTTTCATACCACTAAGGATTTATTCCCAGACCTACAGAAATAATATTAATACATCTGTCCTGGGCCACAAGCAGTGAGTGCACCAATACTGCAGCAGGTATGATTACACACATTGCTTTATTCCTTATGCCGTACATGCAGCGATGGAAAAGCATCCGATAAGATATGGTGGGAATCATAAGGCATTAGAGCAATTTAAGAATATTGGGAAACATTTTAAAATATTTTCTCTGCAGTTCTATATTTTAATTAATGTGGAATGTTCTATATATTTTTATCTGTTCTACTTCTGGAATGTTACAATATTGTTTTAGATCTAGGTACAGGTTCAGTATAACTTATCCAAAATGCTCGGGACCAGGAGATTTTTGAATAAAGGATTATTCCGTATTTCGGAATATTTGAATATTTCAATTATGTATTTTGAATGTATGGTTTTCGGAATAATTCAGAATCAGCATCAGCTTTATTGGCCAGGTATACTTACGTATACTAGGAATTTGGTTTGGATTGCTGTGCAACAGCCAAGGTAGGAACATGTAAACAATCGTCATAGTACAGTTCAGATATGCACTAGATGTATCCTGATGAGGGACATGGACATGAGGAACATACATTTACTGAGCTGTACAGCACCCAGGCAGCCATTCAGCGGCGCCACGTGGTGATTGCATCAGCCAGATAGGTAGACAGTAAAACAGTACAGATATGGGACATGACAGGGGTGACACGGGTTACATATTTGGTTAGCGGCACAGATCCTAGGCAGCCATCAGTGGCACCATCTTTGAGTTGCTGCTCACAGGGCAACAGTGGAGGGGCTCAGCAGGCCAGCCCAGGTGGTGATGAGGTGGTGGCAAAGAGGGGGGGGGGCAGAGTCAGTGAGGCCAGGGGGGGAGAGTCTGTGAGGCCAGGGGCTGGAGTTGAGCTCTCTTTCGGCTGCCCCTAATAGTGTAGTGGTACCTTGGGGGGCCGCCACCGCCGGGTTCGCCTGGAACTGAAGCCTTGGGTGGGGCAGACAGGCTCCTGCAGACTGGTGGGGGCCTGCAGGCCTGAATATCATGTGTGCTGCAGCTGGGGGGTCCTGCTGGTCCAGCCGGGGGACTCATCTTCCCTCATTGCTGGGGCATGAGCTGATGCCTGCGTGCCACAGCCAGGGGACGCAGCCACGGTGGACTCCTCTGATGGGGCCATGGATGCCGCCTCACTCCGGCACCCTATGTCTCCTTCTCCGCCTCCCTTCCTCCTCTTCCTCCATCTCTGCCTCCCTCACGCTCGTCCTTTCCCTTCTGCAAGGCTCCCCTTCTCCGGGGGCTGGGGAGGAAAGCTCCGGTGGATGGAAGCTCGCATGTGTGCAGCCATCCCCGGCCCCACCGGAAGCATGATTGGATAACGGATATTCGAATACTCAACCTGTATAATATTTAGAAAACAGTCACATGCTGTATTGTGTCCACTACTCATGTAATCCCTATCAAAAATATATAATTCTAGTCATTGTATATTCACATGTACAGTACTCAACATCATATCATGCAGCAGTAACTAGTTTCACTAGCTAACTGTAATCAAGTACAGATGCTCTGAAATTGCAAAACAATGTGATCATGGGATATGTTCAAGTCTTTCCACACGACCCTAAAATGTATCACATGATAGGGTCAGGTTTGCCAGAAGTGATACGTACTTCAAACATAGTTTAGTTATAATTGCCAGAAAGAACACACAGATAAAAATAGGAAAATAAGGACAAGAGGTATATACAATGTGACGTATCAGGGAGGTGGTAAGAGAGTAGTAGTGGGAGTGTATATAGAAATTATCATAACATATAACTGATAGTAACGGCCACACCCTGGTTCTTGTTCTTCTTGAGGGGCTTGATGAACTGATGATTCCAATGTGAGGATGTAGTCTCTCATTCAATGCTGTGGTAATGTATAAAATTAATAAATAAAAATGAGCTAAGAATTGGGGTCTAGTTAACTTCTTGCATCAGCATGTCACTGGCAACATGGAAATGACAGGTGGGGGCTCTAGAGTTCAGTGCTGGCCAGACGACTATTTCATCAAGAAATCTTCAGAGACCAGAATACTAGGTAAGTTAAATACAATTTCTGTATTCTACACGGCATAATGTAGCAATAATAAATGGAAGACTGATTGAGGAGAGAAGCCAGATGTTGCCAAAAATAACCCAGGGACAATTGCAGTTGCCGTTGGTGACTGCTGATGCAAAGAAAAAAAAGAAAAATTTAAGATATGCAAATGTGATCAAAAAAATAATAATAACCTATTGATTATCTTATGTGTGTGTGTGTGTGTGTGTGTGTGTGTGCGTGTGTCTGCACGGGATGTAAATGGAGCAATATCCACATTTTAGTATTACTTCTGGTTGATGCAATAGTGTGGAAACAGTTCAAATTTGTAACGACATCAGAATAAAAAAGTCAACTCACACTTGTCTTCTCCCCCTTATAAGTCTTTGAGAGATACAAGTGTTTGCAAGTTTATAAATAAAAATAAGGTGAATTCCTGGTTCCTAAGAATGTTTGAAATGTACTAATTCAGATTATGGGTGACATTCTATGGACTGCGATTAGCGTTTTTTTGCGTTAATTAGACCACAAAATGGCGATATCGCATTTTCCCATTAAATCGTTAATTTAATGGGATGCGCTAAGGGACTGAAATCGCATATTATGTGCGTTAAGGTATGCTGATTAAAATTGCGAGATTAATTCGCATTTTTATCGCATCCAGATGTTTTCGTATAGAAAAGTATACAAGTCGCTTATTTAATGCAATGCGCATTTGCACATCGCATTTTTTAGGTGCCTAATTATCGCACTTATTTCAGACCAGGGTGTGTTTGGCGAATTAGTCAGAACCCTGCACAGATCGCAATGTTCTGTGCAGGGTTCTGCTGTAAAAAATAAAATAAAGGGTTAAAATAAAAAAAAATGGGGCGCGGGGTCCCCCGCCAGAGTATAACCAGCCCCGGGCTCACTGAGCCGGTGCTGGTGACATAAAATCAGGGTCCCCGACAAATAGGGGTCCCCTTGATTTCATGAAACCAGCACCAGGCTCAAGGTCCGCCGCTGGTTCCCAAAATACGGGGGACAAAATGACTAGGGGTCCCCCGTATTTTAAGAACCAGCACCGGACCCAACCAGCCAGCAGGGTAATGCCACAGCCGGGGGAAACTTATTATATAAGCTCCCGCGGCCAAAGCATTAACCCCCTGGCTGGTCAGCATGGGCAGCGGTCCTGGGGAAGTGGGGACCCCCCCAATGAAGGGGTCCTCCCCTCCAGGACTTACCAGCCCATGCTGATAGTCCGGGGCTGTCCCCGATGCCCCTGGGCGGTGGGCATCGGGCTGATGGCTTGTGTAAAAAAAAGAAGTACAACTATTGTTTTATACTGGCGAACTATGAGTCCCAGCAAGCCTACCCCGCATGCTGGGACTTGGAGAACCACAAGTCCCAGCATGCGGGGCATTAAAGGGCCCGCTGGCACTTGTAGTTCTGCAGTACAAAAAATAGTTAACAAAATCACACTGACACACTGTAAAATAAAAGTTTAATACACACAAAACACACACACACTGATACTTACCTACCTTGAGCCCGTAGGTCGGTCCCTGGATCCTGGGTCCGTCCTCCGGGGCTCCAGGGCAGAAGAGTCCGGTTCCGGGGCCTTGGTCCTGGTTCCGGGGCTGGTCCTGGGGTTCCGGGGCTCCTGGGCTGCAGAATCCGGGGTCAGGGATCCGAGGTAGTCCCCAGGGGTACCTAAGGAAGCAAATCCAACTCACCTGGTCCCCGGCGACGACCTCGGAATCCTCTCCGGTGACAGCGCTGCTCCCATCTGGTACCCGGCTCGCAGTCGGCTCCTGATTGGCCAGAAATCATTCTAACTAGAGACGCCGAGGAGGAAACATCTCTGCTCTAGATGCGCTGAGATGTTACTTCCTCGGCGTCTGTATTCAGAATGATTTCTGGCCAATCAGGAGCCGACTTTCTCGGCTCCTGATTGGCCAAGAAATCATTCTGTGCAGAGACGCAGAGGAGGAAACATTTCTGCGCCTGTCAAAGTCCTGCGAGCCGGGTACCAGATGGGAGCAGCGCTGTCACCGGAGAGGATTCCGAGGTCGTCGCCGGGGACCAGGTGAGTTGGATTTGCTTCCTTAGTTACCCCTGGGGACTACCTCGGATCCCGGACCCCGGATTCTGCAGCCCAGGAGCCCCAGGACCAGCCCCGGAACCAGGACCAAGGCCCCGGAACCGGACTCTTCTGCCCTGGAGCCCCGGAGGACGGACCCAGGATCCAGGGACCGACCTACGGGCTCAAGGTAGGTAAGTATCAGTGTGTGTGTGTTTTGTGTGTATTAAACTTTTATTTTACAGTGTGTCAGTGTGATTTTGTTAACTATTTTTTGTACTGCAGAACTACAAGTGCCAGCGGGCCCTTTAATGCCCCGCATGCTGGGACTTGTGGTTCTTCAAGTCCCAGCATGCGGGGTAGGCTTGCTGGGACTCATAGTTTACCAGTATAAAACAATAGTTGTACTTCTTTTTTTTACACAAGCCATCAGCCCGATGCCCACCGCCCAGGGGCATTGGGGATAGCCCCGGACTATCAGCATGGGCTGGTAAGTCCTGGAGGGGGGGACCCCTTCATTGGGGGGGTCCCCACTTCCCCAGGACCGCTGCCCATGCTGACCAGCCAGGGGGTTAATGCTTTGGCCGCGGGAGCTTATATAATAAGTTTCCCCCGGCTGTGGCATTACCCTGCTGGCTGGTTGGGTCCGGTGCTGGTTCTTAAAATACGGGGGACCCCTAGTCATTTTGTCCCCCATATTTTGGGAACCAGCGCCGGACCTTGAGCCTGGTGCTGGTTTCATGAAATCAAGGGGACCCCTATTTGTCGGGGACCCTGATTTTATGTCACCAGCACCGGCTCAGTGAGCCCGGGGCTGGTTATGCTCGGGCGGGGGACCCCGCGCTCGTTTTTTTTTTTTTTTAACTTTGCGCTGTCCTGCAAACGTGCGATTTTCAGACATAAAAATCGCACATTTTCAGGACTAAATACAGCGCACCACTTTGCCGCAAATCGCCCCTCTTCGCACTTTTCAGCCTCCAATGCGCATCACATTAAATATGCGCATTTTGACTGAAAAGTGCGAATTGAAAAAAGGCGATTTGCGGCGATGTGGTGCGCGAAAAAAACATGCGCATTTAGCGCAAAGCATAGAATGTCACCCTATATGTTCATTCCAAACACATAATCATTTGATACTGGGAGAGCGAAAGTTTTTCAAGGAATGTGTGAAATGATGGGAATAGAATCAAACATACATATGTCGTATTATCCAAAAGTGGTTAGAAAGGTGTCTTACAAAAGAGAAATGAATGGCATGACCAGAAGCACTACCCTGGTTCTTCATAGCATTAGTACCACACCTAGGCCTCCACTTAACCTCACTCTACATAAATTCCGATGGCAGCCCAGATATGGTATTAATCCAAAGACTGACTTTAAAATTGCAACATGATTTGACTGTTCAATATGTTGTCCACTTATCTAAACAGTTACAAGATCTTCGTCGGGTTCAACAGGCGATACAACCTACTTCTTCATTTGGACCAGCACATGATATACACCATAATCATTTGATACTGGGAGAGCGAAAGTTTTTCAAGGAATGTGTGAAATGATGGGAATAGAATCAAACATACATATGTCGTATTATCCAAAAGTGGTTAGAAAGGTGTCTTACAAAAGAGAAATGAATGGCATGACCAGAAGCACTATCCTGGTTCTTCATAGCATTAGTACCACACCTAGGCCTCCACTTAACCTCACTCCACATGAATTCCGATGGCAGCCCAGATATGGTATTAATCCAAAGACTGACTTTAAAATTGCAACATGATTTGACTGTTCAATATGTTGTCCACTTATCTAAACAGTTACAAGATCTTCGTCGGGTTCAACAGGCGATACAACCTACTTCTTCATTTGGACCAGCACATGATATACACCATGTTATAGTGAGAAGTTTGTTGTGTTCAGGTTCCCTTACAGCTTGATGGGACGGTCCTTGGCAAGTATGGCTGACAACAGGTACAACTATAAAGGTTGCCGAGAAGGACAACTACCTGGATTCGCAGGTCACATTGCAAAACGGTGAGAGAACCAACTTTCAGAAACACCTAAAGACTCTAATTTGTGGACAGACACCAAGTCTGATTTGAATTTAAGGGAGTTTTTCAACTGGCTTTATACTGACTGGACAATGTTAAAGAAAATATTGCTTGAGTGGAGCAATCATGGGCATTACAGTATTAAGATTTATCTACTTTGGAGAAAGAACTAGTAGAGATCTGAGTACCCATATATTATCATGGATGAGGGTTTTTTCACTAAGTCCAATTCCTTTATCCCTTCTAAGCAGGTCAAAAAGAATACTTGATGACATCTATAAGGAACAGAGTTTAATCTTTTGAAAGATGTATTTGTGATTATCTTACTAAACCACCAGAGGAGAGGTGTATACTCTGAAGTATGGATAAAGTGGTATATTACTCAAAACAATATCCAAGTAACATGCACTGTTGGTACAGGTAATAAATCCAACTGATTGTATGGTTTGCACTAAGACTATTGATGAATAAAAAAAAGTTGCCATATGTTTCTCATATGGAAATAACTAAAATAGTTACTTTAGAAAATATGTGGAAAAGGATTGTGATTTATATAATGTATTATTGTTTTTTTTCAACAAGACTAAAAGTGAGTTGAAACCAGGTTTGGGCAAATGGAGAAATGTACACACTTCCAAAACCAGGAAATACCATACATTGATGTAGGATATTGTAGTTAGGAATAATGGTTTCCAACATAGTACTAGAGTATGATGTTCTTTACTTTATGCAAAAAAAAAAGATATTTACTATGTTTGTGGGAAATATGTTTAGAAATAGTTATGGTCTTTGCTATTTGGGAAAAATAAAAAATTGTACCACTGTTTTATACAATAACCCATGATGAGTTAAAAAGAGTCTTTTCACAGGTTGATCAATGTCTTAAAAGAGACATATTCCAGTTATTAGGAAATATATTCCATATTTCGATTCTTCAGTAAAACATTGTATTGATACCACTTTGGCAATTATCTTAAGATATGGAAATTGTGGCTATTTGGACAATCAACAATCTGTATGGATCCTGCTTCATTAATGGTCAATGTTACTGAACTTTATGATGAGAGTTTTGAATATGATGGACATGAACTAAAAGCTAAAAAGCAATAAACTATTACAACAATAATTTTTGGACTGTTTAACGACTCAACCCAGAGAATAATGTTTGATTTGCACATTGATGAGCCACATTGTTGTAATTATTTGACCGATAATGTTACAGATGTATGAATGAAATTAGTGATATGAAGGAGGAATTTAGAAAATGTAATTAAAATAAAATGTAAATCATGCATCATGGTCATACTTAGATGTTAGGCCATGGTTCTCAGGAACGTGGAAATGGTTGTCAAATATACTGTAATGGGGGACATTTACTAAGATGTGTATTCTACTTCACATGTGATGTCGCTTTGGGCAACCAATTAGATCCTGTCTACTATCTTCTAGAGGGTGCTAAATAAAAAAGAAGTAGATTCTGATTGGTTGTCCATAGCAACATCACATGTTAAGTAGAATACACATCTTAGTAAATTTCCCCCAATGTGTTCACTGACAAAGTTTCTCCTTGTGATCAAAATACCAATTTCGATCATCTATACAATGTATAAATGTAGTTTATGATGTATTCAGAAGGTTACTTCAAGGAAGTGAACAATAGAGAGCTTCCATGAGATGATGTTGAGCGAACTTTAGGATCCACGGAGTTGACAGGGCACATGTACAATGTCCCTGATCAAAGGGTGGAATTGTCAAAGATATTTAATTCTAGTCATTGTATACAGGGGCGTAACTATAGCACCGCAGCCCCCGCGACCGCGGGGGGGCGCTGTGCATGTGCGGGCGTTGGGGGCTGCAGTGCTATAGTTACACCCCGCCGCCATCCCCCGCAGCCTTTACCTGTCAGTGTCTTCAGTACGCGCTGGTCCCGGCTCCCTTCTTCTGCTATGAGGACCACAACAAAATGTCCGCCCCCATGCAGCAGACAGTTCTCTGAAACTGTCTGCTGCATGGGGGCGGACATTTTGTGGTGGTCCTCATAGCAGAAGAAGGGAGCCGGGACCAGCGCGTACTGAGCGTAGGTAAGACTGCGGGGGATGGGGGGATTGCATGGGCGGCGAGGCGGGGGTTGGTGCGGCGGGGTGGGCGAGGGTTGGTGCGGCGGGGCGGGCGAGGGTTTTGTGCGGCGGGGCGGGCGGGGGTTGGTGCGGCGGGGCGCGTGGGTGGGCGCCCTCCCTTTAACGGCGAGGAGGCGCCCAAAAGCTAGTTACGCCACTGATTGTATATCCACATGTCTCCAACACGATATCATGCAGCAGTAACTAGTTTCAGTAGCTAACTATAATCAAGTACAGATGTTCTGCAATTGCAAAACAATAAGTTCAATAATTTCCAGAGTATATGCACACAACCCTTAAATGTATCACATGATAGCGTCAGGTTTGCCGGAAGTAATACGTACGTCGAAAATACTTGAGTTTATAACTGCCAGAAAGAACACGCAGACACATTTGAAAATAAGGACATATACACAATGTGACGCATCAAGGAGGTGGTAAGAGAGTAGTAGTGGGAATGTCTATAGAAATCATCATAACATATAACTGATAGTAACGGCTGCACCCGGGTTCTTCTTATATTTGAGGGGCTTGGTGAACTGACGGTTGCACTGTGAGGATGTAGTCTCTCATTCAATGATGTGGTAATGTATTAAATTAATAAATAATAATGATTTTAAGAATTGGAGTCTAGTTAACTTCTTGCATCGAAGCAAGATAGAGTAATATCAATCTAAATGCTCCTGATTTGTTATGTATATGCCTAACTCGCATCAAAGGAATATTGTATTCCAGTGCTGGCACCTACAGGGCTGACAATCATGCAATGTAACTGTAGGATTTTAGTTTTATATCTTATGCCAAGACAATATGAAGAACATAAGATATTGTGGCATAATCAATAAGTGTAGAATTAATAGTAATAATCATCAGCGCCGGGTACTTTTTACCTGGGCCCGGGTCTGTTTGAGGGGCCTGGGTCCCGCTCCCTCCTCCCGCATTTCAGAGAGCCAGGCAGCACAGCCTCTCTCCCCAGCTCAGCACACGCTGCTCAGTGCCGTATGCTGAGCTGGGGAGAGAGGCAGCGGCAGCCTGTCCTCTCTCCCTGTGTGCAATCGCAACCACTGGATGTCAGCTGCCCGCGCACTTCCTCTCGAGCGTCCACACATATGTAAGTGACTTGAATGATGTTGGTGCAAATGAATGTTACTGTGTAACATCCATTCGCAGGTCCTGCAAGTAAATTGTTGCTTCGAATGGGTACACCCAGGCCACCATTTGCTAGGCAGGGTTTGGTGGACTCGCAAGGCTGCAAATTCACAGCCTTGTGAATCAACCTTTGTCTGTTCTATTAGAGAATTACTCTCCTATCATACAATAGCAACTTGCAGACAAAGACCGTCGGAGACCACAGTTAATTATTTTTTTAAGATATTGTCTGTATTTTGTGGATATACATTATAAGTTCTTGCACCAATAAATTAAAATTTCAGAGAATTTTTTCACCATAAATTAGACAAAATAATAAAACTGTGTTTAATGTTACTCAAAATTACATTAAATCAGGCAAATTCCATCATAGCAGCTATTAATAACTATTAGACTGTAGCTGTGATACAGACACATTTTTTTCCTTCTTTTCAAGTACGCTGAAGAGATAAGCAAATGGAACAATTAAACAATACCAAGCTATCCTATTTTATTATTAAAGGTATTTCAGATGCCCCAGAGTTTCAGGTTCCAATCTTTCTTCTTGTTCTACTGATTTATCTCACCACTCTTGCATTTAACATGACCATTCTACTACTGGTCTGCCTGGATCCCCGTCTCCACACGCCCATGTACTTTTTCCTGAATAATTTGTCTATCCTGGATATCTGTTGTTCCACAATAAGGCCCTTATTCTGGTTGGTGCGGTCAGAGCCGCACACGGGGCTCCGACCGCACAAACCAAGGGCCGCCCACCAGACGGATCGCCACGGCCGTCCATACACGGACGGCTGGCGATCCGCTCAAAAATGGTGGAGGCTACGCCTCCACCATGGTGGGAGCTGCCCCCTGCCTTCGATGGTCGACGACCATCGAAGGCAGGCCCGCACGCCGCGGCAGCTCCCGCAAGCTCAGACCACACGGACAATCGTCCGTGTGGGAGCTTGTAAGGGGGCTGAAAGCTGACATCCGGCGACGTCAGCTTTCCGCCCCCATGTCATGGTAATGAGGGCGTCATGCCCTCATTACCATGCATACGCCCCGCGTTTGCATGGGAACGCCCATGAAACGCGGGGCGTACACATAGGGAAATGAGGGGCTGAAGCCCCTCACGCCCCTATCCGCCCCCTTTGCGGCGGACGAAATCCGTCTGCGGCGAAGGGGGCTGCACATGCGCAGAATGACCTCTGCGCATGTGCAGACAAAAAACATCGGCGGTACGGCCGCACGCGGGCCGTACCGCACGATTCTGAATAAGGGCCTAAGTCTCCATAAAGTTCTTATTTCATTTATTTCAGGAGATAAAACTATTTCACCTAATAGCTGCTTTGCGCAAGTATTTTTATTTGTATCTTTTACTAGTGATGAGCTACTAATTCTGACAGCTATGAGTTATGATCGCTATGTAGCCATCTGCAACCCTTTGCGTTACTACGCGGTTATGAACTATAAGTTGTGCTCTCTTATGGCCTGTGTCTGCTGGGTTTGGGGATTTCTGGATATCCTGCCATGTTTTGTGGAAATATCATCTTTTACGTGCTACACGTCAATGGAAATCAATCATTACTATTGTGACCTTCTGGCGATAATTAAACTTTCTTGCAATGACACCACAGCTATTCAACTTTACATAATTATTGAAGGGATTTTAGTTGCGACTTTTACCCCATTAATGCTGACTTTAATTTCATACATTTTTATAATTCGCACCATACTGAGGATCCAATCAGACACAGGAAGACGTAAGGCCTTCTTCACTTGTTCCTCACACCTCACAGTCGTCACCCTTCTTTATGCCACTTTGTCGTATCAATATTTTCGTCCAACTTCCCTTATCTCTTTGGGCTCCAATAAGCTTTCCTCCTTGTTTAACACAGCTGCTGTCCCATTACTGAACCCTGTAATCTACAGCTTGAAAAATAAAGATGTAATTTCAGCATACAAACGTTATTTAAGTTGTTTTAAAACAAAATGATAAAAGAGGATTTAAAATAAAAAACAAATATTTCAGCATACAAACGTTATTTAAGTTGTTTTAAAACAAAATGATAAAAGAGGATTTAAAATAAAAAACAAATATTTGAATATAAACATGTGTTGTCTAATTGACATAGATGAAGCAAGCAATGTCATCGTACGGCACCTCTCACTACCTGGCTAATTAACTTTATAATGGCCACCTGCCCCCTCCTTTTGCTGCTTACCTAACCCAGCTCTCCGATAGAGATGGTTCCATCCTACAGCCAGCCACTTGCTTCACAGCAGACCTGACGGAAGCAGAGCCAGACGACTCCCATTATGGCACTAGATGGGGAATCTAAATCTACATTTCTCACTTTTTAGGAACGTTGCAGCAGATGCTTGATTAGTGGGCCACCCACTAGATGCCCCTGTCATTGATTGTCACTATGGCCTCTTTATTATGCCATGTTGTCACACAGCAGTTGCAGTACAGGGTCACAGACACCAGAAGCATCAATGCATTAAGTGAATTCACTTAAACAAACCATTAAGAGTCCCCATACTGAAAATAAATCAGCTGTGGAACAAATTGGATGACCTAGAGAATAGGTCACATCAGAAGAATATCCGCCTAGTGCAGGGGATCCCAATCTTTATTGAATCATGGCACCCTAGCGTATCAGAAGTTTTTCACGGCAACCCTAGGCCAAAAACAAAAGTCGAAAAAAAAAATTAAGTAGATTGTGTTTATATGTGATCCTTAGGTTCAGTTATATGGTAAAGGGCAGGATTTGCTTCTGTTTGTCCACATATTTATTATTGGCAGTAACCAGAACTGTTTTTGTCCATCAATAATTGACCATACATAATTTGAATTGGTCCTGGTCCACTAGCCCGTGGCACCCCTGCAAGTGTCCCAAGTCTCCCCAGGGAGCCACGGCACACAGTTTGGGCACCACTGGCTTAGTGGGATTACCCAAGTCTGTTGAAGGTCCAACTCTTGCCCATTTTTTTGCTTAACAATCTGCCAGCAATTCTAAAACCTGAAGAAGAATGTAGATACTTAATTATTAAACAGGTTCAAAGGGTTGCTCCTTCCTCTTTATACTCCTCATCGATCCCTAGGGTGATGCTGTTAAGCAGCACCAATTGAATGCATAAAATGGCTTTCTAATCTGCCTCCAGGAAGATAAAAACCATTACATGGGAAAAGCTGGAGGATGTGTATTTTCTATGACGGTTCTTCATATTAGGACTTACAATATTGGCAGACATAATTGTGAGAGTAGTCCTTTTTTAGGAATGTTTACATTTCTGACCCTTGATATCCTGCTACTAAACCACCTTTGCTCTTGTTCAGCAATAGCCAAGCGCCTGTTCCTGACCTCACCAGAGTATTTCTTATTTGATTAACTCATCCTACAGCTATAGTCAGAAGACCTTTATAATTATTTTGTGTATATAGAGCACTGGTTCTATATATGACAGCACACTTGCCTCATTCATTTTTGACAAATAATTGTTTCTTATTCATGTTATATATACGGTGGTCTGTTCTTTTAACCTTTTTACCCTTTTCCTAGACATAAAAGCCAAACATAAAAGGGTAAGGCTGGTGGTTTTCCATTGAGAGAACATATTATTGCTATTATAAAGATACATGTAAATATATTTGTATACATACAGTATATCTATATATAAATATAAAAGTTATCTTATTTTTACACTTACAGTATGTTCAACCTCATTTAGCCAGGGTACTGTTTGGAGCACATTCTCGGCTCGTTGCATATCTAGAGCTTTCAGAAAATCATGTTTGCACATTTGTCTCGGGAAGTCTACTGCCAACGCATTAGTTTTGTGTTCTGCAGTCATGTATGCCCTATCTCCTTGTTTGCTTGCTATCCATTTGTGTCTTCTGTGCATTGGATGACTTTGTTATTTTAAAAGATTATTGTTTTTCATCATAAAAGATAAATAAGATAAATGCACACAAGAAACCAAAGAGTAGGCCAGGTTATTACTATGAGGTTGATTGCAATCTAGTGGGAAGGGGCACAGCTGATTAAGGTTAAAGAGCATGGAGACTCTCGGCACACTAGGCAAAACTTCAACCTATTGCAACCCCACATTGACACCAATACCCACTTTCCAAATCCTCAAGTGAAAGTGTAGAGATTGCATCTTAGAAGTTCTACAACTGCCACCTGCATTAAGTACAACGTGGATGTCTTACACATAGACATCCTTATTAATGTGATAGGCAGACTCTCCTTTCAAAGGACCACACCCCAACCCCTCCCTGATCTCAGCACTTTAGGCAGCTCTCTAAAGTTGCCTAATGGTAGAGCCAGCCCTGTGTTGTAGCAGCTTTTGAAGAGTATTTCTGTGCATAATACGGATGGGAGTCAAGTTTTATATCACGACTGAGTTGTACTTGGATTTGGAAAGGAATTCCATAGCGCCACATGTTATAGTTAAAAGCAATAAAGGTTATATAAAATCAAACTAAATGTACTCAAAGATAGAAATAAATTGAATACACTATATTGCTCTTATTCATACTGCAAAAAAAGAAACACTTCAGATTTATTGATTGTCAAGTGCGCTACTGAGCAGGCTTCATGGGGGTTCCTCAGGGGTGGCTTCACTCCATAACCAAGATTTTCATCAAGGATATTACTGGGCATTTGTGGCATCGGTACTTGTATTTTGGCGGCGCCCGATTTCAGCATTGTTCGATGAACGTATCGCATCGCACCGCATGCCATGCACCCGATGGCATGCGATGCGACGCGATTTTTACCCCCTATACGATGAAAAATCGTATAAGCACCCTAAAGGGTGCTTTTGAGCACCCTAATGGGTGCTTACAATGTTAAATGCACCCCCACGCCACCCCCCCCACTATAAACGTGAACCCGAAGCGTGGCGAGCGCCGCGAGCCCGCGAGGGGCGGCGGTACGCGTCCTACGACCTTTTCATACCCCCACTATCCACATGAGCTTGGAGTTGAGAATAGATTAGTGTGGCGAGCGCAGCGAGCCACCGAGCCCGAAGCGTGGCAAGCGCACGCGGATACCTTCACAGGTAAATGCGTCCCTTTGCGGGCTTCACAGGTATCCGCGTCCCCTCGTGGGGCTCGCTGCGCTCGCCACGCTTCGGGCTCGGTGGCTCGCTGCGCTCGCCACACTAATCTATTCTCAACTCCACGCCGACGTGGATAGTGGGGGTATGAAAAGGTGGTAGGACGCGTAACAGGGTGCTTATACAATTTTGTATAAGCACCCATTAGGGTGCTTATACAATTTTAATCGCATCGCATCGTATGGCATTGTATGCCATGTACAATGGCATACAATTTGAAAATTGTATGCCATCGTACACTAACCAACGAAATCGCGTCGCATCGCATATCATCGCATGCGTAATGGTATGCGATGCGATGGGCGCCGCCAAAATACACAAGTACCGTGGCATCTTACCGCTGTGTAGGATAAACATCTCCTGCTTAGCTCCACTTAGAGACCTTGTTGCACTCAAGCTCTACTTCATCGATAGCGCCTAGTGTATCACAGAGACCACCTAACATCAAATAAACCATTCACTGATTAAGCAACTGGGCTGTCTTTAATGTCATTCCACTGGTGTTGATATAACCCTACCATCCAATACATATGTACACACATATTTCCAATAACAAGAACTTCAATTACGTAAATATATACCATACCTTGACAAGAATACAGCATCTCATGACGTGATGTATAAAAATGTGATGACGGAGTCTGAGAACCCAGAAACTCCCCCAGATAGGATCATTTATTTTTCTGAGACGGAGTAGCGGTCATTGCTGAAGCTCTGCCAGTGATTTGTCACAAGAACATTACTACAGTATCTTACTTATCATATAAATACAGGTTGGTAGACATATGACATGGTATAATTTGCATTGGGATTTGGGCAGGCTCTTAGTATGTTTCTATTGCAGTGGTCATTTAGGAAGAGAAGCAATGGTTTCATGCATTCTCTGCTGACCCATCACTTACTGAGATTTTCATATTTGGTAATAGTGGAAACTACATAAAACAACATTACCAGTGTGCCTAGCATCACAATGACCCAATAATGTATGAAAAAAACAAGGAGCTCAGGGGCAGATGTATTAAGCCTGGTGAAGTGATAAAGTGGAAGGTGATAATGCAGTAGCCAATTATATCCTAGATGTCATTTTTGAAACCCAGACTGTAATCTGACAGTTAGGGGTTAGTTTGGTATCACTTTATCACTTAACCAAGCTTAATAGATTTGACCCTCAGGGTTGCAAATAGATGGGGCTTCCAGCAGTACTTCAACTTTCCAAGTCTGGTTTTCTATATCTCTAGAACAAGTTTCTTAAACTTTGATGTTACAAAAGTAATTTATACTATGGGAATTTGAAGTTAAAACTATGGAGCAGAGGCTTAACTCTGGGAGGCAATGGAGTCATCTACCACTGGGATCCAAAGGGGGAACCATCATTCCTCCACTGCAAATTTGAATCAGTTTATTTTCTTTATATCTTTTCGGTGGCTGACTCCCTCTCCTTGCTGGACAATAGACATCACATTCTCTTTGTACTAAACATAACTTTTGCAAGTGTCTCACCCTGAATTAGAACTCATGACCTGTTCCACTAGAAACAGATGCATTTCTGATGGTGCTACTTGCCCATGCTCATTTAAGCTACAGTTGTGCTCATAAGTTTACATACCCTAGCAGAATTTGTGATTTTTTTGGCCATTTGTCAGAGAATATGATTGATAACTCATGGTTAGTGGTTAGGTGAAGCCATTTTTTGTCAAACAACTGTGTTTACTCTTTTTAAATCATAATGACAACAGAAACCACCCAAATGACTCTGATCAAAAGTTTACATACCCCAGTTCTTTATACTGAGTATTGCCCCCTTTAACATCAATGACAGCTTGAAGTATTTTGTGGTAGTTGTGGATGAGGCTCTTTATTTTCCCAGATGGTAAAGCTGCCAATTCTCCTTGGCAAAAAGCCTTCAGTTCCTGTACATTCTTGGGCTGTCTTTCAGGAACTGCACGTTTGAGATCTGAAAAGGAGACAAGCACAGTACAATAAAACAGTATAGGGGGGGGGGGAAATAAAAGTAAATTCCCCCCCCTATACTGTTTTATTGTACTGTAATACTGTGTATTTTATTGTGTTTTTCATGTGAGTAAAAACAATTTGTACTTTTTCAATCATCTGGTACAATTATTTATAGCGCTGCTCGACTTGCCTTGTGCTTGTCTCCTTTTCTTGTCTTTTTAGTGGGGAGTGACTACCCCCACTCTTTGAGCAGCAGCTTACATTGAAGCAACAGCTCGTGTCAAAGCGCCTGTATATTCCCTAGGGAATTACCTTTGTCCACGTTTGAGATCTCCCCACAGTGGCTCAATGCTGTAGCCAATGACAGGTCAACTTGGCCTTGTGTTTTGGATCATTGTCATGTTGGAACGTCCAAGTACGTCCCATGCGCAGCTTCCGGGCTGATGAGTGCAAATCTTCCTCCAGTATTTTCTGATAACATGCTGCATTCATCTTGCCATCAATTTTGACCAAGTTTCCAGTGCCTTTGTAACTCCCACATCCCGAAAACATCAGCGATCCACCTCCGTTTTTCACAGTAGGAATCGTGTACCTTTAATCACAGGCCTTGTTGACACCTCTCCAAATGTAACGTTTATGGTTGTGGCCAAAAAGTCAAATTTTGGTCTCATCACTCCAAATGACTTTGTTCCAGAAGTTTTGAGGCTTGTCTCTGTGCTGTTTGGAGTATTGTAAGCGGAATGCTCTGTGGCATTTGCGTAGTAATGGCTTTCTTCCGGCGACTGGATCATGCAGCCAATTTTTCTTTAAATGCCTCCTTATTGTGTATCTTGAAACAACGACACCACTTTTTTCAGAGAGTCCTGTATTTTAGCTGAAGTTATTTGTGACTTTTTCTTTGCAACCCGAACAATTTTCCTGGCAGTTGTGGTGTAAATTTTTGTTGGTCTACCTGAATGTGATTTGGTTTCCACAAAATCCCTCATTTTGCACTTCTTAATTAGAGTTTGAACACTGCTGATTGGCATTCTCAATGGCTTGGATATCTTTTTATATCCCTTTCCTGTTTTATACAGTTCAATTACCTTTTTCCGCAGATCCTTTGACAATTATTTTGCTTTCCCCATGACTCAGAATCCAAACACATCAGTGCAGCACTGGATGAAAGATGCAAGGGTCTTTCAGGAGACCAGTAACACACTGATCTTTTATACACACACACACTGATTACCAGCAAACAGATCACATGTGAGGATGGATACCTTTAGTAGCCATTCAAACCCATTTGTGTCAACTTGTGTTCAGGTCAAAATCTCCAGTTTATGTAAACTTTTGATCAGGGTCATTTGGGTAGTTTTTGTTGTCATTATGATTTAAAAAGAGTAAACAAGGTTGTTTGACAATAAATGGCTTCACCCAACCAGTGAAAGAAAAGTTTGTGAGTTATCATTCATATTCTCTGACAAATGGCCCAAAAATCACAAATTCTGTTAGGGTATGTAAACTTATGAGCACAACTGTATGTAAGTTACTACACTATATAGCTGTGCCCCATAGTAATGGTTTTGAACTAACAATTGTACATAATTAGAATGTGGACACTGACTGCGCAGGAGCAAATACTGTAGCTATTTCAGTAAGGTGTCTGCTTCCAGTGAGACAGATCACAGGTTCTAATCCCAAGTATAATTCCCAACCAATATATTTGTTTCAAATAAATGATAATGTAAATAAATGTTTTGCAATGTAACAAGATTTAAATAAATATATTCTGGATTTATTTATCTTGCCTTCGGGCAGCAGTGACAAACTTACGCCGCTGCTCTGGAGTAAACATATAGGGGGAAATTTAATAAGCTAAATATATAAAAAATAGGTGTATTCATAGAAATAAATATGCCTATTTTAGGCATATTCGTATTATTGCCATTTATACACCAATTTGTATTTGTATTCATGGCACATTCGCATTCTAATTGGAATGGTGATTCCTAATTTACTAAGTGGCCGTATGTAATATCCAGCCGCTAATTAGTGCGATACAGCCGTTAATTGCTGGTAAAATATTCCTGGAAAATACACTTAATTTTCCAGGCGTATTTGGCAGAAGCCTGCACGGATCAGTCAGAGAACCAATCAAATATGGGTTCCCTGTATTTTTTAAAACCAACACCGTGCCCAAGGGCCGGTCCTGGTTCACAAAATATGGGGGAAAAACAAGTAGGGGTCCCCTGTATTTTATGAACCAGCACCAGGCCCACCCAGCCAGCAGGGTAATGCCACAGCCAGGGGGAGACTTTTTATACAAGTCCCCCCGGCCAAAGCATTTGTGGCACCCCAGCCGAAACCTATTTGCCCAGCAGGGGTTGCAGTAATAGGGTTGCTAAGCAACCAGGTCACAGTGCTGCCCCAGACGGCGGACATTAAGGGGTTAATACCCCAAACACCGGAGGGCGTGAAAGAACACCCCCAGGCTGATTGACAGCTCTGGGGACGTATGGGAGAGCGAGGAGGGGCGCGCAAGAACTCTGGGAGAGGGTCAGAGGGCAGAGCACCTGAGGTCTGGCGCGCGAGGAGAGAGAAGGAAGACTGTCTGGCGTGGAGTGTGATCTTGACTGCCGAAGGAGAGAAGAGTCTGCGACAAGCGTGCAGCCGACTGAGAAGGCCGAGGAGCAGGGAGACGAAGGCGGCAGTGAAGGACGGCCAGCAGCTGAGATCTGTGACGGCGGCAGCAGAGACGTCGGGCGGCACCAAGGAGAAGAGGTCCCGCACAAGCAGCCGACAGACCGGAGAGCCACTGAGTGCGGCAATGCTGAGGCGCCCGCACTAGTGTGCTCACCAGCGGGGAGAGGACGCTCCCACAGCACCTCACCCAACAGACCGGAGAACAGGGGGGCGGTGTCGCGACAGGCCGGAGCCTGCAACGGATCCAGTGAAAGGTAGATTCTGTACACCCGACACCCCCCTCCTACACCCACAGACCCATCTCCTACCCAGCATATGGACACCTGGCCCTGTAGGGCACCAAGCATCCCACCACCCTCTGCCTCTCTGGGACCCCGGATTAACACCCTCTCTGGATAACCCACTAATAAGAACAGTGGCACACTTCCCCCAGGAGGTCAGTAGCAGGGCACTAAGAGCCTGCATGATTGGGGCGGTTACAGACGGCAAATTAGAGACTGCTAAGTTCCGTAACTCTCCAAATAGATCCACACTGCGCTAACCAACCGATAGGGACTGATTCCAGACCTTCCACATATCCACATGGGATTCTAAACTGTTTTATTAATTGTTGAGGGACACTGCAGTTGTTCCCCTCGAAGAGGAAAACCGCCATCTTGTGGCCAAAGTTAGTATTGCCAGAAGCAGTTCTTACCCGGATTTAAAGTTATATTGCTCAACCTTCACATTCAGGGACAGTCTTCTAGGGTGTGTATCAGACGGGACTTACCCAGGGACTGCGTTAAATTGTCCACCATCTTAAGTTATATTACATGTAGTTTATTGCATTCGGTATGTTTGGTATGCTAATTGTAAGAATTGTATGCTAATAGGTGGCTAGGGCCACACAGTGATGTTTGCATAGCCGAGTGGGAACACTGTCACCCGTAGGACCCAGTTGGCGGTTGGCGGGGTCAGTTTCTCCACTCCCCAGTATACTGGTGAATAGTGTGGGACTTATTCTAGAGTTTATTGATCCCACTTGGGTATTAAACCGCTAGGCGGGTATAAATTGTTAATATTCAGTAAATTGTTCAAGTATTTGCTGCAATTTGGGTGCGTATCGATTATTTATCTTTTATCTGAACTAAATAAAACGTAAGAAGTTGTACCCACTGAACGCCTTGTCTTGGTTCCTGCAGAGTGTTACCTCAACCCTCTCAGCGAAGAATCCCTATGGAATCGAGAGCGTCCGGCAACGCAAGGTAATCCTCTCCCCCTCCACTCCGGGCTATCACACATTAACCCCCTGAGCAGTCAGCCTGGGCAGTGATCCTTGGGAAGTGGGGACCCACCCAATGAAGGGACCCCCCCCCTCCAGAATTAACCTGCCCAGGCTGAAGCCTGGGGCTGTCCCCGGTGCCCCTGGGCAGAGTGCACCGGGCTGATGGTAGTGTAAAAATAGAAAGAATCTACTGTGTATTGTTGTGGAACTACAAGTCCCAGCAAGCTTGCACTGCATGCAGGGATTTGGAGAACCACAACAGTACAAGTAGTTAAATAAACACACACACACACTAAGTAAAAGTTTATTACATACTAAGCCAATACATACAACTACTTACCTACCTTGACACATAGGTAGGTCTCCTCCATCCGCTGGTCCTGAAGACAATCCATATGGGTACCTGTGCAAGGAATCCATATTCACCAGGGTCCTCAGGCGTAGATAGCACCCTCTTCTATCCAAATAGGCATCCAGGGACTTGGCAAAATAAAAAAACGCTGAATGTGAAGCCCTCATGGACTGAGGAGAAGCCAGAGGATGTTTGTTTACATCCTGCAGCTCCTTCCAAAATAGCGCTATTGGCCACCTAACGGACAATCGGGAGTCGCTAGGCCCCTCCATGTGGTGCAAGCATGCTGGGACTTGTAATTCCACAACAATACACAATGGGGGAAATTTACTAAAGGAAATTTGTAAAAAAAAATAGGGGTATTTGTATCCAGAAATACATTTATTTTTGACATTTACTATCCCGAAAATATGGCAATTCGTATTCGTATTGATGTGCTATCAATACGAACGTGACTGTCCCGTGAAACAGTTGGGATGTATGCATTGTGGTCCAGTCATTATGATAGCTGTCATTGGCTACCTGTGCAAGGCTATGCATCAGCAAAAAAGACCCAATCTGTGGTGAGTGTCAGGGGGCCAGTTCATATACGGGGCCAGGGAACTTAGCTACCTAAGTACACAACTTGTCCCTTAGATACTTTTTCTTGCCTATTTTGTTTCTTTTTCCAACATCAAGAATAGGCTGTTCACTTGCTGCCTAATATATTCCAAACCTTCATAGGTGCCATTGTTACAAGATAATCAATGTTAGTTACTGTTTGTTTACGGAGATGCAATCTTCCGCATTTCCATACGTAACCAATAGAGGGCAGCAAAGATTAGCTTAATTTTCTGCTAACTTGCTGTCTGTCTGTTTTGAATTGTAGGGTTTAATATAAAGATGATAAAAGCAATAGCAGAATACTTGGTGTACAGTATTTGCAGAGTAAATTCAGATGTTAAGACACAAAACATTCAAAAAGAGACTGCTCCAGCGGAGAAAATAAATAATACTCAAATAATATAGCAGTTCATTGAAGAATAACGTATATAACTTCTCTTTTAAACATTCCTATATTAGCTAACACATGAATTACTGAGACACAAACAGATTTATGGAGAGAGAGAGAGAGAGAGAGAGAGAGAAACAACAAGGTTTGGTGTTTATTGGTGCTTATCAGGTACAGTAAAAAGCAAAGTCCAGCAAATACCGTCCTTAAAGCCAAGCAGGGTATATAGAGCACCAAAGGAAACGGATGATCGTGCCTGCAGCACCTTTCTCTTGTTGTAAAACTCTGCAGGATCGGGAAGCCGGAGACCAGCGAGCGGTCTGGAGATAGTGTGTGTCTAGCAGTGGAGAGACCGTACATCACAAGCCATGCACTGACGCGTTTCATCGGATACACTTCATCAGAGGGCGTGGCCACTGTGAACATATGTCAGGTATTTAACAGGGGAATTTCCCAATTATCACTAACAGCTGTGTGCCATTAGTGACGCTATAATTACTTAGCTGTATCAATGCCTCTATGGCAGTTCGTTTAGTTTAAACTGCTGCTTAAATAGTAACTTTTTTAGGTAAACCGCAATAAAACACCGGTCTATTAATAGCTTGACAGATATGCCGGTATTTGAAATATCCAGCCGTCAGTGCTAGGATCTACTGGCAACGACCTTTCAAAACACAATTAAGCATAAATAATGACAATAAATGAATAAAAAAAAAACTAAAAACAGTTCCCAATGTATCATAAACCTGGAAAACAATAAAAATGTATGTGAACAAATTTGACTTTTGACAATAATTATATAATTAGACAAAAATAACTTTTATGTGCACATATATATAAATATCATAATATATATGTCTTTAAGAAAGACTTTAGGCAGCTATATATGTTCATTTCAATTAATGAACGGAGTAATTTCGTATCCTTAATTGAGACCAAATGGCACCAGTGAGTTACATTTTTAAATACAGAGGGTGACATTCTATGGGATGAGATAAACTGACTTTGGCGAATTTTATCGCAAAAACGGCCGTTTTCGCACTTTTTCCCTAATTTGCATATTAAATGAGATGCGAAAATCGGCAAAAAGTGCGGTTTTGCCGCGAAATCACACTTTTTGAAAGTGCGATTTTTAATTTTCGCCAGAACTCGCATCCAGATGTTTTCACATTGAAAAGTATACAATTTGCATATTTAATGAGATGCGAATTTGAAAAATGTGTCTAAAAATCTCAAAAAAATCAGACCAGGTTCTGATATGTGATTTGGCCAGAACCCTGCACAGATCATAGAGATCTGTGCATGGCCCTGTGTTAAAAAATGTGGAAAAGTGTTTTTTGACAAAAAAATAGCGTGGGGTCCCCCTTCCTGAGCATTACCAGCCTCGGGCTCATTGAGCCGGGGCTGGTTCCAAAAATACGGGGGACAAAAAGCATAGGGGTCCCCCGTATTTCTGAAACCAGCCCCGGACTCTTGGGCCGGGCCTGGTTTCAAAAATACGGGGGACAAAAAATCTGGGGGTCCCCCGTATTTTGAAACCAGCACCGGGCTCCAGCAGCCCTCGGTGTCATGCCATAGCCGGGGGACACATTTTATATAAGGTCCCCCGGCCGAAACATGAGCACTGTGGCTGGTCAGCCTTGGACGGGGTACCTGGAGGAGTGGGGACCCCCCCATAAAGGGGTCCCCCCCAGGCTTCACCCGTCTAGGGCTGAAGCCCGGGGCTGTCACCGGCGTCCGTGGCCAGTGGACGCCGGCCTGATTTGGTTAAATCTTACATACATAACATAACAGACCTCCCCTGCATGCTGGGACTTGGAGAACCACAAGTCCCAGCATGCGGGCCATTAATGGGCCCGCTGGGACTTGTAGTCCACCTGTAAAAAGAATGTTAAAAGAAAACACACACACAGAGAAGTAAAACCTGATTGGCTGAGCTATGCGTCTCCATGGAGACGCATAAGCCAAATACGCTCTCAGCCTCTGTAGCGCTGGGACAGCGCAACAGAAGCTGTTAGCGGCATCGGAGATAGTCATACGATTTTTTGTCCCCCATATTTTTGGAACCAGGACCGGTCCAAGAGTCCGGGGCTGGTTATGCTCAGGAGGGGGGACCCCACGCTATTTTTTTTATTTAAGATCAAAAAATCGCACATTTCCTTAAATTCGCACATTTTCATGCCTAAAATTCGCACATTTTCATGCCTAAAATTCGCACATTATCACACCTAATCGCACTTTTTCTCCGAAATTCGCATCTCATTAAATATGCGAAAAACGGCCAAAAAATGTGATTTTAAAAAGTGCGATTTGGTGCGAATTTTAGACATGCCTAAAAATCGGAACCCATAGAATGTCACCCAGATTGTCTCTCTTTTCAACAAATATTTATCTATATCCCACCTATCCCATCTATATCTATATACTTTTATTGGCTTGTATGAGTTCAATACCTTTAACAGTAAGACCAGCCGGATCACATTTATGTGATTCCTTGAAATGTCGAGAGACACTGTCATTTAGTATACCGTGATTGATGTTTCGTAGGTGTTCTAAAATTCAGATTTCTAGACCCTTTTTAGTATCCCTACCTAATGGATTCCACATTTACAACGAAGCAAGTTAACTACATTGGTGGAATTACAATGGATGAATTCCACCCATGTAGTTTGCTTCGCAGAGTTTTATCGCTGATCACTGATGAAAACAGGACACATCAATTTGGTCGCTCAGTGACATATTGCTAAGCGACCAATAGCTCCGTGTGTAAGGAGCTGAAGACTCAAAAGTCCACCCGGAAATTATACTCCACGGCACATAATAAGCCGTTTTTCAAAAGTCAACTGATATGGTTTAAAAATCATTTAAAATGTTCAGCGTTGGATGGGAAATAATGTAAGTACTCACAATTCTGTACATCACCTCCAGGATTAGGGAAGCATCCTTATTGCCCCCTGCAGGGGGATTTTTGGTACTTGTTTACTAGCACAACACCCATTGCATAACATTACATAAGGTATGCGATGGTATACGATGCAATGCGATGCGATAATCGGGTAAATGAGCCGGATTGTACAATTAAATATTGCACAGCATCGCATGCCACCAAATGGCATGCAATGCGATTTTTAATTGTACAACCCTGATGGGTGCTTACAATGTTAAATGCACCCCCATTGTCCACGCCACCGCCCACTATCAACGCCAACCCGAAGCGTGGTGAGCGCAGCGAGCCTGCGAGGGGCGGCGGTACACGTCCTCAGTGGAGGATCTAGACTTCTCTTCTAGGGGGGGCAGTTTACTGTCTAAACTTGACCCTCCCCCTCCAGTCATGACTCCTCCCCTTCCCATTCCTGACTCTTCCCATTGTAATAATAATAATAAAAAAAAACAATAATAAATGTCAAAGACAAAACCCTGCATGGGTGGGGGTCTGCATTGCAAACACACTGTATGTGCAGCCGGACACACCAGCAGCCAGACAGTGCACACACAAGGGAGCTCCAGGCTGTGGCTGCTCCTGCTCATCAGACGACTTCATCCTGAAACCGGGCACACAACGGGCACACACCCACCGTGTGCCCGCCGGGCAGTGCTGCAGACACAGCCCACCCCACACTGTCTGTGAGCAATCAGGGTGGCAATCCACCTAATTTACAGCCCACCAGCCAATAGTGGACTACATATTAAGTCATCCGCGTCCGCTCGCCACGCTTCAGGCTCGGTGGCTCGCTGCGCTCGCCACACTGTCTAAACTCAACTCCACGCCGACGTGGATAGTGGGGTTATGAAAAGGTCGGAGAACGCGTACCGACGCCCCTTGCGGGCTCGCTACGCTTCGGGTTGGCATTGATAGTAGGGGTGGCGTTCACAATGGGGGTGCATTTCACATTGTAAGCACCCATCTGGGTGCTTGTACAATTAAAAATTGCATCGCATCACATCGCATGCCACTATATTGTATGCGATGCGATGAGGTGTATAAGGTGCTGTAAGGTCAAAATCGTGGGCGCCGTGCTAGGAAACAAGTACCGGATTTTTCTTGCTGTAAGAAGCCATTACGGAAGTATGTTTAGACAGGTAAAGGCTCAGCAGGTATCAGTGACTCACAGCTGCAGCTCCTGCAGGTAAAGGGAGTAAACTTGCAATAACATGTATGGACAGCTGCTGGTTTGCTGGGGTGAACTGTAATTGTGCTGTCGGAAAGAAGATCTTTTGGCCAGCGGTGACTCCAGTGGTGAAGTTGCAGCACAGTCCAAAATTCGAATAGGGGAGCCACACATATGCCAGTTTGGATTGGCAGAGTTGCAAGCCCCTCTCTGGAGCCTCCCCTGATCTTGACAAGTTTCTTCAGAAGGAATACAGTGTCACTTGCCCTGGTACTTGCGCTGATTGTCTTTTGCTCCCATCCAGTATCATATTTTTATCCCATCCAACCAACTAGTTGGATGGTTGGAGGAAAGTTGGTCTGATGTGTGGCCAGCATAAGCTCTACTCAGCATCTCAGTCCTATGGATCTTGATCAAGAACATGTTAAGCTCTTGATAAATGTTCATAGGACCGAACCTTTGCAATAGATAGCGAGTAGATAGCAGACACTGCGAGAAAAGGCCACATAAACATTAGATAAACTCATAAAATGTGTTAATACATGGTGCTGTAAAATGTTTGCTAAACTGGTTCTTTTATTATATGGGTAGACGCCTGTAAATGTACAGTAGATGCTGTAATTAGCAGCAATATTGTCAGAGCGTCATCAACCTTCTCCATTAGTCATAATTAAAATTAATTATAATAACACACACAAGTATCCACTTGTGTCCTTTGTGCCTTTATATGATTATTGGTGACTTAAAACATCCACATTTACACCACGGATACAATCTATACAGTATATACAGTATGTAAACATGAATGTATGTGTGTGAGCCTTTAGAATGCCTGGAGCAATTTACACCAAACCTGAGACATATGACTTACAATCTGGGAAGAAATACTGTGGTGGTGAGACACCCCTAGCACCCCCGTGGGGGTCCCGCGGGCCCAAAAAAGGCTGCGGCCACTACACAAAGTGGCTCAGGGAAGCAAGATATCCAGCATATGCCTGGAGCAATTGACACCAAACTTGGGACCCTATACTGGTCCACACGCCATGCTGTGAAATTCGCCGCATGGCAGATGAAACGCTTGCTGCCGCTCGAATGGCCGTCTGCCCTCACTCGGCTAATTCCCCCCCCCCCCCCCCCCGACCATTGAATGATTTGGAAGGTGCACGCAAAACTAAAACACTCTCTGGTGTCTTAGCTTTGTGTGCTCCAGTACGGGAAGAGGTCGGGCAGCTGACATCTGGTGTTGTCAGCTGCCCACTCCCAGCACCAGCATCACGGCGCCACTTGCATGGGAAAGCCAGCATTTGCCTGCTAATGCAAAAAAAAACGTTTGGCGTTCCCATGGGCGCAGCACGTGGCCGCCACCCCAGATCCCCCCCGCACTGCTAGTGCGAACAGGACTTCAATCTAACAGTTCCCATGCCCACTCGCACCCAGCACTTGCACCCAGCACTCATGCGTATAAATGTGCATGCTCAGATGCACACCATTGCTCCCCTTTGCAGGGGAGCATGGTGATCAGAATAAGGCCCTTGGTACAGATATGGCTTACAATTGGGAAAAAATTGTGTGTGGGGGGGAAGACACCCTAGCACCCTAATGAGGGTCACGGTGCCCAAAAAGGGGTCTGCCCGCTACAAAAAGTGGGTCAGAGAAGCAAGATATGGCAACGTTGCATAACATAGAGGGGGAAGAAGACATTGATTGGGTTCAAATTAGGTTAATGGCCACGGAGACCCACAATACGACCACACCCGGGGCCCACAAAGGGGTCCGGCCACTATACAAAGTGGGTCAAAGACGCAACATACTTCAAAGTTGCATAACATAGAGGAGGTAGAGGACATTGATTGGGTCCAGATTAGGTTCACAGCCACTAACACCCACAATCCAACACCGACGGAGTCCCGGGTGCCCAAAATGGGGGTCTGGCCACTACAAAGTGGGTCAAGGATGCAAGGTGTGCGGTTAAGCTTAATACAAAAGAAGGATACAGTTAGGGAGGCCAATCCCGGGATCGGGATTGGCGGGATCCCGCGATTTAGGCCTAAAATTGTCGGGATTTGAATCTCGGGATTAAAGCTTTCAATCCTGGGATTTTCGGGATTAGTACCCCAGTGCAAAATGTACTTTTTTTTTAAAGCCGGGCAGCGCTGAGCACTTTAGAATGGCTCAGATGCTGCCCAGCTGACTGCTACGTACTGTGCCGGGAACCCCGGTGGCCGATTCCGCTGTCACTGTGTGCTCTGTGATGACAGGCATGATGGCGCCCAGGCTGCGCAGCGTGACCCCTGACATCACGCCACGCTGCACAGCCCGTCCGCCGCCATGCCTGTCAGTCTACTGAGCAGCACACTGTCACTCAGCAACATGCCCGCTGTGCTGCTACCGCCTGCCCGCCCGGATGCTAGATGGATGGATCGACTACTACCTCTGTAAGTGACAGTGCAGGGCAGAATGATGGGGTAGAGTGGTGGCCGGGCAGGTGGGGCGGAGTTAGAGGGCATTTATATTGATATTTCGGGGGCAAGTCATTTATTTATTTTTTTATTAGGGAGGCCAATCCCGGGATTCCCGGGATCCCGGGATTGAGCATTTTTCAAGTAATACTAATTGCACAACCAACACCCGGGCAATGCCGGGTAACTCAGCTAGTATACCATATACACTGCTCAAAAAAAATAAAGGGAACACTAACATAACACATCCTAGATCTGAATGAATGAAATATTCTAATTAAATACTTTGTTCTTTACATAGTTGAATGTGCTGAAAATCACACAAAAATTATCAATGGAAATCAAATGTATTAACCCATGAAGGTCACTGCCCCGCCTCCTCCCACCCGCTGTTCTCCAGGAGGCAGGACCGCATCTAGCAGCAGGGCACTGTGCGCGGCGCTATTTGCTTAGTGGTCTATTCTGCGTAGGGAAATTGCATTGCATGTATTCAGTGCTCTTTTATTTATAATTTATAGGGTGTACAATGCCATTAGGTATACAATAATGACATACAATGAGGTTTTAGCCCCCCCCCCCCCCCCCCCCCCACTATCCACACCACCCTGAAGCGTGGCGAGCGCAGCATTTCGTGTCCTTCGACCTTTTCATACCCCTAATATCCACGTCGGCGTGGAGTTTATTTATATAGTGTGGCAAGGGGACGCGGAATACATGAAAAGTACGCTTCGGGCTCTCTGCGCTCGTCACACTATATAAATTCAACTCCACGCCAACTTGGATAGTGGGGGTATGAAAGTGGTCGGAGAATGCGTTCCACTCGCCACGGGGTGGCGTGGATAGTGGGGGGGTGCCTAAAACCTCATTGTATATCATACAATGATATAATTATATAGGTAATGTAATGGCATTGTACACCCTATATATGCGGGAGGTGATGCGATGCGATCCCCCGGGGCTAAGAGAGCAGTGAATAAATTACATAGGAAAATCGGATCTCATCGCATTGCATCGCATTGCACGGACGTTACAATGGCCCATGCAATGCGATGCGATTTTCCTATGGTGCCATACGTAAGAAACTTGGGCGCCGTGATAATACACAAGTACTGATTTTTCTATTAAAACAAAAACACCTTAAAGGTGGATACACACTATGGGGGTAATTCTAGTTGAACAGGGGACCGGTTTTTAGAGGAGAAGTATTTATGCGCATGTGCAGCCTCTGTGTGCAAGCGAGCAAGGAAAATTGATTATTCGACAGCCGCTCGCAGACATCAGTGCAGACGGCAAGCACGGGGAGTTGTCGCATAAATTCCCATGGAAATTTGCCTGTGACGCTGGTGCGGGGGCTGATGTCAGCTGCCCACCCGCTTCCCGCACAGGGTGCTCGCAGATGTAAGATGCCAGAGAGGTATCTTACATCTGTGAGAGCTTGCAAAATCATTCAATGGTCGGCGACCAGCACATGATTTTAGATAAGATAAGTTTATTGTCATTGTTACACAACATAAAAATTGGACAACAACGAAACTACATCGAGGACCCAGAAAGAACAATTAGCAATATTGGTTAAAATCTGTAATTGCCATAGGGAAGAAGCTATTTCTCATTCGCGTAGTTCTGGACTTAAGACATCTTAGTCTTTTCTTAGATGGCAAAAAAGAAAAGATATCATTGTAAGGATGGTAACAATCATGCATAATGCTATCTCTTCCGTCTGCAGTTTTTTGCCTCCGCATGCAAGCTGCGAAAGGATGTTTATGCAAAACATCTATATGCATGCATGCAGGAGCAATCTGCGGGTGGGTGGCGGTGGCAGACCTTAACCCCTTCCTGACACAGCCAGTTTTTGCCTTCCTGACAGAGCCCTTTTTTTCAAATCTGACATGTATCACTTAAGTGGGGATAACTTTTTTTTGCTTTTACTTATCCCAGTGATTTTGAGATTGTTTTCTCGTGACACATTGTACTTCAAATTAGTGGTAAATTTGGGTCGATACAGTCTGTGTTTTTTTGTGAAAAATACCAAAATGTCGTAAAAAAATGGAAAATTTAGCAATTTGCTAAATGTTAAATTTTCTGCTTGTGAGACAAATAATCATACCACTCAAAATAGTTAATAACTAACATAGACCATATGTCTACTTTATGTTTCCATCATTATTTCAACTTCCTTTTATTTTTTTTGGACACAAGGAGGCTTACAATATGAATAGCAAATTCTCAAATTTTCAAGAAAATTTCAAACACTGATTTTTTTAGGGACCAGTTCAGTTCTGATGTGACTTTGAGGGACTTGTATGTGAGACACCCCCATAAATGATGCCATTTCAAAAACTGCACCCCTCACAGTATTCAAAACAGCATTTTGGAAGTTTGTTAACCCTTTAGGTGTTTCACAGGAATTAAAACAAAGTGTAGGTGAAATTTCAAAATTTCATTTTTTTTGCAGATTTGCAATTTTAATACATTTTTCTAAGGAACACAGTAGATTTTACTAGAGAAATGTGACTAAAAATTGATTCCCCCAATTCTTTTGTTTTCATAAATATCCTATATGTGGCCCTAGTGTGCACGTTGACCAAACCACAGGCTTCATAATAGAAGGAGCACCTACTTGATTTTGGAGCCTCCTTTTTATGAGATTATTTTTTAGGCACCATGTAGGTTTCTAGGCACCATAAGATGCTAAAATTTAGGAACCCCCCCACAAGTGACCCCATTTTGCAAACTACACCCCTCAGGGAATTCATCTAGGGGTATAGTGTACATTTCAAACCCCCAGGGGTTTCACCAATTGTGGTACAACTGGGCAGTGAAAATGAAAAATTAAATTTTTTACACAAAAATGCAGTTCTGGCTCAAAATTTGTCATTTTCACAAGGAATGAAGGAGACAAAGCACCCCAAAATCTGTGCCCCAATTTCTCCCGAATACGGCAATGCCTCACATGTGACCAAAAAATACCATTTGGGTGCATGGCAGGACTCAGAAGGGAAGGAGTGATTTTTGGATTTTGCAGCTCAGATTCTGGTGGAATGTTGGTGGGTGCTATGTCGCATTAGCAAGACCCCCCAAGCACCAATACAGTGGAACCCCCCACAAGTGACCCCATTTTGCAAACTACACCCCTCAGGGAATTCATCTAGGGGTATAGTGTACATTTCAAACCCCCAGGGGTTTCACCAATTTTGATACAACTGGGCAGTGAAAATGGAAAATTACATTTTTTTACACAAAAATGCAGTTCTGGCTCAAAATTTTTCATTTTCAGAAGGTATGAAGGAGAAAAAGCACCCCAAAATCTGTGCCCCAATTTCTCCCGAGTACGGCAATGCCTCACATGTGACCAAAAAATACCATTTGGGTGCATGGCAGGACTCAGAAGGGAAGGAGTGATTTTTGGATTTTGCAGCTCAGATTCTGGTGGAATGTTGGTGGGTGCTATGTCGCATTAGCAAGACCCCCCAAGCACCAATACAGTGGAACCCCCCCACAAGTGACCCCATTTTGCAAACTACACCCCTCAGGGAATTCATCTAGGGGTATAGTGTACATTTCAAACCCCCAGGGGTTTCACCAATTTTGATACAACTGGGCTGTGCAAATGAAAAATTACATTTTTTACACAAAAATGCAGTTCTGGCTCAAAATTTTTCATTTTCACAAGGAATGAAGGAGAAAAAGCACCCCAAAATCTGTGCCCCAATTTCTCCCGAGTACGGCAATGTCTCACATGTGACCAAAAAATACCATTTAGGTGCATGGCAGGACTCAGAAGGGAAGGAGTGATTTTTGGATTTTGCAGCTCAGATTCTGGTGGAATGTTTGTGGGTGCTATGTCGCATTAGCAAGACCCCCCAAGCACCAATACAGTGGAACCCCCCCACAAGTGACCCCATTTTGCAAACTACACCCCTCAGGGAATTCATCTAGGGGTATAGTGTACATTTCAAACCCCCAGGGGTTTCACCAATTTTGATACAACTGGGCAGTGAAAATGAAAAATTAAATTTTTTTACACAAAAATGCAGTTCTGGCTCAAAATTTTTCATTTTCAGAAGGTATGAAGGAGAAAAAGCACCCCAAAATCTGTGCCCCAATTTCTCCCGAGTACGGCAATGCCTCACATGTGACCAAAAAATACCATTTGGGTGCATGGCAGGACTCAGAAGGGAAGGAGTGATTTTTGGATTTTGCAGCTCAGATTCTGGTGGAATGTTGGTGGGTGCTATGTCGCATTAGCAAGACCCCCCAAGCACCAATACAGTGGAACCCCCCCCCACAAGTGACCCCATTTTGCAAACTACACCCCTCAGGGAATTCATCTAGGGGTATAGTGTACATTTCAAACCCCCAGGGGTTTCACCAATTTTGATACAACTGGGCTGTGCAAATGAAAAATTACATTTTTTACACAAAAATGCAGTTCTGGCTCAAAATTTTTCATTTTCACAAGGAATGAAGGAGAAAAAGCACCCCAAAATCTGTGCCCCAATTTCTCCCGAGTACGGCAATGTCTCACATGTGATCAAAAAATACCATTTGGGTGCATGGCAGGACTCAGAAGGGAAGGAGTGATTTTTGGATTTTGCAGCACAGATTCTGGTGGAATGTTGGTGGGTGCTATGTCGCATTAGCAAGACCCCCCAAGCACCAATACAGTGGAACCCCCCCACAAGTGACCCCATTTTGCAAACTACACCCCTCAGGGAATTCATCTAGGGGTATAGTGTACATTTCAAACCCCCAGGGGTTTCACCAATTTTGATACACCTGGGCTGTGCAAATGAAAAATTACATTTTTTACACAAAAATGCAGTTCTGGCTCAAAATTTTTAATTTTCACAAGGAATGAAGGAGAAAAAGCACCCCAAAATCTGTGCCCCAATTTCTCCCGAGTACGGCAATGTCTCACATGTGACAAAAAAATACCATTTGGGTGCATGGCAGGACTCAGAAGGGAAGGAGTGATTTTTGGATTTTGCAGCACAGATTCTGGTGGAATGTTGGTGGGTGCTATGTCGCATTAGCAAGACCCCCGAAGCACCAATACAGTGGAACACCCCCACAAGTGACCCCATTTTGCAAACTACACCCCTCAGGGAATTCATCTAGGGGTATAGTGTACATTTCAAACCCCCAGGGGTTTCACCAATTTTGATACAACTGGGCAGTGAAAATGAAAAATTACATTTTTTTACACAAAAATGCAGTTCTGGCTCAAAATTTTTCATTTTCAGAAGGTATGAAGGAGAAAAAGCACCCCAAAATCTGTGCCCCAATTTCTCCCGAGTACGGCAATGCCTCATGTGTGACCAAAAAGTGGCAGGACTCAGAAGGGAAGGAGTGATATTTGGATTTTGCAGCACAGATTCTGGTGGAATGTTGGTGGGTGCTATGTCGCATTAGCAAGACCCCCAAAGCACCAATACAGTGGAACCCCCCCACAAGTGACCCCATTTTGCAAACTACACCCCTCAGGGAATTCATCTAGGGGTATAGTGTACATTTCAAACCCCCAGGGGTTTCACCAATTTTGATACAACTGGGCAGTGAAAATGAAAAATTACATTTTTTTACACAAAAATGCAGTTCTGGCTCAAAATTTTTCATTTTCAGAAGGTATGAAGGAGAAAAAGCACCCCAAAATCTGTGCCCCAATTTCTCCCGAGTACGGCAATGCCTCATGTGTGACCAAAAAGTGGCAGGACTCAGAAGGGAAGGAGTGATATTTGGATTTTGCAGCACAGATTCTGGTGGAATGTTGGTGGGTGCTATGTCGCATTAGCAAGACCCCCAAAGCACCAATACAGTGGAACCCCCCCACAAGTGACCCCATTTTGCAAACTACACCCCTCAGGGAATTTATCTAGGGGTATAGTGTACATTTCAAACCCCCAGGGGTTTCACCAATTTTGATACAACTGGGCAGTGAAAATGAAAAATTACATTTTTTTACACAAAAATGCAGTTCTGGCTCAAAATTTTTCATTTTCAGAAGGTATGAAGGAGAAAAAGCACCCCAAAATCTGTGCCCCAATTTCTCCCGAGTATGGCAATGCCTCATATGTGACCAAAAAATACCAGTTGGGTGCATGGCAGGACTCAGAAGGGAAGGAGTGATTTTTGGATTTTGCAGCTCAGATTCTGCTGGAATGAATGGTGGGTGCTATGTGGCATTAGCAAGACCCCCGAAGCACGGTGAAATGATGAACCTAATAATCCATAGATGTGTGGTATATTTTAAAACACTCCTTTATACATAGGCCGGGTTTGTCGGGGCAAGTTTCACAGTGGAAAATAGTTTCCTTTCTTATTCCCTTTTTATAGCAAACTTTGCACCTTTTTTGTGTCCTGCCCTTTCTTGCAGTGGAGGGGATTTCGTTAGGAAAATGCTGCCCTGGTACAATACGGGGGCCAGTACTAGAAGTACTGGGGCCCTCTGCCTGCTGGTTCCCAAATATTAGGCCCTTTATGACTTCCTCTTGAAAGTGCATAAATGTCCCCCTCTGGCTGGTAGAACGGAATAGCACGTAAGCGTTATACAGTGCCATCTGGATGATATACACGGCCAGCTTCTTGTACCAGATTTTTGTTTTCCGCAGGGCACTGTACGGCTTCAGTACCTGATCTGAAAGATCCACTCCGCCCATGTACCTATTGTAATCTAGGATACAATTAGGTTTTGAGGTGTGGGTACTGGTACCTCGTACAGGGATGGAGGTGGTACTGTCTCCATGAATTGTTGTCAGTATAAGGACATCCCTCTTGTCCTTATATTTGACCAACAACATATTTTCGGTGCATATTCCCCTGCTTTCACCCCTTCTCATTACTTGGGCAATGTGCGTTTTTGGGAGGCCTCTTTGGTTCTTACGCACAGTACCGCAAGCTGCTGTACCTCTTGAACCAAGGGCCTTAAACAGGGGGATGCTAGTGTAAAAGTTATCCACATAGAGGTGATAACCTTTATCCAGGAAGGGGTGCACTAAATCCCAGACAATTTTTCCACTAACACCTACGAGGGAGGGGGGGCATTCTGGCGGTTCAATTCTTGAATCCTTCCCTTCATATACCCTAAACCTGTGGGTGTACCCTGAGGTGCTTTCACACAGCTTATACATTTTTATGCCATACCTTGCCCTCTTACTGGGAAGGTACTGGCGGAATTTAACCCTTCCTTTAAAATGTATAAGGGACTCGTAAATACAAATAAATTTTTCAGGGATGTACATCTCTGCAAATTTGGCACTGAAATTATCAATGACCGGCCTGACTTTGAATAGCCGGTCAAAGGTGGGATCATCTCTGGGTGGGCACAGTGTATTATCGGTGTAATGTAAAAATTTAAGGATTATCTCAAAACGAGCCCGAGTCATGGCCATACGGTAAAATGGGGTGCTGTACAGAACATCTGTACTCCAATATTGCCTAATTTCTGGCTTTTTTACTATGCCCATATGTAACACCAGACCCCAAAATGTCATCATCTCTACTGCATCTACAGGGGTCCACCTAGCAAATGATGACGTGGGGTTTTGAGCAATAAACTGCTGGGCATAATAATTAGTTTGGTCCACCATTAAATTTATAAAATCATCAGAGAAAAATAATTTGAAAAAGTCAATTTCTCTGAGACCTGCTGAATCAAATTGGATTCCTGGGATGGCCAAAAACTCAGGAACCTGGGGCTCAAAATTATCTGGTGGTGGGGTCCATACGGGATCAATCATTTGGGGGGGGTCTCAGCTGCTCTACGGGGGCGTCTTTGAGGGGGTCCCTCATCAGCAGAGGAGGAAGAGGAGCTTAAGGCGAATCCTTCAAATTCCCCGCTTGCATCACTGGCTGTGTCAGAGTCAGAGTCAGAGGCTAGCATGGCATATGCCTCCTCCGCTGAATACATTCTTCTGGATGACTGGGATGACATTTGGGATGACATTTGGGATGCCATTTTTATTTTTGTGTTTCTGTAAGTGTAATGTTTCAACACGTGTATAGTGAAGGGGGGGTACAAACTTTATTTCAACACGGGGGGTATGTAGTGTGTAGTGTGTATGTAGTGCAGAAAAAAAAATACTTTATACAGGAATTTGATCCCAATAAAAAAAAAAAATTGAAGGGGTTAAAAAAAAAAAAAAAAAGGTCCTGCGCCAAAAATTGAGCACAGATGTTGGTCAGTAACGTCCGTCACTGAACAGCGCTCAAAGGCAACAGGACACCCACAAAAACAACGTGGGTGCAAAAACAACAAAAAAAAAACAATTTAAAAAAAACTGCAGAAAAAAAATGATATCAACCTGTGCCAAAAATGCTGTTCAGTGATTGTACGTCACTGATCAGCGGCCACAGGACACCCACAAAAGCAACGTGGGTGTAAAAACAATTTAAAAAAAATTTCCACAGCACTCTCCAAAAAAAAAAACAATTTAAAAAAACTGCAGAAAAAAAAATGATATCAACCCTGTGCCAAAAATGCTGTTCAGTGATTGTACGTCACTGATCAGCGCTCAGCGGCCACAGGACACCCACACAAGCAACGTGGGTGTAAAAACAAAACCCCACTGCACTCTCAAAAAAAAAAAAAACTGCAGATCAGTGATGCAGGGGCAGCAGACACACAACCTGACAGGGTATATATATAAAAAAAAAACCTGGACCCCCAAAAAGTTGCTGATTAATTAATTAAAACTGACCAGCACAAAAGGGGGGGCAGCAGGGGGGGCAGCAGTCAGTTGCACACGCAGCACAACCTTTGGTGCAACTGACAGGTATATATATAAAAAAAAAAACCTGGACCCCAAAAAGTTGCTGATCAGTTAATTAATCAGCACAATCAGCACAAAAGGGGGGGCAGCAGGGGGGGGCAGCAGTCAGTTGCACAGGCAGCACAACCTTTGCTGCAACTGACAGGTATATATATATAAAAAAAAAACCTCTGCACCCCCAAAAAGTTGCTGATCACCTCAGATATAGTGATCAGCACAAAAGGGGGTGCAGCAGACACAAAATATAGCACTCTCTATCACTCTCTATCACTCTCTGTCACTATCTGTCCCTATCTCTCACGATCTGTGACTCTATGACACTGCTGCAGCAGCACACACAGAAGTCACAAGATCCAGGAAGTATCCAGCTGCTGGCAGCACGCTACCAGCGGTGATCAGCGGTGATCAGGTAAGTTTCAGGCAAGGATCAGGTATGTATCACGACAGATTGGCACGGTGACCGCTCTGCACGCAATTCCAGACCGGAATGGCGTCTGCAGCGCAGTCACCGTTAGTTTAAATCACGCGCCTTGGCTGTGATTGGTCCGTGGGTCCCACGGACCAATCACAGCCTTGGGGGCAGGTGGGGTGAGGTGTCGTCATCACCGATGACCCCCTCATGCCCCCTGACGCCCGGCGGTGATTGACACCTGTGTTACCGAGCGTCTGATTCGCCGGTAACACAGGAAAACGCTGTGAATGGCTGTTCACACTGAACAGCCAATCACAGCGATTGCCGACGGGGGGGCGGCATCGCAGCCCCCCCTGGGCATGCAGGGACATGTCTGCTGTCAGGGACAGCAGACATCGTCCCTCTGTCACTGCGTCTCGAGACGCAGTGGCACTTTGAAGTCATGACGTATATATACGTCATGTGTCGGGAAGTACATCCCGGCCATGACGTATATATACGTCAAATGTCGGGAAGGGGGCAGGTGGGGTGAGGTGTCGTCGTCACCGATGACCCCCTCATGCCCCCTGACGCCCGGCGGTGATTGACACCTGTGTTACCGAGCGTCTGATTCGCCGGTAACACAGGAAAACGCTGCGACTGGCTGTTCACACTGAACAGCCAATCACAGCGATCGCCGACGGAGGGGCGGCATCGCAGACCCCCCTGGGCATGCAGGGACATGTCTGCTGTCAGGGACAGCAGACATCGTCCCTCTGTCACTGCGTCTCGAGACGCAGTGGCACTTTGAAGTCATGACGTATATATACGTCATGTGTCGGGAAGTACATCCCGGCCATGACGTATATATACGTCAAATGTCGGGAAGGGGGCAGGTGGGGTGAGGTGTCGTCGTCACCGATGACCCCCTCATGCCCCCTGACGCCCGGCGGTGATTGACACCTGTGTTACCGAGCGTCTGATTCGCCGGTAACACAGGAAAACGCTGCGACTGGCTGTTCACACTGAACAGCCAATCACAGCGATCGCCGACGGGGGGGCGGCATCGCAGACCCCCCTGGGCATGCAGGGACATGTCTGCTGTCAGGGACAGCAGACATCGTCCCTCTGTCACTGCGTCTCGAGACGCAGTGGCACTTTGAAGTCATGACGTATATATACGTCATGTGTCGGGAAGTACATCCCGGCCATGACGTATATATACGTCAAATGTCGGGAAGGGGTTAATGCTGGTGGTTGGCGGCATTTACATGCAGCTTTGCGGGTCAATCTGAATGAGGGCCAATAAGATTATCTTTAGAATCTGGCTGGTTGGAACGAAAATCTGGTAAATTCCTGGGCAGTGGCGTAACTAAGTTTTGGGCGCCCCCCGCCCCGCCAAGCACCCCCAATCTCCCGCCGCCCATGCAAACCCCCCCCCCCCAATCCCCTGCAGCCTTACCTATCGCGCTAGTCCCGGCGGCTCCGTTCTTCTTCTGCTGAGGACCACCACAAAATGGCCGCCCCCATACAGCAGACAGTTTCAGAGAACAGTGTGCTATATGGGGGCAGCCATTTTGTGGTGGTCCTCAGCAGAAGAACGGAGCCGCCGGGACCAGCGAGATAGGTAAGTCTGCGGGGGATTGGGGGGGTGTAACTATAGCACCGCAGCCCCCGGCGCCCCCACATTCACAGCGCCCCCGCGGTGGCGGGGGCTGCGGTGCTATAGTTACGCCGCTGTGTCTGGGAATAAATTACAATCAACATGAGTAATATCTAGGAATACATCGAAGGCCAATACAGAAAACTGTCAGGTCCTCTATTTACCAGGAGGTCTAAGCACAGGACACGCCGGCATCCCCTAAGGCTGGAGGAAAGGAGATTTTGCACGCAGCGAAGGAAAAGGGTTCTTCACAGTTTAGGCAGTCAAGATCTGGAATTATCTGCAAGAAAAGGCTGTGATGGGTGATTCAAATAATATATTTAAGTTCAGAGGGACAGAGGAGAAGGAAGGATCCTAAGATTTCAGGAAGGTAACCAACTGGTCTGGGCTGGGCTGCAGATTATTCCACCTAATGTGTGTATTTAAATGCTTTGGTAATTGAACATTCTGCACACTGCTTTCAATATCAGAAATGTGTTATTGACAAACTTAATTCAGGGTTGCCGACTTTAAAAAAATCCTCTCCGGGAGAAGCCCGGAGAGGAATCTTGCATTACGAGTTTTTGGGGGCGGGGCTTAACTGTGACGTCATTAAGCCCCGCCCCCATTACATAAAATAGCAGAAATAACTGATATCCATGGAGGGGGCGGGGCTAAAACGTCACAATTGTGCCGTTTTAGCCCCGCCCCCTCCCCTGAGACCCGCGGATTGCGGCATATAAATGCCGCGATCGGGGGGCTCAGTGGGGGTCCCCCTGATTCCGGGAGGGTTGCCCACCCTTCCGGGGGCCGGGAGGAAGGACCCGATTTTCGGGAGACTCCCGCAAATTCCGGGAGGGTCGGCAACCCTGACTTAATTTTGCAAGTTAAAAAGCAAATCTCTGTTGCCTATGTGAAGGGAGGAACATCTAATAACTCTTAATGACACATGCTATCTTGGAAAGCATGTTTGTTTATGTAAGCCACTTTTATTACCATTCATTGTAGTAGGGGGGTTGGGATTGGTTGGGAAGTGTCCAATAATGAGTGCACATGCATTTAAAGATCAATACATAGGCTGTGGGCCGTATAGGCTGTGTGCATGGTGTATCTGTGTGCATAATAGTTTTGAAGTGCAGCATTTTTAAAGTGCGGCATAATTTAAATATATAACTGCAGCATTATACTGGCGTTACACTGAAGTGAAACAGAAGGACAGAAAACAACAACTGAGAAAACCAAAGACTGCTTTGAGTGAGTTCAATTCATTCTCACAACATACTACTCCTGGCTACTTAATTTGGCTATTCAACCATAATGCAAACAACTTTTACTATCACTGTTAATGTTTGTATTTGCACTGTCAGTTTTGAAAATGCCCAGCTGTACCTCTAATGATCTCACCTGTCCTGCTCTTCCATTGATAGCAGATGTCCCCCAACATTTTATTCTTGGCCCTCTTCTTCTCTATCTCTACATGTCCTCTCTGCATGAGATCATTTGCTCACTCAACTTCCAATATCACATCTATGCTGATAATACTGAAATCTACAGCTCATTTCCTGATCTCTCTCCATCTATCCTCACTCATATCTCCAAAAGTCTCTCTTCTATCTACTCTTGGATGACCCAGCGCTTTTTTAGACTTAGAAACATAGAAACATAGAATTTGACGGCAGATAAGAACCATTTGGCCCATCTAGTCTGCCCCTTTTTTACCCTTCAGGTAAACTCAACCCTTTTTAATCCTTATTTCTTTGTAAGGATATTCATATGCCTATCCCAAGCATGTTTAAATTGTTCTACTGTCTTAGCCTCTACCACCTCTGATGGGAGGCTATTCCACTTATCCACTACCCTTTCTGTGAAGTAATTTTTTCTAACATTTCCCCTGAACCTACCTCTCTCCAGTTTCAGTGCATGTCCTCGTGTTTTATTACTTGTTTTCCTTTGAGGAAAATTTCCCACCTGTACTATGTTAAAACCCTTGATATATTTGAAGATTTCTATCATGTCCCCCCTTTCCCTTCTCTGCTCCAAACTATACATGTTAAGATCTTTTAGTCTATCCAGGTAAGTTTTGTGATGTAGGCCATGAACCATTTTAGTTGCCCTTCTTTGTACACTCTCCAATGTATTTATATCCTTCTGAAGATATGGTCTCCAGAACTGGACACAGTATTCCAGATGAGGCCGTACCAATGACCTATACAGTGGCATTATTACGTCATTTTTTCTGCTACTGATTCCTCTCCCTATGCAACCAAGCATCTGACTAGCCTTCCTCATTGCTTTGTTACATTGCCTCCCTGCCTTTAAGTCACTTGAAATAGTGACTCCTAGATCTCTTTCCTCCTCAGTAGTTTCCATTATAGTACCCTTGATACTATATTGAGCCTTTGGGTTTTTGAGTCCCAAGTGCATAATTTTGCATTTTTTAGCATTGAACTGTAGTTGCCATTCTCTTGACCAATTCTCAAGTTTACTTAGATCATCAGTCATTTGATTTACCCCTCCTGGTGTGTCTACTCTGTTGCATATCTTTGTATCATCTGCAAAAAGGCATACTTTCCCTTCAATACCATTTGCAATGTCACTAACAAAGATATTAAAGAGCACTGGTCCAAGTACAGATCCCTGGGGTACTCCACTGGTAACATGTCCCTCCATAGAATGCACTCCATTTACGACAACTGTCTGTTTCCTATCCTGCAACCAGGTTCTTATCCATTTAATTGTTTTATAATCCAATCCCACACTTTCAAGTTTATTTAGCAGCCTGCGATGTGGGACAGTGTCAAATGCCTTACTAAAGTCTAGATATGCCACATCTACAGCGTCCCCCTTCATCTAGTATTTTGGTCACGGAGTCAAAAAAGTCAATGAGACTTGTTTGGCATGATCTCCCTGCCAGTGGCGTAACTAGAAATTTTGCTCCCCCCTGCCAAAAATGATTCTGGCGCCCCCCCCCCCCCCCCCCCCCCCAAAAAAAAAGTATTAATCAGGCACCTCTCCATACCTCCTTCCCTCTATCACCCTTGTACCTCTAATACACCCCTTGTCTCTATTAACCCTGCACCTCTCCCTCCCTCTAATACTATTATGCAGATGTGGACAGAACAAAGGTTCTGCTCCTTCACAGAGGACTGTGGCAGAGCATCACAGCTGGAGTGCCACTTAATTATTTAAAAATAAATTATTATGAGAGCCTTTTATTATTATTTATACAACCACTTTTAAAATTAATGGGCAAAGGGGGCACAACACAAAATCTGTGAGGGGCCAGTCCTATATGAAACGACCCTTAGCAGCTGTGTGGCTGTGTCACCAGAGGCATCACTATAAACTGTATGGGCCCCATAGCACAATTTTTAACACTTAATTAGTGTGGGTGCAGGAGTCAAAATGGTGGGTTATGGTAAAAAATAAATAGTAAATAAAATGATAATTTAATTATAATTAAGAAAAATTAAAACACACTGGGACTTACATCTTAGTGCTGCTGCACATCGAAGCAGATTTGTGAAGGTGCTTGCTATCAGGCAATAGTGCAGAGATGATTCGGGTCACAGCTGAGCACACATAGCCACACATATGCCGTCCTGCAGTTCACTTCCCGTTCATGACCGGGAAAGGTGAAAGTGTGTGAGGTCACTTGTACTTCGAGCACTGCCTGCCAGCACTCACACAGCCTTTGAAGCCCCAGCGCTGCAGGCTAAAGGGAGCCCAGAAGAGATAACGGAGCATGCAAGGTGGAAGGGGGAGCTCTGTGGCTGTCTGTGTGAGGACGCTCAATTAACCCTGTCATTGCGTCCTTACACAGACAGCCAGAGGCGGAGAGAAAGCTGCTGCACCTCACACAGGAATCTTGCCTCCGGCGTCACCCGTGACCCTGCGCCCCCTTGGCGTCTGCTCCCCCCCGCCATGGCGGGGGTTGCTGAGCGTTAGTTACGCCAGTGCTCCCTGCAGTAAAACCATGCTGTTTTGGATCCTGTAAGTTGTTTAATTTAAGATATTCCACTATTCTTTCTTTTAATAGTGTTTCCATTATTTTCCCTACTACTGATGTAAGGCTCACTGGTCTGTAGTTACTTGCTTCTTCTTTGCTTCCGCTTTTGTGCAGTGGAACTACATTTGCTTTTCTCCAGTCCTCTGGAACTGCACCTGTATCTAGTGACTGGTTGAATAAATCTGTTAATGGCGCTACCAACACATCTTTTAGTTCTTTTAGTATCCTTGGATGCACTCCGTCTGGCCCCATTGATTTATCCACTTTCAGTCTTGAAAGTTCTGTTAGGACTTTCTCCCTAGTAAATGTACCTCCATCTACCTTATTTTTATGAATGTCCTTGCAACTTAACTGTGGTCCCTTCCCTTCTCCTTCTATAGTGAATACAGAGCAAAAGTAATTATTTAGATGATCTGCAATTGCCTTGTCTCCCTCCACCAAATTCTCAGTGTCTGTCCGCAGTCTTATTATTCCTCCATTTGATTTTCTCCTTTCACTTATATACTTAAAAAAAGTTTTGTTTCCTTTATCTACCGACTGAGCCATTTTCTCCTCAGCTTGTGCCTTGGCACGCCTGATCACTTTCTTAGCCTCTTTGCGTCTGGCAAGATACACTTCTTTGTCATTATTATTTTGAGTCTGCTTGTATGTCCTAAAGGCCATCTTTTTTGCTTTTACACTAGTTGATACCTCTTTTGTAAACCACACTGGCTTCCTTTTCCTGGTACTTTTCTTAACCCCTTTGATACAAAGGTCCGTTGCCTTTAGTATTGCACTTTTTAATTTTCTCCACCTCTCCTGCACTCCTTTCAAGTTCATCCAATCCGCTAATGAGTTGCTTAAACATCTCCCCATTTTTGCAAAGTCAGCCTTCCTAAAATCCAACACCTTAGTTTTTGTGTGACTGGAGTTGGACCCTGCCTTGATACTAAACCATACTGCTTGATGATCACTGGATCCCAGGTTCTCACCCACATATATGTCTGATATCCTGTCACCTGTGAGTATTAAATCTAATATTGAGTCTTTGCGAGTAGGCTCCCTCACCAATTGCTTGAGAGAGGCTCCCTGTAGGGAATTTAGAAATGTGCCACTTGTAGATGATCTTGCAAAAGACTCCTCCCAATTCACATCAGGTAGATTAAAGTCTCCCATGATTATGACTTCTCCCTTTAAAGCCATTTTAGTGACATCAAGCAATAGGCTCCTGTCAAAATCCTGCCCCTGGCCTGGTGGCCTATAGATGACCCCAGTACGAATAATGTCCTTCTCCCCCATTTCTATGGTCACCCAAAGGGCCTCAGTTTTTTCTTCAATGTTTTGTATTAAAGTAGCATTTATGTTTTTCTTTACATACATTGCTACCCCTCCTCCGATTCTTCCCATTCTGTCCTTCCTAAATAAATTGTATCCTGGTATAGCTACGTCCCAGCCATGGTTCTCATTCCACCATGTCTCTGTGATAGCCACAATGTCTAGGTCATCCCTTGTCATTATTGCAATTAGATCACTTAAAATATCAAAGACTAAACTGAGCTCTTCCCACCCTCCTGCTTAAAACCTGACCATCTCTCATCCTAACCTGTTAATGCTCACTTCTTTCCCTTCTGTGTCACCCCTGTCTGTCTAACCCTCCCCTTTAGAATGTAAGCTCTCACGAGCAGGGCCCTCTCTCCTCATGTGCCTTTCTTAGAATATATAAACCTGTGCCACCCTGATGATTGCTTCAGTGTTCTGTCCCCTGATGCAACTACCCATATTAACCATGTACTTGTCCTAAACTGTCTTGTACTGTAATTTGTTATGTGTTTTTGCTCAAAACTATGCTCTGTAAAGCACTGCGGAATATGTGTGCGCTATATAAGAAACTGTTAATAAATAAAGAAAAAGTAGGACCAATTTTTGGCAGAGAAAGACATCCGACAATAAAGCCATTAATTATAATGCATAGTGGGAGGTCCAGTAGGGTAAATATCACCCAAGGGCTCAGAGAATCCTGGAGAAGGATAATATAGTATAATTTTATAAATAAGTTGAACTTGATGGATTTTTGTATTTTTTCAACCTCACAAACTATGTTACGATGTTATTTTTAAAAGCTGGAAAATGGACAGAAATGACCAAATTCTCATTCCAACCTGTCAGATTGGAAAGAGAGGTAATCCACCATCTCACCCGGCAGCTCCTTTTGCATATGATGTATCATTTGCAATCCAAGTCATGGCTGCAGGATCCAATAGATCCTTGTTGCAGCAGGTCCATTCTCTGGCTCCGATCCAGTGCGCACAGGACCGCGCATCGGAACGTAATCGGAGACAAAACACATCTGATTTGACACTTTACATCTAATTTCTCTGACCGATCCATGAAACTCGGATAAGGGCCCAAATCGGACTAGTGGAGGGGCACCTTTAATTTACATGATCCACATTTTTCAGTATTACACCAAAAATAATAGTTTTACATTTCTGTAACCATTATAAAAAAAATGGTACTTGTGTAGTTTCACGGCGGCCGTTTACACTACGTTGTCAGTGTAGCCGGGGCCGTGAAACTAGTGTGGTGGGTTCTGTGGTTTATACTTACCCTCCTCCTGGCAGTGATCCCCGATCACTCCCTGGCGACAGCGACGGTCACTCCTAGGTGGCAGCATTTAGTCCCCCTCCTCCGGCATTCGCGGTGGACACTTTACGGTGCATCACATGGTTTCCCTGCTCCCCCAGCGGCACTATGCTAATTGCGTACAGTGTCCACCGCGAATGCCGGAGGAGGGGGACTGAACGCTGCCGCCGGGAAGTGACCGTGGATCACAGTAGGATTCAGCGGGGATGCGTTGCCCATGGATTACAGCCTGTAGTCAGCGGGGATTGACGGAGGAGGGTAAGTATAGACCTGCCATTTCAGCCCCACTACCCCCACTATCCACATCATACCCCCAGTATCCACGTCAGCGTGGAGTTGATTTTATAAAGTGTGGCGAGCGCAGTGAGCCCCACGAGGGGACGCGTATCTGCATCCGCTCGCCACACTTTATAAAATCAACTCCACACCGACGTGGATACTGGGGGTATGACGTGGATAGTGGGGATATTAAGCATTGTGTATTTTCAGGGCTCCAGAGCCACTTATGTATTGGTATTCTCAATACACCACTACGTAAACTACGTAACTGCCGCCGTGAACCTACACAAGTACCAAAAAAGTGTAGTTTAAAAAAAAGTCTGAGGAGCATCCGAGATCACAACATGAATTTAATTAAATAACATATTCTTGTCATTTCTAATTAGAAAGATTTTATCAGCTAAAGTTTAAAAGCTAGATCATAAAATAATGATACATTTTCATGAAGAATATTGAAACAGATCAATGTATAAAAAATAAATAAGCATTAAAATAATAATAATAATAATAATGACAATATTTTGTGTATCCAATTACCTGTGATAACGTGATCCATGATCGCAGTATAGTTATTGCATCTGAGGAAGCCGCTGATACAGTTCCAAGGCGGAGAAACGCGTATGTGGAGCCCCATCATCCTTCCAGTACCCGTGGCCATCTGAAAAGGAGTCTCAATACTCTGCGGTATTCATCTGCCGGTAATTCTGGGTAAAGCACCTGGTTCAACACCCAATCCCTGGAGTGCTCACCCTCAGTGGAGGTAGAGAGCAAAACTCAGAAAAAGGACTTTTGTGGTGATTAAATTATTCAGAGGAAACATCTTTAATAATCCGAAGTTTGGGACTGGTAACTATAACATCTTTGCCTCACTCATTCTGCATATCGTAAAGCCATACAAAAAAAGCCTCATTAAGCCTCACTAGAGACTATAAATCAGCCTCATCAAGTGCCTAGAAATAGGACTCTTTATGTTATATGTTGTATGTCTTGTCTGTGGGTGTGTTTTTTATTATGAATTGTATTTCATGCATGAATTGTTATAATATGTATTTTTAAATAAATTCTCGTTTTGATTAATTGAATAGTGTGTATTATTGGAGTGCAGCTGCGCTTTCTTAGTGACAACCATTTGATTGCCACTATAACTCTCCTTGTTTACACGTTTGGGAGGTTTACAATCCTCCTAAAAGAAGGCTGCAACCACACTCCAACATTAAAATAAATTGTGCCTTGAGTTATATACTGGGATAATAATAATCTAGTTATTAAGACATAAAAATAACACCAATTAAGATCAGCGCTACTGTGTGACCTTTCTTGGTCACAATTGCTCTTTTTTTTTAGTTATTGCATCTATTGCTAATAAAGTAACATAGGATAACAGTATAGAGGTACAGTATATTGGAGGGCACCATAACAAGATATTGGGGACTTAAAATGTCCTAAATTGCTGCAATATGCATTTTTAAAATACCCTATAAAAGGTTAAAAGCTTATTGTATAAATGCTCTCATAAAATTTGTAACTGAAAATAGGTATAAGTATATATTTGGGTCAAATACATTCACTTTCAAAAACCTTCCAAAAAACAACCACTTACTCCCACCTGCAATCCTAAAAACACCTGCCCCCATCATAAAGTACCCTAATATACCCATTACTTTTCCCTTTTTCACCCCAAAACTGACATCTCATTATTGGCTAATTAAAAATAAATGAATAAATTAGTCATTAAGGGAGGTGGCCCAGGGATTCCGAACCAGGTTGCAACATTTTTACCCCAAAATATGGATTTTCCCACCACCTTTTCACCTGCTCAAAGTAGGTGAAAAGAAATCCACAATCAACTCTATGGAGAATTATTGCTTTAGAGCAATTGGAGATGTGCGATACAGTGGGTCGCAAGCCAACTTTGAAGTCTTTTCTACAAAAAAACGTTATTGCAGTTAATTAGATACCCCTTAAGAATACAAATCAATCATTATAATCTGCCCATAAAAGAAAGGTGGTGTAGCAATTCTAAGTTATTGTGATTAGATTGAGAAAACTCTAAAAGTAGATGAATCCTTAAGCAAAATAAAAATCACATAAAAAAAGTATCAACTGGAACAGAAAGTGCTTCGGGCATGGGTGTGATATCAGAGTTTAATTATAGAGCACCCTCCAACTGTACACAAATCACCGACTTCACATTCCTGACTCTGGGATCGGTCCTCTAACTTCTTACGACAGTATCTTGATCACTTGTTACAAAATCCCTACTGTTTCTCGGAGATGCCCCATCTGACACATCATGCCTTTGTTACTGAGACATTATCTTACAAGGATTCCTTTGGCTTTCTTAATCGTGACGTTTAAGGGTTGTGCGTCCATATTCCCCATGAGGAGGGAGAAGAGGCAGTTAAATAGTACTTTAACTTATGTGAGTATCTTTTGAGCTATGACGTGGTATGACTACTTTTATTTTGTCTCATAATCATCTTATTTTTGATTCATCATTTTATTTACAGATACCTGAGACGCCCTTCGGCTTCGGGTAGGCTCTGAGTTTTGGCAACTTGTATGTGTGACTGTTTGGCAAGGATTATAGTTAGGTGTATTAATATTCACAGAGAGATAAGGTGGACGCAGGTAAAGTACCAAATAACCAGCTCCTGTCATTTTTCAAACACAGCCTGTAACAAGGCAGTACGGAGCTGATTGGCTGGTACTTTATCCCTCTCCAAAGCTATTCAGAGTAAACCTGATACTGTATGGACATTTTATAGATTACATTTTTCTTATTATAATTGTTACTGTTGACCCAGAACTTCTTCATTTTGCTTATAAACACAAACAATTATAATGAAATATTCACTCACACTTTTGATGAATATTTGCTTAATTTTAATAAATGCTTGGTCAACTTTTTGGATGTCACCATGTGCACAGAATATTTTACTATAACTATAATATATATATACCTGTAATGCCTGTAATTGTTGATGCATTATAATGTGCACCGCACAGTGCAGATCTACATAATTCCCAGAAAACCATATAGGAAGTCTAAAAAACAACAGCACAACGGAAGACTTATTTATAATTCTTTAGAAAAAAGGGGGGAGGGTGATACCCGCACCAGTCTTTTAAGTAATGGGACTTTCGTATCTCCTCAAATACTGGTATTTAGTGGGAATAATATCCTTATTGTATTGACAGTTGGAGGTGCTACCTACTACTTGTATATCTATACACAACACACACAGGGAAAGAAAGTATAATGTAGGTGCACTGGAAGTCCTTTTTCCGTTACATAAAATATAACTTTTAATATTTTTGCATTAAAATTCGGTGAAATATTAAAACAATAGAAAGAAATAAAGAGCAGAAATAAGATTAAAAATGTAATGGCCGCTGCTCGGCTCTATCTTTTATTTTCAGGTTTATAATATCCCTGTATGTTCCTAATATTAGCTGACAGTACTTGTAATTCTCCAATGACTGTCACTTAGGCTCAATGTGCCTCCCAAAAAAGGGGAAAGTTTATTGTGTATTATCAGGGTTCGTTGTAGCACAGATGTATCTTCAATTATAAGTGATATTTCACTAGTGTGATGTGGTTGTGGGTAAATTTAAGGGCAATTTTGTGGGAAGATGTCAGTCTTTCTGTGTGGGTGGGAGCCGCACTATCGGGGTGATTGGACAGTGTGTACATGTACCACCAATCGTCCAATGTATGGTTCCAATAATATTAGAGTCTATACACCGTCCTGTACATTATAATGTATGTTAGGAGCACATGGTTCCGCCCAACATTAAATAGTTTGGACTGAGGATACAGTATTCCAATTATACCATATGTAATTTTGTTTAAGCTAGGGGAATTTTAAGATTATCCGCCGCTTTTTACTGTTCGGCTTTCACCCTCCTCAAAACAAAGTTTCCTGTATATGTCTGTCTCTGATTTCTACACTGTGCGTGAGTTAAGGGATATTTAAATATCAGCTACTTTTTAATTTATGAGCTGTTACCCCACTCCCACAGTGTTTGAAGGTGTCTAGATAGTATCACACCTTCAGATGGACTTTTATTGTATTTAAAGCAGAATTTGCTGTTTCTGTTGAGCTAAGGGAAATATATCTCAGCCTTATATTTGTAAGCTTTTACCCCACTCAAAACAGCTTCCTATTGTAATTGTTGCTCTTAATATTGGACGGTGTGTATGGAGGGCACCAATCTTCCAATCTCTGCTTTATTCGAAATTCAGAGATTTCTAGGTACAAAAACAGGTGCAGATATATTATTGGTGGCTTTGCACACCAGTATATTGTTTTTCAGAAGTTGACATGTTATAACCACTTTATTATTGTTAGGCTATTAGTCCCACATATAACATCTTTAGAGACTGCCGCAATTTATTGTGTGGCACAGTCAGAAGAAGTTTATTTTTTTATTTTTTTATTTTTTATTTCTTTTTTTACCCTCTTAGTGCATTTCCCACATATTTCATATTTATTCTGTTACATCAATAGGAGTTATTATAAGGGATAGAGTAACGGCTTAGAGAAGTATTATTGGGCTGCTTGAAATTGGGTTTAGTTAGACATATATAGTAGCCGCTAATATGTGCCGGCTTTCACCCCCGCATAGCCCTTATGCTGTTGCCGTGCTGGCTGTTATAGTATCCCTGTCCGTTAAAACGGACATGCAGCGGCTGTTAAAGTCCGCACTGAAGATATAGTGAGGCGGCTATACTGATTGCTGCTCGCCCGTTATCAAGATATAAACGGCTTGTATTATAGCAGCAGCCGGCTATCTGCTACAGGCAGTACTCGGCTGCGCTTCCACTTGCTGCCTATCCGTTTATCACCACATATAACTTTTACCACATAATTGCTACAAACAAATTTATATACATTTTGACACTTTTAGGAACATATAAGACAGAGGAGCTGCGGCCACTCACTGCCAACGGCCGTTTCACCTAAGCTTCCTCAAGGCATTAACCCGTTTGCCTCCCAGGGAGGGTTTAAATCCCCTGCCATCTCTTCTGATTGGTTGATCTCAGTTGATGCTGTTATGACAATTGGGTATCGTATTTAGGGGCTATTTTGTCATCATTAATTAATATCTCAGTGTTCACTCTGATATTTGGTATTGTTACCGTTAATTCCTTAGTATTATTACACACTTTATTTTTATATATAAAGTATATTATCAGTTCTTGCGATTATTTAATATTTCTCTCAGTTTTATTTATCATATTGCGGAGAGATATGATTTTTAATGTTTTGTTGCATTTAGGTATTTTCATAGAGCGTCTTTTTTATTGCTCATTCCATGAATCATGTAAAAGATATTTTAGAGATTATGCCATGTTTAGTAGTATTATTAATATTTGTTTAAGTTATTTATATATATTTCATATTTATTTATAGGTGTTTCGTTTTGTGATTAATTATATATAGTGTTTTATCAGGTCTCTGCTTGTTTCTTATGGTGTCAAGGCAGATTATTCTTATCTAGTTCCGTGGAGTATACATTAGCTGCAGTTCCTAAATATGCATAGTTAGATATTCTTATTGTGTGATGATTTATAAAAAAGAGATTTGTTAGACTAACTGTGTTGTTATCACTCGTGCAGTGCAAACAAATAAATTAAATGAATATAAATGGTGCTAGAAAATCATGAAAAGATAGTCTAAAATAAGAAGGGTAATACAGTGTGATATTGTGATGTATCAATCCTTTTAATCACTGTGTTGAATTCCTTTTTAAGTGACTAGGGTGTGTTTTCTTTGATAAATTTTATTATTAATGATTCCTTCCGTTTTTGTGAAACGTGAAAAATGTGTATATAGTATGTGTATATATGTGGAATTGGGGCTTCTCTTATCTTTTAGGATAAGATGCCTTGTTTATTATTAAGTGCATATTCATGGGTGCAGTCGATTTGATATCTGTTTTATATTGTTTCTTTATTCTATACTTTTTATATATACATATATTCATTCCGTCTGTTATATCATGGTTATTAGATTTTTAATATACCTGGTTTTCTCAATATAGTGTGTAATCTTTTGTATATATCGCTGCTTGGTTAGGTATTTATTAGATGAGTCCCATTGTCCTGGTTGATCAACCAGATAGGGTACCTTATTCTTGGCAAAAGGGGGATTTATTCTGGGGTATCATGTTCCCCTTACTTGAATGCTCAGCATTTTTTATTATTAATGGATTAAAAGCTATCCCGTCTATTTAAGGAAAAGAAGGATAGGGAAAATGGAACTATAATGATTATTGATCTTTCTCTTTTTCATGTGCCTTACTGTTTCTAAGTTTTCTCTTTCTTTTTTCATTTATTCTTATATTCTTCTTTTCTCTTCTTTTCCTTTTCTCTGTTTCTCTCTTATTTTTTCTTTTTCTTTTTTCTTCCTTTTTCTTAAAGGGGATATAAATAAAAAAAGGAGATAGTGTTTTTTAGAAGAATAGTTTGAAAATGAGGATGTGGATCACTGCATATGTAAACTTCTGTTTTTTGCAGTGATATAAATCCACTTTGTTCTTTTTTTAAAATTAGGGTTTGTCATGGATTCTTGATAGTTTGTTAGAGAGGAGTTTATGAGGAGAGGTGGATCGAGATTACCAACTCCTCCTTTTTATAGAAAGGATGAAAATTGGTTGTATTCATTCATTCCGAGTGGCTCCACACTATTCATGAGGAAAATCCATTGTGATTCTCTTTTAAGGAGTTCATTTTTCATGTCTCCCCCTCTAATTCCGAGTTTGATTTTTTCGAGACCATAAATCCTGAGCTCAGATGGATCTCCTTTATGTACTCTCAGGAAGTGTCTTGCTACACTCGTCAGGGTTTTAAAATTCTTACGGTCTTTTTCTGCATTTTTAATGCTCCTGATGTGTTCCATGAGTCTCACTCTCATTTGTCTGCTAGTGAGACCCACGTATTTCATACCACAGGGGCACTGTAGACAATAAATAACTCCTGTTGTTTTACAGTTTATGAAATCATGTATTTTCAACTTCTTTCCATATCTGTCTTCTATCTCCTTTACCTGTAGTGTGTGCTTACATGTGTTACAATCACCACATTTGAAGCATCCTTGGTATTTGCTTCCTTTTGGTTTGTTCTTGATGAAATGGCTATGCACCAGAATATCTCTTAGGTTTGGGGATTTCCTCCAGCTTGTTTGTACTCTATCTCCCAGTATGGTTATCAGTTCTTGGTCTGTGGCAAGGATGTTCCAATGTTTTTGGAGTATTTTTTGTATCTCCTGCCATTCGGGACAGAATGTACCTATGAATCAAACCTTCTCTTCCCTCTTTTTTGTATGTTTTTTTGGGGATATTAGGGATTCTCTCTCTTTGTGAGCAGCTGTTTTAAATCCATTTTTTATGATTTTGTGACTATAACCCCTGGTTTTGAGTCTTTCTGAGAGTTCATTCACTCTGACTTCAAATTTGGTCTTATTTGAGCAGTTTCTCCTTGTCCGGAGAAATTCTCCTTTAGGTACTCTCCGTATTGTAGATGGAAGATGTGAGCTTGTGGCGTGCAGAATGCTATTACTAGCAGTTGTTTTTCTGTACATGTCTGATACCACGTTACCTTCATCATCAATTTCCAGTGTCAGGTCCAGAAAGGTTATGGACTTTTTGCTCATCTCTATAGTGAGTCTTAAGTTTAAAGAGTTTTTATTAAGTACTTCAATGAATTCTTTCAGGAGTTCTCCATCCCCTTCCCAGATGATCAAAATATCATCGATATATCGATACCAACCATTAATATGGCTGGTATATCGATCATTTTCTGGTGCAAGTACTAGTTCTTTTTCCCACCACCAGAGGTACAGATTTGCATACGTAGGGGCACACGTACTGCCCATAGCTGTACCCCGGGTCTGTAGGTAGAACTTTTCATTAAAGGTAAAGTAGTTCTTGGTTAAGACAGATTTAAGGAGTTGAATGATAAGATCGTCAAAATCATTCCTTTCTCTCTGATCAAGATAATAGTTGATCGCCTGTATTCCATTTTCATGGCTGATGCTAGTGTAGAGAGATTCTACATCGCATGTGCATAGCCATGTTTCTGGAGTTACTGTCAGGTTCTCTATTTTCTTGAGAATGTCCATTGTGTCCCTTGTATACGAAGGAAGTTTTTCAATTGTTTGTCAACAAAAGTGCTGGCCTTTTCCATGAGACCTCCCATACCTGATACGATAGGTCTCCCTGGGGGTTTATGCAGATTTTTATGGACTTTCGGAAGGGCATAAAAAGTAGGTGTCTTAGGGTTCTCTACCCATAGATATTCTTTTTCTTGTTTTGTCAAAATTCCTTCAGTATAAAAAAGGTTGTTTTTTTCCTCAATGTTGTCATTCTGGATATATGTTTACTGTTGGTCTCATGTCTTGGATCCGTTTCCTCATTTTCCTCCAATAATTCCTGGAGAGCTAGAAGGGCCTCTTCCTCTATGGGGTCTAAAGGTGGGGTTTGAGTCTCCATTTCTGGTCCTGTCTCATCCGAGGTCTGTTTTTTTGCGTAGAACTTTTTTAATAAGATTTTTCTAACAAACAGGTTGAGATCTTTTTCTTCTGTAAACCTATCCATGGTTTTCACTGGAGAGAATGAAAGGCCCTTTGAAAGGACACTTATATGATGTATGTTAAGTTCTCTGTTTGTTAGATTAATAACTCTGAGAGAGTCTTGTGCTTCTACTTCTTGTTCGGATAGAATCTTTTGTGGGGATTGTAGCCCCAGTCTCCCCTCTCCCTTTTCTTTCTTCTTCTTACTATTGTGTCCTCTTCTTGTTCTTTTGTATGGCCTGTATGGCCTAGACCAATCCCTAAAAAAGGACGCTGTCTGTTTCCTGAGGTAGCACTTCCCACTGAGGATTGTTCTGAGTTTTCCCCTTCAGATGTTTCTGCTTCTGATGTGGAATCTTGTTGATATCTCCCTCTCTCATTTTTGCATTGTTTGTTATTACTCCATTTAAATATGGCATTGTTCTTGTAATCCATCACATCCCTTTGGAATTTATTTTGTTTTCTTTCGATGAGATTCTTTTCGAAATTTTCAATTTCTGTTTTGTGCTTTAGGTATGTTTTTTGGAAAGCTTCCAAGTTCTCGAATTCTTTCAGTTTTTCACTGGTTTTATTTATTTCGTCTGTATAGAATTTCATCCTTATTTCATCGTGTTTTATAAGAATTTTGATCAATTCAGTTGAGCAGTTTAATAGTGTCTTCTCCCAATCCAGTTTTAGTTTTTCTTCAAGCTTCAAATCATTATAGTTCCATTTTCCCTATCCTTCTTTTCCTTAAATAGACGGGATAGCTTTTAATCCATTAATAATAAAAAATGCTGAGCATTCAAGTAAGGGGAACATGATACCCCAGAATAAATCCCCCTTTTGCCAAGAATAAGGTACCCTATCTGGTTGATCAACCAGGACAATGGGACTCATCTAATAAATACCTAACCAAGCAGCGATATATACAAAAGATTACACACTATATTGAGAAAACCAGGTATATTAAAAATCTAATAACCATGATATAACAGACGGAATGAATATATGTATATATAAAAAGTATAGAATAAAGAAACAATATAAAACAGATATCAAATCGACTGCACCCATGAATATGCACTTAATAATAAACAAGGCATCTTATCCTAAAAGATAAGTGAAGCCCCAATTCCACATATCTATATACACATTTTTCACGTTTCACAAAAACGGAAGGAATCATTAATAATAAAATTTATCAAAGAAAACACACCCTAGTCACTTAAAAAGGAATTCAACACAGTGATTAAAAGGATTGATACATCACAATATCACACTGTATCACCCTTCTTATTTTAGACTATCTTTTCATGATTTTCTAGCACCATTTATATTCATTTAATGTATTTGTTTGCACTGCACGAGTGATAACAACACAGTTAGTCTAACAAATCTCGTTTTTATAAATCATCACACAATAAGAATATCTAACTATGCATATTTAGGAACTGCAGCTAATGTATACTCCACGGAACTAGATAAGAATAATCTGCCTTGACACCATAAGAAACAAGCAGAGACCTGATAAAACACTATATATAATTAATCACAAAACAAAACACCTATAAATAAATATGAAATAAATATAAATAACTTAAACAAATATTAATAATACTACTAAACATGGCATAATCTCTAAAATATCTTTTACATGATTCATGGAATGAGCAATAAAAAAGACGCTCTATGAAAATACCTAAATGCAACAAAACATTAAAAATCATATCTCTCCGCAATATGATAAATAAAACTGAGAGAAATATTAAATAAACGCAAGAACTGATAATATACTTTATATATAAAAATAAAGTGTGTAATAATACTAAGGAATTAACGGTAACAATACCAAATATCAGAGTGAACACTGAGATATTAATTAATGATGACAAAATAGCCCCTAAATACGATACCCAATTGTCATAACAGCATCAACTGAGATCAACCAATCAGAAGAGATGGCAGGGGATTTAAACCCTCCCTGGGAGGCAAACGGGTTAATGCCTTGAGGAAGCTTAGGTGAAACGGCCGTTGGCAGCGAGTGGCCGCAGCTCCTCTGTCTTATATGTTCCTAAAAGTGTCAAAATGGATATAAATTTGTTTGTAGCAATTATGTGGTAAAAGTTATATGTGGTGATAAACGGATAGGCAGCAAGTGGAAGCGCAGCCGAGTACTGCCTGTAGCAGATAGCCGGCTGCTGCTATAATACAAGCCGTTTATATCTTGATAACGGGCGAGCAGCAATCAGTATAGCCGCCTCACTATATCTTCAGTGCGGACTTTAACAGCCGCTGCATGTCCGTTTTAACGGACAGGGATACTATAACAGCCAGCACGGCAACAGCATAAGGGCTATGCGGGGGTGAAAGCCGGCACATATTAGCGGCTACTATATATGTCTAACTAAACCCCATTTCAAGCAGCCCAATAATACTTCTCTAAGCCGTTACTCTATACCTTATAATAACTCTTATTGATGTAACAGAATAAATATGAAATATGTGGGAAATGCACTAAGAGGGTAAAAAATAAATACAAAATAAAAAAATAAAAAAATAAACTTCTTCTGACTGTGCCACACAATAAATTGCGGCAATCTCTAAAGATGTTATATGTGGGACTAATAGCCTAACAATAATAAAGTGGTTATAACATGTCAACTTCTGAAAAACAATATACTGGTGTGCAAAGCCACCAATAATATATCTGCACCTGTTTTTGTACCTAGAAATCTCTGAATTTCGAATAAAGCAGAGATTGGAAGATTGGTGCCCTCCATACACACCGTCCAATATTAAGAGCAACAATTACAATAGGAAGCTGTTTTGAGTGGGGTAAAAGCTTACAAATATAAGGCTGAGATATATTTCCCTTAGCTCAACAGCAACAGCAAATTCTGCTTTAAATACAATAAAAGTCCATGTAAATTAAAAAGTAGCTGATATTTAAATATCCCTTAACTCACGCACAGTGTAGAAATCAGAGACAGGCATATACAGGAAACTTTGTTTTGAGGAGGGTGAAAGCCGAACAGTAAAAAGCGGCGGATAATCTTAAAATTCCCCTAGCTCAAACAAGGTTACATATGGTATAATTGGAATACTGTATCCTCAGTCCATACTATTTAATGTTGGGCGGAACCATGTGCTCCTAACATACATTATAATGTACAGGACGGTGTATAGACTCTAATATTATTGGAACCATACATTGGACGATTGGTGGTACGTGTACACACTGTCCAATCACTCCGATAGTGCGGCTCCCACCCACACAGAAAGACTGACGTCTTCCCACAAAATTGCCCTTAAATTTACCCACAACCACATCACACTAGTGAAATATCACTTATAATTGAAGATACATCTGTGCTACAACGAACCCTGATAATACACAATAAACTTTCCCCTTTTTTGGGAGGCACATTGAGCCTAAGTGACAGTCATTGGAGAATTACAAGTACTGTCAGCTAATATTAGGAACATACAGGGATATTATAAACCTGAAAATAAAAGATAGAGCCGAGCAGCGGCCATTACATTTTTAATCTTATTTCTGCTCTTTATTTCTTTCTATTGTTTTAATATTTCACCGAATTTTAATGCAAAAATATTAAAAGTTATATTTTATGTAACGGAAAAAGGACTTCCAGTGCACCTACATTATACTTTCTTTCCCTGTGTGTGTTATTTATAATTCTATAGCATTTTTTAGATTTTAGCTTCAACAGTGAAATGACCGAGTTGGAGCTTTGTTTAACTGAAAAACTGAAAAAGTTCAGGTGTGTTTGGTTTAAGCAAAACCAAACTGCTTATCTCGAATAAGAACCAACCTATTCTAATTTATGATAGGATACTGGAGGATTCAGTCAGTCGCACAAGACAAAGATAGGCAAGGGTGGACCCCCTTAGGTAGGTTGTTATGTATATTTGTAGTTATTCAGGTACGGGGGTGTGCTACCATCGGACATGAAAAATGTGCAAGATTTGAGAAAAAGAGAGGAGATGTCCTATGTCGGTGCACCAAACATAAATAAAATTTAACCTTTATTAGTTTATTTTAAGAACTGCGAGATAAAAAGTACATATAACAACAAAGAAGGGTGGGGTTCACACAATTAAAACTAAGGTGGCAAGCAGATGTTGCATTAGAAGTGATCAGTGCTGATTCAACTTTGAACAGTGTACACCTGGTCTGTACAAAAGTATATGATTTGACAGGCCGGTTAAAGGGATCTGAGATCGGGTTTGATAAACCTCTTTGTGTTATGCTCTCACACCATTGAGGTCATAATACCATTGGTAGGGATCGACATACACTGTAATAATTTCTAGTGCAGGAGTGATAATTTCACTATTAACTCCTTGGAGGATCCCTCCAATGAGGTGACCAAATCTATTGTAGCGTATGATAAAGACGCGTTTCGAGCTTGAAAGCACTTTTTCAAGAATGGCTGTTTGGGGTTCCATTCCATATTTTTATTCGGAAAAACTTTATTGAAAAAATCAGTCATGTGGTCATTAAAAACTGGTGGGAACCATGTGTTAAGGCCTCTCTTCAAAATACGCGGCATAAAAATTATTTTGACAAGTGTCTTAAAAAGATACAAGGTGTTTATATAAAAATAGAAAAAGAGAAGGAAAAAGAAAAAGAAAGGTAAAAATATAAGAATTATAAAAAAGCAGTTAATTCAAAATCAGTATTCATGCTCCTTGGCATTAGGGTTTGCATTTCATTGATCCACTTCGTTTCTGTCTGTTTTAGTAATTTGATAAAGTCGCCTCCTCTCCAATTTTGGCTGACTTTTTTTATTCCTATGCATTGTAAACCTAACAGATTTTTATTGTGAGTTTGTAGGAAATGGTTAGACAAGCTGTAGGTGGTGAGGCCTCTCTTGATATTATAGATATGTTCAGAGAGTCTTATTTTTAATTGTCTCTTGGTTTGACCGATATATTGTTGGCCGCAAGGGCAGCACAGAAGGTATATGACTCCTTTGGATTCGCATGAGATGTGTTCTTTGATGGTATATTCTTTTTTTGTGACATTAGATGTAAAGGTGGTAATTGGTTTTGTAGAGGTGTTGTTTTGATTTTTGCATGCTTTACAGTTCAAACAGTGGAGGAAACCTTTGGTAAGTTTTTCATTATTATGGGAAATTGGCTTAATAAAACTCGAGACCAGTTCTTGATGTTAATTTTTTGATTTTTTTGTAGATGATTTTTGATCTTTCTGTTAGCATTGGTTTCAGATCGTCATCCAGTTGTAGAATATGCCAGGTTTTTTTTAAGATATCTTCAAATACTTGATGATTACTGTTAAATTGGGTAATGAAAGTGATATCTCTATTAGTAATTCGATTTTTATTCTGATATTTAATGGTTTTTTGATGGTCCAGATTCGTAACAGTTGGTTACGTAGTGTATGTAGTGTAGTTTCTTTGTCGCCTTTTAGTATGAAGTTCTGTGTGAGATTTTCACTCTGTTCCAAAAATGTGTTTTGATCTGTACAGTATCTATGCAGTCTTCTATACTGTCCAAGTGGGATATTTTTGACCCAATTCCTGTGGTGTTTACTTTGAACTGGAAGGATGTTGTTGCCATCAACAGGTTTGGTGTAGGTCTTTGTGACAATAGTCCCTTCTTCTATGGTGATTTCCAAGTCTAAGAAAATGATTTTTTCTTTGCATGTAACTGTAGTGAACTGTAGGTTTAATGGGTTGGTATTGAGATAGCAGCAAAAATCTTCCAACTCTCTCTCGGTGCCTCCCCAAACGAAGATGATGTCAGCTATAAATCTTTTCCATAGTTTTATATTTTTGTGGTGTATGTTATTGGGCCATATCCAATCTTCTTCCCATTTGGAGACAAATACATTTGCATAAGAGGGGGCAAAACTAAGTCCCCATGGCAGTCCCACAAGATGGAAGTTATAATAATATAATTGTGCTGTAGAATTAAATTAATACATTCCATGATGAAGTTGATCTTGTTGGTCGGTAGTGTGGTTTTGGTGAGATAATGTAGAGTGTTTTCACAACCTTCCTTGTGATGGATAGATGTATATAAGGAGGTGACATCACTGGTGCAGAGAATGTAGTCATCTTTCCACTCTAGGTTTTCTAGAATTTGAAGAATATGGATAGTGTCTTTGAGATAACTAGGCTGGGTGGAAACTATTGGTTGAAGAAATGAGTCCAGGACAACAGGTGCTGCTGTGTGGCCTGCACAACAAGACCTCTGACCACACCAAGCTGAGCAGAGCCACACAGCTAGGGATGGCAGAAGCCGGGCAGAGTCTGCGCAGGTGTTCAGACACTGCCCACCATTAGACTGCGCATGTGCAGTCTAATCCTCCCATCCCGGGATCGAAATCCTGGCAATTTTTGGGCCAAATACCAGGATTCTAGCAAGGATGTAGACTTAACAGAAGTAGATGGTGCAGGTGATGATTCACCAGAGCATGAATGATGAAAAAATGCCTAATCTAGAATAAAAATAGAACATCCTGGGTTTTTGGGAGCTGGATGGGAGATTTAGTGAAAAATAATATCTCAACATTCTGCAACAGTTGCTGATAACCAAGTTGTAAATAAAGTTACTGAGTACTTCCAGTGAGCCTTGTTTGTGTATTATCACCGAATGACGCTAGTCGAGGCCTGGATATTTACAATTGTACAAGACATCCATATACCTTCACTGCTACAGAACACACTTATCTGAGATGTCGGTACTTCTGTAGTTTCACGGCGCCACCGCGCGCACAGTCTGTAACAGAAACTTGGCAGCCTGCCAGAGGCTCTGTTTCACTGTGCGCGTGCCGCTCTAGCTCTGTCTGACTGAGCTTGTGCCGCTCTAGCTGTACGTAAACAGCGTATCGGCCGGCCAGCAGCAGCGCTGCCCAGGCGCTGACAGGTCAATGTCACTGTGGCACAGTGAAATAGGCAGTGCCTGGGCACCGCTGACAACAGGGGTATGTTAAAGTGGACACCCTGGCACAGCAATGCCGGGGCTTCTAAACTGTACGCGAGATTCAGACGCAACTGCGTCTGAATCTCGAGTCACATAGATAGCCGCTAAGAAGCATCTAAATTTAGGTGGCCCAAGGGGAACACTATTGAAACCCACCCTCAGTGCCACTAGTGGACGCCACAGCTGTGGACCGTGTAAATCCCACTATCCACGCCCACCCATGGGCGCCGGAACGGGGGGGGCGAGGGGGCAGCTTGCCCCCCCCAAAATTACTGAGGCGCTAAAGTACCGTGGGCCCGTCTGTGTCTTGATGTATGTGTGAGGTCTTTTCTACACTCACATATCCTGCAGTGCTATGCGCGCTGGCGCCGCTGCGCCGGGTCTCTCCATCCGTCCTCCCTGTCAGACTCAGTCCCCTCCCTGCCGGCCGCCCTGCCCAGCGGTGTTTGATTGACACTTACAGTGTCCGACGCCGCGGCCGCCCGCCCCCTGCTGCTTCAGCGACGAGCGTCGCATGGGCATGGCATCCAGCATCCAGGTCCCCAGCGCGCTCCAACCCCATCCTGCTGCGGCCAGCGTGTCTGCCCTGCTGTGTATGGGAGGGATCCAGGCAGCAAAACAAAAAAGTAAGTTGAGGAGATCTCTAAACTTGCTCACAATTTGAGTTAATGTACATTGGGGATGTATTAAGTTATGGGCAGTGTGTGAACAATTGATGTTCTGGGCATATGAGTGGTGTGGGGACATGTTCTGGGCAAATGAGGGTTATAGGGACATGTGCTGAACATATGAGGGATGTGGGGACATGTGCTGGACATATGAGGGATGTAGGGGCATGTGCTGGGCATATGAGGGATGTGGGGGCATGTGCTGGACATATGAGGGATGTGGGGGCATGTGCTGGACATATGAGGGATGTGGGGGCATGTGCTGGGCATATGAGGGATGTGAGGGCATGTGCTGGACATATGAGGGTTATAGGGACATGTGCTGGACATATGAGGGTTATAGGGACATGTGCTGGACATATGAGGGTTATAGGGACATGTGCTGGACAAATGAGTGGTGTGGGGACATGTACTGGACATATGAGGGATGTGGGGGCATGTGCTGGACATATGAGGGTTATAGGGACATGTGCTGCACATATGAGGGATGTGGGGGCATGTGCTGGACATATGATGGATGTGGGGGCATGTGCTGGACATATGAGGGATGTGGGGACATGTGCTGGACAAATGTTATTTTGTTACTAATAAAACTATAGTGTTTTTCTGTTACTCTATTACTATTGATGAAAACATATTTCATGAACTATCAGGGGGTAACATATAGCAATTTAGGGGGCGCCAAAATGAGATTATATCTTGCCCCCCCAACCTAAAAACGTTCCAGCGCCACTGCGCCCACCCGAAGCGTGGCGAGCGCAGCGGTACGCGTCCTACGACCTTTTCATACCCCCACTATCCACGTCGGCGTGGAGTTGAGAATAGAAAGTGTGGCGAGCGCAGCGAGCCACCGAGCCCGAAGCGTGGCGAGCGCAGCGAGGGGACGCGGATACCTTCACAGCTATCCGCGTCCCCTCGCGGGCTTCACAGGTGTCAGCGTCCGCTCGCCACGCTTCGGGCTCGGTGTGTGGCGGGAGGACGCTGACACCTGTGAAGCCCGCGAGGGGACGCGGATAGCTGTGAAGGTATCCGCGTCCCCACGCGGGGCTCGCTGCGCTCACCACGCTTCGGGCTCGGTGGCTCGCTGCGCTCGCCACACTTTCTATTCTCAACTCCACGCCGACGTGGATAGTGGGGGTATGAAAAGATCATAGGACGCGTACCGCCGCCGCTCGCCACGCTTCGGGTGGGCGTGGATAGTGAGGCTGATACAGGAACACATTTACACCTACACACTCACACACCTGAGACAGTAAAGATGAAATTTTCGGCTGACTGACTGACTGACTGACTACGCAAACTGCATAGCTCTCTGACTGACTACGTAACGCTGTCCGCGCGCGTCTAAGCCGAAGTGCCGGGAGTGTGAATTGAGACGCTAAAAGCGTCTAAAACCGCAATATAAGTTAGCGTCTACATTCGGGACACCCCCTGTGGTAGCGGTGTGCCGGGGTGTGCGATTTATAAGCCCTGTTTAGCCCTGTTTGTCTCCTTTTTACACTTCATTACATTTCAACCAGAGTGGCACGCGCAGCGCTACGCTACATCACGTTACACTATAACACTTTAGCTAGAGCGGCACGCAAGCCTCTGGCAGGCTGCCAAGTTTCTGTTACTTCCGGCGCCGTGAAACTACAGAAGTACCGAGATGTCTCCTAGTTCCAAGTCATGCAATTATAATGTAAAGTTTCCATCTTACACTTAGTGTAGTCCTCCTAAAAAGATGTCTTCAGGACCTGAAACACCAGAAAGTAGCATTAAGACATTAATGAGGAGTTTATGTACTGTACTGCGTAAGTGTACACAGCTTTGTGTATCTGACTTTGCCTCTATCTTGCCCATTTTAGTATGGGGGAAAGCCATCAAATTATTTTTTTCTTTCAAATTCACATTTCACTATACAGAATGGAGGACAAACAATAAAAGATCAGGAAACATTTCCTACTACTAGTGCTGGACTTACACTGATGTGCAAGTCCATCAACATTGTCTGCTCAGGCCCATGCACAATGTCATAGAGGGAATGTTAAATCGAAAAACCTAAACTTAATAATAATTAACAACCCCAAACAATTTTAACTTTCTACAGAGAAACACTAACATGGCAACATGCTATTTACAATAGGAAGTGGCAAGGAAAGGCTAAGGCCTTGACCTATGTTCATGGCTGGTGGTTCAGCTTCTAATGGAGATGTAAGCCCTCCTCCCTCTTCAAAAATTAAAAAAATAAAACTTGTTAGAGCACAGGAACTAACTGTGCATTCAGATATCACAACTCCCCAAGCAGAGTCTGACCCTACCAATACTGTACAGAAGCTGCACTTGGCTGGTGGGAAAATAATTCTGTTTTGGAAATTTTGAGTTTAAGATGGCAAGATGACATCCAAGATGAAATGGCAGAAAGGCATGGAGCAATACTGATGGTGGCAATTCAGGGGAGAATAGATAGATTTTGCATGTCCTCTGCAAGTGTTGGGACGAGTAGCACCAGTCAACATGCTGACATTGAGATTCAGGATGTCACTGTAGAAGTACACCAGGATGAGGAGGATATTGGTGTAGCTGCCGCTAATGAGAATGTTGACAATGAGAATTCCGATGATGGGGATGTAAATTTTATTTATATATTATGTATATTATTATTTATATAGCAAATTTTCTCCAACAAGACTTAACACGCTTTACAGATATGAAAACAATGAACACAATACAAAGGATTTTGGTAGTACAGCAATAGGTACACCGCAGAGATATCAGAGAAAACTTTGAGAGTAAGCAAAATGCAGGATTGGTGCAGGTATTTTTACTAACAACTTCCACCAGTTGTGTATTCCTCACTAATAAGAGTACCAGGTGAGGCAGCCATCTTGGGCACATTGCATAGGATTACCCTGGATAGAATAGATTACCCCTAGAACAGTGGTTCCCAAACCTGGTCCTCAAGTACCCCCAACAGTACACGTTTTCCAGGTCACCTGGCAGGTGCATTCATTATTCAGGCACATTTTAAAAGATCCACAGGTGGAGCTAATTATTTCACTTGTGATTCTGTGTAGAGACCTGGAAAAATTGCACTGTTGGGGGTACTTGAGGACCAGGGTTGGGAACCGCTGCCCTAGAAGAAATGACACAACATGGGGTGATTGCGGTGTAAAGTAGAGAGGATGTGGTTTGTTAAAATAGGGCAAAATTGGAGACAGGTGTTGCCTATGGGATGAAAAAGAGCCCATTGTCATGCCTGGGCACAATGCCCAAATCCAGACTACAACTGCTTTTGTAAAGCATTAGTAAGCAGGGGAAAGGACGTCAACCACCTAGAAACTTCCTCCCATACGTCACTTGCAGCGCATTCATCAAAAGTCAAATTCAGAAACTTTGGCTTACAGCATAATCAGTCCAGTGACACCTAGCTCCCTTTTCTCTGTTGTATCCAAGTACCTGTAATCCACACCACCAACAGCCTCATCGTCAATTTCCTCCTCAATCAGGATCGGAAGTAGTAGGCAATGTCATAGGCATGACTCATAGGGGTTTATTCTAGTTCATTCTTTCTGACAAAATCCTTCTTAGATGGACAAAACCATGTGCACTGCAGGTGGGCAGATGTAACATGTGCAGATAGAATTAGATTTGGGTGAGTTATTTTGTTTCTGTGCAGGGAAAATACTGGCTGCTTTATTTTTACACTGCAATATAGATCTCACTTTGAAGTAAAACCCCACCCAAATCTAATTCTCTCTGCACAAGTTACATCTGCCCCACCCGCAGTGCACATGGTTTTGTCCATCTAAGAAGGATTTTGTCAGAAAGAATGAACTAGAATAACCCCCATAGTGACATGGTTTGTGAGGTTGAAAAAGCAGCTTACTGAGGCCATAGCAACTATGCCGTTGTTTTACATGCATCCAATATCCGCCATTAATGTAGTGGAATTTACACAGTTAGTTGACGTATTGTATGCCCTGTAATATTTTGTATAATTTAATAAACAGTATATAATAGTTTGTTGCGGACACAAAACTGCGTCTATTAGCATAATATACCTCTGGTGTGATTATACACACATTAATAACTTTAAGAAAGAGTATACAACTGTATATACTATTGTATTGTGGCCTTAGGCACAAAAAACAAATGTAATCAACAAAGAGAAGATATAACAGCAATATAGCTATAAGACTATTTATAGCAAACAGATACGTACATACAGCAAAGAGAAACTTATACTAAAGGTGCGTACACACGGGGCAATATGATCGCTGGCAATATATTGCTAGCAATATATTGCTCAGCAATCATAGTGCTCAGTGTCCCGTTTTCATCTGCGACCAGAGATGGTAACCCGAAGCGTGGCGAGCGCAGCGAGCCTGTGAGGGGCGGCGGTACGAGTCCTCCGACCTTTTCATACCCCCACTATCCACGTCGGCGTGGAGTTGACTTTAGATAGTGTGCCGAGCGCAGCGAGCCATTGAGCCTGAAGCGTGGCGAGCGCAGAGATCCCCGCAAGGGGACGCATAATACGAGCCCGAAGCGTGGCGAGCGGACGCGTAATACATGTAAAGTAATCCGTGTCCGCTCGCCACGCTTCGGGCTCGTATTACGCATCTGCTCACCACGCTTCTGGCTTGGTGGCTCGCTGCGCTTGCCACAGTATCTAAAGTCAACTCAACGCCAACGTGGATAGTGGGGGTATGAAAAGGTCGGAGGACGCGCACCGCCGCCCCTTGCGGGCTCGCTGCGCTTGCCACGCTTCGAGATGGCGTGGATAGTGGGGGGGGGGGGGTTGTGGGCCTTGGGGACACATTCACACCACCAATATCAATCATGATATGATATGATAGAACAATAAATATCATGAAAAATCAACAATAAAAGTGGCAATGACAGGCCAATAAAACTGACAGTAAATACAACATGAATGACAATAAAAAAAAAAAAAATTGAAAAGTCAATTTGATTTAGGTAGCAGTGTAAAGGCCCATACAGACATAAAGATGTCATGTCGACGACTATAAAAGATTCCATGTATTTCACATCCCTTAACGACCCTGAGCGATTTTGTGTGGTCGTGAATCGTTTGACATCGTTTACCTTTTCAGCTTTAAACGACGGACGATCTCCGATGTTGCGCGTACCCGCGGATCGCTAATAATCTCAGTCATCGTCCTTGCATGCAGGTCAATTTGTCTATGGTCTTTTACATCGTCCAGTGCGGATGACGGCACAACGACGGACAAGCAACGATGGCAAGCGACCTAGCCACTCCCAGGACCCTCCCAGGCGCCATTTCCTGATGAACCCACACGTTGCTGTTCGCATCAGGAGCACAGCGGGCGTAGCAGGACACGGCAGGGGTGTTTTCAACAGTAATTTGGTGAGTTGAGTGGGGCGGTGGTGGGGTTAGGGGGCGGCTGCAGTGTACTATACTTTTTAACTGTTTATAGTTTTTTTTATGTTTCGGGGGGGGGGGGGCTGAGGCCATGTGCAGTGGGGATAGTGTATGGGTGGTTGGCTGGCTCTGGAGATATATGCATATTCAGGGGTGTGATGGGGATGGCTGCAGCTTATGCATGTAGTGCCTCGTGCAAACTGCTGCCGCCCGCCTGGTGCAGTTTATGCATGTAGTGCCTGGTGCAAACTGCTGCCGCCCGCCTGGTGCAGTTTATGCATGTAGTGCCTGGTGCAAACTGCTAATGGCCGCCTGGTGCAGTTTATGCATGTAGTGCCTGGTGCAAACTGCTGCCGGCCGCCTGGTGCAGTTTATGCATGTAGTGCCTGGTGCAAACTGCTAATGGCCGCCTGGTGCAGTTTATGTGTTCTTTACTATATTTAAAAGTATTTTATTTGATATTAATTATTTTTATTTAATCATTTTGGCATTATTTTACAGACATGTCAGCTGAAATCACAGAACAAGACCACTGGACTGGATTCCTTGAACTGTACCAGTCCAATGAGTGTCTGTGGAAATTAACCTCCAAAGACTATGCCAATAAGGAGAAAAAAGCGAAGGCATACCAGGAGCTCATTGAATACTGTAAAGTCCGTAAAAGTCAAGCTGATTTGCCATGGGTTAAAAAGAAGATCCAAAATTTCCGAACAGTGTTTTTAAAGGAACACAAGAGAGTGAAGGAGTCACAGCATTTCGGGAGCAGGGGCTGATGAAGTCCGAAGGCCCACACTGTGGTACTACAATCTACTCCTGTTCACCCTTGAAGATGAGCCTAGGATGCAGTCTACGTGCTCGATGATGGGGGATATGCCCCAGGTAGTTGTTGGGGAGCAAGATGAGCTGGTAAGTACATATACAAAGGACAAACATCCTACACCAGTTTTGGCTCAACTAGACACTCCAGCTGTAGTTTAGTTCACATGTCAATATGCACTGCTACAGTTTTTCTATTTGGCCATGCAAAAACTGATGCAGGGCATGCTGGAATGTGTAGTTCAACAATTGCTGGAGTGTCATGGTTAGCAATTACTGTCAAACACCATATGTACAGTCTGTCTAATTAATTTTTGTATACCTTTATTATAGCCTGCACCAGAGAGCGACCATGAACTCTCCATCAGTGAGCCTACAGAGCCTGAAATTGTTGATGTGGAGCCATCTCCTCCTCCACCAACTCGGCCACCACCGCCTAGAAGACGTCGGGTTGCTGCACAGACTATGAGCTCTGTACCATTGTGTGCTGAGCAGTTTCTGAGACGAGCGGAGCATGTTCTTCAGAAGCCCCCAGATGAACATGAAAATTTTGGAATGAACATCGCCACTGAACTGCAGGCGTTGGATCCATTCCAACGTCTACGGTTTAAAAGCATTGTCTATGATGCGCTAATATGTGCTCAAAATGGAAAATTACCTGAGAGCCCCATATTACCATCGTAGGCTTTGCATTGGCCACCTCGCCCACCTCCAACAAATTACCCGCATTATCCGTCATATCCACCTTCACCAAATACTTCTCCACAAAACCAAAACCACCAGTTTGCGTTGGGGGCCCACTCCCCACCATCCTCTGCTCCCTATAGTGCCTCAAGTGGTACCTGCTCAGCTTGGATGAGTGCCCATGCATCACTACAAGGTGATAAGCCAGATTTGTTGCATATGTGAATTTTCATTTTAAGTTTTTTGTTACAAAAAAATTATGTTCATGCTGTTGCACTTTCTTCCTTGATGTTCAGGAATGAAGCATTTTACTACACTGATGGCTTTACTCTATGTGGGCCATGTTACAGAACGTACCCAGTTTACACTTTGTGGGGTATTTTTTTCCACTGGTTGGGAAATGTAATATCCAAAACTTGAGCCTGATTGTTAAATAAAGTTTATAAAAAAAAATGTTGGATTTTTTATTTATGGTAAGGGATACAGGGTGAGTAGCTAAGTGGATGGGGTGAGGGGATAGGTGAGAGGACTGGCGGTTGGGGTCATTTACCTGAGTTGGGATCCCTACTGTCAGGACACCGACAGCCGGCTGCCCAATGGCCACCGGCTAATCTCCCTAGTTGGTTCCACGACCCCAATAGATGGAGAATAGAATATGTTGGGAAGATAAAGAATAACCGTGCCTGCAGAGTGGCGAGCATAGCAAACCCGCAAGGGGCTTCGTTGTGCTCACCATGCTGCCTGGGTCCGGACAGTTGAGATCCCGACATCGGGCTAATGACTGTCAGGATCCCGACTGTTGGACCCCTATACCACACCTAGGTGATAGTTGTACATGTACTTGGAAAACACATTAATAAATGGCAAAAGTAATGGGAACACATAATAGCAAATGCATAAACTTTATAACAAACAACAATATCATAAAAAAAATGGAACCATGGTAAGTTGAAAAGGTGGAGGTGTTATTTTTCGGGAAAAAAAAAATCACACTACGTCATCCTGCCAGTCATACGCCCCCTCCCCATTAAAGTATGTAGTATACTGCTCCCTGACTCTTTTGACCTCAGAAGTGGATACTGCTGTAGCTCCTGTACGTTGCAGTGCTGTAAATCCCTCTGCAAGTGTTTGGGTTGGGGGCTGAAGGTGTTCGGGAGGTTCAGTACGAGATGAGGGGTTGCGGGCCATTTTCTTTGTACGCAGGAGATTATGCAGGGCACAGCACGCCAACAACACCCAGTTTATCTTGTCCATTCTTAAATTGATGGCTGTGTGGAAAACCCTAAAGCGATTACTGAGGATCCCAAATGCGTTTTCCACTGTCCTGCGTGCTCGCGATAGTCTGTAATTAAAAATCCGCCTTTCGTGTGTAAACCCCCTTTTGGCATATGGCTTCATGACGTGCGATTGTAAGGCAAATGCCTCGTCAGCCACAAAGACAAAGTTCATGCCATTTGTGCACTGTGAGGATGTGGCCAGATGAAGGCTATCAGAAATTAGGCTCTTATAAAATAAGGTGTCCTTAAAGGACCCCCCCATCCGAGGCACGGCCATTCTTTCCCACGTCCAAATAGAGGAACCTGTAGTTGGCATCCACAATGGCCATCATCACTATACTGAAGTAGCCCTTATAATTGTAGAATAAGGACCCAGAATTGTGGGGTGGAATTATCTCCACGTGTTTCCCGTCAATAGCACCGCCACAGTTAGGGAAATTCCACTTGTCCCGAAAATCATCAGCAACCTTAAGCCACTCTGCCTCTGAGGAAGGTAACTGCAATAGAAGAAGAATTTATTAGAATGGAAAGAAAATTGCACTGGGTAAATGCACTATAAACCACATCAGGCAGGCTAAACACAGTTGCACCAGGTAAATGCACTATAAACCACATCAGGCATGCTAAACGCAGTTGCACCAGGTAAATGCACTATAAACCACATCAGGCATGCTAAACACAGTTGCACCAGGTAAATGCACTATAAACCACATCAGGCACGCTAAACACAGTTGCACCAGGTAAATGCACTATAAACCACATCTGGCATGATAAACACAGTTGCACCAGGTAAATGCACTATAAACCACACCAGGCATGATAAACACAGTTGCACCAGGTAAATGCACTATAAACCACATCAGGCACGCTAAACACAGTTGCACCAGGTAAATGCACTATAAACCACATCAGGCATGCTAAACACAGTTGCACCAGGTAAATGCACTATAAACCACATCAGGCACGCTAAACACAGTTGCACCAGGTAAATGCACTATAAACCACATCTGGCATGATAAACACAGTTGCACCAGGTAAATGCACTATAAACCACATCAGGCATGCTAAACACAGTTGCACCAGGTAAATGCACTATAAACCACATCAGGCATGCTAAACACAGTTGCACCAGGTAAATGCACTATAAACCACATCTGGCATGATAAACACAGTTGCACCAGGTAAATGCACTATAAACCACATCTGGCATGCTAAACACAGTTGCACCAGGTAAATGCACTATAAAACACATCTGGCACGCTAAACACAGTTGCACCAGGTAAATGCACTATAACCCACATCAGGCATGCTAAACACAGTTGCACCAGGTAAATGCACTATAAACCACATCAGGCATGATAAACACAGTTGCACCAGGTAAATGCACTATAAACCACATCTGGCATGCTAAACACAGTTGCACCAGGTAAATGCACTATAAACCACATCAGGCATGATAAACACAGTTGCACCAGGTAAATGCACTATAAACCACATCTGGCATGCTAAACACAGTTGCACCAGGTAAATGCACTATAAACCACATCTGGCACGCTAAACACAGTTGCACCAGGTAAATGCACTATAAACCACATCTGGCATGATAAACACAGTTGCACCAGGTAAATGCACTATAAACCACATCTGGCATGATAAACACAGTTGCACCAGGTAAATGCACTATAAACCACATCTGGCATGCTAAACACAGTTGCACCAGGTAAATGCACTATAAACCACATCTGGCACGCTAAACACAGTTGCACCAGGTAAATGCACTATAAACCACATCAGGCAGGCTACAAACACAGTTGCACCAGGTAAATGCACTATAAACCACATCTGGCACGCTAAACACAGTTGCACCAGGTAAATGCACTATAAACCACATCAGGCACGCTAAACACAGTTGCACCAGGTAAATGCACTATAAACCACACCAGGCATGATAAACACAGTTGCACCAGGTAAATGCACTATAAAACACATCTGGCACGCTAAACACAGTTGCACCAGGTAAATGCACTATAAACCACATCAGGCATGATAAACACAGTTGCACCAGGTAAATGCACTATAAACCACATCAGGCATGCTAAACGCAGTTGCACCAGGTAAATGCACTATAAACCACATCAGGCATGCTAAACACAGTTGCACCAGGTAAATGCACTATAAACCACATCAGGCATGCTAAACACAGTTGCACCAGGTAAATGCACTATAAACCACATCAGGCACGCTAAACACAGTTGCACCAGGTAAATGCACTATAAACCACATCAGGCACGCTAAACACAGTTGCACCAGGTAAATGCACTATAAACCACATCTGGCATGCTAAACACAGTTGCACCAGGTAAATGCACTATAAACCACATCTGGCATGATAAACACAGTTGCACCAGGTAAATGCACTATAAACCACACCAGGCATGATAAACACAGTTGCACCAGGTAAATGCACTATAAACCACATCAGGCATGCTAAACACAGTTGCACCAGGTAAATGCACTATAAACCACATCTGGCACGCTAAACACAGTTGCACCAGGTAAATGCACTATAAACCACATCAGGCACGCTAAACACAGTTGCACCAGGTAAATGCACTATAAACCACATCTGGCACGCTAAACACAGTTGCACCAGGTAAATGCACTATAAACCACATCAGGCACGCTAAACACAGTTGCACCAGGTAAATGCACTATAAACCACATCTGGCATGCTAAACACAGTTGCACCAGGTAAATGCACTATAAACCACATCTGGCACGCTAAACACAGTTGCACCAGGTAAATGCACTATAAACCACATCTGGCATGCTAAACACAGTTGCACCAGGTAAATGCACTATAAACCACATCTGGCATGATAAACACAGTTGCACCAGGTAAATGCACTATAAACCACACCAGGCATGATAAACACAGTTGCACCAGGTAAATGCACTATAAACCACATCAGGCACGCTAAACACAGTTGCACCAGGTAAATGCACTATAAACCACATCTGGCACGCTAAACACAGTTGCACCAGGTAAATGCACTATAAACCACATCAGGCACGCTAAACACAGTTGCACCAGGTAAATGCACTATAAACCACATCTGGCACGCTAAACACAGTTGCACCAGGTAAATGCACTATAAACCACATCAGGCACGCTAAACACAGTTGCACCAGGTAAATGCACTATAAACCACATCTGGCATGATAAACACAGTTGCACCAGGTAAATGCACTATAAACCACATCTGGCACGCTAAACACAGTTGCACCAGGTAAATGCACTATAAACCACATCAGGCATGATAAACACAGTTGCACCAGGTAAATGCACTATAAACCACATCTGGCACGCTAAACACAGTTGCACCAGGTAAATGCACTATAAACCACATCAGGCACGCTAAACACAGTTGCACCAGGTAAATGCACTATAAACCACATCTGGCATGATAAACACAGTTGCACCAGGTAAATGCACTATAAACCACATCTGGCATGATAAACACAGTTGCACCAGGTAAATGCACTATAAACCACATCTGGCATGATAAACACAGTTGCACCAGGTAAATGCACTATAAACCACACCAGGCATGATAAACACAGTTGCACCAGGTAAATGCACTATAAACCACATCAGGCATGCTAAACACAGTTGAATAACATTGCAGTTAAAACATGCAAAAAATGAAAGCATTAAAAGGTGTTTTAAAAAATCATCTATTTGGGGGTTGTACAAAACAGAGACTTTGGAAAAAAAAACTATTAAATCAAGGTGGCAATAACCAGATGGAGGGAAAACACTTTTCACATTTGGAGGGAAAACAGACAGTGCCATACCTCCCAACTGTCACGATTACAGCGGGACAGTCCCGATTTTCGGGTCCTGTCCCGCTGTCCCGCTGCGGGGGGGGTGGCAGTTGGGAGACCCCCCAATGTAGTAGAATAGACGCTGTGCGCATGCGCACAGCGTCTATTCTCGTATGAAAATGAGGTTGCGGCTAATTAGCATAAGCCGCGCCCTCATTTGCATACGTCCCTATTTCGTCCGGACTGAAGTTGGGAGGTATGCAGTGCTGCAGCAGTGATCCATAACGGATGCAGTAATTTAAAAAAAGTGAGTTAACAATAGTGCACATCAGCTAACAAATGAAGGGGGTGCAGCATATCACATTCAAGGGTCAAAACATACAAAATAAGTAAATTGTTTTTACCTTGAAGTACTGCTCACGAAGGACAGTGAAAATAGCCTTGCAGGTCTCTGGAATAATGAGCCCTAAAGCCTGTGGGGAAATGACCGCTCCGAACATATCCTGCAAGGACCTGCCGGTCGCCAGGAATCGCAGAGTGGCGATCAGCCTCTCCTCAGCAGGAATTGCCTTGCGCATCCGCGTATCCTGCTTCTGGATGTGAGGCCTCACCAGTCCCAACAACTCCGTGAACGAGGCATCATCCATGCGGAGAAAATTTCGGAAATCATCTGGGCAGTCCTCGTATATCTCAGAAAGCAGCACTATGTGAGAGAGCGAATCCCTCTTCAGGAGCCGCTTCTTTGACCAGCACGAACTAAACCTTTTCCGTCTCTGCGATCTCTCCGTGTGCGCTAACAAGGCGACTCCAACATACGCTGTCATCACTTTGAAACGATAAGGAACCATCGCAGAAAGATTCAAAGCACAACAAAGATAGCACTGCAGGAGCGTTCAGCGGGAATAAATCCTGACAGAACTAGCACAGAGCATCAAATGCAGATTTTGAAAATGGCTGAGCCTATTTATTCACTGTACATATCCAGCCCGCATTCCTGCCCATTTTTTTGGACATTTCTATGATTGACAGATAGAAAATGAGGACTTCAACGACCACAGATCGTTGAACATTGTCCATCGTCCATCGTCCAACATCGTTCTTTTGAATTTAACTGGTCGTTCACTTTCCCCTTCAAGGGAGATAGTAAACGATGGTCGTTAATGATGTGTCGTTCGTTACACATCTTTGTGTCTGTATTGGCCTTTAGTGCATGCAACATGCGGACAAATGGTTGGTCGTCTGCAAGGCATTTTCTCCACACAAATTCTTGCACGTATGATTGTAAGTGGTGGCGAGCAGTACCTTGATTTCGCTTGTTTCTCCATTTCGCACATCCCCAAAGACGCTTAATATTTTGTGTGTGAGCTCCACTGTCAGGATCAACAAAGTTATATCTATGATTAACCCGCGCATGCTGGTATCCAGCGCGTTCAAGTTCCTGTGTGCTGTAAGCATGCCAGCAGTCACTAAATATAGTTGTGCTGGGCTCAATATTCTCAATGATTGCTGCCATGAGGGTGGATGCGTTCCATTGCGGCACAGGGGTCATGAAGAATTGTCCCGTCTCTCGCGAAATTCCTCCGAAAACCCACTGTTGGGGTAATACTCACCCCACATTGCTCTGCCTTTTGACAAAAAGAGTCTCATCTATTTCCACAATTTGTCCCGGGCCCCCAATGCGGCGCTGCGGCTGTGCCAACAAATCAAGCCATTATAAAGCACAGCTGTCTTGTTTGACATGTTCAGTTGCCGATCACAGAAGTCAATCGATGTGAGCTCCTCGCACCAGGAGTATATAAATCGGATCAACTTTACAAATGGCAAGCGGCACCCGGGAGGGAAAAGCCCTGCTCTCAGGCTCACCTTCTTCCGACAGCTCTTGATGTGGCACCTCCACTTACATTCTTTTAAGGACAACTTCATGGGGTGTCCATTGCTGCATGTTGCCGTCACTGGCAGCAGATTACGGTCCTGCAAAAACCGCACTGGGTGCCGGACGGGTTCCCGACAGTCGGGATCCCGACAATCATTTACCCGACGTCGGGATCCCGACTGTCAAAACGCCGACAGCCGGGTGCCCGACGGCCACCCGCTATTTTCCCTCATGGGGTTCCACGACCCCCAGAGAGGGAGAATAGAATAGGTGGCTCGCATAGCGAGCCACCGTGCCCGCAGCGTGGCGAGCGCAGCGAGCCCGCAAGGGGCTTTTTTGCACTCGCCATGCTGTCTGACTCTGGCCAGTCGGGATCCCAACGTCGGGATAATGACTGTCGGGATCCTGACTGTCGGAGTCCCATACCACACCCCATCCTCCTCACTCTGCGGCAGGCTGAACAGGCTCACAGAAGATGCTGAAAATGCAGCCATCGTTAAATCCAAAACACCTCACAATCAAAGCAGCTCTCCAACATACTTCTTATCTCCTCACAAAATCACCTCAGAGTGACATTCTGCCAGATGTGCCAGAGGGCGGGATTACAATTGGGTGGGAAGGGTTATTCCCCATTTGATGCCATACAATGCTATACAATGGTATATGATATTCATTGTACAAGCACTCCCGTTCATTTAACGGCTCGCATCGCATACTATCGCATACAATAGAGCATGCGATGGTATGCGATGGGCGCCCATATAATACACAAGTACTCACTTTTTTAATATCGCATTTTTCCTGCGAATTCACATATTGAATGAGGTGCGTATTCCGGAATGAAAAGTGCGATTAAGTGCGATAATGTGCAAATTTTAGGCATGAAAATGTGCGAATTTCAGGCATGAAAATGTGTGAATTTGAGAAAATGTGCGATTTTATGTTCATAAAAAAAAAGTGTGGGGTCCCCCCTCCTAAGCATAACCAGCCCTGGGCTCATTGAGCCGGACCTGGTTCCAAAAAGACGTGGGACAAAGTATCTGGTGGTCCCCATATTTTGAAACCAGCACCGGGCTTCAACAGCCCGCGGTGTCATGCCACAGCCAGGGGACACTTTTTATATAAGGTCCCCCGGCCAAAACATGAGCATTGTGGCTGGTCAGCCTTGGACGGGGTACCTGGAGGAGTGGGGATCCCCCCCAATAAAGGGGTCCCCCCAGGCTTCACCCGTCCAGGGCTGAAGCCCGGGGCTATCACTGGCGTCCGTGGCCAGTGGACGCCGGCCTGATAGGGTTAAATCTGACATACCTAACATTGCTTTATACAGGAGAACTACAAGTGCCAGCAGACCTCCCCCGCAGGCTGGAACTTGGAGAACCACAAGTCCCAGCATGCATGGGACTTGTAGTCCACCTGTAAAAAGAATGTTAAATGAAAACACACACAGAGAAGTATAACTTTATTACATACACATACCTCACTTTTACACCAACATACTCACCAATCCAGGATCCAGGGCTGTCCACCCTCCTGCATAGCCGGTTCAGCCCAGACTGACAGCGGGGTGACCCGGCTTTCTCCGCCGCTGTTCCTGCGCTACAGAGGCTGAGAGTGTCTTGGGCTTATGCATCTCCATGGAGACGCATAGCTCAGCCAATCAGGGCTGAGCTATGCGTCTCCTTGGAAATGCATCGGCCAATCACGCTCAGTCTATTACATACATAGCCCACACATACTGATACTGATCTACCCTGGAGAAGACTTATAAGTATAATTCGCTTCCACAGGTACCCCTATGGATTTCTTCGGACAACGGACACCAGACCACAGGACCACTGTCACGGACCCACCGGTCGCCTGCTCCGATACGTCAATCTGTGCAGCTCCGGCCGTGACTGGGGTTCACTTTGGACACTCGGGTCCTTTCTTTGAGGTACACTGCCACCAGCCAAAACCTGATTTTAGCGCTTGAAACTGCGCAAGGAGCGACTTGGCTCGCACCTGACCACACAATGCAGTATAAAAATGGTAACGTTGTAGCGTTCTCTTCTGAGGCTTATAAGTCCTAAGAACACAGAATCAGAAACTGGAAATATGTATTATTTATTCCTAGAAATACTACAGAGCTTTAAGTAATAAAAATGGTTACAAGATAGTACAATGATTTTAAAAGCGCACACAAGATAAATGCAATTCAGAAATAAAATAAAAGGGAAAAAATTACAGAACTGTATCTTACACCCAAGAACTCATTCTGTAGTGGGGGGAGTTCATCCTGAATCAAACGGCACCCTTCCAGCTGGCTTGCTGATCCCCCAAGATGTGACAACTGTCTATAGGGAGAAGTGTCTTAGTTATATTCGCAGGCTCCCTCATGCCTCCCACCCTTGGGATATGACTCTTTCCATGCTGATCACTTGTTCCTGGATAAATGAAGAACTGGTCCACTGCTGTGAAGTAGATTTTACACATTCCTCAAGTGATAAGAGGTAATTTAGTGGAGAGGCAGAGCACCTCTGGCCTGTTGGCCGGGACACTATTGCTCTTCCCCCCAATCTGGTTTATGAGGGGTCTCCGATCTTATCTGACATCCTAACTTCAGAGGATTTCTACAGATGGTCAATCTGAGGAAATACAGACCTCAAACTCCCAGGGTCACCTACAGTTTACCCACATAATACAAGACATATCCTGATTCCAAACATAATAATCACAGGAGACATAACTTTACCAACAATACCAGACATACATTGATCGAACAGATAATTATAACAGGAGGCATACTTTAATTTGATTGATCACCTGATCTGATCGGTACAACCACGGACGGGAACCTGCCTACGGGCTCAAGATAGGTAAGTATCAGTATGTGTGGGCTATGTATGTAATAAAGCTATATATTTCATGTGTCAGTGTGTCCCAGCAAGCCCATTAATGGGCCACATGCTGTGACTTGTGGTTCTCCAAGTCCCAGTATGCGTTCCAGGCTTGCTGGGACTCATAGTTCCACAGCAAAACCCAATGGTTTTCTCTATTTTTACACTTTAATCAGCCGGGGTACTGTGGACGGATTCAGTACTGAATCCCGGCGGTCGGGATCCCGGCGTTCAGAATCCCGAAGCCGGAATCCCGACAGACAAAATCCCGACAAGGGGGGGACGTGGATCGCCCCCCCTTGCGGGCTCGCTTCGCTCGCCACGCAGCGGGCCCGGTGCCTCGCTACGCTCGGCACACTAATTTATTCTCCCTCCAGGGGTGTCGTGGACACCCACGGAGGGAGAATGTGTCGGAATTTCGGCGGTCGGGATTCCGGCGTCGGGATTCTGAATGCCGGGATTCCGACCGCCGGGATTTTAACTGCATCCCCTGTGGACAGCACCAGGCTTCAGCCTGGGCAGGTAAGTTCTGGAGTTAAGTTCTTTGTTGGGGGATCCCCACTCCCCCAGGACCCCTGTCCAGGCTGACTGGACAACAGGGATGAATGCTTTGCCCGGGGGGACTTGTATAAAAAGTCTCCCACGGCTGTGGCATTACCCTGCTGGCTGGTTTGGCCTGGGACGGGTTCTTAAAATACGGGGGACCCCTATTCATTTTGTCCCCCGTATTTTGGGAACCAGACCCGGCCCTGGAGCCTGGGGCTGGTTTCAAAAAATCTGCGGAGCCCTTCTCAAAATTTTCCATGATTTATTTTAAAACCAGGCCCGGCTCTTTGAGCCTGGTGCTGGTTATAGCCATGGGGGGGGGGACCCCACGCCATTTTTTTATTTATTATTATTGGTACTTGTGAGTTATCTGGGCGTCCGATTTTTTGATTGTATGCCTTAAGTTAAGGCATACAATCAGATGCGATGCGATGCGATATCGCATCGCATCGCATCGCATGCGACCATCGGATGCGATGACCCGATTTTTCCATAGGAATCAATGTTAAAATGGACTGAGTCCATTTTAACATGGAATTCAATGGGAAAAAGGGGTCCTTTTCATACCCCTACTATCCAAGTGGGCATGGAGTTGGATATAAACCTGTGGCGAGCGTAGCGAGCCACCGAGCCCGAAGCGTGGCGAGCGAACCAACCCCCGCGAGGGGACGGTATTCCGTGTCCCCTCGCCACGCTTCGGGCTCGGTGGCTCGCTACGCTCGCCACAGGTTTATATCCAACTCCATGCCCACTTGGATAGTAGGGGTATGAAAAGGACCCCTTTTTCCCATTGAATTCCATGTTAAAATGGACTCAGTCCATTTTAACATTGATTCCTATGGAAAAATCGGGTCATCGCATCGCATCGCATCCGATGGTCGCATGCGATGCGATGCGATGTCCCGATCCGACCCGATTTAAAAATCGGACGCCCGGATAACTCACAAGTACCTTATTATTTTTTTTTTTTACACACTGAAGCCTGCACTGATCTGACTGATCCGTGCAGGCTGCAAATACAAATCTGTATTTAAAAATACGAATTTGTATTTAAAAATATAAATTCGTAACGAAAAAATACGAATCAGTACCCCATCGGATAATACGAATCAGTCAAATGCGACTGATTACTAAATAATCCTCCGGAATACGAATGAAAATACAAATACACCAGTCATATTCATTCATATTAAGAATACAAATATGAGTTTTCGTATACTTAGTAAATTTCCCCCACTGTATGAAAGGCTAAGCACTCTGCACTATGTCCTCTCTTATATCCTCGTTTGTACATCAAAGCAAGGGTGTCGCTCAAAGCAGCGCTGCTGCTACAACCTTAAATTATTTTGATACTCAAAAGTTAAATACCAATAATACAAGATTCTTTGAGTCAAGTTTGTTGGTTGATGCCTTGAAGGGAACAATGGGAGTTTCCCTTGTCTTTAATTACATTTTCAGGCAGCACTGAGCTGTCGACCAAAGGGTGTGGGAGCACGTACCTTTCAGATTGCCTTTGAACAATCATATATAGATGTTCAGGAACAGGGCACTTCTGCATTCATTGCACTACAATTCCTAAGTGACCAGGTAAGAAATCTGGGCTCTTGTTTTTCCACTTGTTTTACCAGTCATAGTTTTGTTAAAAAGTTTACCATATGTAGAGACAGACTAAAAGAAGTAGGTGATCAGTATGTATATATTATACATAGCAGCTCACTTGCCTACCTGACCCTCTCCATGCGGGAGAAAATGCTCTGTTCCTGGGCTTCCCTGGTAGTGTATGATTGCCATCACCTGTGGGGAGCTAGGTAAAGGTATTTCAGCACAGGTGATGGCAATCATACATTAGAAGTCCAGAAACAGACCATTTTCTCCCGCATGGAGAGGGTCAGGTAGGCAAGTATGCATAGCAGGGGTTCTCAAACTGGGTCCTCAGGACCCCGCACAGTTCAAATCTTCCAGGTCACCTGACAGGTGCACAGGTGCACTCATTACTTCATACCTCCCAACATGACCCACTCCAGGAGGGACACAATGCTCTGTTCCTGGACTTCCCTCTTAATCTATGGATTGCCTTCACCTGTGTGGGACTGGTTAATTGAAAAGAAAGGTTTTACCACAGGTGATGGCAATCATACATTGCGATAAACTGGGAAAAGGGGAAAAGGGGGAGTTTTGTCTATGCACTAGCATCACTGGCAATTCCACTAAAAGAAGTGTATATCTATGTATATATATAGTTCCACAATACGAAAATATATGATTAGATACTAACGTATCCGTCAATTATATGTGTGGAGGTGCTCCCTAGAGAGTGATATGATACAACGAAAAAGAAAAGAAGAACTCTCTCTTTTTTAGGGGCACAACTTGGTTTGTTATGTATAGTTAAAAATTAACTTTTATTTGGTTATCAATTAAAATATTGCGAGTCAACCATAAGGACAAGTACAATTTTACATACAAACATTAAACATATAGCACATGTCAGAGAGACTCTATCTCCTAGACAAAAAAGAGGAAAAGAATTTCTATGTAATAGTTACAGTTAATGTCTGTGTTATCGCTTTGGGGCTTCAGAAAAAGCTATTTACCCAAAAAATTTTAACAGTATTACACACAACATATAACTCCTGTCAAGAGAGATTTTCTCTACTGGACAGGACAAAAAAAGGAAACAATTGTAACAGTCACAGTTACTGTAAATGTGTATTTAGTAGCTGCTGTACTTTTGTATGATTTAGCTACATGTACTTGATCGCAAGCTAGCGAAAATATACCTTATAAGAAAATATTAAATATGCTTCAAATGTGGTGTGGTCCCACTTGTTATTGTTACATCAAATTACTGAGATACTGCAAATGGTAACATCAAAACAAAGAATTGCTAAGTTACTATGAATAGTAACACAAAACAAAGATTTTTAGAACAATGTTGCAATGCTGTTTGCCAGCAGTGTCTTGTTACTATGTAGTCTTGTAGTTACTGATATTACACTGTGATGCTGCAAATAACAATTGCACATATATCAGGAGTTTGTGGTTATGTTACAGTACAATTTGTCAGTCTAATGTCTCACCAATGTCCTTTGGTTGCCAGTGTTTAGTCACCACAACCATAGCATTTGTTTCAAATAACTAGACAATGCTAATATGACAAAGTGTTTCAAAGTATATAACGGGCTGCTATTCTGTATAATCACAAACACCTGACAAACGAGGGAAAGGTATCCCTGATACCAGGAAGCCAGATTTATGTCATAGATAGAAGAGGCTGGATATCTAATAGATGCAACAACCTGTCAATATATAATCCTCTATTACGCAAAAGCGGTCTTCCTGTTAACACATTAAGTATCCCAGAAAAATGACAAACAATAAATATAATGAGATCAACATCAGTGCCGTATGTGGCTATTAATCTTTGGGCCCCTTCCTTATTTAAGGATACCGGAGCATCACTCCTTTAGAACTATGGTGAATCTAAACAAAAGGGTGCCTTCTTGTGCTACAGTGTATTGATATTTGGTTGATTAATAGATTTGGGCTCAGTAATCAATTGGAAAAAAGTTATCAGAAAAGAAAAGAGAGCAGGGAGGAAAATCTCCTTTAAAACCGCTGCTACTGCTGCTGCTTGCAGGGGGATCCACCTGTGCTTTTATTGCAAGTGAGCGAGTGCATGCAGGTTTATTTCGCCCAACTGAAGGAGTCAGAAGGCTTCTGCTTTTGGGGCTTAGCGTGAAACCCCTAGCAGCTCACTTGCCTACCTGACCCTCTCCATGCGGGAGAAAATGCTCTGTTCCTGGGCTTCCCTGGTAGTGTATGATTGCCATCACCTGTGGGGAGCTAGGTAAAGGTATTTCAGCACAGGTGATGGCAATCATACATTAGAAGTCCAGAAACAGACCATTTTCTCCCGCATGGAGAGGGTCAGGTAGGCAAGTATGCATAGCAGGGGTTCTCAAACTGGGTCCTCAGGACCCCACACAGTTCACATCTTCCAGGTCACCTGACAGGTGCACAGGTGCACTCATTAATACTTACTGACATATTTTAAAAGATTCACAGGTGGAGCTAATTATTTTACTTGTGATTCTGTGAGGAGATCTGCAAAGCATGTACTGTGTGGGTTCCTGAGGACCGAGTTTGAGAACCTGTGATATATAGTACACTAATGCTGGCCACACATCAGATTAACTTTCCTCCAACCATCCAACTAGTTAGTTGGATGGAATAAAAACCTGGTACTGGATAGGAGCAAATGTCATTTGTAATTAAGTCATTTGTTTCTCAAATCGGAAAATGGACAACAACTGTCACTCAGACAATGTACTGTAGTTGGACCTATTTGATTTAAACATTTTTACTGAATGTTTTTGTCCATTCTCCTGAGTCTGTCAGCAAATTGCTTATTGGCAGCCACATTTGCCTCCATACAGTACCAGATTTTCAGTCTAACCAATCAAACTAGTTGGATGGTTGAAGGAAAGTTGGTCTGATGTGTGGCCAGCATAAGCATTATAATAGATTAATTGGCAACTGATGGGACTTCTATTAAAACTTTAAGTGCCAACATTGCCTTGACAGATGTGCAAAACATCCTCTAAAAATTCCAGGGCTGCAGTCGAGGACTACGAATCACTTCAGTTATTGGCTGAAAATGATCCGAAGTCAATTCATTAATTGAAGTTTAGTTAAATATTGCGCCCATAAAACAAAAAAAAACACAGTCGCTGTGAGCGATTCTGGCATTTTCATACGATATTTTGCACATCTCTTACAGCAATGTTGGCACTCAAAGGGTTAAATTATTCAACTCTATTCTTCTAGAAGGTGCTAAATAAATAACACCTACAGTTGGAGCCGGGCTCCCTCTTGCTGGCGAATCGCCAGAACGTCACCGATGGCGATCCGCCAGCAGCCCGGCTCTCATCTGACTGAGTCGCGTCTCAGTTTCCGGGCGGCGGGGCGACGGGAACCCTGTCCGTCTCCGCTTCAGGGAGATGGACAGGGTTAGGGGGGGTGCGGGGAGGCGGTGGGGACCCCGGGTGACCGCCGACAAGCCGGCGGGCACCCAGGGGAAGCCGTCGGAAGGGGACGCGAGCACATCCCGTGCGCGCGCGTCTCCTCTCGCAAATACAGATGGCGGGTGGCGGGGGATGGCGGATGGCATCGCCATCGCCATTCCCTGCAAAGAAGATCCCAGCTCCATCTGTATTATCGGATTGGTTTTTATGGGCAACATCCCATCTTCAGGAAAACTCCCATCCTATGTGTCAGTGGGTTTGAGAATATAGATTCTAAGCTTCACTGGTACTAATGTGAATGACTGAACTTGCCGTTTTTTTAAAGGGGCCGTCATTAACAAGGCAAAGCCATGCCTTGTAAATGACTGCATATTTAAAAAAAAAAAAAACCTCCCAACCTGACCCTCTCTAGGAGGGACACTTTGCTCTGTTTCTGAATTTCACTCTTAATGTATGCATTGCCGGCACTACCCACTGAGCAGCTCCTGCAAAGCAGGGGGAACCATGCTGAAAAGGTGCTGTCTCCCTCACTGCTCTGCTACAGCTGCCTCAGCCCTCACTGTCACTGCCTCCTGCACGCCGCCCGCAGCACCTGTCTGACAGCGGGCGGCAGTATGGAGAGGCTGAGCAGCTCCCTGCACCGCGTACACACTGTCCTCCTCCTGCGACCTGCCCCCTCTTCCTCACGGACACTTGCGCTGAGGCATGTAGCGCTGTCTGTGAATGCCTGGATGACATCTCATGTCCGGATCCGCTCCCAACCCATTGCTCCCTGCGCCTGTCAGCTGTCAATCAAATGATGAACAGACAGCAGCGCCGCCTCCCCTTCCTTCCCTCTTCTTAGTGTGCTGTGCCAGTGCCACTGCCAGTCCTAAACACTCCGCTCCCTCTTATCTCCTCCCCTCTTCTTCCATCTCCTCCTTCTCTCCCCTCCTTTCCCCCTCAGTCACGAGTTCTTCACATACTTTTTGTACTGCTTTTGGATCGCATCGCGCACACATTGCATGCCGTGCGATGCGATGCGATCTAGCCCATAACGTATCGATTCTCGCAGCGTGTATTGGCACCTTTAATGCCTGCAACATTTTGCGGACACAGCACTGAGATGGTCTTTGCATACATGTACATGCACCCGAGATCCTCCATAGGATCGCATGTTGCATACGCTCCCACAATCGGGCTGCAGCTTGTTGCAATGGCAATGTGAAAGGGAGCAAAATATATGGTTTGCAACAGGGCGCCGGACACCCTAGCACCGGCCCTGAATGTATGATTGCCTTCACCTGTTCTAAACAGAAAGAAAGGTATTTCCACACAGCTGATAGTAATTGTACATTATAATTATTATAATTTTATTTATAAGGCGCCACAAGTGTTTTGCAGCGCCGTACAAAGGAACAGTACAGGGAGACAAAACTTGGCATAACACTGAATAAATAACAAAAATAGAGTACAAATAAAGAGAGCCACAGTTCAATACACATTACAGCTTAAATATAAGTAGTGAGGACTCAATAAACATACTATAAGAGGCTTGAGGCCAATGATGGAGATGAGTATGCAGACAAAGATGGTCACTGAGTGTTTGAGTATGGGAGAGCTGTGAGTGACATGTGAAGAGAAGAGGGCTTTGACATCAGGAGGAAAAAGGGCCCTGCTCGGAGAAGCTTACAATCTAGTAGGAAGAGGGAAGTCCAGAAACAGAGCATTGTGTCCCTCCTGGAGAGGGTCACGTTGGGTGGTATGTCACAGTCCGTCCAGTAGCCCACAAGGGCACCGGACTCGCACCGGTCCATGTTTTGTAACATTCATTTTAGAAATGGGATTTGCACAGGATTGGTGCAAGGTTAAGCTGGCCATCCATATACAGATTGATTGTCAGATTGGGCTGATTGGAACAAAAACCTGTTAATGCAGGCATTCCCAACCACGGTCCTCAAGGCACACCAACAGTACAGGTTTTAGTTTGTTTGTAACTAGCTATGATTCTGAGAACTTGGTGATCTTTTTCCAGGGGGACAACCTGTCGCTGAAATGATGGGTTTAGTAAACTGTGCATGTCCTGTTTAAACAACATAAGGGTGGGTGGGAGGCTCATTGTGGGACTTGTAGTTATGTAAACAAGGAAAAATGCAATGCTGATACAAACTCAACAATAACTATAATAAGCTCTGTTATCTCATATTGGGACAGATGTACTAAGCTTGAAAAGTGATAAAATGGAGAGTGATAAACCACCAACCAATCAGCTCCCAACCATCATGTTAAGGCTGTATTTAAAAAATGGCCATTAGGAGCGGATTGGCTAGTGCGTTATCACTCTCCATGTTATCAATTTATTCAAGGCTTTGTACAACTCACCCACTGAGCAATATTGAGGTTACTGGATTCAAAGTTGGTATTAGGGACCCACCAGAAACGAGGACGCCAAGACGCTAGTTGGTGGGCTAGTATTTCTTGGCTAACAAATGTACCAAGAACCTTGATTATTGCTTATTAATTATTGTGGTCAACAACCTGCAAAATGTTTTCAACACTGTGTCCTGAAGTTTGATAAATGTCTCCTAACTTTTTTCCAGACTGAAGATGAACCAAAAGCACCTATTTATATATGCCACGTTTTTCATTTTGATGTTTGTGTCCTTCGCATGGTACCGTTTACAAACACCGGGTCTCTCAAAGCCATGGGATCCCATGACTATGCAAAACATGAGTGCAAAACAAGAGAAGGAGACTGTTGTCCTGATTTGGAAATGGCCTTGGGGGTATGTGTCTCCACTAGATAGGTGCTACACAGACTATGGCATCAGCGGGTGCAAGCTAACAGTAGATAGGAGTCTGTATAGTGTGGCTGATGCCGTTATCTTACATCACGCAGATATTATGTATGACAGATATTCCTTACCCCAAAAGCCAAGACCTCATTTCCAACTTTGGGTGTGGTACAATATGGAGCCCCCGCTTATAATCAAAAACTTGGGCATGCTGGATAACTTGATGAATCTGACAATGACATTTCGCCAGGATTCAGATATATTCCTACCCTATGGTGGCATTGACACTTTGAAAGAGCCTCAAAACTTCACAATTCCCAAAAAATCCAAACTGGTGTCCTGGGTAGTTAGTAAATGGTACCCGGGTGTTCCCCGCATCAAATATTACGAGGAACTAAAGAAACACATTCCCATTGATGTTTATGGGGCAAAACACATGAAACTCAGTAGGGAAGACACTCATTCAACCATATCGCAGTACAAATTCTATTTGGCCTTTGAAAACTCAATATACAAGGATTACATCACTGAGAAACTGTGGTCAAACGCGTTTGGTTCAGGGGCAGTGCCGGTTGTGTTGGGGACACCTCGCAAGAACTATGAGCGTTTTGTCCCTGGAGATGCCTTTATTCATGTTGATGATTTCTCAAGTGCCAAGGATCTGGCGGATTATCTTCTCCAGCTAGACAAGGACGATGAGAAATACAGGAAGTATTTCAACTGGAGAACTCATTACCATGTAAGACCTGGAACTGAAGCATCATACGCTTACTGCAAACCTTGTGCAGTAGTAAGGGAACGTTCAAGATTTCAGGTCATTCAAAGTGTGGCCAAGTGGTTCCTGGAAGATGTCAAGGTCTAGAAGTGGGAGAATGTTTTTGGTCCAGATGACTAAATCCGAAGAATGTTGTGTTATCTATACATTTATTATTATTACTATTATTACTCGTGCACAGGGTAATCCTTGCTTATTGAATACCTCCAGCTCAGAGTAAGCCCCCACACATTTTAGATTGCAGTATTTGACAGATTTTTTAATTAATTCAAAAGTCTTTAAACCGGTGGAGATTACAATCTATAACGTGTACACATGTACTGTATACACCAGGGCTAATTGTGTTGTCAAAATAAAGTATGTTTCTGGAGTATGGAAAGAAAACAGACCAATGCAGAAAGCTAAACAAGCATGGGGAGAACATACAAACTCCACACCAAAAGACCATGACCAGACTACTGAACTCATAAAAGAAAATTTAAGTTATGGGGAGCAGATTATTTAAATAGGAAATGTTTGAAGCCGTGAAAACAATGAAATGAGCCAGTGGAGAAGTCTCATGGTAACCAATCAGCTTTGAGGTATCACTTATCAGATTATTGGTAGAAGCTGATTGGGTGCCATGGGCAACTTCTCCACTGCCTCACATTTTCACTGCTTCATTCATCTCCCCCAGAGAGTAGATAACATTTTAAAGTGCTGTACTGTTAGGTAGTAATGCTAACATCTGCACCATCTGCATTGGTGTATATACATACTGTGCATGTTAATTACATCTACACTTGTCCATGTGACAAATACAGGGGACTATTTACCAAGCCATTCATAACGGGCCAAATTTGTCCCCATCCCCAATAGTCGGGGTTAGAGCATGCGTGAATATACGCAAACCACATGAGAGAACTGTTTTGCCAAAGTGCTATCCAATCAGCTTCTGTCACCAATACCCACTTTCAGACCCTCAAGTGTGGAAGTGTGGAGGTAGCGACTTCAAAGTTCCACAGCAGCCACTTGTATCAGATACACTGATTGCTTCCTCATAAAGAGCCTTATTTTTGTGATAGGCAGACCCCCACACACACACACACACACACACACAACACCACCACCACAACCACCAGATCCCGGCACCCTAGGCATTGGAGGAGCCGGCCCTGTGTGTACCCAGCTTTCATCTTGACATCCAATCAGTGGACGGACTATGAAAGCAAGTCATTGCTACACTTATATGCAAACTTTATGTACAATTCACGGTTAGTAAATGTTCTGTAATTTATGTGAAGATTCCATAATATTCTATTTTTATGGAAGGGACAGAACTGCTGCTATTAATGTACAATAGTACAAACACTTTTTTCAGACTTGATTAAATCAACCTAAAAAACAATTTCTAGATTATTCTCCTTAGAATTTGTACAGAGCTGGATTATAGCTTTTTTGGGGGAGGAGGGGAGGGTGGGGGGGACTTAAGAAAAGGGGCCTAAAGTCGAATATTAGAATTGTAGCGTGATAAATATTAAACATTCAGAAGAAGAAGCCGATACTCCAACCGTATCATTTGTCTAAACACAGCCGTTAATAAGCAACATTGTGGACTCTTGGCTTGAGCATGCATCCCAACTTTAGAAGAACTGGCTGCAGGGTACACGCCCGAAATTTTGGGGGTATGACCTAGTGGGGAATGGGCGTGGCCTATACTTGTGATGCTTCCTCAAGGCCACTCCCTGTTTTCGCTGCTGTGGGCAGGGCCGGATTTGTGCCTAGGCCCGTGAGGCACCGGCCTCAGGGCGGCACCAATTAAGGGCGGCAGTAAGGCTGACATTCTGTTAAATAGCAGCAGACATGAATTATCATATGTCGCGGCAGCGCCGCTCGTCACCCGCCACTGCCCACCCACTCTGTCATGCACATTACATCACCGCTTAGTGGTTGGGTCCGACGGTCCCCCCACGCGTCCAGAAATGGCTCAGGCTCACTGCTGCCGGCTCCTGCCCATTGGCTACTCTACACACACACAGTCTATTGGCTGCTGTGTATCCAAAAAAGTGCCTCCCTCCCTCCGGGTCCTCCGTACAGTGAGCAGTCCAGAGTGCTTAAAAAAATATTAAGGTGGGCTACAGTTAAATTTTAATGAAATATATTAGTAACAATGTATATACATATATGATTACATTAAAATAGGGTGGAGGGGCACAAAAATGTTGTGCCTAGGGGCGGCCTGACCCCTAAATTCGCCCCTGGCTGTAGGGACATGACCAGCAGCTCCGTGAGCTGCTGGCCATGCACCCAGCCCCTCTAGCTGCAGGAATAGACGCTGTGTGCACAGTGTCTATTCACGGGTGACCGGGGGGACTCCTAACTGCCCCCCTCCCCACCGCGGGACACTGCCAGTACCTTGCGGGAAGCGGAAAAGTCCCAAATAAAAGGGACGGCCCCGCGAAAAGTGGGACCTTTAGGAGGTATAGCTTGAGAAAGGACCTGAGGGTTTGAATCATTGCTGAATATTGCTACAGTAATAGTCTACCTCCCAACTTTCAAAGGTTAGAAATTGGGAAATGCCGAGCCAAAGTGTGGCAGCAGCTGTACAGAGGGGGTGGAGCATCAGGTGGTGCAGGCCATGTCCTCGCTGCACAAGCCCTGTAGTCATGTGTTCAGGGGTGTTCTCCCCTCCGTGCACTGCTGGATGCTGTGTACATGCGCACGCCATCTATTCAGTGATCGCTGACTGCTTTGCAGGGTATCCAAACTCATTATGGATTGACTATAGGTCGATAGTCATAATGTCGACCACTATTGGCCGACAGTCAACAGTTCGACACGGTCAAAAGGTTGACAGGGTCCAAAGTTCGACAGTGAAAAGGTCGTCAGGGTCCAAAGGTCGACAGTCAAAAGGTTGACAGCCCGAGGGTCGACAGGGTCAAAAGGTTGCCATGAAAAAGGTCGACATGCCTTTTTTTAATCAAAATTTTGAGCCGACATGTGCCGACAGGCGGTATTGCATACCTTACCATCCACTATGGTGGGGAGGGAGAGTATAACAGTGTGCCGAGCCCGGAGCATGGTGAGCACAGTGAGCCATGCCAGGGGACACGGTAAACTTAGACGGTTGACCTATGTCAGCATAGACACCCAAAAAACATGAAAAACTCATGTCGACTTTTTTCATGTCGACCTTTTGAGTGGCTACCCTTTGAACATGTCGACCTTTTCACTGTCAAACTTTGGACCCTGGTGACCTTTTCACTGTTGACCATTAGTGCTCGACCATATGACTGTAGACCTACACATTGTAGATCTAATATACCATAACCGCTTTGCAGAGCAGAGAAGTGATCACTGGCTCCTCCCCCCCCCCCCCGCTATCTCCACCTCCCACGCGAGACATTGCAGTACATGTAATCGTGATAGTTGGGATCTATGGGATCAGTTCCATCCAATTGAGAAGAAAACAAGAATGGCCTATTCTGCAGCTGTGGTAGAAGTCTGGAACTCCCGGTTTTCTTGGCTGCACAGCTGAATATGGGAATATCGAATTCCAGGTCGTCCAGAACCTGTGTCTGCTGCTCTACAGTGTTTGCTGCCAGGAAAAAAAAAAAAAAAAAGGTGTGAGCAGGCACGGTGATCTACATGTCCGCCATCCCACACGCACCTAGCAGTGTGGGCGGGGGGGGCGGCACAGCCCATGGGAACGCCCAGTGTTTCATGGGCGTTCCCATGCAATCAAATGATTTCTCTCCCGCACCCAAGGCTGCAAATGGATGATTATGCAAATAAAATGGGAGAGGCATCTCGGGGGCTCGCAAGGCTGCGAATTTCACAGCCTTGCGAGTCAACCAGAATAAGGGCCATGATTTCAGTTGATCTATAGCCCCAAACATCTTTCTGTGTTAATCCCTAAAGGAAAAACTGCAAATGTTGTTTGATCTACTTCAATGTAAAACATTTTCCCTCCAAACCTGGGGTCACAGTCCAAATGTATTATGAATGAAATGTTAGAAATAGACAGGAACAGGATGGAGTCACATTATAGGTTGACACAATTTAGGTTAAGAGTCAATAGGTCGACCACTAATGAAAAAGATTGACATTCATTATTGTCGACCCTATGACCCATACCAGAAAAGACAGAGGCACTTTTCAGTTAGGTGGGTAAATCCACATTTAGCCCTCCAGAAGCAGCTACGTAATGCCAGGGCCGCCAATAGGGGGGTGCTGTAGGTACAGCTGTCCCGGGTCTGGCCTCTGGAAGGGCCCAGGCAGTTAATGTTGTCCACCGCAGCCCCACCAACTGCCTCTGCTGCCCTGAACAAAGCAGGTCCCGGAGCACAGGCTTATTCAACCCAAGATGCCGGCAGCCAATTAAAATACTGCACCGGCTTTTGAGCCAATTAGTGCTCGTGTACCGGCAACCAATCGGAGCAGCTGCCGGTACATGAGCTCTGAATAGCTCACCGGTGCTGCATTTTATTTGGCCGCCAAAAGCCCGAGTTGAAGAAGCCTGTGTTTCGGGACCTCCGGGCTGTAGCTCAGTGGAAGAGGAGATGGGGGAGCAGGAGCCGGGTTACGGTAAGTCAAGTGAGGAGGGGGGCCCGGATTGGAAATGAGTCCCGGGCCCCAAAATTCCTGATGGTGGGCCTGCCTAATGCTAACAATTATTATACTCATTGCAGCAGCACCTGCTAGAGATATATCTTATTATTACATGTTTGCTTCAGTCAGTAGCATAGCTATACATTTTGCTCCCCCATGCTGCAAAAAGTTTGTCACTCCCCCATACCAGTTAATTGTAGGGAAACCCCCCCCCCCCCTCTCTATCCATCTGTAAGAGGATTCCCCCACCATTCTGCCTTCATCCCTTCTGGGGTCAGGTCGTGTCTGCCGGCAATGAAAAAGCCCCTCCCAAAATGGATGCCACCTCATAAAAGGCAGTTATTATGGATGTGGCGGAAATTTGAGGGAAGGACATTTTCATTGCCTGGAGGTGTTGCCAGAGGCTTAACTAGAAGTTTGAGGGCCCTATAGCAAAATTTTGGAAAGGGCCCCCCTACCGCTTTTACTACAATGCCCCTTATGGGGGGGGGGATGAAGGAAGCAAGAGACAAAGAGGGCGTCAGGGGAAAAACAGATAAAAACAGAGTGAGGAGCAAGAGGAAGAGAGAGAAAGGGGTGGTCAGGGGCATCATGGAAAAAAGAGTGTTTGTCAGGGCGTGACAGTGTGTCAGGGCGTGACAGTGTGTCAGTGAGAGACATAGACAGACAGACGATGGATGGGGAGGGCTTGGCTGATGAGGGGACAAGCATGCAGACAGTGTGCCATATATGGGCATAGATGGGGTGACTGACGGATAGACAGACAAAACACCATATGGTGGGACAAAGACAGACATACGGACAGGCATGGGGCATAGATGAAAAGACCGATGGGGGGGGGGGAGGCATAAATGGATGGAGGGGCACAGACAGATGGAGAGAAGTGGGGCATAGACAGATGGATAGAGCAGCATATGAGGGCACAGACTGAAACATGGGTGTGGGGGGCATATAGAAGGATATGGGGGGGACAGGTGGACAACGGTTATATTCGGATGGAGCCACTTTAGGTCCCCACAGGGTGTGCAGGGGCTATTGCTACGCCATTTACTTCAGTTCCAATAATATTCTTGACAACCCATTCTGTTTCCTAGTTCCATCAAGAGTAGTGACAGGCCCATGTACCTGGTGGGCGCATGGCCATATCACAAAGGAATGGCTATGCCCCTCCCAATAGTATTTTTAAAGTACTATGAGCAGCGCCGTGGACTAGGAAGGGGATCGATTTGTCAACCTCAGCCAGCAGGGCAATCACACTTGCAGAGAGAGATAGGAGATTGTCCCTTTCACACTTGAGGCATTGCCAAAACCTTTATATATGCTCTCACTATCTTCCACATAGGGATGGCCATCCACCATCCATGATTCCATATCATCGATGGTTTATGGCCAATGTCGAATGCTTTTGCCATTGATGGAGGAGAACCAGATGGTTTCCTTCCATCGATGGCAAGCAGAACCAATGTTTGTTTTTGTTTTTCAAGGTGCCAGGACATGGAGCAAACCCCAGTATACCTGGAGGGTGCGAGCCCGAAGCCTGCGAGCATAGCGAGCCTGCAGCTAAAAATAAAACAAAATAACCTACACCTAAGTGAATTACACTTTAATAAAACCATTGTGAGGGCATCTAACAACTTCCGCCCTTACATAACATCATATCCTGTAATCAAAACTGAAGGGGATCTAGTCTCTACCCTGAGGACACCCCTCCAGAACCCCTGCACTGCTGGCACCACTTACACCCCTTGCCAGAGCCGGCCCTAGGCATAGGCAAACTAGGCAAATGCCTATGGCATCGGGAATGCATAGGGGCATCATGCAGGGGGTGCGGCCTCTAAGGGCTCTGCTCTGTCTCCAACACTTGCCGCTTCGGGTGCCAGACAGGGTCCCAACAGTCGGGATCCTGACAGGCATTCCCCCGACGTCGGGATCCCGACTGTCAAAACACCGGCAGACGGTTTCCCGACGGCCACCCGCTATTTTACCTTGTGGGGGTCCACGACCCCCATAGAGGGAGAACAGATTAGGTGGCTCGCGTAGCGAGCCACCGTGCCAAGGGGCTTAGTTGCACTCACCATGCTGTCTGGGTCCGGCCAGTCGGGATTCTGACGTTGGGATAATGACTCTCGGGATCCCGACTGTCGGACCCCAATACCACACCCACCGCTTCCAAGGCCTGCCCCTGCAATAAGACTGCAGTAGGAGTGATCAGTCATGCAGCGTGCGCCCCATGGACTGACAGGCAGAACAAGGCGCAGAGAGTCACCTCCTAGCTGCTCCGCCTCCCCAGCCTTCTGACGAATAGAAACCCGGAACTCACGTGACGTGATGACGTCACTCTCAGCATCAGGGTAGTTTTTAATCTGGCTATTTTTCTGCCTTTCTTCTCCTCACCCCTGTCCTCTCTATCTGGCACACAGCTAAAATCGACCTTGTCACAGACATTATTCCCACTCATCACTACACTTACTATCCCCCACCATCCTGCTCACAGTCCGTCACATTATCCCCACTCATTCTGTCACCCCACGACCACTACCCTCACCTTTCTGCTCACAGCCCGTCACCCCAAAGCCATTATACCCACTCATTCTGTCACCCCACGCCCACTACCCACACCTTCCTGCTCACAGCCCGTCACCCCAAAGCCATTATCCCCACTCATTCTGTCACCCCATGCCCACTATCCTCACCTTCCTGCACACAGTACATCACCCCAAAGCCATTATCCCCGCTCATTCTGTCAACCCATGCCCACTACCCTCACCTTCCTGCTCACAGCTCGTCACCCCAAATCCATTATCCCCGCTCATTCTGTCACCCCACACCAACTACCCTCACCTTCCTACTCACAGCCTGTCACCCCAAAGCCATTATCCCCACTCATTCTGTCACCCCACTACCCTCACCTTCCTGCTCAAAGCCTGTTACCCCAAAGCCATCATCCCCACTCATTCTGTCATCCCACGCCCACTACCCTCACCTTCCTGTTCACAGCACATCACTCCAAAGCCATTATCCCCACTCATTCTGTCACCCCACGCCCACTACCCTCACCTTCCTGCTCACAGCACATCACTCCAAAGCCATTATCCCCACTCATGCTGTCACCCCACGCCGACTACCCTTACCTTCCTGCTCACAGCCCATCACATCAAAGCCATTATCCCCACTCATTCTGTCAACCCACACCTACTACACTCACCTTCCTGCTCATAGCCCATCACCCCAAACCCACTCATACTGTCACCCCACACCCACTACCCTCAACTTCTTGCTCACAGCCTGTCACCCCTAAGCCAAAGTCCCCACTCATTCTGTCACCCGCTACCCTCACCTTCCTGCTCACAGCAGGAACCTGGGCTCGTCAGTTGAGACCCCCAGAGATATTTTACAAGTATTCCAAAAATATTACGAACAACTCTATTCATCCCCACCCGATGCCCCTGAGGCAGGCCTTGACTTTCTCAGATTAGCAGACTTGCCTGAACTTACCTCAGAGGAAAGGGAATCATTGATATCCCCTGTCACTGATCTAGAATTATCCCCTATTATCAAATCTTTAACTAAAGGTAAATCTCCGGGCCCCTATGGCTTTGGAGCCGAATTTCATCAAATGGCTCATGAGCAGATACTGCCCCACCTAACCTCCCTATTCAACTCCATGCTTTCAGGAAACCCCGCCCCACATGGCTTTACGAAGCCAGAATTGTGGTCTTTCCTAAACCTGGGAGAGACCCTATGAAGGTGCAGTCATACAGACCCATTTCCCTTTTGAACCAGGGTTTAAAACTCTTCACTAAATTATCGGCTCAAAGGCTCTAGTCCATTTTACCCAGGATCCTCCACCCCGCCCAGAATGGATTTGTGAGGGGACGTACCTCTGTGCACAATGTCAGAATGTTGGTGGCTGCCCTACATAAATTTCAACAGCTCTCCAATAAGGAAGCTATCATAGTTAGTTGTGACGCAGATAAGGCGTTTGAGTCTCCTGGGCCCATATTCTTAGGATACTCCAGACCCAACAATTTGGAGAGGGCTTCATGAATGTGTTTCATATGTTATACTCTTGCCCCACAGCGCATTTAATGGTTAATGGTTTAAATTCCTCAGGCTTTACCTTATATAGAGGGACCTGTCAGGGCTGTCCGCTATTGTCACTACTTTTTAATTTAGCTCTAGACCCATTGATTAGGACATTCTTAAAAGATATTACCTGGAGGGGCATACTTTTAGGGGACTCAGAAATGAAAGTGTCAGCCTTTGCAGATGATTTATTATTATACATTAGTAATCCCAAGAATGCCTTACCTGGTCTTCAGCGAAATCTGTTAAGTTTCCAAAACATCTCTGGCTTTTTGATTAATTTTGATAAGACAGAAGCACTAGCAATATACCCTGAGGCTACCCGGGGATGGTCCTCTCCATTCCCATTTCGCTGGACACAAGATTATTTGCTATATTTGGGTTTGAGATTCCCTAGACCGTTATCTGACCTATACTCGATTAACTATACCTATTTTATTTCCCAATTCTAAATCTTCATCTAGACAGTTCTAACATTGTCTAGATTAAAAGAACGATTCCCAAATTTAATTTTCCCATCATTTGCATACTTTCAGGCACAAAGTTACATCTCAAAATTAATAACTACCTTTTCAAAGGCTGAATTTACCAATACATTAAATAATCTAATAATCACAAGCGAAGGCAGACCTCTATCAACTTCCATGCTGTATGATCTGACACGGAAGAAAATAGATTTAACAGTAGGCTCCACATGGGTGTCTAAATGGCAAAACATGTCCCCGGGACTTAGCACAATGGACGTAATTAGACTAACAGTTCGGCTTAATTAGCAAATGGTATCTGCGTCATATGCTGAAATGCAATACAAAATTTTGCACAGGGCATACTACACCCCGAATTGAGATATTTAACTGGGATATCGGATAGTTTCAACTGTTTTAAATGTTCATTGCCAGTTAAGTTGCAAGCATAGTCATAAAACTGAGGGAGAAACAAGTACATTTACAGAGGAGAAAGTCCACACAGAACTCTCAAAACTGAAAGTGGATAAATCAATGGGGCCAGATGGGATACATCCAAGGATACTAAATGAGCTTAAAGGGGAGCTGGTAAAACCAATAACAGAATTATTCAACCAGTCACTAGCTACTGGAGTAATCCCAGAGGACTTGAAAACAGTGAATGTAGTCCCACTGCACAAAAGTGGAAGAAAGGAAGAGGTAAGAAACTATCGACCAGTGAGCCTTACAACAGTAGTAAGGAAATTGATGGAAACACTCTTAAAACAAAGAGTTGTAGAATATCTCAAAACCAGCAATTTACAGGATCCGAAACAGCATGGGTTTACTGGGGGAAGATTATGTCAAACAAATCTTATTGACTTTTTTGACTGGGTGAATAAAGTAATAGATCAAGGTGGGGCTGTAGATGTAGCTTATCTAGACTTTAGTAAAGCTTTTGACACTGTCCCACATTGAAGACTGTTAAATAAACTTGAGAGCTTGGGACTGGATTTTAAGATAGTTGAATGGATAAGAGCGTGGTTTCAGGACAGAAAACAGAGAGTTGTAGTAAACTGAGTACAGTCAAAGGAGGGAAAGGTTACAAGTGGGGCACCCCAGGGATCTCTACTTGGACCAGCAGTGCTTTTTAATATCTTTATTGGTCAGGGGCTGGCTGGCAACTTTTAGCCTGGGGGGCAAGTCCAGAGCACCGGCCCATAAGTAACAGCGTATCGTTAAATTGAGGTTTTTCGTATATGTATTAATAAAATAAAACAATAATAGGACACCACAGGCTGCTCCCCTGTATAATATCAGGAGCCCCACAGGATGCTCCCCCTGGCTAGTTATGCCAGAACCAGTGGCATTACTAGCCACTTTGGTACCCTGTGCCAGAAAGCAAATTGGTGCTTGCCCCACCACCACACTAAAAATAGGAGAGTGCGCGCCGAAGGCGCGCGGCAAAATGTAGGAGCGATACTTCATGGGGAAGAGGCGTGGCCCTATAAAAGTACCAATAACATCGTAATGCCCATAACACATTATACCACACACAGTAATGCCCATTATGTATTATGCTACACAGCATAATGCCCCTTACACAATATGCTGCACATCATAATGCCCATATGATATTACGACACACCTTATGCTCCACGCAATGCCCCAAATACACCTGCATATAACTAGATAATGGCCCAGGGTTACCGACAGTAGTAGCGCCGTATATATATATATATATATATATATATATATATATATATATATATCGCACACAGTTACTGACAGTAGCAGCGCAACTTATATTGTACATAACGTCCACATCAGTTGCCGACAGTAGTAGTATCACAACTTATACATAATGCCCACAATAGTAGCGTTGCCTATACATAGTAGCGTTGCCTATACATAACAACCGCACCAGTTTCTGACAGTAGTAGTGCTGCTTATACGTAACACCCACACCAACACCAGACGCAACAGCAGTAGTGCTGCCTATACATATGCCCCCACCAGTTGCCGACACTAGCAACGCTGCCTGTACATATGTCCACACCAGTTGCCGACACTAGTAACGCTGCCTGTACATATGTCCACACCAGTTGCCGACACTAGTAGCACTGATTATACATATGCCCACACCAGTTGCCGACACTAGTAAAGCTGCCTGTACATATGCCTACACCAGTTGACGACACTAGTAGCGCTGATTATACATATGCCCACACCAATTGCCGACACTAGTTGCGCTGCCTGTACATATGCCCACACCAGTTGCCGACACTAGTAACGCTGCCTGTACATATGTCCACACCAGTTGCCGACACTAGTAGCGCTGATTATACATATGCCACACCAGTTGCCGACGCTAGTAGCGCTGCATGTACATATGCCCACACCAGTTGCCGACACTAGTAGCGCTGCTTGTACACATGCCCACACTAGTTGCCGACACTAGTAGCGCTGATTATACATATGCTCACACCAGTTGCCGACACTAGTAACGCTGCCTGTACATATGTCCACACCAATTGGCGACACTAGTAGCGCTGATTATACATATGTCCACACCAGTTGCCGACACTAGTAGCGCTGCTTGTACATATGCCCACATCAGTTGCTGACACTAGTACCGCTGCTTGTACACATGCCCACACCAATTGCCGACACTAGTATCGCTGCTTGTACACATGTCCACACCACTTGCCGACACTAGTAGCGCTGCTTGTACACATGCCCACACCAGTTAAAGTACACTCACATTTTACTTAACTGGTTCAGGGCACTTCAGGCTGGCAGCTCATCATCTCCTTCACAGTCATGTAGCTCCGCCCCCTCCGGACGTTAGCCCCGCCCCTTTTCGATCCCTACAGGGACGCTGACCAGGAGCAGGGAGGAATCCTCTGTGCTGTCCACGCTGCTGCCTGTAATGCAGTGTGAGAAGAAAAGGAGTAGGGAGACCCGCACCATAAGGTGCTTGTAACCAATGTATGGTTTTGTGGAATAAATGTGCTTGTGTTTGCTGGAAATTTTTATAAATACCTTTCCTAGCAGGTTAGGGTGCTGATCCCCTGATTCAAAACGTGCAATAATAATGGAAGAGAGAAAAGGTGAATCAGTTGGACTGGGATGCACTCCTGTTCCACAATAATAAAAAGTATTTTTACCTATAAAAGGTGTCTTTTTTAATGGTTGACGTATTTAAGTATTTTAGAATTTTATTTATTAAACTTAATTTAAATTAGTAGGTCATCATTCTGTAATGGTGCTATATAATACAGTTGTCAATGATATGAGACCTTAAGGTAAGTAGCGAAAGTATTAAAACAAGATATAGATTTAGAAGGAAAAAGAAATATTAAAGATTAAAAAATCACTCTGTGAATTTGTAGCTTAAATGTACTCGTCTAGTTACTGCTAATATTCCAAAATATATTGTTGGATTAATGCGGTGCCTGTAATAGAAGTTTGATTGACACGGTGATATTCTCACTGTCTGTTGTCCAATCAGTACGATATGTTGCCCTCTGCGTGTATAATCCTAAAATAGGTTTTATTCTACCCACGATAATTATGTCTGGATCAATACATATGATACAGATGTATAGTGTATGGGGACAGATTTGTCCTTCACTTGTATTAGTGCTCACACTTGTCACTTGGCGTTTTTATCCGGTAATCCACCGTGAAATTGGGACCGCTGCAAGAGGAGCTTTTTACTGATTTACCGTTCGTGTGTCCGATACACTGATGGCTTAGTGCCGGGCAGTCAAAGTTCTCTACACCTTGCTGTCCTAAAATTGGATCAGCGTTGGTGCTGAATTGTGCGCACTACAGCTTGATATACACATCAATGGGTCTAGCGTACACACTGGGCAATCTTATGATTGGATTGCTTATGTGTTTAACTATGCGTTATGCATATTATATGTATTACGTCTCCATGAGGACTCCTGCAAAGACTGAGTGCCGTACACACCATGCAATCCTAGGATTAGGTATACACAGGTGCTATGATACGGATCAGTGGTCACATCACAGTGTTGGTTTTTGTATCCACACGGGGCAATCTAAGTGCTTTTGATCACTCGTGCGTTCAGTGATATGCTGTACGCAGTTTAGTAAGTAACGTGCACATAAATACATCAATCTGTCAGGCAGAGTCACTGTTAACTGTCAATATGTGCGCAATCACTTAGTGCCATACATACTATGCGATCCTCAAATTGGATCTACACTGGCTCTGTGCTTCTGTGCTTAAGTAGTTGATGCGCTTTGTGGTGCGCTATACACAGTTCATATGGCACATATACATGAGTAGGAACAGTGCTGGTAGTGTACTGTACAGGGTTTAATGAGTCATGTGTTCACATAGGTACATCTCTCTATTGGGCAGAGTCACTGGTAACCGCCAATATGGATTGTATAGTCACTGGGTGCCATACACACTGTGCAATCCTAAGGTTGGATCTACACTGGCACTGTGCTCTTGTACTGAATTAGCTAATGCGCTTTATGATGCGCTATTAACAAGTTCATGTATCACATATACATGAGTGGGAACAATGCCAGTCGTGTGCTGCACAAGGTTTAATGAATCCTATGTGCACATGAATACATTTCTCTCTCGGGCAAAATCACTGGTAGCTGCCAGAATAAATGTGCAATCACTGACTGCCATACACACTGTACAATCCTAAGATTGGATCTATACTGGCACTGTAATGCAGTGTGATACAGGCGCAGCAGCTGCTGGCAGCCACAGAGGTCTGAGCTCCTCAGAGAGTCCAAAGCCACTCTCTGCAGCGGCCTCCTGCACTAGACGTCCTCAGTGCAGGAGGCCGGCGGCCATGTTTCCGAAGACCAGTCGGAGACTGGTTAGCCCTGGCTGCAGCAGCAGCCTCAGAAACAAACAGGCGGCCCGCACACAATAGATTGAGCGGCCTGGGGGGCACATGGCACCCGGCCCAGCCCGCCCCTGTTATTGGTGATATTGCAAATGGAATTAAAGGTAAAATGTGCCTTTTTGCAGATGACACAAAGGTATGCAACAGGGTAGACACACCAGGAGGGGGTAAAACAAATGATTGAGGATCTAGGCAGATTAGAGAAATGGTCAAGAGCATGACAACTACAGTTTAATGCCAAAAAAATGAATAAAACATTCACTTGGGTCTCAAAAATCCAAAGACTAAATATAGTATAAATGGCACTATAATGGAAGCTACTGAGGAAGAGAGGGATCTAGGTGTCAATATTTCAGGGGACTTAAAGGCAGGTAGGCAATGTACCAAAGCAATGAAGAAGGCAAGTCAGATGCTTGGTTGCATAGGGAGAGGTATCAGCAGTAGAAAGAAAGAAGTAATAATGCCACTGTATAGGTCATTGGTACGACCTCATCTAGAATATTGTGTTCAGTTCTGGAGGCCATATCTCCAGAAGGATATAAATACATTAGAGACTGTACAAAGAAGGGTGTATGGCCTACATCAGAAAACGTTCCACGAAAGACTAAAAGATCTTAATATGTATAGTTTGGAGCAGAGAAGGGAAAGGGGGGACATGATAGAAACTTTAACAAGGTACAGGTGGGAGACATTCTTCACAGGAAGAGGAGCAGCAGAACACGAGGACATGCACTGAAACTAGAGGGAGGAAGATTCAGGAGAAATTTGAGGAAGAATGACTTCACAGAAAGAGTAGTAGATAAGTGGAATAGCCTGGTAGAGGCAAATACAGTAGTACAATTTAAACATGCTTGGGATAGGAATATTGATATCCTTACAAAAAATAAGGATCAAATATGGTTTGAGGTAACATGTTTAGAAAAGGGGCAGACTAGATGGGCCAAGTAGTTCTTTATTATATGTGTCTGTGTTTCTATGTAGATGCAGAGATTACTCAGTGTCTTTGGTCCTGTGCGATTGTGCAGCTCTTTTGGAATGAATTGCAGTCATACATTACCAATACTTTACATATTCTGTCTACGATTACTATGCCTTGGGCCCTGTGGAACTACTATCCCTAATCCCTCACCCCTAAACCAACCGCAGGGACACATCTCATACTAGTTAGGATAGCCACTGCGGCAAAGAAAACCATATTGTCAAAATGTATACAATCTGACCATATTCCATTAACACTCTTTATGCCTAGATTGATTTATATGTATCAGATGGACTGGGTTGAATGTGTGCTAGATGTAGAATCCCGGGCTTCCAAGTTATCCGATATATGGCTACCTTATATAATCACGCTATCAGCCACTGAACGGGACAATATCAGAAAGACTGTATACTTATCCACCTGGTACAACATGACAATATTGGAGAAGGGAACGTCCCCCTTCTAAAACAACTCAGAAATGTATTTAATAACCTTCCACTTTTACTATAGATTATTGTTTGTACTTTTTTTTTTTTATTATTGTGGTCTATGTAATCCCATATGCTTAGGTCATCCATGAAAAATTTACCCGTGACAAGATGTTTATTGGATTTGTTACGCAATGTCAAATTTTATTGCTTCAATAAAAATTATATATAGAAAAAAAGCAACAGAAAAGTCAAGAAGAATAAGCAGAGAGTAGTGGGCTTTAGATTTGGCTGTATGAAGATCATTGCAGACATTAGTGAGAGCAGTTTCAGCAGAGTGGAGTAGAAGGAAGCCAGACTGGAATGGATCAAGCAGAGAGTGGGAGGTTTGAAGACAAATGGGAGGAGAGAAATGGCTCGGTAGTTAGAGAATTAGGATCAAGAGTAGATTTTTTAAGGATAAGAGAGACAAGAGCATGCTTGAAGGCAGAGGGGACAGTACCCTATGAGAGGGAAAGATTGAAAAAGTGGACAAGATGGGAACAAGTTGGGAACAGGCAGAAGGAGAGAGGAAGGGGAGGAGGTGGGAGGGGATAGGGTCAGATGGGGAAGTGGTTAGGGGTGGTTAGGGGGGGAATGGATGAGGCCCATGTCATCCTCACCAGATACATGGGAGAAGGATGTCAGAGTTGGTAAGGGGGAGGAGGAGGGATTGTGAGGGAGAGGAAGTGGTTAGGGGTGGTTAGGGGGGGAATGGATGAGGCCCATGTCATCCTCACCAGATACATGGGAGAAGGATGTCAGAGTTGGTAAGGGGGAGGAGGAGGGATTGTGAGGGAGAGGAAGTGGTAGGTTGCAGGTGGTTTGGTAGGATGCGATGTCCTGACGTATGGAGTCAATTTTGGATGTAAAGTGTCAAAGTCAAGAGCAAGAGGTGGGCAGAGGAGGGAGTTAACAGTGGCAAGGAAGCACCAGGGTTTTTTAGACTTGGAGGAGAGTGGAGTAGAAGGAAGCCAGACTGGAATGGATCAAGCAGAGAGTGGGAGGTTTGAAGACAAATGGGAGGAGAGAAATGGCTCGGTAGTTAGAGATTTAGGATCAAGAGTAGATTTTTTAAGGATAAGAGAGACAAGAGCATGCTTGAAGGCAGAGGGGACAGTACCCTATGAGAGGGAAAGATTGAAGAGGTGGACAAGATGGGAACAAGATGGGAACAGGCAGAAGGAGAGAGGAAGGGGAGGAGGTGGGAGGGGATAGGGTCAGATGGGGAAGTGGTTAGGGGTGGTTAGGGGGGGAATGGATGAGGCCCATGTCATCCTCACCAGATACATGGGAGAAGGATGTCAGAGTTGGTAAGGGGGAGGAGGAGGGATTGTGAGGGAGAGGAAGTGGTTAGGGGTGGTTAGGGGGGGAATGGATGAGGCCCATGTCATCCTCACCAGATACATGGGAGAAGGATGTCAGAGTTGGTAAGGGGGAGGAGGAGGGATTGTGAGGGAGAGGAAGTGGTAGGTTGCAGGTGGTTTGGTAGGATGCGATGTCCTGACGTATGGAGTCAATTTTGGATGTAAAGTGTCAAAGTCAAGAGCAAGAGGTGGGCAGAGGAGGGAGTTAACAGTGGCAAGGAAGCACCAGGGTTTTTTAGACTTGGAGGAGAGTGGAGTAGAAGGAAGCCAGACTGGAATGGATCAAGCAGAGAGTGGGAGGTTTGAAGACAAATGGGAGGAGAGAAATGGCTCGGTAGTTAGAGAATTAGGATCAAGAGTAGATTTTTTAAGGATAAGAGAGACAAGAGCATGCTTGAAGGCAGAGGGGACAGTACCCTATGAGAGGGAAAGATTGAAGAGGTGGACAAGATGGGAACAAGATGGGAACAGGCAGAAGGAGAGAGGAAGGGGAGGAGGTGGGAGGGGATAGGGTCAGATGGGGAAGTGGTTAGGGGTGGTTAGGGGGGGAATGGATGAGGCCCATGTCATCCTCACAAGATACATGGGAGAAGGATGTCAGAGTTGGTAAGGGGGAGGAGGAGGGATTGTGAGGGAGAGGAAGTGGTAGGTTGCAGGTGGTTTGGTAGGATGCGATGTCCTGACGTATGGAGTCAATTTTGGATGTAAAGTGTCAAAGTCAAGAGCAAGAGGTGGGCAGAGGAGGGAGTTAACAGTGGCAAGGAAGCACCAGGGTTTTTTAGACTTGGAGGAGATGAGGTTCACAGCACTGAAGGAAAGAAGCATAAGTTTGAAATGGAGGAAGTCTACCTTGGAGCGTGATTTCCTCCAATGTCGTTCAGCAGTACGTGAGCATTTTTGCAGGTATCTGGTGCATTTGGTGTGCCAGGGTTGAGGTGTTTCTTTGCAAGGGTGAATAGTGGTTGGTGGAGGGACAGAATCAAGAGCAGAAGTAAGAGAGGCATTATATAGGGAAGTGGCCTGTTCAGGACATGAGAGTGAGATAATAGGAGAGAGAAGTGAGTCAAAGAGGGAGGATAGGGTGGTGGTGTCAATAACCTCGATGTTACACTTGGTGATTGTAGTTTTGGGAGGTGGAGATGGAGAAGCAGAGAGGGATAATATAAAAGAGAGAATGTGATGGTCAGAGAGGGGGGGGTAAGGAAGTTGGAGAAATCAGAAATATCACAGCGATAGGTGAAGACCAGATCAAGAAAGCTTCCATTCACATGGGACGGTGAGGAGGTCCACTGGGAGAGACCAAGAGAAGATGTCAGGTTAAGGGGTTTTGAGGCAGAGCTTTCTGTGGGAATGTTGAAGTCACCAAAGATAATAGAAGGAATATCAGAAGTAAGGAAGTGTGGAAGCCAGCAAGCAAAGTTGTCGAGGAATTTTGAGGGAGCGCCAGGCGGGTGATAAATGACAGCAAGTCAAAAATTAACAGGTTGGTAGAGACGTATGGTTTGGACTTTAAATGTAGAGAATGTAAGAGATGGTTCTGGGGATATGAGTTGGTAGGAGTAACTAGAGGGTAGTAACCAACCCCACCACCATTGCGGCCATCTGGTCAGGTGTATGCGAGAATGTGAGACTCCAAGCAGGGAGGGCAGCAGGAGAAGTAGTATTAGAAGGGTTGTTCCAGGTTTCAGTAATGGCTAGGAGATGGAGGGAGTTGGAAACAAAAAGGTCATAAGTGGAAACCCGTTTGTTACAAAGCGATCTGGCATTCTTTACCTCTGCAGATCATCTGCACCTCACAAATCCTTTATCTGATACATCTCCGACCTTGCCATGAGACGCCTGCCCTATGTACAGCATTTCACCTCTACTCTACTGATAGCCAGGACTTCTCCCGTGCTGACCCCACCTGACCAGCTTTTCTCCAACATACAAGTTTCAAGCACTCTCTTAGAACCTCTTTCCACCATAGCCTATGCACACCCCCTGGCACTCCCTTCTGAATGGTCAAGCCTATAGCCTATCCAACAGAGATGTGCTCAGCAGCCTGGCGGTCGGGATGTACATGGCATCCTGACTACAACAACAGACTGGTACCAAAATTCTACATCAAATTCCTTTTGCCTAAATCCTGACAGCTGTAATGCTGAACATAAATATAACGGGGCAGGTTAGGGTCATGGCAGGGTAGGGGTGGGGGTAAGGCATTTAGACATTAGGGGGGAACTTGGCATTAGGTTGTGGGGGGTTCCTCTACATGATTAGAAGAGAGATACTATCTCTGTAAAAGGTCCACAAGCCTTACTTTCGGTGTGACTTATATATTCTTAGCATCACGAGCACCCGAAGTATGGCAAGTGCAGTGGTACAGTGTCCATGTCGACTATGTCGACATTTAGGACAAAAACCATGAAAACCTCATGTCGACCTTTTGTCTGTTGACCTTGCCATTGTCGGCCTAATGCTTGTGTCGACCTTCCAACCCTGTTGAGCTTTCAGGTATCAACCTAAGGCCTGTCGACCTTCAGTGGTTGACCCAATGCATGTCAACCTAAATTGGCTGGACCTAATGCCCCATGAGACAGCCCTGATGCTGTAAGCTTACATGTTTTAAGATAAATTGGTCTTGTCTTGCCTTTGCCAGATGCACACACATTAGCAGCAGAGCAGTGACAAGCACCGACCACAATAATATTTCCCCTTGAACAAAACTTTACTTGCGCAGCCAAAATGTATGAACTGACACAACAGGTGGTAAAAACACAGCAGGCAAATCTATCAGGGAGACGACTGCAGGTTCTTCTCATATCAAAAGACTCTGAGGACTCCAGGCTTTGTTCTTAAAGTAAGATTAGTAACTTTATACAGCCATAAAAAGTCTGAAACCTCCAATAATTATCCTTATAGGTACGGTTTTACGCCTTTATTTTCTTTCAAGTTTAAAGTCTAATGTTAGACATTGTTTTTGCTTGATACAAGCCCACGGTGGGGGTCTCCATTTATTTCCCACAGGCCTTTTCTTCTGCTCCTGCCCGGTGTCACGTTAGCAGAGGGTGACACGGAGATCCTGGCTTGCTCACTGACAGGACGTCTATTTCTGGTAGGAATGATCATCTGTGCTCGTCCTTGTCAGATGACACAGGGAGGACGAAGGGAACAGAAAGCAACAGAGCAGCCTGCAGAATGAGGAATATATTGGTATGTAATAAGCCCACTTATTATTATTATTATTATTATTATTATTATTATTATTATTATTATTATTATAGAGTTATTATTATTATTATTATTATTATTATTATTATAGAGTATCAAATTAAACTTACAGTATGCTGACTAACGCAGACTTTATTGCCACTCATGTTATCACCTGAAGAATATCTGACCAATCAGTGTTAAAATGAGACGTCACATTGTAAAGTATCATATTGGGCAATTTGAACTATAAACCCATTTCCCTTCCCTGTTGCAGTTGCTGCTTGCAGGGTAGTGATCAGGGCTGGAGAGAGAGAAAGCATCCTATGGACCTTATTGCAGCCTGCAATCAGACTCTGGAGACATAGGAGCCTAATCATAGCCCCAGGTTGTCATCCAGTACTCTTTGGCAAAAATCTTTATCCCCACTTGAGATCTATATATCCTGTTGGAAAAAAAGTGTTTTTCCTTACACATAAAGAACTTAAGTAAGTGGACACACTATCCTCAAATTCTAAACCCATCTCCAACGGTTTAGATAATATAACCCCTGATGAAGTCATTTATGACGAAACGCGTGGGGTATCATTGTATCTTGGAAGAATTGGATTATGGAAACCCTGTCTGATTGACTAATACATTTTATATGATTTTAACTGTTTGTGTCTACCTTTAAATTGTCTAATAAGGTGGTGGACGACACTAAGCGCACACTATATCTTACCTTTATCTATCCACTTTATCCTCTACTAACAGGGAGGATTTATAGAGTGTGCTATAGTTTTAAGCGCAAACACAGGTATTCTCCCCATTTGTTCCATATATATATATATATATATATATATATATAATATATATATATATATATTTTACAATTGCAGGGGGGGCCAGCACTCACTCACTATAATAAACTAACTCACCTTAGCATACAAATCATCAATTAAATAAATAATGGTGTTTTAGTTCATGAATTGATCAATGCATTTACGGTAAGTCCAAGGGACCCCATTTCACTTGCAACAATCCATTGAATTTTTCCTCAGTTGACAGATCACCTAGGTGTGTCCACATTTTTTTCCTTTAACAACACTGCCTCCATCCCGCTTTCAGACAGACTTAAAGTTTCTCCTGTTGGTATTTCTGTCCAATTAAAGACACTTGCTTCATCCATGCTTATACAATAAGATGTATGTAGTGTGACTTAAAATCAGCAACAACCTCTTCTCTCTATCCTTTAATAGAGACAAATACTGGCCAAATATTGTAATCCAGTAAACCACATGCAGCTGTGAACTTTGTGCATATAACAATACTAGCGGAGGTGCCAAAAGGAAAAAAATAGAATTCTCTGTTCCCAAACAAACATACAAACAGTCCAGCAGACTGGCACACTCCTTCTTCTATAAATGCCACGGTGCAAGAAAAAAAATAATTCAATAATACATCCAATATCCTGCACCCACAGACTTGTTCTATTAAAGACTCATACCAACAGGCTCCATATGTAGACAAGCTTTCAGGTTTTATTACCCTTCGTCAGGTCAGCGTTATAAACAAACAGCGTTATAAACAAACAGCGTTATAAACAAACAGTGTAACAGATGGTGACCGGAGGGGCGGAAGTGGCTGTGTCCTTTGTAATATAAGGTTACACAGCCACTTCCTCCCCTCCGGCCACCATCTGTTACACTGTTTGTTTATAACGCTGACCTGACGAAGGGTAATAAAACCTGAAAGCTTGTCTACAAATGGAGCCACCATCAGCCAGCCCCACACGCCGTCAGCACTGCCAGGTGTGCATCCCCGTCATTCCGCAATTACCGGAACTTCCGGGTGCTCTCCCCAGGGCCTCCATCGGTGTTCCGTAGCCATGGTAACCCGGCTCACAGGACGAATACTGAAATTCAACAAGAATATATAAGTGCTCACCAAAATCATGTGCGATAAAAGTTACATACAATATCAGCATAAACATGCAAATAAAGGACTTTAGCTCTAGACCGAGAGAACTTTACACACCAAAAAAGCAAACATCTTTCAATTATGTTAGAAATACTGTCAATTTAATTGGTCATTTAATCCCCTTGGTTTGACGGCATCCAAGTAGTGAATCCACTTGGATTCCATCCATAAAAAGAGTTTTATGTCAATCACCACGTCTCTTGCTATCAGGTACGTGATCAATAATCATGTGTTTAAATTAGCCAAACTATGCTTTTGTTCTGCAAAATGTCTTGCAAGTGGCTGGTCCGAAGGTTTACGTGATAATGCTGCCCTAATTGAACATCTATGCATGGCCATCCGCTCTTTAAAAGGGTGGATGGTCTTGCCTATATAGCATAGCCTGTAGGGGCATTTCACCATATAGATCACAAAAGGGGTACTACATGTTAAAGTGTGCCTAATTCTATATCTCTTCCGTGTGTGTGTTTCTTATACCCCTTTCACACTCGCAGAGCCGGGTCATACCCGGGAATGTGTTCCTGGATGCTTCCCTGGACTCTACCCAGGAATGTACCCTTTCACACTGCACTCAGACCTGGGATCGACCCAGGACAGACCCATTCACACTGATCCCGGGAAATCCCTGCAAATACATATGCATGTCATTAGAAATGGACTCCAGGGCTCTGAAAGATGACATCAGCATTTGTGAGCCCAAGAAAGCTCCAATCAGCAGCTTTTTCAAAGTCCTGTGTACCCAATCCTGGGTACGGGACCATTCACACTGACCGCATCCCGGGTCGATTCCAGGAATCTACCCAGGTCAGGACCTGGGTAGAAATCCCGGGATGTTCATCCCGGGATATTTTTGCAAGACCCTTTCACACTGAGCTAAATCCCGGGTTGATGCGTGTTCATGTGCAAAAACCTGGGATATTTTTGCAAGTGTGAAAGGGGTATTAGTGTTCTCTCATCTCAACTGAATGTGTTCAGTTACATCGGAATGAACTAACCAATCTTTTATGTTCTTCCCTCGTTTGTAGCAAGGCAGCAGTGTAGACGGTGAAACATATCTTTTGAATTCTTTTATCTCATCAGGTTTTAGGACAAAGGATCTCAAGAACCTTCTCCAGCTCCAGCCGAGTCCATGTTCAGAACAGAGTTCCAGAGAATCAGAAGATATTTCAGGTATCATACTAGACGACTCTCCTAAATTCATGCACATTTACCCAAATTATCACTGCCTTCTATTGTCTTGAAATCGGGACTATGTAAAAAACGGACCCGGACTGCACTCCGGACCGCCGGACAAGACATCAAAATCTGCAGTCCGGAGCTTGTAGGGTCCGGTCCGGGGGGTGTCCTGTCCGGGGGGGTTCCTGTGATAGCTATCACCAGGGACATGGGGGAGGGGAGATTACAGGCCCCCCGGGTGGTCCGGACCGTCCGGTTTTTGCTGCATACCCGGACCATACAGGGAGGCTTTATTCTACCCCTCCTCCTCTACCTGGTGACAGGCAGCCCCCCCTGGACAGGACCCCCCAGACAGGAAACCCCCTGGACCGGAGGCTACAAGCTACAAAATGCAGAGTTTGATGTCCGGTCCGGCGGTCCGGGGGTTTTGTCCTGGTCTGGTTTTCACCCATACCCCTTGAAATCTATAGGGAAGATTCAACATTTTGTGGTGCCCTTCAGAGCAATTCAATTGTTGCTCAGATTGGGTAACCATTGCTTCTGACACACCCAAAAGCACAGGATTTAGCCCTGCGAATTGGTTAAACCCAACTGAATCGTTAAAGGTCCCATTTAGACACTGCACATTTCTGCTCGCCACCTCAGGGGGTGTGGAGTAGAATGTTGGCATCGGTGGTAATAGTGCTGAAACGTCAGCACAATAGAATTCATGTGTAGTGGTGGGTGCTCAAATAACAATTTAATACAGATACATACTCTGAAGCAGGGCTGCCACTGGAAAATGTAGGGCCCGGGACTGATTTCTAGACCCTCTGTCCACCTCCCCTGTCTTACAAGTCCTACACTGGCTCCCCTTCCCTTTCAGAAACCAATTCAAGTTTCTCACACTCACTTAGAAAGCCCTCCCTCCCCTATTACATCCCTGACCTTATTTCCCTTTACACTCCCACCCACCCTCTTCGCTCAACAAATGCACACCAGCCTCTCCTGCCAACTGATAACTTCCTCCCAAATTTTCGCTGCTACCTCTGGAAATCTCTACCTCTCCCTATCAGACTCCCCACATTTCTTCAAATCTTCAAACAGGTTCTCAAGACCCCATTCTATACCAGCCAACTCTCATCCAGCCTTTGTTATATTTGCTTACTGTCTACCTCCAAGTCTGTGTCACTCCTGTCTGTCTAACACCCCGCACGCACGCACACACACACACACACACACACACACACACAACCCTTCAAAATGTAAGCTATTATGAGCAGGGCAGTGGAGCACACATATATATGTATGTGTGTGTATATATATATATATATATATATATATATATATATATATATATATATATATATATGTGTATATATATATTGTTAGAAAAAAGCAGAGGAGCGCTCCTTAGTGTAAAACTGTATTTAATAAAACACAACGCTGTGTTGCAGTACATAAAATCAATAAAGACTCATACCGAGCAGGAAACCGCTGTGGGCTGGTTACCACAAGTTTCAATATTGACAGTCCCGGGCACAACTCCTACCACCTTCAAGACGCCGCAGGACCACGGACACACGCCGGCTGCACACAGGCTGAGAATGGCGTGCCGAAGACTCTAGGCAAGGATGGGCGCGGCAGGGTGAGCCAGGCACAGGTAGAGCTAACGTCACCAACCCCGCTCGCGTTTCGTATCAAACTTCGTCAGAGAGCGTGGTCGGCGATGGGCAGCTCATTGTTTAAAAACACACAGTGACCAATTGTTTTGAGAGTGCAGCAATATTAATTACCATATTGCACAATAACTAATATGTATACAAGCAGGTAAAACAAAACATTTCGCATAAGAAAACAATTGAATAAAACCATATTCCAAAAAAAGTATATATATATATATATATATATATATATATATATATATATATATATATATATATGATGTGGAAGAATTGTGGCACTCAAAGGGTCTTGTGAAAAATGCTTTTCCTTTATAATACAAGCAAATGATGCAGACGTCATACAAGTCATGTACTTCAATAACACGGGTTGGTGCCCCGACGTTTCAATGCCGATATAGGCATTTTCATCAAGGGCCCATGTTGTAATGAGTAGATGCAAACATACAATGAGTAATATAACAGTTTAAATACATACCAGTCCTTGTACTGGACGGGAGCTGGATTCAGCGTGGAGCACTCGCCCACGTTGCCATGCGCTTGTCTCTCGCCAATGACGTCACCTTGTCTGCTTCCCCGTAACCAAGGGAACGTGTCTCCGTCGGAGCGCCCTCCCGGCTGCTTGGATGCCATGACCAGTGTGCGTCTTACCGGCCCCTTTCCAGCACCGACTGAAACAAAGAAAGTTGAACATGTTACTTTAGGCACCTATAATTTGATAAGATACTGTATTAAATAAACTTATACATAATATGCTATGCCATTCATGAGATGAAATGCTAGAGGAGTGCACTTGTATTGAAGATTTGCTGTTCACTATATAGCGCAATTACATATGTCCATTGCACTGTTAGGAGGGTAATTGGTGGCTATTTATATGTTGTGGAACCAGGGTATGAGGAAGGGGAAAAGAAGAGAAATATAGCAGAGAAGTCACACGCAAAGATTGAAAAAGAGGATATATTTAAGATATGGGTAACCTGCGCTAGAAGAAGAAGCATGCTGTGTGCATTAAAGGATATATTTCACAGAGAGCACAAAATGCTTATAGGGGAGTCACTACAGCTGCGCACGCAGGGGGGGTTCTGAGTACCCAGAAACCCCCCCAGGAGTCTAAGGGCCCCTCTTTCCATGGGTACTAGAATTTTAAAAATCGGCCCTTGGGAACCGGAGATATATGACTTCAAAACAGTGGTCCCCATCCAAGCCTGTTAATTGCTCTTCCCAGTCAGATATTTCAGGTTCTGTCTGACTTAGAGTTTTTCTGAGGGTATATTCCAAAAGCTGGGACTCTCCCCCTTTGATGGACACTAGAAGCTTGTCTCTACTGTCCCAAAACCAGAGATATCAGCCTTCCAGCAGCTGGTTACTGCTCCAGCTCCACATACCTGGTATGTAGGTGGGATTCTCTAGTTTTTAATTCCATTAAAATCTAAGAAATCTATTTCTGGGAACTGGAGATATCTGCAGTCAAGCAAGCTGTCCTCCCACCAGAAAATTATGAGTAATAAGCCCACTCCACTATACACCCCTCCTCTGCATATTAAACATCCTCTACCACCCTGGAAGTTATGTATCAGGGCCGCTAAATTCAGCCCAATGCCCCCTTCTCCCACCCCATCTCCCACCATATGTGCAGTAAAGGGGTAATTAGTGGAAAATACTGATCCAGGCCCTACATGCTGAGCGGTAGATATAATACCCCCTACCACCCGCGGGACATCAAAGCTTCCCCCACCCCTACCGCTGGAGGATCGGTAGGGGCCCCAATACATTGCTATGCCCAGGGGTCTACACTGCTGTTATGTATGTATGTATATGTGTGTGTGTCTGTATTATTTTAATATTATTATTATTTATATACATTTGGTCTAGCTGTAATACTTTAACTGACCCGGCATATACTGGGTCACCTAAGTGTCCATCTCCGTGCTTTGCTCCGCCCCTCTGGAAACCCCCTTCTGAAAATCCTGCGTTTGCCACTGAGTCACTAGTATGGGAGTCAAAAAGTGGTGAAAAATAGTAGAGAAGACACACTAAAGAGGTGAAGAGAATGACCCATGTACGGGTTAATTCAAGTAATGAAGGATAGCAGAAAAGACACACAGAAATGGATGAAATATTGGTTCTGTTAGAGAGTCTATACTAGAATAAGATATGACTATTTAAGAAGTCTGAAAAGTGATGAAAAATAGCAGAGAAGGCACGCTAAACGGATGAAAGAATGACTCATTGCGGAGTCTGTAAAGTGGTGAAAAATAGCAGAGAAGACACACTGTAGGGGTGAAAATGGATGTTCTGTCCTTCTAAGAAAGAAGAAAGGGAGGAAATTTAGAAGATAAGGAAATTTTGAAAAAGATGAGATGGAGGGATAATCCATCCAATCAGCGGCGTAACTATAGCACCGCAGCCCCCGCCACCGTGGGGGACGCTGTGCATGTGGGGGCGCCGGGGGCTGCGGTGCTATAGTTAAACACCCCCCCAATCCCCCGCAGACTTACTTATCTCACTGGTCCCGGCGGCTCCGTTCTTCTGCTGAGGACCACCACAAAATGGCCGCCCCCATATAGCAGACAGTTCTCTGAAACTGTCTGCTGTATGGGGGCGGCCATTTTGTGGTGGTCCTCAGCAGAAGAACGGAGCCACCGGGACCAGTGCGATAGGTAAGGCTGTGGTGGATTGGGGGTGGGATTTGCATGGGCGGCGGGCAGGGGGGTAGGGGTGCTTGGCGGGGTGGCGGCGGGGGGGCGCCCCCCCCCCTAACGGCGGGGAGGCACCCAAAACGTAGCTACGCCACTGCATCCAATAGAACAGTGGTTCCCAACCTGGGGTACTAGTACCCCTGGGGGTACTCTGCAGACCAGTTGGGGGTACTTGAAAATAATATTGGTAATGGCGGACGATGAAAAGGTCTTTTGATGGCTGAAGAAGACCCATTGCCATGGAGACAAACCATGTTGTGTCATATGTCTGACCAGCAATCCACTGGGAGCTTCCCATGCTGCCCTCAGACATCAGCAGTCATCTGCCCAGCACTGACAAAGGTGGAGGAAGCAGCGGCATGAATCCTACCGGTGTTAGCTGGAATCCTGGAGATAATACACAACCAGGGTATAGACACAGAAGGACATGATTCCTTTCTGCATACTACTCCTCCGCTCCTCCTTAATATGACATGCATAAGGATCTGCATACCGCTAAGTACTGTCCATATTTCAAAATGAGAGGAGGGGGTACTTATCAATGAAAAGTCTAATCAAGGGGTACGGGAGAGAAAAAAGGTTGCGAACCACTGCAATAGAAGAATGTGAGTGTATAAGGAGTTGTCTCTTTTAAAAATATGTCATGTTAGACGTTAATATCTGATAGTGTGTATAACATATTAAGGGGTATTAATAAATTTCATGTCACAAACTGAGTGTTCAAATGGCAGTAATGTGTTACGGTGAAAGGATCAAAGGACAACATCAGACAGGTACTGTCAAAAATGAAAGATATTCATATTGGGTGATAGATATCAGATTGGTTGGACATGTTAAAGAAACGTGTTCATTCAAGCCATTTGGTGCTGTGGAGCCCAGTCTGTAGATCCACTTGGTCTCCAGTTGTAGCCAGGGCCGGTGCAAGGCACCGGAGCGCCCCAGGCGAGCCGCCGCCGCAAGCTTTATATACACAGCTGCAGGACAGGTACCCCCGTGGCACGGGGGGGGGGGGAAATGCCGCCCTCCAGTGGCCGGCGCCCTAGGCAAATGCCTAGATTTGCCTAGTGGTGGCGCCGGCCCTGGTTGTAGCAAGGCTCTGTCTCTATCTCCACCTCTTTTAAACGGAGGGATGTGGTCTATCAGGATGAATTGCATATCGTTCAACGTGTGTTTTGCCTGGAGAAAGTGTCTGGCAACAGGTTGTTCAGCTTTGCCGGTTTTTAAAGCCGATGTTATTGCAGATCTGTGAAGTCCCATTCTTTCTCTAGCAGTGCGTATTGTCTTGCCAATGTATGATAGTTTGCAAGGACAAGTGATCATATATATGACACATGTCCTATGACAGGTAAGTACATGCCTAATGTGATAGATTTTCTCCTGTCTGGGATGTTTAAATTGCGTGCCAGTTTTCATGTTCTTGCACGTGGACCAAGAATGCTTTGTAAGCTCACAGAACATAAACTCAGTGTGAATCTATTTAAAAAGACAGGTACAGATATATCATATAAGTTGCAACATACAACCCATAATGTTTTATATACTCCCAATACATATATACAATATAGATCTATTAAAAATGAACAGTCCGTTCACACGAACATAAAAATAGAATCACTTTGGATGGTATATGGTAACTATTTGTCCGCTGGGAGCGGCTTTATTGTATAATTCTATTTTTATGTTCGTGTGTACGGACTGTTCATTTTTAATAGATTTATATTGTATATATGTATTGGGAGTATATAAAACATTATGGGTTGTATGTTGCAACTTATATGATATATACAGAGAGATGGGCCGGCACTCCATTGTTGTGGAAACAGTTGCTTGCCTAGGTGCCGTCCAAGGTGCAGAGATCTGCCCGGATGTGTATAGACGAGTAGCGGCGGCACTCAAAGGACTTCACAAAAGAATAGACGGTCAGACCACTTTGGGGTTCGGGTTCAACGTTTCGGTCCCACGGACCTTTATCAAGAACTCATTGCACCCGAACCCCAAAGTGGTCTGACCGTCTATTCTTTGTGAAGTCCTTTGAGTGCCGCCGCTACTCGTCTATATATATATATAGACATTGTAGGGGCTATGCACACACTAAATTAACTAATAATAAATAGTGGAGATTTGGTTCATGAATTGCAATGCATTTAAGCCTGCAGCTTATGGTTAACATAAGCTATGCACTATAGTTTAAAACAGGGTGCATGAGAGAATGTGACCACAATAAGACTAATTAAAAAAATTTATCTAATAAACAATATATACACTAAACATCGGCACTCACCTTTCCTAGTTTTGGCGTGCCCTATGGCTTGTGACCACATTGTTTAAACAGACATTGCACACACTAAATTAACTGATAATAAATAGTGGAGATTTGGTTCATGAATTGATCAATGCATTTAAGCCTGCAGCCCCCTTCACGGGACCCCACTTTTCTGCAGGTCCTAACACTATCGCTCAAAATGGCTATAATACACACAGCTATCACATCAATGTTTGATTCCAGGCATGCTATCTGGTCTGAGGCTCACAGCAGACTATGCTTTTATATGTGAGCAGTTACCAACACACCTGTCACTAATCATCTAGGGAACTGGTTAACACAGGGCTGGGCAATTGCGGCCCTCCAGATGTTGATGAACTACACATCCCAGCATGCCTTGTATCAGTTTCAGCATGACCACATAGCAAAACTAATGCAAAGCATCCTGGGATGTGTAGTTCATTAACATCTGGAGGGCCAGTGTTGCCCAGCCCTGGGTTAACATAAGCTATGCATTATGGGTTAAAACAGGGTGCATGAGAGAGCCATTTTGAGCGAAAGTGTTAGGACCTGCAGAAAAGTGGGGTCCCGTGAAGGGGGCTGCAGGCTTAAATGCATTGATCAATTTATTATCAGTTAATTTAGTGTGTGCAGAGCCCCTACAATGTCTGTTTAAACAATGTGGTCACAAGCCATAGGGCACCCCAAAACTAGGAAAGGTGAGTGCCGATGTTTAGTATATATATATATATATATATATATATATATATATATATATAATTTTTTATTTTTATTTTTTCTGGAACATGGTTTTATTACATTTTTTTCTTAAGCAAAATGTTTTGTATTACCTGCTTGTATACATATAAGTTATTGTGCAATATGGTAATTAATGTTGCCGCACTGTCGAAACATAATTGGTCACTGTGCATTTTTAAACAATGAGCTGCCCGTCGCCAGTCACGTCCTCTGCCGAAGTTTGATACGAAACCCCTTAGGGCGGGGTTGGTGACGTTAGCTCTACCTGTGCCCGGCTCACCCTGCCGCGCCCATTCTTGCCTGGAGTCTTCGGCACGCCATTCTCACCCTGTGTGCAGCCGGTGTGTGTCCGTGGTCCTGCGGCATCTGGAAGGTGGCACCGAGACGCAACCGGGATTTGGACACAGGATTTCCCCAGGAGCGACCCGGCATTTGCGATGTTTAGATGCCCGTGCTGGTTAGCAGCAGCATCACCCCACCCCCCCCCCCCCCCTCCGGCAATCTGCGGCGGGTAGCGCCCGCCCCAACCCCACCTGGAGCCGAGCCCCGGCAGCATCAACTCACCCCGCCCTTGGAGCCCCAGCGACCACATCACCTCACCACCCCCCCTTCATGGAGCGTGACTGCCGGGGCTCCCTCCCGCCAGGAACCGGCCCTGCGTTTACACTGCCCAGCAATCCAAGTCTGACCTGGAATTAAACAAAAGAAAGGGATGGGGGAATGGGAATGTCAGTCGCACTGGTGAGTGTAGGGAAAAGGAAAAAACCCTTTTCCTTATTTTAGACAAAGGACCTCATTGTCATTATAGGTAATTTCACAGTTTTAGACTGAGGCGTGCTACCACTGGACAAGAAAAAAACGTACAGAATTGGGTTTATAGAGAAAGCAAGTCTCTATGTGATGCACTTTCAAGAAAATAATATTTAAAGAATAAAAATTAACCTTTAATTCATTTGTTTAAGATACGAAATATTTAAAACCATACATACAACATATAACAATTAAGGACAATTTAAAAAGGATATAATTATCCTGACGTGGCAGAGGAAAGAATGTTTTATACTGTGTTTGCAATCACTGGATATAGTAGCAGAGATAGGGACCGTGCCACTCAGCTTTATTTAATGTGGAAGTTTAGATGTTTGTAATTTTTATTGACAGTTTAAATAGCTAGAGTGTTTTAAGGAGCAGACACAGGTCGGCGTCCCGGCCGTTCTGGTCCTGCACTGATCGCTTTTGTTATAGATAGATGCAATTAATGTCTTCCTTTATATATTAGAAGTATGCGGATGATTCCGCTTCAAATATAATCACACTATCACAGATGACAAAAGCAGCGCCAGCCGTAGTCTATACAAGCGCTTCTCATCAAAGGATGCACAAAAATTATGATAACAGCGCTGTAGAGACGGACAGAGATAAATGATCTCTTCCGTGCAGTCAGCGCCTGGTCTGGCAGAAGTCTGCCTAGTGGTGCGGGTTCATTACCGCGCACTCTCTGTGAACTCCCTGATGTGAGTCACTGGCAGCGTCTGCTATAAGCAGATAGACGCGCCACAGATCAAAGGATGTAGCACCCAAAGATGTTTCCTATCTAAGCATTCAAATTAGATACATTTCAGTTAACAAAGTATAACATTCGCCTCTGCCCACGTGAAACGCCGACGTACGTTTCGCACAGAGCTTTTTCAAGGCCAACCGGATGGCCGTCAGGGGAGCCTTAATATACTACGTTTCTCATGAATATTCATGGGATGCGGGGGTGTGCGCCTCAAGACGCTTTTGTCATTGGTGGGTCTTATATCGCTGCCGCTGGATCGTTATTGGCAGATATGTTATGTTTACATAATTCAATCTCCCTAATGTCTCTTATCAGTGTCACATTTTCACCTGATATGTAATATATATCATCCCTGTATATGCGTAGCTCAGATTTTATTGTTGTGAAATGAGGGAAAATAAGTTGTGAAAATTGCGTGCTAAAACTGCAAAATAAAAAGTGACAAACAAACTGTGATATCCAAAAGTGCCCTGCCTCATCTCTGATGCTCCATATACTGTATATATCCTCCAATAGGGATTAATATTAGTGACATTTGTGATAATAATAATAATAAATAAGAAAATAATAATATAAAGTAGAAAATATATGTACATAAATAATAAATGGAATATTAAAGTGAAAGAAATATAAAATAAAATAAATAATTGGATGAATAAAAGTCTTTGGATATGGTGTATTATAAGTTCTAGTGTTAGGAATTACACCCTTCAGTGTGGTACTAATATCAAATGCCATGAAATTACATGGTATTTTTGTACTTGACCAATAATTGGTGTAGTGAACATATTTTACTGGAAAAAATGAAATAGGTGAAATGCCTATTCTCTCGTGACAATCAAATCGTCACTGTGCTTATAGGTGTGGGGTCGGTGTGTTCAATTAAAATCCGAGTTTTTATCCTAGATCCAAGTGAGATCTTTTTTGTATACATTTTTATTCTATACCCTCTTTTGGTTTTATATTACCATGCGGGAGGGGGAGGTTTTAAGAATTATGTTTTGTACAGGATTACTGTCCAATAAGTCAATGGGCTGCCCTTTATGAAAATATGGCATGGGGATCTGATAAATATCTGATCCATGAGCTATTAGGTCTTGAGGTTTCTTAAGGAATGATGATTCTTAGGTTAGACAATGCTTATCGATATCCTTATTCACTGGAACGCTTCTGTATTATATTAGGATGGTACTCAGTTCCAGTTGCACGACAATGTTTCTTTTATATACATTTTGTAGAATCCAATGATGAGGAAAATAAATACAAAAATAGTAATTCCACATCTCTATATCCCTTACTTCCAGATTGGTTTCAAATCTAAACTCTAAACTCTAAAGCCTTAGAGAGTAGTATATTAGGCAGTGTCATATCTTGGTGAGAAAATCCTGGAACGGAGAAAGGAGGAGAGCAAACATAAAGAAGGAGGAGGAGTAATATTTGCTGTCAAAAAGCTGGATCTAGAGGAAAACTGTGTAATTATTCTCCTCATTCAGGCCATGGGGTGCCATGGTTCCCATGAGGAAGATCAGTCGAGTTTCTTGTTTGAATAACTCTCTGTCCCAGTCACCTCTCCTTATGCCCATCTCAACCTTGAGCATGCCATATGCTTTCAGGCCCACTGCATTTCCTTGATGAAATTTAAGGAAATGTCTGGCCACTGGGGTGAGAGTTTTCATGTTTTCCCGGTCTCTTTGGGCATTTTTAATGCTCGTGAGATGTTCTGACAGTCTTCCCTATATAATGCTTGCCACACGGACATTCCAAGTTATAGATTATTCCTGCCGTGTCGCAAGAGATGTAATGGCCAATTTTCCAGGTTTTGTTAAACCTGTCCACATATGAGTCTTTTCGTACTGTTAAAGAACAAAATTTGCAAGTACCGCATTTATAAAAGCCCTTTTTGGTTATAATGGGTCTCGTGCTTCTTTCAAGATGGCTGTGGACCAGTGTGTCTCTCAAATTTTGACTCCGCCTCCAGCTGATGTCTATCTTGGTACCCAAGATTTTGTCTAGATCTGTATCAGTCTTTAGGATATCCAAGTGTTTGTTAAGAGTGTGCTGTATTTCCTTCCACTCTTGGCAAAATGTTCCTATGAACCTCACTTTTTCCTGTCCTGTTTCATTCTTGGTTTTGGGGATCAGGAGTGTCTCTCTGTCAATTTTCTTGTCAGTCAAAGATATGACACTGCCTAATATACTACCCTCTAAGGCTTTAGAGTTTAGAGTTTAGATTTGAAACCAATCTGGAAGTAAGGGATATAGAGATGTGGAATTACTATTTTTGTATTTATTTTCCTCATCATTGGATTCTACAAAATGTATATAAAAGAAACATTGTCGTGCAACTGGAACTGAGTACCATCCTAATATAATACAGAAGCGTTCCAGTGAATAAGGATATCGATAAGCATTGTCTAACCTAAGAATCATCATTCCTTAAGAAACCTCAAGACCTAATAGCTCATGGATCAGATATTTATCAGATCCCCATGCCATATTTTCATAAAGGGCAGCCCATTGACTTATTGGACAGTAATCCTGTACAAAACAAAATTCTTAAACCCCCCCCCCCCCCCCCGCATGGTAATATAAAACCAAAAGAGGGTATAGAATAAAAATGTATACAAAAAAGATCTCACTTGGATCTAGGATAAAAACTCGGATTTTTATTGAACACACCGACCCCACACCTATAAGCACAGTGACGATTTGATTGTCACGAGAGAATAGGCATTTCACCTATTTCATTTTTTCCAGTAAAATATGTTCACTACACCAATTATTGGTCAAGTACAAAAATACCATGTAATTTCATGGCGTTTGATATTAGCACCACACTGAAGGGTGTAATTCCTAACACTAGAACTTATAATACACCATATCCAAAGACTTTTATTCATCCAATTATTTATTTTATTTTATATTTCTTTCACTTTAATATTCCATTTATTATTTATGTACATATATTTTCTACTTTATATTATTATTTTCTTATTTATTATTATTATTATTATTATTATCACAAATGTCACTAATATTAATCCCTATTGGAGGATATATATATGGAGCATCAGAGATGAGGCAGGGCACTTTTGGATATCACAGTTTGTTTGTCACTTTTTATTTTGCAGTTTTAGCACGCAATTTTCACAACTTATTTTCCCTCATTTCACAACAATAAAATCTGAGCTACGCATATACAGGGATGATATATATTACATATCAGGTGAAAATGTCACACTGATAAGAGACATTAGGGAGATTGAATTATGTAAACATAACATATCTGCCAATAACGATCCAGCGGCAGCGATATAAGACCCACTAATGACAAAAGCGTCTTGAGGCGCACACCCGCGCATCCCATGAATAATTATGAGAAACGTAGTATATTAAGGCTCCCCTGACGGCCATCCGGTTGGCCTTGAAAAAGCTCTGTGCGAAACGTACGTCGGCGTTTCACGTGGGCAGAGGCGAATGTTATACTTTGTTAACTGAAATGTATCTAATTTGAATGCTTAGATAGGAAACATCTTTGGGTGCTACATCCTTTGATCTGTGGCGCGTCTATCTGCTTATAGCAGACGCTGCCAGTGACTCACATCAGGGAGTTCACAGAGAGTGCGCGGTAATGAACCCGCACCACTAGGCAGACTTCTGCCAGACCAGGGGCTGACTGCACGGAAGAGATCATTTATCTCTGTCCGTCTCTACAGCGCTGTTATCATAATTTTTGTGCATCCTTTGATGAGAAGCGCTTGTATAGGCTACGGCCGGCGCTGCTTTTGTCATCTGTGATAGTGTGATTATATTTGAAGCGGAATCATCCGCACACTTCTAATATATAAAGGAAGACATTAATTGCATCTATCTATAACAAAAGCGATCAGTGCAGGACCAGAATGACCTGGAATTAACCCTTCTTTTAACCCGGGTCGGAATGCCGAGTTATATTTGCGATGTGAAAGGGGTATTAGAGAAAAAAAAAGATTTAGATTTATAAAAATGAGCTTTTATTAAGTATAAGGTAAAATGAGATCTCCTATATCATAGTCATTAACACCAATACAAATATTCTCACATCCCTTCAACAACTATGATAAATGACCTAGGGGTGTAGACAGTTATGTCAATTTGTACCCATTGTAATTAGGTAATTAAATGCAGAGTAGGCATTGATATGTAATTATATAAAATATAATTTTGAGAATGGCAGCTGTATAATATGTGCACCCAGAATTTCTCCATCCTTTCTCTCTTTTTTCTGTGCTGTATATTATGTATCAGAAACATAATAATCTCAGGATATAGGCCATGAACGTAGTCTGGTGAATCTGCAGTCAGGGACATATGCAAATGTATTATGTACAGATGGAGCACTTCTAATCTTTGCAGGGGCTGGCGGTCAGATCACCAGCCACCAGCCGCCAGAAGGGGATGCGCGCACGAGACGCAAGCGCATCCCCTTCAACCGGAGCTCCCCCCTGGGTCCCTGCCGCCACCCTGCCGGTTCCCAATGCTGTCCTCCACCTCCCCGCTCCCACACCCCTACTTTACCCTGACATCTCCCTTAACCGGAGACAGGCTGGGTTCTCGTCCCAGCCCGCACGGTAACTGAGAAGCACATCCCAGTCAGGTGGAGACCCGGCGCTGAATAAGAGGCGCTTCATCTGTAGCTCTGTTCTGGCGCGCCTGGCTGCTGGCGCCGGCATTCCAGCTCGCATAATAATTTAGGTTGACAGGGTCGAAATATCGACACGAGCAATAGGTCAACATGGAAATGTTGACATGAGGTTTTCAATTTTTTTTATGTCTGTCATCTTATGTCGACATGGACCGTATACGCTAGGCAAACTATTATATTCTCCCTCTATGGATAGTAAAGTATGAAAAAACACCTGTTCTGGGAAAAAAAACATGAAAACGGATATCGACCTTTTTTTTTTTAAATTCAATACTTTTTATTAACTTTTTGCTTTTCTTTTTACATACATACAGACATACAATTGAACAAAAGACATACATTCACAAGTACGACTGTAAGAAAAACAAGAGGAAATAAGGTCTTTCAGGAACAAAAACAGGTTTCTGTGATTACCCAACTACCAAGCAGTCAACATTCCTGCTATGGTGTACTAACTGTTACATCAGCTGTTATGTTGGATTCATACAATGAACAATGTGCATTTTATGTTGGACAAAGTAACCCTTTGTCCCACCGTACTTGGAAAGACATGCAAGCACTACATTAGGTACTATCTATATCTGCATAACAGATGCCTACGTTATCCTGGTGTCCCCACTTATGCGATTGTGTCTGATATGTTTCACCCACTGTACGACCAGGGGAAAGTCAGTGTATCTCTGCCCATCTAAGGTCTGGCGTAACATGGGGATGACAGCCACCTATCCCATATCCTCAAATATTTGGTTTCGGAGTGTCTGGCTATATACACGAATCTCTCATGGCACACGGTCTCATTGGTGAGTGCCACCCACGCTTCATAGAACGGTCCGCTAGTTGCCAGCCACTTTCGGGCTATGCATACCTTAGCCAATGTGCACAGGATGTTTATGTAGCTCATAGAGTCTTTGTCTAGTGTGTCCCCCCCAGCGGCGGCCAGCAGGCAAGTCACAGGTGTGAGTATGTCCAGGGGAACCCCAGTGGAAGCTATAGTGTGGATAATTTGTTGCCAAAAGGTCTGTACTACGGGACAGGACCAGATTAGATGCCAATAGTTGGCCTCCGAGTGGGCACACTTGGGACACCTGGAGTCGGCCCTCCCCCCCACCTTGAAGAGACGGGTCGGGGTGAGGTACACCCTGTGTAAGATATACAGTTGAATTTGTTGAAAGCGTGCACATGAGGACGCTACGCGTGAGCTAGCCAGTGCCAGCTCCCAGGATTCAGGGGGCAGTGGGCCCAGGTCTTCCTCCCAGCGCGCCCTAAGGTTGGGGAGTGTATTGTTATGGTGTAGAGTAAGTACCGAGGAGTATATGTTAGATATCAGTCGCGAGTCTCCCAGGGATTGCAGTAGGGACTTGACGGGGGATATCTGTAGGTTGGGTTGGCCCTGGGGGAATTGGGCACCGCATGCGTGCCGCAGCTTTAAGTACCTGAAGAAATAAGCATTGGGTATTGCGTTGGTTACTTGTAGTTGTTGAAAGGAGTTAAATACACCGTTGGTGTATAGTTGTCCTATGGAGGTAACTCCGTATCGTCCCCATACTTTCCTGAGTTGTTTTCCGTTCAGCTCTTTAAATCCCTGTGTGCCATCTAGTGGAGTGTCCGGATCTCACCCTGCAGCCCGCATGATGTCACTTGCTCTTTTCCAGACCAAAACGGCCTGCTTAGCCAGAGGTAGTCGGCCAAGTGCAGCATTACCCGAAAGGAGGAGCTGTAGGGGCTTAAGTCCCGGAACCATGGTGGATACCATCTGCGCGGGGAGGGCACCCTCTGATGACTCTCTCACCCATGAGTGTATATGGGCAAGTTGAGTTGCCAAGTAGTAAAAGCTAAAGTTCGGCACCGCCATGCCCCCCATGTCTTTTGTGCGAGTCAGTGTGTTAAGGCTGATCCTGACCCTCTTTGAGGACCATATGATGGAGGATAAAATCCCATCTATTTTCTTAAAGACACATTGGGGAATGTAAACCGGGGAGTGCTGAAGGGCATAGAGGACTTTAGGTTGTGCGACCATTTTGATGAGGCCAATCCTGCCTGTCACTGTGAGGGGCAGTTTTCCCCACACCGCTACTCTGGACTGCAAGTATTCTATCTGGGGCTGGATGTTAAGTGTTATGTAGTTGGAGGGGTTGTTAGATATCCAGATCCCTAAGTATTTGAATTTGTCCACCCATTTGAGCGGGAGAGGGATGGGCGTGTCAGCTGGGCATGGGCCGGTGTGGGGCATGATGCAGGATTTGTCCCAGTTTATCAGTAAGCCGGAGTATTTACCGAATGTGTTAACAATATCCAGGATTATGGGCATAGTATTTACATAGTCTGAGACCAACAAGAGTATGTCGTCCGCGTATAGCGCTATTTTATCCATCCGGGAGCCCGTTTCAAATCCCGCAACCGCCTGACTGTGCCTCAGGAGGCATGCCAGAGGCTCCACCGCCAGGGCGAACAGAGCAGGGGAAAGGGGGCATCCCTGTCTGGTGCCTCTGAATAACGGGAATGAGGGGGATATATATCCATTGGCCGATACCCTAGCGCTTGGTGAGGAATACAGAAGCCGCACCCAATTAATGAACCCTGGGCCAATACCGAACTTAGACATTGTTCCCCACAGGAACGCCCACTCCACCGAGTCAAACACTTTTGCAGCATCTAAAGATACCACAATGGATGTTGGGGCGTCCCTGCGGAGAAGTTGGAGTAGGGTGAATAATCTGCGAAGGTTTATGATTGTGGATTTGCCCGGCATGAACCCGGTCTGGTCATCGTGCACGAGTTGGGCAATGACCGAGTTAAGTCTCATGGCAAGGACTTTCGCCAGTACTTTAATATCAGTAGTGAGGAGGGATATGGGTCTATATGATTCAACCCTGCGCGGGTCTTTGTCAGGTTTTAGCAACACAATGATGAGTGCTTCCGCCATAGATCGTGGGAGAGAGCCAGACTCAAATATCCCATTGAAGGTCTCAAGTAATCGGGGTGCATAGAAGTTAATGTGTTTTTTGTATAGCTCCAAGGGAATGCCATCTAGACCCGGGGCCTTGTTGCTTGGGAATGACTTGATTGCTGCCTCTATTTTATCCAGCCTAAGGGGGGAATCGAGGACATCTCTTGCCTCGGCTGTTAATGTGGGCATGGGTATGGGGGCTAGGTATTCCTCGATTTCTCTATGTGTGTGTTGTAATTTGGTGTTGTAGAGTTGTTCATAGTATATCTGGAATTGTTGCGCTATATCTGGCGTGGTGTCATATTTGGTTCCCCTGTTGTCTATCAATTCGGATATGGTGTTGTTAAGACTATCAGCCCTAGCTAACCTTGCCATATAGCTGCCAGGCCTGTCTCCCGTGAGGTACTGATTATTTTTATTAAAAAGGAGTCTAGTGCAGGTTTTATCTTTGAGGTACTGAGTCCATTCTCTCTGGGCCCCCATCCAAGCCTCTTTGGACGCTTCAAGGCCATCCTCCAAATAGGCAAGTTCGAGTGAGCGACAGGAGGCCTCTAAAGTTCTTTCCTGTTGTTTGTATGATTTTTTAAGTGTGGATATGGATTGTATCATGGTGCCCCTTAAGAAGGATTTAAATGCATCCCACACTACAGAGGGCGGTGCCGAACCCACGTTGGTTCTAAAGAATTCCTGCCAAGTGTCCTCCAGGTCCCGCCCCTCCCCCAGTCTGGTAAGCCAAAAAGGGTTGAGTTTCCAGTGAACCTGTCCCCTCATGCCACCCACGTCCAGCGTGAGTGACAAGGGGGAGTGATCCGAGATACCCTTTGGTCTCGTATTGTGTTAATCTGATACTGGGCAGTAGATCAGGTGTAAGCAGGGCCATGTCTATCCTGGAGAAGGCAGTGTGCGTCGCCGAGAAGCATGAGAACTGTCTTGTGTCCGGGTGTTTGTGCCGCCAAGCGTCGCACACGCCCATGCCCTCCAACAATGCCCGGAACTGCCCGTTACCCCATCTATGAGTGTCCCCAGTGGTCGTGCGTTTATCCAGTGTATGGTCCATGACGTTGTTAAAGTCTCCCATAATAATAGTGGGGGTATCAGGGTAGGCCGCCATCATGTCTGCTGCCTTTTTTATTATGGATATCGACCTTTTACATGTCACACTATTGTATGTGTGAACGTTTTTTCATGTGTCAACTTTTGACCAATAGTGGTCGACCTATTGACTTGTTGACCTATTTAATGTCGACCTGCTGACGGCATCCCATCCTGACATTGCCGCGGATCTCTGTGTGATATGGTATAATGTAACTCCATATACTGTATAATGCATACCTGGCTGTTCCCATAACCTATATCCAGCGATTATTATCTTATACATATGATACAGTGGCTGTTCTTGCATTAATGTATTACCATGTAAAACAGACAATAATTATGGATCACGGCCTGAGGTAATCCCTACCCTGTACTTAATTACATTAATAAATCGTGTTCAAATTTACCTGTCTACACCCGGAATTAATTCATTATAATTGTTGCTGGGATGTGAGGTAATACTATTTTTGTTTTCAATGAATACTTAATAAAAGCTCATTTTTATATTTTTTTCATCAATATCTTCTCTAAAGCCCCATACACGCTAAACCGTATTTCCCATGAGCTCCCAGCCGAATGATATTGGGTCAGACCGGTTTGCTGGGCTGCGTGTGTTCGGAGCCCAGCGAGCAGGTGAACGCTCACCACCACCACCCACTGTCCAAACCCACAGAGGAGAAATGATTTCTCCTCCTCTGCCCGGCGCTTGCAGCCGCTGCATGACCCCTTAGTCACTCGGCGGCTGCTTGTATTTCAGCAAAATCGGGGCGGGTGCTGAAGTCATACGCCCGCCACAGGCAGGCACGGGAACGCCTGCGTTCAGATGGGGCCTGCCCAGCGTTTCTATGGTCATGCTGACTGTAATTGTGGGCATGCGCATGAAGCTCCAGGGGGTCCACCCCGAAACGCCCCCCTGGCGATTTTCAATCAGAAATTTGCACGCACGAACCCTTTCGACTGTTGACCTTGCCCATGTCGACCTAATGTGTCAGCCCAATGACCCTGTTGACCTAACCCCATGTCGACCTTCTGAGGTGTCGACATATGCCCATGTCGACCTTCAGTGGTTGACCCAATGCATGTCGACCTTAGTTGTGTCAACCCTATGATCCATACCCGTTCAGTGACGTCACCTGGCCCCAGGCTGAGCAAGCAATAGTTACAGTCAAGATTGATTGTGTGTGTGTGTGTGGGGGGGGGGGGGGGGGGCATTAACCCGCAGCAGGACGCATTGTTACTGATATCGAATGTACACACTAATACAAAAGCATCTGCTCACATGCTAGTGAGTGGATTCGGGAGGGGGGGGGGCGGGCATGCGGCAGCCTAGCAAACGGGTTGAATCAGGCCCTTATTGCGGTGATACACCTACTATACCTTATCTCATTGTTGGTCTCTTCATTTACTCCAAACTACAGTCTAGAGCAGTGCAGAATCACATCCATCGTGTGCATTTCAGAACTTAGGGGCCACCATAAACCCCATAGGCTGCTTTTGGAGGGTCCAATGTAGAAACCTCCGATCATTTCTACTGGAGTCTAATTTAACATGAGCAAAAAGAGCCAAAATGAAACGGTTAGAATATTTCAGTAGTCTTAAGGCCCATACACACTAGAAGATTATCTTTCCAATCTGGCTGGTTGGAATGAAAATCTGGTAATTTCTGGGAACAAATTATAACCAAAGGGTTTTTTGTCGGTCGCACAAGACCCGGAGTAGATATGGGTGGACCCCCTAATTTACGTGCTTTATTTCTTAATTTCTTAAATCAGAATACTGGGGGTGTGCTACCATCGGACATGAGAGTTTGGTAGAAACAGGAGAAAGAAGAAGAATGTCCTATATCGGTGCACCAAAAACGAATAAAATTTAACTTTTATTAATTCTATTTAAGAACTGCGAGATAAAAATTTTAAAACCAAGGTGGCAGGCAGATGTTGCGAAAGTGTTTGTGTAATACTGTACATATACAGTGCACCAACAGGGTATGTGGCTGCGCAGCCAGATACCCTGTTGGTGCACTGACACCTGTGCGACTTTGGGACATTCCAATATCGCACACACAGGATAAATCTGTTTTGGCTTACTGCGTCCATATAAATTAAGGGTGGTGCAACCTCAGAGGGATCCTCCTCAGGAGTTAGAAGTGATTTTCACTCATACACTGAGTGATTATCACAGTGTATGGAGATCCCCCACTGACGTTGTTATGACCTCACAGGCAAAAACCCCCTATACGCAGTCTGAACCTGTGTCACTAAGAGCCAATACCAAGAGGTTTTTTTCCAAACCCGCTCGTGTATATGCAAACCTGGTCTGTCAGATTCTTACTTTTCTCTGACTAGACCAGACACACAAATACAGTATTACACAAACACTTTCGCAACGTCTGCCTGCCAGCTTGGTTTTAAAATTGTGTGAACCCCACCCTTGTCTGTTATTTTTATATGTCTTTATTTTTATCTCGCAGTTCTTAAATAGAATTAATAAAAGTTAAATTTTATTCGTTTTTGGTGCACCGATATAGGACATTCTTCTTCTTTCTCCTGTTTCTAACAAATTATAACCGTTTGCTCCCAAATGCTGGAAAATGGACAAAAGCAGTCATCTGCATAAAGGGCCATACACACTAGAAGATACTGGCATTAATCTTGTTCCGAAAGGGGCTTCTGAATAATATTGATGGCAATATCTTCTAGTGTACACACCTCCCAACATGACCCTCTCCAGTGCCCAGCGTGTATGGACAGCGATGATGGGGAAAATCGCTGGGCCAAAATCACTCTTACAAACTGAAATACTGTCACAGCGCTAACACTTGCACTTGCATTAAAATTGTATTTAATCTAAATATATACAGTCCACCTTTTCAATAATGACACAAGACAAGTCGATTTTACATAGAGTAATAACATAAAAACATACACATGCATAAATCACATATAAAAAAGTAAATAATATAACTGAAGAAGCTGTCGTCCCAGCTAATTAAAATAAGTTAATCTTGTTATATAAGAAGCAGCGGGTGTGGATCGTTTTATTGACCACACTTAGGTCGACAGTCATTAGGTCGACACCGTTGGGTCGACAGGTGGCAAGGTCGACAGGGTACTAGGTCGACATGGGTGAAGGTCGACAGGTGTCTAGGTCGACGGGTTTAGGTCAACACATGCATTAGGTGGACATGGGTTAGGTCGACGTTTTTTTTTTACTGTTTTTTTACCCAAATGTCGACACAGTCGACATGGACACCGTTGGAAGTGAATTGCAGCCCCTCGCATTGCTCGCTTCGCCCGCGATGCTTTGGGCACGGTGCCTCGCTGCTCTTAGCACACTAGTTTATTCTTACACCACGCCCTAGTGGATGCTAGGGCATGAAATACCGCCTGTCGGCACATGTCTGCTCAAAAAACAGTGAAAAAACCCATGTCCACCTAACGCATGTGTCGACCTAAACCCATGTCAACCTTGTCCCATGTTGACCTAGACACCTGTTGACCTTCACCCATGTCGACCTAGAACTCTGTCAACTTTGCCACCTGTCAACCCAACGGTGTCGACCTATGTGCTGTTGACAATACAACCATATCCCGAAGCAGCAGCAGGGTTAATTGCAAGCATTAGTGATGAAAGCATATTCCTCCATTGTAACTTGATCAGGCCTCCTGCGCCTGTAAACGGAATGTAACGAGCCGACTTTCCAGCCAATCAAGGGTGCCGGGCATATATGGGCCCACCTGTATTGAAATCAGAGCTGTGGCAGGTCTGACAGTACAGCTAGGATCCGCGGGTTAGTGGTGGGAGAGAGTGCATACGCACTAAGCAATTTTTACCCATTTTAGTGATTTTCGCGGAGGTGGACAGCTATGGAAAGCCATCCACACCATTGCTCACCTGCTGGTAATACCGGTGCTCATCGTTGTCCTGTACACACTGGGCGGCTTTCCAGCTAAAAGACTACAAAATTGAGCCTGCTTTCATCTCAGTCGCCCAGTGTGTATGTTCCTTTAAAAACTAATCATCTAAATAGGTACAGTATAATGGAATACTAATAGAGAAACTACAGTATAGACATCATTTACTAATGATGTTCAAGAATTTAAATATCCAGATATGTCCTCTTATAGCTATCGTCAATATGCCAGGTGGCACGCCCTGCCGCTTTTTGGCGTTCTAAGCTGTGTCACACCTTATTATGTAGCATCATAACATTACTTACAGAACCACTAGAAAAGCTGAGAGTGTAATTACATGTTCTGTACACTCAGTAGCAGTTTGAGCTGGGTGACTGCTTATGCCGCCTGAACGTGACTGACAGGCTTATCAGCGAATCACTGTGCACTGACATAATAGTAAGGCATTCACCGCCCAGTGGTTAAACTGTGTATTGCGCTCCATGAAATATTATACAGTATATGATAACATTACTGTCTCTCTTTTAGGCGAACAATGGTTTACCTGTACACCTAAAGGGCGGATTGGGAGATCTCATCCTCTACAGAATGACAATGGGCATCACCATTGCAGGTATACAGCAGCTGTGCAATATCAGCAGTAATGGTTGAGTATGTATAGTGTATATACAATAACTTCCTACTTGCAGTACATAGATCTGTAGTGAGCATTTAAATCTATGAATTATATAACCTCATACCTCCCAACTTTGAATCCAGCAAGTGAGGGACATCATCGCGCGATGAAGGTGTGTTGACGAAATTAGGGGGCTTGGCCTGGTGACAAGGGGGCATCGTCTACAAATCATTACATGAGGCCACGCCCCCTTATTCGCCGCTGTGGGGGCCAGCACTGATGTCACACACCCTCCTTTAAACATTCTGTTTAAAGGAGGGTGTATGACATCAGTGCTGGCCCCCACAGCGGCGAACAAGGGGGCATGGGATTTTTGGAAGACTCCCAAAAATCGTCCGGTTAACACCCCCAAATGACGGCTTCCTGACAGTCAAAGTGCCAGGGAATTGTGATTAGATCCTTTCACTATTTTTGAAATTTTGTTACCCCTGCCCAAAAAAATTCTGTTCATTGTCTCTTTAGAACTCAAGTTTGTTTTTACTTGAAGAAAATATAGCGTATGGGGATTCCATTTATCAGCTGCCAAATGACCAGAACTTCTGTAGTTAAAATGACCATTATTCAATTGGTAAATATGATAAATTTCCAGTGCCGTATCCATAATGGGTGCTTTTTGGAAATACTTACCCTGCGGACTCCCACGGGAGCAACAGGAGCGCTGCAGAAATTGACATAAAATTGATGCAGCGGCCATTTTTCTGGCAAAATGGGCAGTGGAGTCTGAGCGCTCTAGTGCTCAGACTCTACAGAGCAGCAGAGGTTCGTATGTAGGCTCTGAGCACAGTAGGCTCTGAGCACTAGTGCGCTCATCAAATGCTTCTGCTACTGGCAGCACTCCCAGCAGATGGCCAAGGAGGCTGCACACCGGCCTCCTCCTCCTCTCTAAAGACGCCCCTGTACATTTTTAGGTACTTGTTTCCTAGAACGGCCACAATCGTGAGTGATCGTGGCTCTTAATTAAGGGACACGATCCTCACGATGTGGCCGATTTTTTACAATTTTTTCCCTTTGATTGACAGAAATCGGGTCAATCGGTCGGTCGCGACCAATTAAAATCGGCCGCGATGCGACCGACCGATTGACCCGATTTTTCCATAGACTTCAATGTTAAAAAATCTTTTAACATTGAAATCGGTCGGTCTTGTGCCATTATAATGGCACAAGATGAGATGGGCTTGATTAAGTCCATCTAACATAGGGAAAAATGATAAAAAAGGTGAAATGGGCCAATATGACCCATTTCACATTTTTTATGTGCCCGCCATGACCCCACGATAGACGTCAACCCGAAGCGTGGCGAGCGCAGCGAGCCCGCGAGGGGCGGCGGTGCGCGTCCTCCGACCTTTTCATTCCCCTACTATCCACTAGGGCGTGGAGTGAGAATAGAATAGTGTGGCGAGCGCAGCGAGCCACCGAGCCCGAAGCGTGGCGAGCGCAGCGAGCCCCGCGAGGGGACGCGTATACCTGTGAAGTTATACGCGTCCCCTCGCGGGGCTCGCTGCGCTCGCCACGCTTCGGGCTCGGTGGCTCGCTGCGCTCGCCACACTATTCTATTCTCACTCCACGCCCTAGTGGATAGTAGGGGAATGAAAAGGTCGGAGGACGCGCACCGCCGCCCCTCGCGGGCTCGCTGCGCTCGCCACGCTTCGGGTTGACGTCTATCGTGGGGTCTAGCCCACTTAGTAACATTTGGGGGGGCAATTGAAAATTATCATGTGAAAAAAAAAAAAAATCGGGTGAAAAATCGGTCGGTCGGATCGGTCGCATCGCATGCGACCAAATCGCATGCGATGCGATCGATCCGATTTTTTATCTTACGACCACAACGATCTAAATCGTTGTGGCCGTTCTAGGAAACAAGTACCCATTTTTATATCTCTATCATCTATAATGGGATCACAGGAGCAATTGAAGAATTTGCAGAAGGGGGTTTCCACTACGCACTCCTGAAAAGCGGGAGTGACCTCAGAAAAAGGGGGTGTTGGCTTTACGGTAATGCCGCAACCGTGTCCCTGTTAGCAGTCACTGTGGGGGCATGCCCAGTACTCTGTGAGCTGCTGGCATGCCCCCGTCCCTCTGTCTTGCTGTGAGTAGATGCTGTGTGCATGCCCACAACAACTATTCACTGCTGCGGTCGGGATAGCAGGACAGTCCCCAACTGTTCCACGTTTTTTGCATGACCGTCCTGTCTTTTGGGGACAGTCCCGCATCCCGCACATCGCCGGCAGTGTCCCGCAGCATGCAGGGGGGGGGGGGCAGTTGGGAGTCCCTCCAGCCTGCTGGGAATATTCAGAAAGGCAAGGGGCCTGGGAGCATGGCCATGCCCCGGTAGTGCCATAAATAGTGCCTCCTTTTACATAGGCCAAAGCCTTTTTCACGAGTGTCCCACTTACCTTGGAGGAAATGTTGGGAGATATCTGTGTGTATATATGTATGTATGTATGTATGTACACTGTATGCACACACATATATATATTATTTTTTATCTTTTTTTATTATACAAAAGCACTTTGGAACATACATTACAGTAGAAACATAATTCTTTTTCAAATTGAACAGAAAAAAAATAATACACAAAGACACACTTACACACCAGATCAACAGCCTTTCCCTCAGTAATCCCCCCAACCCCCCCCCCCCTTTCTAAATGAGGAGAAGAAGGGAGAGAGAAGGGTATTTAACTGGCTAGGTGGAAATGAGGTACCTTTATGATTTTAACCACAAGGTGGACTATTGCCTGACAATAAATATTGTTATTTCCTATATTTTAGTCCACCCCCCGAACTACTCCCTGCTTACCATTCAACCAGCGAGAAACATATCTTTATTTTTTCCTGGACCTAGAGCTTTTATAAAATCCCCCCAGCACTGGAGAAACCTATCCTGGTTCTTCTCTTTTTGTATGGAGGCCTCCACCCAGTCCATTAAGAATATATTATACAGTTTCTCTAGAAACAATTGCATCGTGGGTTGTGGCTGTATCCACATGTGTAAGATAGTTATCTTGGCTGCTGCTGATATAGCTACCATAACTTTTCCATTATACTTCCTGCCCCTATTTGCTCTTTCATGGGGTTTGATACATAGCATTGCCCATTCTGCTGTTATAAGGAAATAACTTTGTATATAGAGCTTAGTAAACTGTTCTACATGCTTCCAGAAGCGATAGACCTCTGGGCAACCCCACAAACAATGCACCAAGTCTGCTCCGCTAGTACCACACTTGGGGCACTTGCTATCATTGGCCAAGCCAATCTTGTTCCTTCTATTTGGGGATAGGTATGCCGTATGGTATATTTTCAAAAATAGTTCTATATAGGTTGGTATTGGTAGTGTCTTGCAAATAGAGTCCAACTGGGTATATAAATCGCTCTCAGTCACCCCTGGGAATAATGCCGCCCATCTACTCATGCCTGTTTTTTCTGTCTTGCCTTCTGGCATAGTTCTAAAAAACCTATAGTACGAAGATAAAGCTTTTTTCGCAGATTGCGGTGATAACAGGAGCTTGTCTAAGTCGTTATCCCAGTCTGTTTCATTAAGGGTGGGATGTATTAAAATACATCGCCGCCCTTTGCCGCGCCCCCGCATCGCGGTGCGGTGACGGAGGCCCCCCACAATACCTGTACACTGGTGTGGCCTCCGTCACCTCCCTGCCGCCACGCTCTCCCCTCACGCCGGGAACAGCTATGCATGCTATCCCCAAAGGTGGCGATACCCTTCAGTGCGGTATAATTTTTGATACATTGGAAAATGCGGTAAAACCGGGGTTTTACCGCATTTTCCATTTGATACATCTCGCCCTAAATCTTTTAGAAATCTCTTGTGCATAGTGTTGGGCTTGGATGGAAGCAAGATCTAATGGTATAGTCACCTCGTATTTCTCAATGAACTGTCTATAAGTTAAGGATTTCCTGTTTGCCTTTCCCTCTTGAAAACCTGGATTATCCAAAAAAATTTAAATGATAGAAGCTTTCGAACTAATACCTAGTCTGTGTAGCACGACATACCATGCTCTTCTTGTAGATGTTAATAAGGGGTTAGATCTAACTCCGAGTCTGTAAAATGTAGAGATGCAACGAGGCCTCCCCTATTCAGGGTCGCGCCCTCTAAATGGCACACACATATTTAAAGCAGGAATTGTTTCTACTTACAGTTCATGTGAGTGGAGGGACATTGCAGCAGCTGCCAAACACCAGGGGGAACATGGGAGGACAGTGCACATGATTGCACATACCGTGATTTAAAGGGGTGGGCTTAATGCCAGATGGGTAAGGCTTAATCGTGGGCTGCGGCAGTGTATTTTTTAACTTAAAAAAGAAAAGTAGTCTGTCCCCCCCCCCTGTGTGCGCTAGTGGATAGTTCATAAACCAGTCTAATAGGATCCTTAACTGTGGGATGAGTAAGTAAATCTTCAAACCCTATGGTTGCGTAATCCTGATGAAGCCGAAGAAGCCAGACTGTGTTATACCCTGTGCTTATCTCAGCATCCGGATGGCTAGCAGACACTGTACACTAATAGGGGCTCCTTGTGCTCAGGTGTCGATGTCGACATTGACACCCCACAAATGTGAAAAAAACATGTTGAACTTTTTGTATGTGTCGAACTTTTTTATGTCAACTTTTTTGTTAGTGTTTTCCAAGTGCATATCAACCTTCTGCTCTCGACCTTTGACCTAGACGTTGCCTGTGAGCTATACCACGTCGGATTACCTGACTCAGTTCCCGACTCTCCCTCTTGTGTATTACAGGAAGCTGCATGTCGGTATATCACATTATCATGGCTGCTATGCCAAAGAAGAAATGAGCTGAGTGAGGGAATTATCAACTGCCGACACAGATCCTAATGGAGCCAGACGATAAAATAAAAGCCGTGTTGTGCACCATTTGTCAGTGTGATCTGTCCCCACCAGCTGCAGTGTACTGTATATAACACTTCTTATAGACAAGACCACTTAGCAGGCGGCGTGGGCAGGCTCCAGCAATCACTAGACCTGTAATAAGCTTCAAAAGTGATAAAATGGAGAGTGATAAACAGCCAGCCAATCAGATCCTACCTGCCATGTCACAGATTGTTTTTGAAAAAAGTCAGGCAGGAGCTGATTGGCTGGCTGTTTATCACTCTCCATTTTATCACTTTTGAAGCTTAGAGAATCTGGCCCTTCAGCAGGTATTTGCTATCGCCAGTGGCGTAAGTTTGTCAAAGTCTCCCGGAGGCAAGATAAATGTTGGTGCCCCTACAGAGATTCACACACGTGGCCACTATACCCTATAACATGTACCCTTTTCCCATAGTCTCCCCAATCCCCCGCAGCCTTATCTTTCGCGCTGGTCCTGGCGGCTCCGTTCTTCTGCTGAGGACCACCACAAAATGGCCACCCCCATACAGCAGACAGTTTCAGAGAACTGTGTGCTATATGGGGGCGGCCATTTTGTGGTGGTCCTCAGCAGAAGAACGGAGCCGCCGGGACCAGCGAAATAGGTAAGCCTGCGGGGGATTGGGGGAGGTGTAACTATAGCACTGCAGCCCCCGGCGCCCCCATATGCACAGCGCCCCCCCGCGGTGGCGGGGGCTGCGGTGCTATAGTTATGCCACTGGGTTCTAGGTTTAGACTTGGGGGACTTGGGGAGGGTAAAGTTAGGTATAGACTGCAGGGGGAGGTTAGGGTTATGCTGTGGGGAGGGAAGTTAGGGTTAGGCACCGAAAAAGGGGTTATGGTAAGGTTGTGGGGCAGGGGGCTATATTTAGGTGGCAGGTTAGGGTCAGGGTTAGCTGCGGGGTGGGTGAATAAGGCATGTCAGAGAGGGATAATGGTTAGGCTGTGGGGAAGGGGGTTAGCTTTCTCTGGAAATAGATTTCTTAGCCTTCAATAGTATAAAAACCTAGAGTCCCAACTTTCAGGAGGTGCTGGGGACTTGGGGATCAGAGATCAGGAGCCAGAGCAATCCATTGACAAAAATATAAAACTGTACACCAGACATTTGGAGCTGGAGCAGGGACCGGCTGCTGGAAGGGATTCAGTATTGAATCCCGGCGGTCGGGATCCCGGCGTTCAGAATCCCGACGCCGGAATCCCAACAGCCGAAATGCCGACAAGGGGGGACGTGGATCGCCCCCCTTGCGGGCTCGCTGTGCTCGACACGCAGCGGGCCCGGTGCCTCGCTACGCTCGGCACACTAATTTATTCTCCCTCCAGGGGTGTCGTGGACACCCACGGAGGGAGAATGTGTCGGCATTTCGGCGGTCGGGATTCCGGCGTCGGGATTCTGAACGCCGGGATCCCGACCGCCGGGATTGTAACTGCATCCCGCTGGAAGGCTGATATCTCTGGTTCTGGGCATGATAGACAAGCCGCTAGTGTCGACAGAAAGGGGAGAGCCCCAGCTTTTGGCATATACTCTCAGAGAAACTCTAAGTCAGAGAGAACCTGAGAAATAGGACTGGGAATTGCAATTAACAGGTCCGATGTGGACTGCTGCTTTGAAGTTGGATATCTCCAGTTCCCCAGGGCCGATTTTCAAAATTCTGGTATCCCTGGAAAAAGGGGATCCTCAGCTTATACACCTGGAGCCCCTGGGCAAGTGCCCATTAAGCCCATATGAATAGATGGCCCTGGCTGGGGGATACTGAGTCCTCCTCCGCACCTGCACTGTATCAGGGGTGGAGGGAGAAAGTTCTGTGGTGCAATCAGGAGGGAAGGAGAAGCACGGACCCAGCGCTCCATACAGACCCCGCTGCGGGGTCTGCAGACACATTGTTCCGCTACTGCCTCTTGCAAACTCCCCCCCCCCAGTCCCTGCAGCCTGTGTGTCGTCCAGTCATCACAGGCTGCAGATGCTATTGGACAGCCTCCTTTGTCTCCCGGAGTTCACCACTGACTATCGCTGAGAAATGTCTATATACATACACAGGTATTATGACTTTGCTGACTTTAGCCATGTTGACCTATTTCACGTGTCGACTTTTAGTGCCCGACTTAATGTATGTCAACCTTTATAGCATGCTGTATCCGCTGTGTATACACTATTGCAGCATGGAAGTGTCGGCTATTCAAACCACCAAACACCAGCCTTTTTTCAGGCTATGTTAATGCTCTGACGAGTAAGCATGCACCCGCACATACGACATTCCTCCGGCTGGAATTACCACCAGTTATAATATTATCATTTTATTGTTGAAAAATACCAAAAAATACCTGGAACGTATTGGGACTGATTCTAATCTGGGAGAACAGAAGAAAGAAAAAAAATATACTGAATAATACTGAACAAACCGCATTGTAATGTCAGGGGTGAAAATGTATTTCTTGCATGCAGTGTAAATACTGGCTGCTTCTACATGCAATGTTTTAAGGTGGAAAAAAGTGATAGGCGCTAGTGAAAGATATATAACACAAGGATAATTACTTCCCTTCAATGGCTGATTTGGTAATCCTGAAAAGACTCGGGGTGAGATTAAATAGGATGAGAGATTCAGAAAGTGAGAGAGTTGGGAAGAAATCTCCAGGTTTTTTAAAGCGGCAATCATTTACACTGCAGAATCAAACTGGTTTTGAAGTGTAAACGATTGCTGCTTTAAAAAAAACTGGAGATTTCTCTCATCCTTTTAAAATGTATGTACCGTGGAGTACTTGCCAATAAATCCATTTGTTTTATGAAAAATCACATGGAGTCAAAGATACCTTGATGTGCTTACAAACACCTATACACCAGTGACTTGGGGTATGCACTATTCTCTACCTAAGGGATAAAGATACCTGTGAGTTGGGGTACGATTTCAACCCTAAAGTTAAAGATGCAGGGGGAGATTCTCTAAGAATCTCCGCCCCCCTTCGCCTGTCTTCGCAATTATAATTATCGCCTATGTTGTAACATATGCGATAATTATAGCAAAGGACAGCTCTTGCGTTAAGAGCTGTCCTTTGCGGTGAGAGTCGCCGGGTCCCAGCAGGTCCCGGCGGCTCCCCCCTCCCTCCCACATCCGGCGCTGCTGCTGCTGCTGCACCGGGCTCTCCTCCTCCCTGCACCCGGAAGAGGATCAGTGCAGGGAGGAGGTCACAGGTCTGGGCAGCACTGCGCTGTGCTGCCCGGACACAGGTGAGGGGGGAGGGGGCGATGCGGGGCAGCGGGGATCCGTGCGGGGCGGTGATGGGTCGTTGCGGGGCGGCGGAGGGATGCGGTAGAAGCCCATTGGCTTCTATGGGGCATCGCCAGATTTTTCTGGCGATGCCCCCCGCCGCGTTAACCCGGCGGGGGATGCCTAGAGCATCCCAAAATGCGGTAAAAACCCCGATAACGGGGTTTTTACCGCATTTCTTATTTAGAGAATCTCCCCCGCAATGTGTTTTCCTTTATTGCTTCATTTGAGTTCTGGTACGACATCTATCAATATAAAGGTGGAGGAAATCTACACGAACACCTCTAGGAAGGATTTCTCACCTTGGGGACTTTATATATGTTTTAATACCACTTTTGATTGAACATACTACACTGTCAGGATATATATGTTTTTATGATTCCCCATGCTATCATGACAACATCCATGATCTGACATGGTAGATTTATTAAGCTCAGTGAAATGATAAAGTGTCTGTTTTTTTTATCACCGGCCAATCAGCTCCTACCTGTCCTTTTTCAAACTAAGCCTGTAACTTTACACTTAGGAGCTGATTGGCCGGTGATAAAAACTTTATCACATCACCGAGCTCAGTGGCAAACGCAGGATTTTCAGAAGGGGGTTTCCAAAGGGGCGGAGCAAAGCACGGAGATGGACACTTAGGTGACCCAGTATATGCCGGGTCAGTTAAAGTATTATAGATAGACCAAATGTATATAAATAATAATAATAAAAATATATATATATATATATATATATATATATATATATACATATACTTTGTCACCTACACCTTGACAAAGGGGCATCTGCCCCGAAACATTGGTTGTTGTACTTTTGAATACAAAATTTAAGCACAAGTCCCAGGAGTGCCAGTTTCTTTCTTCCATTTATTGTTCATATACATACATACATATACATACAGGGGCATCAACAGCAGTGTAGACCCCTGGGCATAGCAATGTATTGGGGCCCCTACCGATCCTCCAGCGGTAGGGGTGGGGGAAGCTTTGATGTCCTGCGGGTGATAGGGGGTATTATATCAGCCGCTCAGCATGTAGGGCCTGGATCAGTAATTTCCACTAATTACCCCTTTATTGCACAGATGGTGGGAGATGGGGAGGGAGAAGGGGGCATTGGGCTGAATGAAGGGGCCCTGATACATAACTTCCAGGGTGGCAGAGGATGTTTAATATGCAGAGGAGGGGTGTATAGTGGAGTGGGCTTATTATTCATCATTTTCTGGTGGGAGGACAGCTTGCTTGACTGCAGATATCTCCAGTTCCCGGAAATAGATTTCTTAGATTTTAATGGAATTAAAAACTAGAGAATTCCACCTACCAAATGGTAAAATAGACTAGAGCAGGGGTGGCCAACCGGTCAGAGGTAAAGAGCCCAAAAATATCGGTAGTCAAGCTAAAGAGCCGACATCATGCACGCGCCGAAGGTGCATGCGCCAAAAAAAGGGGCGTAGTCTATTTTGACCCCTTGGGTGGGTGTGATACAAATATGCCTCCAATAGTGCAGTGCCATATATACATATGCCCCCAATAGTGCCAGATACACATATGCCCCCCACGGTGCCAGGTATACACCACACAGTGCCAGAAAGCTGGTATGCCCCTACGGTGCAAGAAAGCTGGTATGTCCCTACGGTGCAAGAAAGCTGGTATGCCCCACAGTGCCACAAACTGCTATGCCCCCACAGTGCCACAAACTGCTATGCCCCCACAGTGCCACAAACTGCTATGCCCCCACAGTGCAAATTCCCCAGCAGCAGCACTCACCATTGTTGCTGCTGCTGCCGGGCGGGGAGAGGACAGTCTGGTGTCCCCCTGCAGTCCTCCTGTCATGTCACCGATGGGAGGAGAGCACAGCACAGCACGCATCTCCTTCCCCCTTACTTCCCTGTGACTGGGCCGTCCACCATTCAAAGCTCGCTGGCCGGCTCCTGATTGGCTGCTGCCCACCAAGCTCTGATTGGCAGACGGCCCAGTCACAAGGATGCACAGTAAGGGGTAGGAGAGATGCGCGATGCGCGATGCGCGCTCTCCTCCCCTCAGAAGGAGAAGGGATTCAGGGATCCGGCAGCAGGGGGGACTGGGACAGACGGTGGGCAGCAGTGGGAGCAGGAGCCGCACTTTACAAGGGGGAGAGCCGCATGAGGCTCAAGAGCCACGGGTTGGCCACCACTGGACTAGAGAATCAGACTTCAGAGCAATCTGCCAATGAGTGTATAAAACTACATACCAGGTGTGTGGAGCTGGAGCAGTAACCATCTGCTAGAAGGCTGACATCTATGGTTCTGGGAACAGAAGAGACAAGCTACTAGTGTCCTTCAAAGGGGGAGAATCCCAGCTTTTGGAGTATACCCTCAGAAAAACTCTAAGTGAGACAGAACCTGAAATATCTGACTGGGAAGAGCAATTAACAGGCTTGGATGGGGACCACTGCTTTGAAGTCCGATATCTCCGGTTCCCAAGGGCCGATTTTTAAAATTCTTGTACCCATGGAAAGAGGAGACCCTCAGCTTTCAGGGCCCTTAGACTCCTGGGGGGGTTTCTGGGTACCCAGAAACCCCCCCTGCGTGCGCTACTGGAGCTTAATAAATCTGCCCTCGAGACTCTCTAACTTTTGAGCTGAGCAGTCTAGTTAGTACAGATCGCTTAACACACATTGCCCCATACACACACATAGCGATGTGTGCTGAGCAATCTGTGCTAAATGTACAGTATAGAGGGGACTATCGCACTAGGACTTATTTAGATCATATTAAATTGGAATGAGCATATCAGCCCCTAATGTCAACTAGTCAAAAATTCCATCAAGTTTAGGGGGTGCAGCCTCAGATTCAAAGAGTGGAATAAAAAATATGTGTCCAGCAAAATACAGACTTAGAATGAAATTGCTGAAGTGACATTTTTTTTACACTTCTCTAGTGCAGTGTGTATGCTATCCCATAGCTGCTGTATACTATCCCATAGCTGCTGTATACTATCCCATAACTGCTATAGGTACTTGTTTCCTAGCACGGCCACAACGATCATAATCGCGGTCATTGGGGGTAAAATCGGGGCCATCGCGGGCATCGCATGCGCAAAAAAATCGTGTGCGATGGGCCAGACGCGATGCCCGTGATTTCCCCATAGAGAACAATGTTAAATGCCTCAATTTACCCACGATGACCATGATTTCCCATAGAAAACAATGTGAAATGGCTCAATTTACCCAAATTATCATAGGAACAATGGTAAATGGGCCAAAAACACCCCTGAACATTGAAATGTCCCCCCAAAAGTAGTTTACGCCACCACGTGATCAACGTGAACCCGAAGCGTGGCAAACGCAGCGAGCCCGCGAGGGGCGGCGGTACGCGTCCTCCGACCTTTTCATACCCCTACAATCCACTAGGGCGTAGAGTGAGAATAGAATAGTGTGGCGAGCGCAGCGAGCCACCGAGCCCGAAGCGTGGCGAGCGCAGCGAGCCCCGCGAGGGGACGCGGATACCTGTGAAGCCTGCGAAGGGACGCGTTTACCTGTGAAGGTATCCGCGTCCCCTCGCCACGCTTCGGGCTCGGTAGCTGCTGTATACTATACCAAAGCTGCTGTATACTATCCCATAGCTGCTGTATACTATCCCATAACTGCTATATACTATCCAATAGCTGCTATATGCTATACCATAGCTGCTATCTGCTATCCCATAGCTGCTGTATACTATCCCATAACTGCTATATACTATCCAATAGCTGCTTTATACTATCCCATAGCTGCTGTATGCTATCCCATAGCTGCTGTATGCTATCCCATAACTGCTATATACTATCCAATAGCTGCTTTATACTATCCCATAGCTGCTGTATGCTATCCCATAGCTGCTATATGCTATCCCTTAGCTGTTATATACTATCCCATAGCTGCTGTATACTATCCCATAGCTGCTGTATACTATCCCATAGCTGCTATATACTATCCCATAGCTGCTACATACTATCCCATAGCTGCTACATACTATCCCATAACTGCTCTATACTATCCCATAGCTGCTATATACTATCCCATAGCTGCTATATACTATCCCATAGCTGCTGTATACTATCCCATAACTGCTCTATACTATCCCATAGCTGCTGTATACTATCCCATAGCTGCTATATACTATCCCATAACTGCTCTATACTATCCCATAGCTGCTCTATACTATCCCATAGCTGCTATATACTATCCCATAGCTGCTGTATACTATCCCATAGCTGCTGTATACTATCCCATAGCTGCTGTATACTATCCAATAGCTGCTGTATACTATCCAATAGCTGCTATATACTATACCATAGCTGCTATATATTATAACATAGCTGCTACATACTATCCCATAGCTGCTGTATACTATCCCATAGCTGCTATATGCTATCCAATCACTGCTATATACTATCCCATAGCTGCTATATACTATACCATAGCTTCTATATACTATACCATAGGTGCTGTATACTATCCAATAGCTGCTATATACTATCCCATAGCTGCTGTATACTATCCCATAGCTGCTATATACTATACCATAGCTGCTATATACTATACCATAGCTGCTGTCAGTGGCGTAGCTACAGGGGTCGCAGAGGTCGCAGATGCGACCGGGCCCCTGAGCCAGGGGGCCCAACCCCCGCCACTGTCCTGGAAGAGGAAAGGGAACAGAACGCTCCCGTTCCCAGTGCTGCTTTGCGGGCCCGCGTGCGTCGCCGCTGCAGCCAATCACAGCTCAGATACGGCCACCGTGTCCCGTCCCCAGCCGCAGGCAGCCAATAGGAAGGGGACCCCTTGCCGCGTGACGTCAGCGCGACGCACGCGGGCTCCAACCTCCCCCTCCCTCTCCCACCGCTTCCGCGCCTCAACACGTGTAGGCTGCCAGGACTCAGGAGCAGGACCGCCCGGCGCCCTGTATCGGACGGACTACAGTGAGTCCAGTCTGTCAGCCAGCTTTTGAGATTATGGGGAAAATTGCTAAAACTGCTGGGATGTGTAGTTCCACTGTTACAGTGGAACTACAGGTCCCAGCATGCCCTGTCACAGTTTTAGAAATCCATTATCTAAAATCTGTGGCAGGGCATGCTGGGACATGTAGTTCCACAACAGCACTGACTCCAGTCCTGTCAGGCTTTTGAGATTATGTTAAAAATTGCTAAAACTGCTGGGATGTGTAGTTCCACTGTTACAGTGGAACTACAGGTCCCAGCATGCCCTGTCACAGTTTTAGAAATCCATTATCTAAAATCTGTGGCAGGGCATGCTGGGACATGTAGATTTTGTTGTATGTAGGGGGGCCCCAAGCTGACCTTTCGCACCAGGGCCCATGAACCCTTAGCTACGCCCCTGGCTGCTGTATACTATCCCATAGTTGCTGTATGCTATCCAATAGCTGTATATACTATACCATAGCTGCTATATATTATACCATAGCTGCTACATACTATCCCATAGCTGCTGTATACTATCCCATAGCTGCTATATGCTATCCATAGCTGCTGTATACTATACCATAGCTTCTATATACTATACCATAGCTGCTGTATACTATCCCATAGCTGCTATACACTATCCTATAGCTGCTGTATGCTATCCAATAGCTGCTGTATACTATCCCATAGCTGCTGTATACTATCCCATAACTGCTATATACTATCCAATAGCTGCTGTATGCTATCCCATAGCTGCTGTAAACTATCCCATAGCTGCTATATACTATGCCATAGCTGCTGTATACTATCCCATAGCTGCTGTATACTATCCCATAGCTGCTGTATACTATCCCATAGCTGCTGTATACTATCCCATAGCTGCTACATACTATCCCATAGCTGCTACATACTATCCCATAGCTGCTATATACTATCCCATAGCTCAGGGGTGTCAAACTCAAATTCATCGGGGGCCGCATCATCAGTTTGATCACCTATAAAGGGCCGGTTGTATCTGTAGGTCCCCCTGTATAATTATAATGCCATGACACCACAGGCTGCTCCCCCTGTATAATATAAAATGAATGCCATGACACCACAGGCTGCTCCCCCTGTATAATAATAATGCCATGACACCACAGACTGCTCCCCCTGTATAATATAATAAAAGTAATGCCATGACACATAAATGATTATACAGGAGGAGCAGCCTGTGGTGTCATGGCATTATTATTATTATATACGGGGACACCTCAGGAAACAGCAGATATATTTTTTTTTTATTGTGAGTGTGATCCTCATCCTCACTTACTGTTTCTCCATCTGTCCTGCAGCTGCTGCGGCTTCCAGCTTTTCTTCACTGCTTGCTGCGGCCACACTGTCCCCGACTCCCGGTCCAGCTTCCCTGCCTGCTCCTACTTCTCTACAGACGCATGGGCGGGCGGCGTCATCGTCATGACGTCCCCACCCAGTGTCTGTCACTGCCGGGCATCAGAGGGAACAGGCGGCCGGGCCCTCCTCCACGTAGCCGTGGAGGCCGGCGGCCATGTTTCTGTAGCCGCATACATATGTGCCTACAGGAACATGGCCGCCGACAGTGGAGGAACAGGTAAGGCGGCCGCGGTGGGGTGGGTGAGAGGAGGTGGCCTAGGCAGGAGCTGGGACACACTGCCCTGCGTGCTATCTCCTCGCGCGGGCCACATGACGAGGTCTGGCGGGCCGGATTTGGCCCGCGGGCCTTGTGTTTGACACCCGTGCCATAGCTGCTCTATACTATCCCATATAATAACTCAGGAGCTAGACCCAAAGAACTAATAAAAACAAGGAAAGATACCAACACCGAGTCTTTTTTGGGGCCCCGCCTGATGAGGGATCTGGACAGATACCCCACGGGAGGGACCCCAAAAAGAAGACGACATTTAAGTGTAGAGGAACTAGGGGGGGAAAGAAGGTTCAACACAAGAAACTAAGGACCTCCAAACCCCCATCTAATGTGTTTAATATATCCTCCAAAACACTCAACAATACAGAACTAAAATTGCTCCAAAAGGGACTGAAATTTTCGCCCTCTTCGGAGGCAAATATTTTTGACTTATATGTCGAACTCAATCGATTTGTAAGAAAACTCTGTAGACAGAGACACTTTGCCAACAAAAATTTAAATCCACCCTGGATCTCTTGGCAGAACTATGGACAGAAAACCACAATAGTCCTAAGAAAATTTATGATATTGACAAAACTAAACTTAAACGCAAATCAGACTTTTATCCTATTAAAGCGAAAGTGACCAACGTAGAATCCTTTTTATAAAACTACGCTGGAAGATTTCAAAACACTCTGCCTCCCCAATGAGAGAAAATCCAAAATAGGTTCCACTAATAAACAACAACAAAAAAAGAATAAGAATAGAGGCAACCTGAATAAATGGGAGCAGATAGCTTTGAAAAATCTTATCAAAGACAACTCTATTGTGTTTAAAGAAGCAAACAAAGGCGGGGGCCTCGTGATCCAAAATCGGACGGATTATGTAAACTAGGCCACCCGCCAATTGTCCAATGAGAAATTTTATATCAAAATGCAAAATAACCCTACACATTAATTTGCCTCCGAACTCAGGTTGCTTCTCGATCAGGCAGTTGTGGATCTTGTCATCACCAAGGAAGAGCATCAATTTTTATTTAACCCTCACCCCACGGCACCCATTTACTATCACCTCCCCAAAATTCACAAAAACCTCACTTCTCCACCAGGTCGCCCTATTATTTCAGGTGTTCACTCCCTCACTTCAAACCTTTCACAATTTGTTGATTTTTATTTACAACCTCGCGTTTCCACTTTGACTTCACATATTAAAGAAACTACTCACTTTTTAAATTTATTACAAAATATTGTCTGGAAAGACTCATATTCATTTGTTACCCTGGATGTAGAGAGTCTCTACTAGAATATACCACACGATTTCGGTATTCAGTGTATACAAAAGAGACTCCAAAATGATGATGATCTCCCAGTGGAAATGCAACAATTCCTCAATGATTCCATCACATTTAAGGTGCCCAAACACGGTCCGTTAAACGGATCCGTTTGGGTCTTAATTAGCATGCATCGTATCGGATCGCATGCCTAGTGCATGCAATGCGATCCGATACGATGTTTAGCTAGTACAAAAAGTATGTGCAGCACATACTTTTTGTACCGTACTATGTGATGCACGGGAGCGCGCATCGCATAGTACAAAACGGACGGTCCGGGAACGGACCGTCTATGGGTACCTTTATTTTGAAACACAATTATTTTTTATTTTTGGACACTTTTTATTTACAAGTCATGGGGACGGCCATGGGGACCAGATTCGCGCCTAGTTACGCCAACTTATACATGGGGGACCTGGAAGACCAACTAATATGGGGATCCGACTTTGGCGCGAACCTGGTCCTCTATGGCCGTTACATTGACGATTTATTCATTATTTGGGACGGGGACATCACTTCCATTCACTCTTTTGTTTCTCACTTGAACTCCAACACATTCAATTTATCCTTCACTTTCACCCATCACCCATCCACTATTGATTTTCTGGATATCACAGTAGAAGTTGCTGATGGCAAGATCCACACTTCCAATTATCAAAAATCAGTGAATACAAACTCATATCTAAACTTTAAGAGCTCCCATCATCCCTTGTGGATAAGAAACATCCCAAAGGGGCAAATGCTCCGTCTCAGACGGAATTGTTCCCGTTTTGAGACATTTGGTTACTTATGTATTATCTGGACTCCCATGTTAAATGCACCCCATTTTTTCATACCCCTACTATCCAACTACGCATGGAGTTGATTTTATATAGTGTGGTGAGCGCAGCGAGCCACCGTGCCCGAAGCGTGGTGAGCGCAGCGAGCCCCGCGAGGGGACGCGGTCTCATAAGAAAACGGGAGTCCAGATATTACATAAGTACCGACATTTGATACCCAGGCCACAGACATGATGGAAGCATTCCAAACCTGTGGATACCCCAGACAATTAATAGAAGGGGCATACAAATCCACAAGAGAAAGGAATAGAGTATCCCTTTTACAAAGTAAGACCAAAATTACTAGTACAGAGAACAGGAATATTGCTTTCATATCTACGTTTGACAGCCCATACCAAGACATACAAAAAACTATCCATAAGAACTATGGCATTTTGAAACAGGACAAAGTATTGAAAGATATATTGCCCTCGCCTCGGACCCTTTTTTTATCTTCTGTAAAAAAAAATCTTTGAAAAATGTACTTGCTCCAAGTTTCCTTAAGACCATTGAAAATGATGAGAGTATGTCTAACCATACCTCCAGCTGGTTAAAACAACGACATGTAGGGTGCTTTAAATGTGGCAAAACAAGATGCATTACTTGCGGACACATAACAAACAAGTAAACTACTATTGAACTAACTCACGAGTCACTTAACATCAGGGGCTTCATCAACTGTGAGACGACCTATGTTATATATATGCTGTCTTGCAGTTGCAATTTGAAATACGTGGGTAGGACCACTAGACCCCTCAAAATTCGATTCCTAGAACATCGTAGGAACATTTTAAGGGGTTATTAGATGCACAGTGTCTCGAGGCACTTCGGAGAACGACACAACAACAATCCGAACTGTTTAAAAATAACAGGCCTCGAGAGTATACCCCAGACAAAACGTGGAGGGGATAGGTACCGTGCTCTCTGCAAACAAGAAATATATTGGACATTCAAATTGATTGTCTGCATCCCAGAGGCCTCAATGAGGCAATGGAATTAAATATAGTACTATAGAATACCAATTGTTACCTATGTCTGGTTTTGTACAGATAATAATAATAAATAAATTATATATATATAAAAACAATAATAATAAAACTATATTAATGTATCGAAGCTACCATTTTTTCCGTGGGGGACACTACCGGGTTTTTCTGAGTATAAATAACCCTCACAAAAGACCTACAAGATCCTTTTGAAACATAATGATATCAATTTGGATAAACCTACCATATAAGTGATATAAATACAAAACAAACAGAAAAAAGTTTTTTTGCATTGTGTAAAAACATAGAACAATAATGAATGGATTTCATGGATGTATTTTTACACACCTCTTAACTCTAATTAATTTTTACTAAATTCTTATTGTTGTTCTAATTTGTCATCTCCATCTATTTAATATACTCGACCTATATACATATTTCACAAAAAATGTATTGTGGAGTTATATATATATATTTCTTTATTATGTCTTGTTCTATATATATATATATATATATATATATATATATATATATATATATAATCATCCATCAATATTGCTCTTTCCAGTCAAAAGTAACTCTTCCCTACCTTAGGTAGAGGATGGTGCCAAAAACGATATCTAAATGCTAGCTATACGAAAATAATGTTAATTGTATGAAAACAATAAAGTTGGTTATACATAAACAAAGGGCTGGTTCACACATCTTATTTATGAATGAAAAAACCACGCCCCGTTATAGTAAACATTCCTATATCCATAGAGACGGACTCTGCTCCCCCGGAAGTGACGTATAAGATAGATCATCTAAAAGTTGCGGTGGCGCAGGTATGCAGCGTCACCGCACCCTTATTATTCAGGTGACACTTGGCCGGAATCACGTGATTACCCACGTGACATGCGGCCGAATCCCGGCCAATACAACAGAAACACTTCCGGCGGAAGCGGGAAGTCACTCTCGGCAGATGGAACACATATGCGTTCCACCTGCGTATTCTAAGTAATAGCTCAGTCCCTATACATCGTTTCTAGATAATCATGGATGCGGCGAGCTGGGGACTCTGTCTCCCTCTGATGCATTTAACTAGAGAGATAATGGTCCTCTTCTCATTTATTTTTGTGTTTACCATGAGTGGTCATGTGACCCACAACCCGGAAGTACTATTGATTACCACACTATATTTTTTATGTTTTATTGAGAATTCAGCAGGAATAATAAATATTTATGGATACCACCCATGTTATACTAATATGTTTGTCTCCTATTCTATAAATGTGTATTGAAATTGTGATTGTTATGGTTTATTGTCTAGATTGAATGCTAATTGGCTACTCATTACTATGGGTATATATACCCCTAGTCACCATACCAGAAGGCACCTTTGAAAAAGCCACAAGCTAGTGGCGAAACGCGTCAGGTGTAGCCTCTCACTCTTACCAGATTGGACCTTCATCAACATTCAGTCCATTCTCTGCCTATTATTGGGAACCTCCATCTTGAATCTCCCTCCTAAACCCTCTACAGGACACTGAACTCCAGGTAAACCACGCCACCCTTAGCCACCTGTTTGAAACAGTGTCCCCCTACTAAGGCCTCAAGTGGGTAACCGGCAATCATCACTACATCAGTGACCGGGGTAATCTGCAGCATCTACCTCCAGGTGGTGCAAACACCATCCTAGCCACCTGTTAGAGGTTTTTGCCCCCTCAAACAAAGTCCAGATTGAAGAACCTATGCCCATCCTCCTGCAGTGTATACAACATCAGCAGTGACTTTTCACCACACACAGGAGGTGCCCAAATTGGGTATTGTGCCACAAAATCTTCCCCAATACCAACAGAGGGATCCCAGAGGGATACCAAATGGACATTTCCCCATCGACTCCTCCAGCGACATTAACAACTATCCGTGACAATAGAGAGGACCGGTGAACTGTCCCCCACACAATCCTTTGGATTGCTTTCCCATTCAGCAGAGATACCAATGGTTAAGTGCACTTTCCAATTGGACTGATATCGAATTGGGCAGTGGCCCTTACAGATTCTCATCCAATCAAAGGCCCAAAGAGTGAGACCTTTCTTTTTTATATTTTTACATTCTTATTGTGTCATGTTATTGTGTGTAAATGTATGTAAATGTTTATTTTATCTGTAATTATAAAGCAATTTTTCCACTTTAAACTGGTCAATTTGTTCATTGTAACCTCAGCGCTGCTTCTTTGATTCTTTGTATTGCAAGTCTCTTGTAAAAAACCACAGGGAGTGACTACCCCTGTACCCCAGCAGCCGAAAAACACCTCATATAACAGGCGCCCTTCACTGCCCTCTAGTAGAGCAGCCCCTTTTTGCTGTATACTATCTAATAGCTGCTATATACATACCCTCCAACTGTACCGTTTTAGCCGGTACAGTACCGCTTTTTAACGGACTGTACCGGCTAAAAATCAAATGTACCGATGTACCGATTTTCTTTGTCGGTAGCCGCTCCTCTGAGGCCGCAGGCGATGGCTGCAGGCTGTGATGGATCAAAGGACGGCTGGACACATATACGCAGACCCAGTGGGGATAATTGTGTCCCAGTGTGGCTTGTGCGGCGTCCCAGCAGCCAGGGCTCAAGCGCCGTCTGACGTCAGCACTCAGCACGCTTCCTGGGTACCTGACTGTCCCGCACGCTGCCTGCGCACCCATCCAGCATGCTTCCTGCGCACCCGCAACCGGTGATCTGACTGGCGTCACGGCCGCTGGACTTGGATGGGGGTGCAGTACAATTTTAAAATTAATGGTTATCCTCAGGTGGGGGCATGGCCACGGATATATGAGGTGTTGCCACACCCCCTCTACAAGTGGACATGCCCCTATATATGTGACCACGCCCCCTGTACCGATTTCCATCGCTAAAATGTTGGAGGGTATGTATATACTATCCCATAGCTGCTCTATACTATCCCATAGCTGCTCTATACTATCCCATAGCTGCTCTATACTATCCCATAGCTGCTCTATACTATCCCATAGCTGCTATATACTATACCATAGCTGCTATATACTATCCCATAGCTGCTGTATACTATCCCATAGCTGCTGTATACAATCCCATAGCTGCTATATACTATCTAATAGCTGATACATACTATCCCATAGCTGCTGTATACAATCCCATAGCTGCTATATACTATCTAATAGCTGCTGTATACAATCCCATAGCTGCTGTATACTATCCCATAGCTGCTGTATACTATCCCATAGCTGCTGTATACTATCCAATAGCTGCTGTATGCTATCCCATACCTGATACATACTATCCCATAGCTGCTGTATGCTATCCAATCACTGCTGTATACTATCCCATAGCTGCTGTATACTATAGCATACCTGCTACATACTATCCCATAGCTGCTGTATACTATCCAATAGCTGCTGTATGCTATCCCATACCTGATACATACTATTTCATAGCTGCTGTATACTATCCCATAGCTGCTGTATGCTATCCAATCACTGCGGTATACTATCCCATAGCTGCTACATACTATCCCATAGCTGCTGTATACTATCCCATAGCTGCTGTATGCTATCCAATCACTGCTGTATACTATCCCATAGCTGCTACATACTATCAAATAGCTGCTGCATACTATCTAATAGCTGCTGTATGCTATCCAATCACTGCTGTATACTATCCCATAGCTGCTGTGTACAATCTCATAGCTGCTATATATACTATCTAATAGCTGCTGTATACAATCCCATAGCTGTTGCATACTATCCCATAGCTGTTGTATGCTATCCAATCACTGCTGTATACTATCCCATAGCTGCTGTGTACAATCCCATAGCTGCTATATATACTATCTAATAGCTGCTGTATACAATCTCATAGCTGCTGTATACTATCCCATAGCTGCTGTATACAATCCCATAGCTGCTATATACTATCTAATAGCTGCTGTATACAATCCCATAGCTGCTGTATACAATCCCATAGCTGCTGTATACAATCCCATAGCTGCTGTATACTATCCCATAGCTGCTGTATACAGTCCCATAGCTGCTATATACTATCTAATAGCTGCTATATACTATCCCATAGCTGCTGTATACTATCCCATAGCTGCTGTATACAATCCCATAGCTGCTATATACTATCTAATAGCTGCTATATACTATCCCATAGCTGCTGTATACAATCCCATAGCTGCTATATACTATCTAATAGCTGCTGTATACTATCCCATAGCTGCTGTATACAATCCCATAGCTGCTGTATACTATCCCATAGCTGCTATATACTATCCCATAGCTGCTGTATACTATCCCATAGCTGCTGTATACTATCCCATAGCTGCTGTATACAATCCCATAGCTGCTATATACTATACCATAACTGCTGTATACAATCCAATAGCTGCTATATACTATCCCATAGCTGCTGTATGCTATCCAATCACTGCTGTATACTATCCCATAGCTGCTGCGTTTTTCATGTGCAACTTCAGATGTCAGTTTAACCTGTTCCCAGATATTGTTAAATCGTTTCCTTATAATTAAATTGTTGCCACACAATATATAATGGTTACAGTTAGACAATAGTTGCAAAGGCTGTGATTGTTTGGCTCAATATCTGAAGACAGCCAGCTCGTTAGTGTCTAAAGGTGGCCATACATCTACAGATCGTTTAAATTGGGCTGGTTGGAACAAAATCCTGGTAATGGATGAGAGAAAATGACAGAAAAATAATGTGGAGCGCTAAGCGGATCAATTGAATATTACAATATTAATTTATTACAAGGCAAAATAAAAAACACATCAATGACAATAAAAGGCAGCACTTGCTATTTTTAACAGTTTGGACTCTGAAGGCTTTTCTGGACACTGGCACTCATCACTCCCTGTCCACCCTTGGACCATCATTCTATGGGACTTTGGCCCTTATTCTGGTTGGTGCGGTAATGTCCGCGTGCGGTCGGTCCGCCGATGTTTTGTGTCTGCGCATGTGCAGAGGCGTCTCTGCGCATGTGCGAACGGAATGCACGTCCAAATTCCGCATGAAATGTGTACACTACGAACAGGGGGTGGAGAGGGGCGTGAAGGGCTGTTTGGGCTCATTACCATATGTTTACACCCCGCGTTTCATGGGCGTTCCCATGAAAACGCTGGGCGTACGTATGGAATGCGGTCGTGACACACGTGTAGGGGGCGGACATATGACATTGCCAGATGTCAGCTGCCCGCCCAGATCCCTGCTTTTGCACGGAGAAATGCCCGTGTGGTCTGAGGTTGCGGGAGCTGCCTGACCATCGAATGATGGGGGAGGTTCCCTGAGATGGAGGAGGTGTATTCATGAGAAATACACTTGCGGTCCGTTCGGACAGCTTCTTACCGCATTCGGACGGAGTGAGCGATCCGTACGAAAGGCGGGGTTTAGGACGCACGGTCCTGCCCGCATATTCGGCTCCGTCCGCACCGACCAGAATAAGGCCCTTTATCCCCAACCCACTGTAGATCACTAATTCCGCACCAATTGTGAGGACCTTTCCAACATCTGGGAATAAGATCATCCTCCAGCGTGAATAAACCCACTGTGGATTACAAATTTCGCACCAATCGTGAGGACCCCATAAACATTTGGGAACAAGATCATCCTCCAGCGCAATTTTTCCAATCCGGCACGGTACGTTATTGTCCTATAGTACCATTTGGTTAAAAATCCAGTGGATCAAGGAGCATATCTTAAGGAGCAAGATTAAACAAGCAGTTTTCCAGAAATCTATAAGTACAAGCCTTCATTGTCTACATCTTAAATTGATACACATGCTACCATTTTAACCCCAATATTGTCATTGATGTGTTTTTTTTTTATTTTTCCATTTAATAAATTAATATTGTAATATTCAATTGATCCGCTTAGCGCTCCACATTATTTTTTTGTTTTTCATACCTATCTTAGGGGGTGACACCCTTTAAGTTGGAGCAGCTTGACACAGCACCCCACCAGGCGTCCGTTTCTACTCTGAGTACCTACAGTAATCTCGAGTATACCTTTCCAGAGAAAATGACAGTTGACCATTTGCTTTGAAATGCTGGAAAACTGCCAAACTGTCACTCAGATATTACCAGGTTTTTGTTCCAACCAGCCCAATCTGATAATCCATCTGTGGATGTATGGCCAGCTTAAACCGTATTTTTATATTTTTAGATATATTGTTCTCTTATTAGTTATCAAGAGTACAATGTTTATGTATAAAATGTTGCTTTCTCTGAATGTATTTGGATTAAGCAGCTTTTTGATCTCACTACCTAATATTGCTTGACTTTATTATATTGATCTCAGTGATAGCCGGCCAGTATAGACGTATTTGGTACATCAGTCTCCTTCATTATTATACTCCGTATCCTATCACGTGATTGTTGTCTCTTTATATTGAGACATCTGATAATTATCTTCCGGGTTTCTTCCTCCCTGGTGTTTATATGATATTATAATATGATTTATATAAATATATATTAATTACTTAATAAGCACATGTGGTTATATATATGGGAGACTAGTAAGCTTGATCGAAGCAAAAGCTAGTCTGCTACCTTGTGATGGCCTCTGTGTTTGTGCATGTGTGAGAGAGAAAGCGATGTAGTTTCACTTGCTGCCAACAGATGGCAGTGTTTCAGAGACAAACAAATGGACACTAGACATAAATAGATGAGATGCTGGCTGGTATTGCATCAGCAATATATACCCATATGCTGTGCAAAATCAGATAGATATCCTACTGAAGTATCGGGACTGATACTATCTATGGAGATAGCCGATGTTGCATATACGTCATGTGGTATTGATGCTGACCACACTCTTATTTGTATAAACCACAATATGGTTTCACTGGAAATCAACTTCAGTAAATTACATCAAAAAGGATCTGCAAAAATACTAAACTTCAGAAAAGCGAACTTTGAATTATTAAGGGAAGCCCTAACAGGAATTGGGTGGGAAACGGTTATGGAGGGAAAAAATGCAGAGGAAATGTACTCTAAAAAAGGTGCTTGATTCACTAACTATTGAATACATTCCAAAAGTAACTAAAGGTAAATTCAACAAAAAAAAGCCACCATGGTTGGACAAAGAAGTAAGGTCAGCTATCAACAATAAAACCAGAGCCTTTAAATTCTATAAAAATAACTTGAATGAGGAGGCGTTCGCAAAATACAAAGAATCAAACAAAACTTGTAAAGGGGGTAATCAAAGCAGCTAAAATATTATATGAAGAGTGCATAGCCACTGAAAGCAAAACCAACCCAAAGAAGTTTTTTAAATACATAAATAGTAAACGTTTAATTAAGGAAAACATAGGCCCACTAACTGATACTAGTGGAAAAAGTGTTACTGAGGACAAGGAAAAAGCAAAACTGTTAAATGAGTTCTTCTCATCAGTATTTACTAAGGGAGAGCAGACTGTGGAACGAACATTTACCACAAACGGGACAGATGGGATTCATCCGAGGGTATTAATGGAATTAAGGGATGAACTACCTACCCCCCTACATTATATCTTTAGCAAGTCACTATCGTCAGGTATAGTACCAAAAGATTGGAGAATAGCAGAGGTAGTGCCAATATTCAAAAAAGGAAAAAAGAAAGATCCCGCTAATTACAGACCCGTTAGTTTAACATCAATTGTGGGTAAACTATTTGAAGGATTTTTAAGGGATGGTATCCAGGAATATTTAGATCATCACCGTCTACTCAGTACTAACCAACATGGGTTCGTGAAAAATTGTTAATGCCAAACTAATCTACTAGGGTTCTATGAAGAGGTTAGCAAAAACCTAGATAATGGAAATGCTGTAGATGTGATTTTCCTAGATTTCGCTAAAGCATTTGATACTGTCCCACACAAGAGATTGATTAATAAAATGGAGAACCTAGGATTTGGTGAAAATATCTGCAGATGGGTAGGGAATTGGCTATGTAATAGAGAACAAAGAGTGGTTGCGAATGGTGCCGTATCAGATATGATACCGGTACTAAGTGGAGTGCCCCAGGGTTCGGTTTTGGGGCCCATTTTGTTTAACATTTTTATTAACGATATTGGGATAGGGTTACTCAGCAATGTATCCATCTTTGCGGACGATACAAAACTTAGCAAAGTCATCAAATCATCAGAAGATGTCACCATGCTTCAAAATGATCTTGCAATTCTAGATGAGTGGGCAAAAAAATGGAAGATGAGGTTCAATGTAGATAAATGTAAGGTTATGCACCTTGGGAGAAACAACCAGTGTGCAAGTTACAACCTTAGCGGAGAGGAACTGGGTAATTCCATACTTGAAAAGGATCTAGGAGTCCAAATAGACAGCAAACTGGGATGTAGTGCCCATTGTAATGTAGCTACAAAAAAGACCAACAAAATTCTGGCATGTATTAAGAGGGGAATGGAAAATAGGGACTCAAGGGTAATTATGCCACTATATAAAGCATTGGTGAGACCTCACCTCGAGTACGGAGTACAGTTCTGGTCCCCACACTATAAAAATGACATCATAGAATTAGAAAAAGTCCAAAGGCGAGCAACAAAGCTTATTAGGGGAATGGAGAATTTAAGCTACGGGGAGAGATTAAGCAATTTGGGACTATTTACATTAGAAAAGAGACGTTTAAGGGAGGACATGCTCAACATGTACAAGTATATCAAGGGCCAATATAAGGAACTGTCACACACCCTCTTTTCTACTAGAAAGGAATCTAGGACACGAGGGCATGAGTATAGATTAGAAGAAAAAAGATTTCATTCAGCTAGTAGAAAGAATTTCTTTACGGTCAGAACAGTCAAACTCTGGAACTCTCTTCCCAGAGAGGTGGTAACAGCTGGCTCATTAAATGCGTTCAAGGCAAAGTTGGACAAACATTTACTGGAGAAAAAAATCCATGGGTACAAATAAGAAATATAAAATATACCAGAACCTACCAAATCAGCAATGGATATCTATACCAGGTTGAACTAGATGGACGCAAGTCTTTTTTCAGCCTTACCTACTATGTAACTATGTAACTATATACACAGGGGCGTAGCGCCAATTTTTGCGCCCCCCCCCCACCGGATAATATCGGCGCTCCCCTCCCTCCATAAATATAGCGCTGTTCTTACCCTGCCTCCCCTGCCGCGTCTATATTCAGCCGGGAGTTGGGACTGCATCTCCCGGCGCCTGGCTCCTTGAGTAAAATGTCCATTACAAAATGGCCGCCTCCTTACAGCAGACCGTTTGTAAGGATGCTAGAGTAGGCCGCCGCTGCCTCCTCTAGCATCTTAAAAAACAGTCTGCTCTAAGGAGGCGGCCATTTTGTTATGTACATTTGACTCTAAGGAGCCAGGCCCCGGGACGCATATTAGTAGATATGCGGTCCCAACTCCCGGCGATACAGACACGGCGGGGGAGGCAGGGGCACAGTAAGTAGATGGTCGGAGGGCAGTGGCTGGTGCCAGCACCCGGCGCCCACGCAGCCCCCGCTCCCCCAAGCAGCGGGGGCTGCCTTACGATAGCTACGCCCCTGTGTATACAGTAGTTGCCTCACATTAATGTTTGAGAATTAATTTAAAAGACCAATTTTCAGGGCTGTTACCACTCCCCCAGACTCCTGTACTTACTCCAATGCACAGCAGAGTGGCAGATTTTGTATTAGTTAACCACTTGCGTGGTATGTTCGGAAAGTTAGCGGGCTCAGCTGCATTGCCGCAGTAGACTGTCCCGGAAAATTTTCGGGCATACCACCAATATTAAGATGTGCTCCAGTGGTGCCTGCAGCTATGCACCACTGCCGCATCCCAGTCAAGGCACCCACCCGGTGGACGTTCTCCTCTCCCCTCCCCTCCTGTCACTTCCCCTCACCTCTCTGCTCCGGCGATCATACGCTGGATCTCCCCTGCTGCTACACCCCCCCCCCCTGCCTCCCGCTAACCATTAGTTGTAGCGAGCAGGCAGCAGGCTCGGGGATGTTTGGTGCTGCTCGTGGGGACTTGGGAGTTCGGGCGCCCGAGTCCTCCCAAGCCGCCCCGAACATTCCCGAGCCTGCCACCTGTTGTGAACGGAGGCTGGGGCAGGACCTGGGAGCTCTGGTGTACGACCACCAGAGCGGAGATGAGGGGGAGCGACAGGAGGGGGGAGCAATGGGGGGTGGTCCTATGCTCTGTGGTGAGTTTTGCTGGGGTAGGACAAACCTGTCCTGGTAGGTTTGTCCTGCCCCAGCAAAACCGAATGCTTAAGGGGTTAAACTTCCCTCTAAAAATCCTGTGTTTACCAAAAAAATCCTGCGTTTACCAAAATGCTGTGTGTCCGCACCTCATGTGTCTGTATGTGTATGAATTGTAATATCACTATGCAATAATTAATATGTGACCAACCAAGGCATGAGGCTCAGTGAGATAGGAAGGGCACAGATGTCCTGATCCAGGGCCAGATTAAGAGGGCGGCTCAGGGGGGTCAGCACCCCTGGGCCCCCCCTCCATCTAGGGCCCCCTTGTGGTGGGCATGTATTTAAAAAATATTGTTTTTAGCTCAACATAATACAGCCAAGCAATATTAGGTAGTGAAATCATAAAGCTGTATAATCTAAATATATTCTGCTAAAGCAGAATTTAATACATAAACATTGTACTCTTAAAACTAATAAGAGAACAATATATCTAAAAATATAAAAATACACCTTAGACACTAACGAGCTCTCTGTCTTCAGATATTGAGCCAAACATTCACAGCCTTTGCAACAATTGTCTAATTGTAACCATTATATATTGTGTGGCAACAATTTAATTATAAGGAAACGATTTAACAATATCTGGGAACAGGTTAAACTGACATCTGAAGTTGCAAATTGAGAATACTCACATCAACACAGCCTCATTTGAATCAGTCTTTATTTTTTTACACAACTTTCTCATTTTAAACATATGAAATTATTAAAAGTTCATTTTTAATATCCCTTGTTACTAGTGCGCCATAAACACCTTTCTGCCTTTATTCTACTCTTGCGATCTGTGCTAACCAGTGCTTTCTTTAGCACATGCAAGCAATCTATCTAGATCAGGCGATTGCTGGCCGTCAAATCAACCAAAATCGGCTCAGATCGATGTCCCCTCAGGTGGTTGAACCTGCTGACCGTCCGACCACCTGACCTGGGACCTCCTTCCCATGCAGCGGAGGTGGGCAGAGGGGTCTGGCCAGCTGATGGGGGTGGAGGAGGGCGGGCAGCTCATAGTATTGGCTTGCAGTGGGGTCCGTCCAAGTGGCGGCGGCAGCTGGTAGGCTGGAGCTTGTAGCAGCATTTTGCTGGGCAGCGGGATGCGGCTGCTGAATATTTTGAAATGACTGGCCGGCCATTGTTTGGCTGAGACTCTCAACCAAACAACGGCCAGCCAGTCATTTCAAAATATTCAGCAGCCGCATCCCGCCGTCCAGCAAAATGCTGCTACAAACTCCAGCCTCCCAGCCGCTGCCGCTCAGAAGGTGCCCGCCACTAAGAGCAGCCCACCCCCCGCCACCACCACCAGCTGGCCGGACCCTGCCTCCCCCCACCCCCACCACCGCTTAAGATCTGAACAGGCGACGGCGATGCACAGGATCGTGCATCGCCATAGCTATGGATATGGGGCATACACACGGGGTGATGTGGGCATAATTTCTAAGCGTTCTAGACAGATCGGGTAGAAAACTGCCCAAAATCACCCCATGTATATACCCTTACACTGCAATTTAGATTGGAGTTTGGACACACCACACACAAAACTAAATCTCTGCACATGTTACATCTGCCCAACTGCAGTGCAGCATGGTTTTGACATGGTGCGCAGTTGCTTGCATTATTTGCTTTGCTTCCAACTCGCAATTCAGCATCACTACCTGTATCAAATTAGACAATATAAAAACAGTATGCACACATCATCAAACGGCCCCTACCCCCACACAAGGCACAAGCAATAAGTTCATTGTTTAATGTAGACATGACATGACAGGACAGGACATGACAGGACCTCATTGTCAAGTGGAGAATCAGTGCAGGTGGAAACAGTGACATCTGGAGGCTGAAAGATAGTACTACACTTCACAAAAATAATTGTGATCAATACAAAAAGACTTCTTTATAATGTCAGATATAAGCACAACCAAAACTGCCATTAAGGTGAAGATGACATTATATGGAGTATAAGTTATGCTGGCATCTAGCACACTCAGGGCAAAATATATACCTTGGGCAACAGAGTTCAGACACATGCACAAAGCACAGGCAGATGCTTGATGCAAACAGTGAGCAAGATTTCATTGGTTTGTGCTCAGCTGGAGATGGTGACAGTGCTGGCAGCATTTCATCCATTGTTCCTCCAAGATATTCATATAGGAAGAACTGTACGGATACAGGATATCAGAGGAGAAAAGAGAGTTCTTCCTTTCTATTAGGGAATGGTCTTAGACACTCTTAAGAATCTTCTTGGCTTTAGTATTAGCATCTTGTATCCGATCTTCATTCACAACAACCTGGAACAGAGAAGAAGACATTGGGGTTTATTGACACAGTATTGGGGTTGTAAAACCAGGAATGGGTAAAAACCGGAACCGGACCAGACCCTGGAAGGCCAAACCAGACAGGCTCTAGTCATCAAACTGTGTCATTCCAGAGGATGTAGTGTCCGGTCCAGGGGGTGCCTGTCAGGGGGTGTCCAGTTCAGAGGGGGTGCCTGTGACACCTGTCACCAGAGAGACTGGGAAGGAGATATTACAGCCTTCCTGTATGGTCCTGTGATGTATTAAAAACCGAAACGGTTCAGGGGAGGCTGTAATATCTTCCTCCCCATCTCCCTGGGAGAAACCCCCAAACAACATTACATTGATGGCAAGAAGAGAAGGCTAGAACAGGTAAACAATATCTGGTGATGCTGCAGATATGGCTGACACCAGTATTAACCATAATAAGCCCTTCAAAGACGGCCTTCAGGCATCCTCAGCAGCAGAGGAGGATTTCCTACAAGGCACAATTATAGGGGAAACAAAAGAATGTCTGTTGTGCGGTGCACAAGAGATGAACAGATAAAATATAACCTTTATTAGTACATCATTTTTAAAAGTTTCAGCAAAAATTTACAAAAACTAAACATACAACATGTAAGGACTAATTAGACAATATAAAAAGGAAATGACATTTCTGATGTTGCGGGGGTTAGCAAATAATCTTTTGGTGTGTACGGTGTATAAACTGTAAGATAATTGATGCAATTGCAATTGTAGCAAACAGTGATACTGTGAGCTGACACAGTATTAGTTCGCAACGTTCTCTCAAGGCAATGTGACAGCAAAGAAGCCGTGTCCTTACAGCATGGGAACCATGTCCCTATATAACCAATTATATCAAATAATTTCTGTATTTGTAGGAAATCGGATGCAGGGAGCCGCTCCTTTTCACCCCGCTAATTGGTTTGTCACAAAAAACTCGGCTTCTAGATTCAGCTTCTAAATTGGCCCTGGGGAGGGTTAATACTCATATTCTAGGTGCCAAGAGAGAGATCCGAGTGTTGCTGAGTTTTATATGCAGCACCACAGTCAGTGTCCGGATGGCTGTCTGATGCAGCGTGTAACGCCGCTTGAAGGTATGCGGCGGACCACTGCTGCCAGCGACACTCGTACACACACTTTTAAATAAATCTAAGTTAAAGCAGTGAAACATAAATCATTGTAATCAAGCCCCCCCGCTAACGTGAAACGCCAACGCACGTTTCACTATAAGCTTTTTCAAGGCCTCAGAGAATTTATCGGTAGCCTGTGAAATACAAAGGTATTCTATAGATGCTGGCAGCAGTCAGCAGCAAAAATAGTATAGTAATATGGTTTATTTGAGGGAGGAGGGCCCCAAACCCAGTGCCAGATTTCCCACTAGGCACGTGCCTATGGGCGACATCTGCTGGGAGGCGGCATGGCATCTCCCCCCAGCAGGTTGCTCTTTCATGACTGGCTCTTGCACAGGCAGGCAGTGACAGTGCAATTGTAGGAAGGCACTGCGTGCAGAACTATGGTACAGGCAGCGCTCCTTGCTCACCCCCTCTGAAAAGCTGACAGCCACCGGAATCACTGAGGAGTGAAGGGCTGTGGCTGCTGAGTGATGGTACAGCCGTCCTATACTATGTTAAGCTGTAGACTGCAGCTCCGTGATTGAGTGCACACAGACTGCAGGAAAGAAGTGGGCGGGCCACGGATCGGGTTCTCTGGCAGCCAGTTGACCTGTCCAGACTGAGGAGAGGCAGAATGGAGCTCTCCTGTCCCGTTGTGTGCCTGTGGGCCTTATTCTGGTTCACTCCTTCTGGAAACAATCTACGTTTCGGGGTTCGCCAACCCTGATTCTGATCCTGATGAGGGGGTCGCCGAACCCCAAAACGTAGATCGTTTTTGGATTAAAAGCATCCACTGTGTTTTCACCATTTACCAAGTCTCCGAGTGCCACTTCTTCTGTCCGCATATATATATTTATATATATATATATATATATATACACACACACATTATATGTAGAAAGAGAAAGAAAGAGAGAGAGAGAGAGAGTATTAGGAAGCACTCTCCAGCCCAATTATGCAGATGAAGCAAAGCTGTGTTTTTAATCAGACTTGTAACATTGTAAATTGAGGATACTCTAAATAAAGTATGTATATATATATATATATATATATATATATATATATATATATATATATATATATATATATATATATAATTGTGCAAAAACGCTGGCACTCAACTCCATAAGGAAACCTTTTGCCCGGTGCTTTCAGTATAAGTACAGGCAATGCTGTCCCATGTAGATAATAGGAGAAGACTGAGTCACTCGGGACTGGTTCAATAACAAACAACTCATAGCCAGACAATGGTTAAGTTGACGTTTTCAGCCCTCAGGCTTTTTATGTAAGCTGTTTTGATAAAAGCCTGAGGGCTGAAACGTCAACTTAACCATTGTCTGGCTATGAGTTGTTTGTTATTGAACTAGTTGGAAGGTGCGGCACTCACGATCTTTCACACAATAAGCTGCAAGCTGCCACTGTGGTATCATCAACGTTTCAAAACTTTATTGTTTTGTCATCAGGATAAGAATGAAATCATACACTGACCTTAATATAGGAGAACACACACCACGTGCAGGCGCCGGTTCAGTGGGCGGGACTGTGTACCCGCCCCCTCGTCCAGCATGAATGACGTCACCCTCCGGGGACGCGCATTCGAATGACAACACCATCACCATAACAACAATAATAAACACACAAGAAGAATACGATCCAGCGCTGTAAAGAACAAATAACATGAAATCAGTAACATGAAATCAATGGTCTGAATAGGCAGGACATAACATAAACAGATCATTAGCGAAATACCCCTAATGGTAACATTTCATTTTGACCCCGGGGGGAGATGGTGTCCAACTGATGGATCCACCAGGACTCTTTGCGCAGTAGTGACCTTGCCCGGTCCCCTCCTCTTTTGGATACAGGTACACAATCAATGGCTCTGTATCTAAGACTGGATAAGGGGTGCTTTTTAAGGGCGAAATGCCTCGCTACTGGCTGGTCGCTTTTACCACTGGCGAGTGCATTACGGATGGAATGCCTATGCATCGCCATGCGTTCTTTTAATTTGCGCTCCGTCTTCCCTACATAGCACATGCTACAGGGACCGGTGATTAGATATACGATGTATGTGGAATTGCAGGTGAAGTGGTATTTTATGGCATACGTTTTTCCTGAGTATGGATGATTGAACCTATCAGCTGTCTGCAGGAACTGGCAGGTGACACATGAGCATCTGAAGTTACCAGTACGAATGTTGTCCAACCAATTAGTGCTGGTGGCATCTGGTTGGTAACGTATGTCAGTTTTGACAAGCAATTGTTTGAGATTTTTACCCTTGGTGTAACAGGGCCTTACTCTCAACTTATCAGATGGTAGGGCTTTATCACTGGCTAAGATAGGCCAATTCTTTTTGATTGTGGACACAATCATGGGCGCAGCCGTGTTATAGCGGGTGACCATGGGTAAGATTCCCTCAATACTTTTATTGATGGTTCTTTTTTTCAGGAGTGGTTTCCTATTTAATTTGAGGACCCGTTCTTTACATGACCTAAGGTTGTGTCTATCGTAGCCCCGTTGCTCAAGTTTCTCGCAAAACTCTCCCATTTGTTGCTCACAGATATCATTGTCACTGTTGATGCGTTTATATCGCAACATCTGCGAATAAGCTAGACTCTCTATCAATGTTCTCGGATGGCAACTCTGCGGTTGCAACATTGTGTTGCGGTCGGTACTTTTAATGAAAACTTTTGTCACCAGTGTGTCGGCATTATATGTAATGTCGACATCTAATAAGTGTACTTGTGTAGAACTAATCTCAGAGATAAATTTGATGGGACTCAATGTGGTATTATGCTGTTCGATGAGATTTAATAAGGATAGGGGTGTCCCCCTCCATAAAACAAACAAGTCATCAATAAAACGCTTAAACGAAAGACAATTGGTTTGAAAAATGGAGTTAGAAAAAAATACATCTGCTTCTATGGAGAACATAAAAATATTCGCAAAAGAAGGGGCTACTGAGGATCCCATAGAAACACCACACAACTGCAAATAAAATACATTGTTCTGTAATAAAATTTCCATGGCAGCCACAATGAACTCGATCTTGGTAATTTCAAAGTCACTCTGTGCAACCAGGGTATTCTTACAGATAACATCAAAGATATTTTGTTACCAGCTCACCCGACTGTCCCGATATTCTACACCTTGCCCAAGGTGCATAAGGGCCTGGACCCTCCACCTGGTCGCCCCATTGTGGCCGCCCAAGGGTCACTATTGCAGCCCTTAGCAACTTTGATCGATGATTGGCTGCAACCGCTTATCAAAAAGAAACCATCCTTTTTGCTTGATACGACAGACTTTTTATTGTCCCTCGAACCCTTTCACAAATCGAGTGTTATTGGGTGCCTGGCTACTATTGATGTGACGGGATTGTATACAGCCATACCCCATGCGATGGGATTAATGGCCCTGCAAAGGTTTCTGGTTGCACAGAGTGACTTTGAAATTACCAAGATCGAGTTCATTGTGGCTGCCATGGAATTTTTATTACAGAATAATTTTTTCTTATACAACGATGTATTTTATTTGCAGTTGTGTGATGTTTCTATGGGATCCTCAGTAGCCCCTTCTTTTGCGAATATTTTTATGTTCTCCATAGAAGCAGATGTATTTTTTTCTAACTCCATTTTTCAAACCAATTGTCTTTCGTTTAAGCGTTTTATTGATGACTTGTTTGTTTTATGGAGGGGGACACCCCTATCCTTATTAAATCTCATCGAACAGTATAATACCACATTGAGTCCCATCAAATTTACCTTTGAGATTAGTTGTACACAAGTACACTTCTTAGATGTCGACATTACATATAATGCCGACACACTGGTGACAAAAGTTTTCATTAAAAGTACCGACCGCAACACAATGTTGCAACCGCAGAGTTGCCATCCGAGAACATTGATAGAGAGTCTACCTTATTCGCAGATGTTGCGATATAAACGCATCCACAGTGACAATGATATCTGTGAGCAACAAATGGGAGAGTTTTGCGAGAAACTTGAGCAACGGGGCTACGATAGACACAACCTTAGGTCATGTAAAGAACGGGTCCTCAAATTAAATAGGAAACCACTCCTGGAAAAAAGAACCATCAATAAAAGTATTGAGGGAATCTTACCCATGGTCACCCGCTATAACACCGCTGCGCCCATGATTGTGTCCACAATCAAAAAGAATTGGCCTATCTTAGCCAGTGATAAAGCCCTACCATTTGATAAGTTGAGAGTAAGGCCCTGTTACACCAAGGGTAAAAATCTCAAACAATTGCTTGTCAAAACTGACATACGTTACCAACCAGATGCCATCAGCACTAATTGGTTGGACAACATTCGTACTGGTAACTTCAGATGCTCATGTGTCACCTGCCAGTTCCTGCAGACAGGTGATAGTTTCAATCATCCATACTCAGGAAAAACGTACGCCATAAAATACCACTTCACCTGCAATTCCACATACATCGTATATCTAATCACCTGTCCCTGTAGCATGTGCTATGTAGGGAAGACGGAGCGCAAATTAAAAGAACGCATGGCGATGCACAGGCATTCCATCCGTAATGCACTCGCCAGTGGTAAAAGCGACCAGCCAGTAGCGAGGCATTTCACCCTTAAAAAGCACCCCTTATCCAGTCTTAGATACAGAGCCATTGATTGCGTACCTGTATCCAAAAGAGGAGGGGACCGGGCAAGGTCACTTCTGCGCAAAGAGTCCTGGTGGATCCATCAGTTGGACACCATCTCCCCCCGGGGTCTAAATGAAATGTTACCATTAGGGGTATTTCACTAATGATCTGTTTATGTTATGTCCTGCCTATTCAGACCATTGATTTCATGTTACTGATTTCATGTTATTTGTTCTTTACAGAGCTGGATCGTATTCTTCTTGTGTGTTTATTATTGTTGTTATGGTGATGGTGTTGTCATTCGAATGCGCGTCCCCGGAGGGTGACGTCATTCATGCTTGACAAGGGGGCGGGTACAAAGTCCCGCCCACTGAACCGGCGCCTGCACGTGGTGTGTGTTCTCCTATATTAAGGTCAGTGTATGATTTCATTCTTATCCTGATGACAAAACAATAAAGTTTTGAAACGTTGATGATACCACAGTGGCAGCTTGCAGCTTATTGTGTGAAAGATCGTGAGTGCAGCACCTTCCACAAACTATATATATATATATATATATATATATATATATATATATATATATATATATATATATATATATATATATATATATATATAGAGCAAACTTAAATTATAGCATTAACAGCCCCCACCAGTACACTAACACAATAAGAACTGTAGATATACAATTGTACACATATAGAAATCGGACACACAGCTAAACAAATATAAATAATATACACACAGATTCACAAGCACCAAAAGCACATAATAAACACTGAAGACTAGCATAACTCACATTAAAAACCAAGGAAATAATAGGAATTATAATATTTGATAAACATAGACCACCCCCGATTATAGGCACTTAATATTAGGGAATTGGCTAAATCCTAGCATTCAATACCCACTCACATGAGATTCTATACATGCACTATTTTCACTTAAAAATAAAAAAAGGGTGGGGAGTGGAGGGGCAAAAATGATGTGCCTAGGGGTGGCCTGACACCTAAATTCACCCCTGCCCAAACCGGTATCCTGCCTAGGGCCCCATGAGGTCTAAATCCACCTCTGCTCAGAGGACTGCGCCCTAAGGTCCTGGCACCCTTAGGCAGCTGTCTCATAATACCACCACCTTTGGCAGCAACGCAAATGACAGTCATTAAGTCGACGCCATTAGGTCGACATGCATTTAGGTCGACATGAGTCTAGGTTGACATACAGTAAGGTCAACATGAGTCTAGGTCGACATGGGTTAGGTCGACATTCAAAAGGTCGACATTTTTTTTTTTTTTTGAGCCAACATGTGCCCTACCATGCACTAGGGCATGGTGGGAGAAACATAGCACCGCGAGGGGACGCGGTGCTATGTTTCAGTGTCCTTTAGGGACAAAAAAAAACCCCATGTCAACCCTTTGACCCTGTCGACCTAATCCATGTGGACCTAGACTCATGTCGACCTTCCTGCATGTCAACCTAATGGTGTAGACCTAATGTCTGTCTAACAACTTGCTGGTGACCTAATGATCCACACCCACTGCAATCTAAACTGCTTCTTTATATAGGCCGGAGGCAGAACTCTGGGAGGCAATAGAGTCATCTGCCGCCGGTCTCCTGCTCCCAAGGGGGCACCTCTCCGCCCCCTGCAAGTTTAAATCAGTTATTTAAAAGCCAATGATATTGCTTCTGTGGCTGAGTTCTGAAATATATATGTGTTATCTATCTATATTTATTAACAGAAAGATATATTTTATATAAGGTTATATAGGGTTATGTGTGTGTGTGTATATGTGTGTGTGGGGGGGTACCAATATATATCTTGCCTCCGGGCAACTGGAACAAACTTACGCCACTGATATAGGCTGTATGCATGTTAAAATACATATATTGTCATTTGTAAACATTATTAAGGGCCTTATTTTGGTTCATTCTTTCTGACAAAATCCTTCTTAGATGGGCAAAACCATGTGCACTGCAGGTGGGGCAGATGTAACATGTGCAGAGAGAATTAGATTTGGGTGGGGTTTTACTTCAAAGTGAGATCTATATTGCAGTGTAAAAATAAAGCAGCCAGTATTTTCCCTGCACAGAAACAAAATTACTCACCCAAATCAAATTCTCTCTGCACATGTTACATCTGCCCCCCCCCCTGCAGTGCACATGGTTTTGTCCATCTAAGAAGGATTTTGTCAGAAAGAATGAACCAAAATAAGGCCCTAAATCTGTTAGAAGGGTAAATAGCACTCTTTTAGTCCCCGGTGTCCTTGACTGACCTTCTCCATGATTTTCTCCACTTGTTTGTTTTGGGTATCAATTTCACTCCCGACGTCCAAAGCCATGCTGCGGAGATTGCCCAGGATGCTACCGACTTGGTTTAAGTTTTCCTCCATTTCATCCTCACGAGCATCCCTGGTCACCCTGCAGGAAAAGATCAGCAGTGGGTCTGGGAAGCGGGATTTGGCCCTGGCATGAAGGATGAGGACCTGGAAGGATGAACGCAGTGGCAGGTAGTGAATGAATAAGCTGGATGACAGAGGTGGTGGTCGCATGAGATGGGTTTGGCTCTATGAGAGTAAAGAGGTGGTTGGGATGGACATAACGAGTCTTGGTTTGCAGGACAGTTTACCTCCTGATGTAACTTCCGCTCATCCTCATCCGTTCTCTCTCATCAGCAACATGAGAAGGCTGAGCCGACACAACGTCGTCATTAACTTTGCCCCAGGATGCTCTGTAGGTGGTGCTGTTGACCAGTCTGGGAAATGGTGTGTGCACCAGAGAGTGGAAGGATGAACGATAGGAGGGACAGAGAATGTGCAATACACAGGCGTGTATGACTATAATCAGTGAGTCATAACAAACAGGAATATATAGATACTTTTCATAGGTAGGGAAACGTGACTTATTTGCATACAATGCTTAAAAGACGATAAAATAACGGGAAAGGTATCGGACTTGTAACTTTACCAGGTTTCCACCAAAAAAAAAGTTTCCGTTTTTATAATCCTTGCTCAGAACAAAGGGCCCGATTCAGACCTGATCTCACGACTGCGAATGTGCACGGCAGCCGATTATCAATGAATTCCGCATGTGTATAGACAACAATGCGCATGCATGACACCCGGCAGCTATGAACTCCTGCAACTTTTTCTGATCGCTGGCCGTTTCGTGGCAGCGCTAAGAAAAATGCGCACATGCGAAAAAATGCTGGAAGTGACAAGAAAACGGCGGGGAGTGTTGGGGAACACGCAGGCGTGCCAATCCGGCTTAGGGGAGGGTGTGTGACGTCAGCTCCAGCCCGGATATGCCTGTTCTCCTCACAGGTGCCGAGTAAGTCTTTGGCTATTCGGCGCCTGCGATGACTTGTACCCTAGGTAAAAATCAGTTGATGGTTTGAGGCTTGTGATGGATTTTGGGCTCATTCGCATAGGTACGAAGTCCTTCGTAGTGAGACGGCGTCTACCTGGACGCTTGCCGCTGCACAGTCCCAGCCCTGTGATCAGGTACAGTATGAATTGGGCCCAAACTCTATAGAGTCTGAGCACCTCGCCTAGCTCCCTACTCATTGCCTGCATAGTAAGAGGTGGACCAGGCACCCCTAACGCACTGTGACACTCTAAGGAAAGCCTAGAAACTAGGGTGTTCTGGTGACATCACCATGCAGGTATTGGGGTAGCATACACTGATTGCATCTCACTCCGGGAAGATAACCTGTAACCTGCTGTCCTGACCAAGCACAGGTCAAATGTAATAGGGTGAAGCGGCAATCATTTACACTGCAAAACATACTGGCCTACTTTCAATGTCTCCTCTCCGGCAGGGCAGGCGACAGGGGGGGTCAAGGGGGACAAGTGTGACAGGCCCCAGAGATATAAAGGGCCCCAGAGCTTCCATGCCCGGGCACGGCCACTGCCTGTACTAGCTGGCCTCTCAGTGACCCTTGCGGGCCGGTCGTCTACTGTGCACCATCTGTTTTTGGCTGAGTCTGACTGATTCACTGTGTGCCACTGCCATCTACTGTGTGTGCGCCCTGCCACTCAGCGAGCAGATCCATCTACTCTGTGAGTGCGCACGGCCTGGTGCCACAGGCGCACAGCCTTACCCACCGCTGGTGCTGTGGCCTCAGTCTCTGGCTCCTGTACTTTTACTGCGCAGGTCATCTGTTCCGCACTCTGCAAAAGACCTGCCCTGCCTGCTCGTAGTGCTCAGCATTCTATTGTGAAAGTGACAGGCCACCAGCAGCCGGAGCCAGTAGGAAGCAGCAGCCAGGAGCCAGGCCAGCAGGCTGAGAATGAGAGAAGTCCGCACCTGAAAGCAGGATCTGGAGCAGTGAAAGGCTCATGCAGGAGGGCCCCAGAAATATCATTGTACAGGGCCCAAAGATTTCTGTTGTCGGCCCTGCTCTCCGGGAGAAGCCCAGAGAGGAGACTGTCAGCTGCACTTCGGGGGGAGGGGGGGGGGGGCAGGGCCTGGTGTAGGCATCACCAAGCCCTGGGGTGGGGTTAAATGGTGCTATTTGCATATTTAGCCCCGCCCTTCCCCACAAAAAGCTGCATCTCGAGTACGGTAATTTAATAAGGCAGCCAGGGAGATGCAGGAGGTCCGGCAGAATCCGGGAGGGGGACCCAATTTCGGGGACCCTCCCGGCCAATCCGGGAGTGTAGGCAACCCTGCTGCAAAACCAGATTGATTTTGCCATGTGATTCCTGCTTTAAAAAAAACTGGGAAAACTCTTCCCAAATCTCTCACTTTCTGAAACTCTCACCCTATTACATTTGGCCCATTGTGTGTAGTCATAAAGGCCAGGGAAGGTTCCTGAGGACTTGATTTAGAACATTTACATCGGGAGATGTTCTGTGCTCAGAGTAATATGATTGGGTGACTGACAATAGGTAGTGGGATTCTTACCCATAATGTGCACTGTAAGTATCACACTGAGCACTTACCTGTCACAGGAACACAGTCCACAGCATTTCCCCATATCCGTGAGGTTCTTCTCTGCTTCTCGCATATCCTGATTTATATGGTTCAAACCCTTGTCAATACGCTCCAACTGTTCTAGAAATGTAACATTGGGAAGATGAGATTAGATAGATAGATAGATAGATAGATAGATAGATAGATAGATAGATAGATAGATATTGAACAACATTGCTTTGTGCAAATAACTACAGCAGAAGAATGTTACAGGGACCTGATGAGTTATTTATTTATGACCACTAGAAGGCACTAGAAGATAATATACAAGTGTGGCTGAGTCAAGGGGCCCCCATACACTAGTCAGACCTTTCCTAAGGACAAGTCGGACCAAGTCGGACCTTAAGCTCCCCCAGCAGATCCCCAGGAGACTCACTTACGATTTGGCACTTGATGTGCAATAAATCACGTGATCCCAGCCAAGGCTACCGAAGGCTGCCAGATCCAATACATCTATAGTGCAGCCCTTTGGTTCCACGGCACCGATCCAATGTGTATCAGGACCACGCAATGGGTCAGAATTAAGCCATGCACACACACTTCGTTTTGCTTTAGATTCGATGTTAGATTCGATTTTCTATTAGATCTGGCATTAGATTTTCCCATTCAATTTGGCATCAGATCTGTACTGTTGCATTAGATATCGATTTCAATATCGAATTCGATTTACATTCATGGTACATTGTACACGTTCAATTTACTGGATCGAATTCGATATTTCCTTGGCTGCACAGTCTATTTTTCTTTTCGATCTTGAGAAAATGGGGGCACGCATCGAATCGAATGCAGTGTCCTAAAAACCATTTGATGTGGATTCGATTTTGCTTCTAAAAGCAAAATCGAATCGAAAACAGGGAAAAATCAAAGCATGTGTACAGAGCTTTAATGGTAAAACCCCTGGGATTTGAAAGTTTCCATCCGATTTCTCGGGCTGATAGGTCGGAATCGGATGAAAAAAGCCCAAATTCACTGAATATATGGGCACCTAAAGACTGAGCTGAAACTCTTCCCACCCACCAGGATAACATGGTTGACATGGTTCTAGGTCAAAAGGTCATTAGTTCGACAGGTCGTTAGTTCGACAATGTCTAGGTCAACAGTCAAAAGGTCGACATAGGTTTTTTCACTGTTTTTTACCTGAATGTTAACGCAGTCGGCTGCGCTCACGATGCGTCGGGCACACTATTTTATTCTCCCACCACGCCTTAGTGGATGGTAGGGCATGAAATACCGCCTGTCGGCACATGTCTGCTCAAAAAACAGTGAAAAAAAACATATTGACCTTTTGAATGTCGACCTAGACACTGTCGAACTAATGACCGGTCAAACGAATGACCTTTCTACTTAGAACCATGTCGACATTTTCCTATGTTGACCTAGACCCATGTTGACCTTTTCCCGTGTTGACTTAATGACTGTCTACCATCATGCTGTAGACCAAATGTCCGCATCCCCCTTCTAGAATATAATAGATAGCATCTGATTGGTTGCCCATAGCAACACATACGTGACGACATTTATTTTCTCCTCTCTGGGAGAAATGCTTTGTACTGTCACTTTTTTCTTGTTTTGTGCTCTTTCTGGACTTTGTAAGGCGCTATGGTCTCATGTAGTGCCATAGTAATGAAGAATAATAAAATATTTTATTATCCGATATACAAAGTTATTGTACAACAATGCTAAATTTACTAAATGAAAACAAATAAACAGAATAATAAGTATATCATTAATCTGATCAGCACATCATTCATATTTTTACCACTAGAATACAATATAAATGATGCCTCGTTTGAACAACATAAAAGAGCTAATGAAACCATAATTGACATTAATAGTAGATTTTATCCTAAATAATGTGGATGAAACCATTGTCGCTCCACTCTAGTTGTCCTTACAGAATAATATGGGAAGATGAAATGGAAAGATGATCGATGTTAATTGATAGATGAGAGATGTTATGTCTGTCATCTCTTTTTCAACCACTAGAGGTCGCCGGAAATTAACAAATGCCGGATTTACAAAAGCAAAAAAAAAAAAAAACGCCAAAACCACAATTGACATTAATATTAGAAACGGATATGGTCATTAGGTCGACTACTGAAGGTCGACAAGCCTTAGGCCGACACCTGAAATTCTTCGACTTGGCTAAGGTCGACAAGCATTAGGTCGACAATCGGAAGGTAAACAGTCAAAAGGTCCACATGAGTTTCCCACTTTTTTTTTAGCTGACATGCCGACAGGCGGTATTTCATACCCTACCATCCACTACGGCGTGGTGGCAGAACAAGATAGTGGCACACCGCCTCCATGTCAACTGTGTCGGCATTCGGAATAAAAAAACATGCCAAACTCATGTAGACTTTTGACTGACAACCTTTACATCGTCGACCTAATGCTTGTGTCGACCTTAGCTATGTTGACCTATTTCTGGTGTTGACCTAAGCCTTGTCGATCTTTATGCAGTCGATCCTATGACCCATACCCTTAAATACAGGGGACTTTATAGCAGGGTACACCACGATTTTAATCAACGATATGCACGATAACGATGTCATTGTATATATCGGTCAGTGTGTACCCAGTATATCGTTAACGCTGTGCATTCCCATGGATCACTAACAATATGCCCAATCGTCTGTACATGCACTCCAATCTGACTATGTCGTCAGTGACTGCATGTGCGGGGAAGGGGGGGTGTCCAGGCGCTGAATGACATCGTTTGTTTACGCGCCGCCACTAATATTGTTTACAGTGCCGCATATCCTGCAGTCAGCAGTGACTTTAACCCACACACTGAAATTGATTTATTATCCACTATGTTTAACGCTTTCCCTGCTGAAGCTTTTCACCCCTGTCCTGAGGCTAATTTTTTTTATGTTTTTCGCTTGACATAACACCACAACATCCTTATAATTTTTCAGAAATTTGTGTGCACCCTAAAAAGCCCAAAAAGTGGTGTGGTTTTTAAAACATTTAAGGAAAGGAGTCAAAAACAAACATGATTTTTTTTTTTGTTTTCATCTTATAAACACCAGGAAGAATTAAAGGGTGGACCGTTAAAAAAATCTGAAACAAGATGGGATAGATCTGGGGTTTAAATTTCCTCTCCCCCTTCACCATTCCCCCTCTCCATAGTTGCCTACCCTCCTGCAGACTCCATGAAATAGGAGCAATCTCCCTCTCTCCCTCATTAGTCTAGCAATCTCCCTCATGTCACCTAGCCCACATTACACTGCTACATCATAGTTACCTCCCCTCCTGCATTCTGCAGGAGACTCCCTGACATAGCAGCAATCTCCCTCTCTCCCTCATTAGTCTAGCAATCTCCCTCATGTCACCTAGCCCCCATTACACTGTTACATCATAGTTACCTCCCCTCCTGCATTCTGCAGGAGACTCCCTGACATAGCAGCAATCTCCCTCTCACCCTGATGAGTCTAGCAATCTCCCTCATGTCACCTAGCCCACATTATGTAGCTGTTACATTTTTGAGAAAAAAAAGGAATGAGAGACAGATACATTTACATTGAACCATCAGCGCCATTTCCCAGCATTGGTGATAAAACACAATGATCCCTCTGGCTACATGCATTGCTTGTGCCCATTTATATGGAGCAACGTGTAAAACACAATAGATGAACAATCCCTGACACGTAACAGTGACTTTCCTTTGACAAGTATAGTAGCTCTCATTGGGGCAGATGTATTCAGCCTTAACAAGAGATAAATGCAAGGGTGATAAAGAGAGATAACCGTCCAGCCAATCAGCTCCTTACTGACTGTTTTCAAACACAGCCTGTAACATGGCAGTTAGCAGGTGATTGGCTGGACGTTTATCTCTCCTTATCACACTTGCATTTATCTCTTGTTAAAGCTTAATACATCTGCCCCACTGTTTTGGGGCACATCTACATTTGGATATAAGTAATTCCAAAGATTCTTGGTGCCACGTTCACAATCTCTTTTCACAATCTCTCCATATATGGAACTAGGGTAGAGCATGACACCACCCCCCCCCCCCCCCCTCAATGGGGCGCAGTGCAAAATTCTACTACCAACTATAATCTCCCTGAAACTAGTTTTTAAAAGTAGGCAAGTATGCCCCACCCCCTTCACCTGGTGATCAGCCTGTTGGGGGGAAGGTAAAAATTTGTGGGCCTCATCCTGCGCGGTCTAGTTGTATATCCAAGGGGTTGATGCTGGAGGAAACTATTTCCAACAAGGCACCCCTGATTCCCTCCCCTTCCATGAGTCTTTAGGGTAAATCGGGAGGAGCTGATATGTCACTCTGTGGCGCACAGGTAAGTGGTGTGCTGGATTCAGAGGCGTAGCGAGCCCGGAGCCGGCGGAGCACACGCTCCGGGCGCAGGAACATAGCATGGCGCCGGAGCTGTGCTGTCACCGCCAGCTCCCTCGCTCGCCCGCTCCCCTGCCCGCTGTGTGCGGGAGAGACTTCCGTGGCCGTGCTGCTATATAAAATTCATTCATAGCTCCTGCTGGCTGGACCGCTAGCTAATAGGCGCACTCGGTCCAGCAGCCACCAGTTGATTGGCTGCTGGACCGCGAGCGTCCATTGGCTAGCGGTCCAGCGGGAGATATGAATGAATTTTACATAGCAGCCGCACGTCTCTCTCCTGGGGGAGGGGGGGCACAGCAGCACAGGCAGCAGAGGCAGGGAGGGGGGGACTCAGAATGCACGCAGCACAGGCAGGGGGAGGTGGATCAGGATGCAGCACAGCAGCACAGGCAGGGGGGTGAGTAAGGTCAGGTGTACTCCCACCCTGCTGCACCCCACCCTCGCATCCACCCTGCTGCACACTACTGCACCCACCCTACTGCACTTACCCTCCCACACCCACCCTGCTGCACCCACCTACACTGCTGCATACTACCGCTCCCACCCTCCCACCCTGCTGCACACCGCCACTGGTGCACTGAATTGAAAATAGCAGGCCGCTGCACAGTTCTGCCCCCCTTGGCAACGAGCAAATTTAGTCCCCTTTGGCATCGAGCATGAAGCCCCTTGGCATCGAGCATGAAGCCCATTGGCATCGAGCATGAAGCCCCTGGCATTGAGCATGTAGGTAAGTGGCACTTATGTGTCAAATGTATAATGGGCATTGCAGTGTGTTATATAGTATGCAATGGGCATTGCGGAGTGTTATATAGTATGTCATGGGCATTGCGGAGTGTTATATAGTATGTCATGGGCATTGCGGAGTGTTATATAGTATGTCATGGGCATTGCGGAGTGTTATATAGTATGTCATGGGCATTGCGGAGTGTTATAGAGTATGTCGTGGGCATTGCGGAGTGTTATATAGTATGTCGTGGGCATTGCGGAGTGTTATATAGTATGTCTTGGGCATTGCAGAGTGTTATATAGTATGTCGTGGGCATTGCGGAGTGTTATATAGTATGTCGTGGGCATTGCGGAGTGTTATACAGTATGTTGTGGGCATTGCGGAGTGTTATATAGTATGTCGTGGGCATTGCGGAGTGTTATATAGTATGTCATGGGCATTGCGGAGTGTTATACAGTATGTCGTGGGCATTGCGGAGTGTTATATAGTATGTCATGGGCATTGCGGAGTGTTATACAGTATGTCGTGGGCATTGCGGAGTGTTATATAGTATGTAATGGGCATCATGTGTGGGCTTATGTGTAATTGGAATTACAAAGTTCACTAATGCCCTTGCTCCGGGCGCCGTGGCACCTAGCTACACCACCGGCTGGATTACAGCCATATTCTGTAGTAATCATTCTGCTACCACAATCTATAGCCTCTTCTGTATCTGTGTCCAGTCTCACCTCCCTGCTCATCCAGCATGACCAAAGTCCGTATTCCAGCATCTTTACTCTGCCAGGTAAAATAGTAAAACATGATTAGTGATGAACATGTGTTCTTTATACCGTAGGCAGTATTTTAAACACCATGTCAAGTTCTATTTGATTGTCAGATAATCCACAACGATGAGCATGTTACCCTTTCTGTAACAAAATATCATTACCACAGAACCATGTCCCGGGTAACACCTGAGCCAGATTCCTTACTGGATCTCCGTCGTCTCCCAAATTGTGTTGGTTATTGTTATGCAATTTCTGGCATAAAAGGAAGAGTGGGATGGTTAGACCAATCGGCAGTCATGCTTGGTGATGTCAGCACATGGTTTGTCAGTGCAGGGGGCGTGGCCAGCTAGGATTAGATCATCAATTCATCAAATAGTTTAAACCAGGATTGACCTCAGGGGTAGATTTATTATGCTCTGTGAAGTGATAAATCAGCTCCTACCTGTCATTTTTCAAACCAAGCCTGTAACTTCACAGTTAGGAGCTGATTGGCCGGTGATAAAAACCAGACACTTTATCACTTCATCTAGCTTAATAAATCTTCCCCTCAGAAACCTGTGAAAGATAGCTGGCAGGCTATGCTGGGATTTGTAGCTTCCTAACACCTATAAAGCACGGAAGGAGTGGTGGTCAGCATTACTGCCTCACATATCTTGGGATCAATTTCTCCCAAAGCCCTATCTGTGTGGAGTTTGTATTTTCCCACCAAGTTTACTTTCCTTTGTGTGTTCCGTTCTGCTCCCAAACTTCACAAACACATTCATGGGTCAGTTGGTGGGGATTATAGACTGTAAGGTCCTCTGGGGCAGGGACTGATGTTTTTTGACTGACATACGTCTATACAAAGAGCGGTTTGTTAATGATGACTAAAGCCACATGTAGCTACAGTATGCAAAGGCCAATAGTACAATGATAAGGACTCAAATCCCAAGGACAGAGCTCGGGACGGTCATAGCCATAGTTGGCGGCATTCTGGGACTTATATCCATGAAATGGGATGCGGTAATTTGGTCTACTGCATTATGGTCAACAGTCATTAGGTCGAATCCATTAGGTCGACATGCTAAAAGGTCGACATGACTCTAGGTCGACATGGGAAAAGGTCGACATGATTCTAGTTCGAAAGGCCATTAGTTCGACAGGTCATTAGTTCGACAAGGTCATTAGTTCGACATTGTCTATGTCGACATTCACAAGGTCGACATGGAGTTTTTCACTGTTTTTTGAGCCAACATGTGCCGACAGGCGGTATTTCATGCCCTACCATCCACTAGGGCGTGGTGGGAGAATAAAATAGTGTGCCGAGCATAGCGAGGCACCGTGCCCGACGCATTGCGAGCGCAGCGAGCGATGCGAGGGGATGCAGTGCACTTTAAACTGTGTCCATGTTGACTGTGTTGACATTCAGGTAAAAAAAACAGTGAAAAACCCCATGTCGACCTTGTGAATGTCGACATAGACAATGTCGAACTAATGACCTTGTCGAACTAATGACCTGTCGAACTAATGACCTTTCGACCTAGAATCATGTCGACCTTTTCCCATGTCGACCTAGAGTCATGTCGACCTTTTAGCATGTCGACCTAATGGATTCGACCTAATGACTTTCGACCATAATGCAATAGACCAAATGATCCCAACCCCCCACTACTCTGCAGAAGGCAGACTAGTAGGCATCTATGTGTTCCAACTGAATAATCTGGAACACATATAAAGGTTCTAGGGCCCGATTCAGAACTGCTTGCTAGGCTGCGTTTTATCAGAGCCTAACGAGCAGGTTAACGTCGCACGGCAGTGTACTGGCAATTCCCCGATTAGCCATCCATGCTGAATTAGCCCCATATTCCACAGCGCTTTACAAATCATTTTTTCGCCATTTACATCAGTCCCTGCTGCGGTGGAGCTTATGGGTCTTCCCTTTCGGCCACATGTGAAGGGATGTCTACCCCTACATCCCTCGCATGGTACCAAGAGGATTCGGCGGCAGAGAGGGGTGGGCGTTCAGCCGGGCGGCGTGCAGCGTTAAGGTGCTCGCTAGGTAGCGAACGACCATTGCCTAGTGACCAACCTGAATCACCCCCTATATTTCCCCATCACATATACACGCACAGGTTAATTTTTAGTTGGGAGCCAATAAACCTACCTGTGCATTTTGGAGGAAACCGGTGCATCTGGTGAAAACCCACACAAGCATGGGGAGAATATACAAACTCCACACAAGTCCATACTGATGGTATATAAATGCGTACACAGTTAAAGAAACAGCTCCTGTACATGTGGCATAATACACATAGTTCCTGATTCTGGCTGGTTTGCAAAAGCAAACTCCTTCTTTAATGGACAAAACCATGCTGCACTGCAGGTGGGGTAGATGTAACATGTGCAGAGAGTTAGATTTGGGGAAGTTATTTTGTTTCTGTGCAGGGTAAATACTGTCTGCTTTACTTTTACAACGCAATATAGATATCAGTTTGAAGTACAAACCCCACCCAAATCTAACTCTCTCTGCACATGTTACATCTGCCCACCTGCAGTGCAAAGAAGGAGTTTGCTTTTGCAAACGAACCAGAACCAGGCCCAGTCTCCAAGGATAGAGATGATCGGGTGAGATTACCCTACGGGCATTGTGCTACTAAGGATTCTGTCAGCCATGTCTCACCTCTTCCACTAACTGCACCATCCGGCGGGTGATGTCCAGAGACTGCAAGAGAACAGGAATACAGCTTACTGTGTGCGGAGGGCTCCGGTACATCCAGCTACACAGCACCCATACACATAACGCCCAGCATCAGCCCTGACCCCATTACCTATACAGGATAGACGGAGAACTGTATCATTATTTCCCATCAATGGCTTGTCCACAGATTCTGCTCTTTCATGGTCCTACTCCACTACTCACTGCTGCCCCAATCCTCCCCCACCACCATTACAACCCCCGTCCAACCCACACCCTGCCAAACATCTCCCCCACAGTGATGCAGCCCAGAGTAAAGTGTAAATATAGGGGGTCGGGGAGATGAAGTGGTGTAGGAGTCATGCTGGGTGTGTGGCAGTGTCATAGACATACCGTTCAGTCTTATGTGGAGTGAGGGCACCAACCGCCACTCTGCCCAATCACACTGCAGTGCCCCCGGTAAGTCACATTCCACACTGCAGTGCCCCCAGTCTTAAGGGCCCCATACACTACAACAAAATGTCTGACCTTGAAGTCAGATGGAATTTCCCTTGAACTCCCCCTGGACCTTCCCAAGAGTGAGTCCATCAGACACCCCCCTCCCCCCCCATTCTTGCCACCATCCCAACTTCACACCTCCTACCACCAATCCTCCCCACCACCACAGTTCTCTCCCGTGACTACAACCACCCCAATCCTTGCCTTTGCCACAACTGATACCACACCTTCCCCGCATCCAGTCCTCACTCACCTCATTAGTGACCTGGTCCAGGCACCGCTTCATCTGTAATTCATTATCGAGTTTCCTCTTATACTCCATCTTATACTATAGGGAAAATGGGGGGGCTGGTTTTTGTGAGAACAGTATAGGAACAGTTAATGGGGCAATAAAGTAAAAAGTTAATTGGTTCAGCAGATGAATAGGGAGTTGGAAAGAACAATAAGAACAGTGCCAGGGAAAAGGTAGCAAAACAGTATATGCAATATGGAAGCAGCACAGGGACAGTGAGATTAGGGACAGCCCAGGAACAGGGAGAGCATAGAGGCAGTGCAAGGACAGGTAGAGGATGGATGCGGGATGCGGCACGGGGGCAGGGAGAGGATGGAGGTGGCAGGGAGAGGATGGAGGTGGCAGGGGAGCAGGGAGAAGGCACGGGGGCAGGGAGATGGTGCAGGGGCATGGAGAGTAGGCGGCCCAGAGGCACGGAGAAGAGGGAGTAGGGAAGGCCATCAACCATCAAATACTCTAAATCATTGATGGTTTAGGGCCGATGTTGAATACTTTTGCCATGATGATGGCAGCAGCACAGTGGCAGGGCGAAGAGGGAGGTGGCTCAGGGGAGGGGAGATTAGGGTGGCAGCAAAGGGGCGGAGAGATGAGGGTGGCAGCACAGGGGTGGAAAGATGAGGGTTTCAGCACAGGGGTGGAAAGATGAGGGTGGCTGCTCAGGGGTGGAAAGATGAGGGTGGCTGCTCAGGGGTGGGGAGATGAGGGTAACTGCTCAGGGGTGGGGAGATGAGGGTGGCTGCTCAGGGGTGGAAAGATGAGGGTGGCTGCTCAGGGGTGGAAAGATGAGGGTGGCTGCTCAGGGGTGGGGAGATGAGGGTGGCTGCTCAGGGGTGGGGAGATGAGGGTAACTGCTCAGGGGTGGGGAGATGAGGGTGGCTGCTCAGGGGTGGAAAGATGAGGGTGGAAGCACAGGGGTGGAAAGATGATGGTGGATGCTCAGGGGTGGGGAGATGAGGGTGGCTGCTCAGGGGTGGGGAGATGAGGGTGGCTGCTCAGGGGTGGGGAGATGAGGGTGGCTGCTCAGGAGTGGGGAGATGAGGGTGGCTGCTCAGGGGTGGAGAGATGAGCGGGGCAGCACAGAGGTGCGGAGTTGAGGGAAGCGGCACAGGGATGAGGAGATGAGGGTTGAGGCACATGGGTGGGGAGATGAGGGTTGAGGCACACGAGTGTGGAGATGAGGGTTGAGGCACACAGGTGGGGAGATGAGGGTGGCGGCACTTAGGCAGGAAGATGAGGGAGGCGGTACAGGCATTTGGGAGACGAGGGAGGCGGCAAAGGAATATGGAGATGAGGTAGGCAGCAAAGGGATAGATAGATGGGGCAACAAAGGAGAAAAGAGAAGTGGAAACAGAACTGCAGGTAACATAAATAAAACAAATAGGGAGGTTATTCAGAGAAGGTGCCCACACATGGTGAGAAGTGTGCTAGATGCGATTTGAGCCATACAATTTGGACTGTACACTGGGTGCAATTTGAAATACATCCGATGTTTTACCACACTAGTCAATAACAGGGTACATGTGATCTAGTTTAAAAATACATGCCTGCACATCCTTTTTTTGCCTTGCGATATGGACTACACAGGAGCGCACATCGTATCGCAAGGAAAAATAAACATGGTGCGATTTGAACTAGACGTGATAATCACACCGTGTGTGGGCAGATGTAACGTGCAGTTAGATTTGGGTGAGTAATTTGATAATCTGATTAAATAATACAATGAATTACTCATTTTACAGTGTTACAAGAGTTTAATTACAGAAACATATACTGTGCAACATACCAAACCTCATAATGGGCCTTATTCAGGTTAATTTGCAAAGCAAAGATGGTTTGCTAATGGACAAAACCACGTGCACTGCAGGTGGGGCAAATGTAACATGTGCAGCAAGTTAGATTTGGGTGGGGATTGTATTTCAATATTATATCTGTATTGCAGTGCAAAAATAAAGCAGCTAGTGTTTACCCTGCCCAGAAACAAAATATCCCATCCAAATCTAACTCTCACTGCAATCTAACTCTCACTGCAGGTTACATCTGCCCCACCTGCAGTGCAGCATGGGTTTGTTTATTAGCAAACCAAATGTGCACTGCAAATTAACCAGAATCAGTCCCAATATCTCTACAGTGAAACCACATCTCACATATCTACATAGCAAAGACAAGTATCCTATCATGACATACGTTCTGATATTACAGACACCCTATAGCGACACAGAGACAGCGATGACAGACACCCCACCTGTGTGTCCAGCACAGAGCATCCAGCGGAGACTGAGAGAGCAGCAAGTCGCGTTTCCCAGCAACTTGTGATTAGTTGTCACCCTAAAACTATCATCCAATAACGGTCCTCGCATAAGTGAACCGTTGGCTGCCACAGCAACGTCTGGGAAACATTGCCATAGAAACGGCATCCTCCTCAGAGGGCGGGAAATGACAGGGACAGTAGAGCACCAGGGATACTTATCTGCTCATAGAGAAGTGGGCTGGAGGGGAATTATATTTAGGAGGGAAATCATCATCATTAACATTTTACACAAGAATCCCTTTAGATGTCATTTTTACATAAATATGCATATTTCTATTGTTCTCATTTCGCCCTCTTTCCAGGGAGCTTCCATGGAGCGCACTTGACAAAATATGTGATTGGTAATTATTGGTCACAATGGGTGTCATTAGTACAGCCAGCTGTTCTGTGCTTTTCAACCACAATTTATCCTGTAAACTGTTGTTGTTGTTTTTTTTATTTTTATTATTGAACAAAAATAGACCATGCCGTTTATGTTGCTGTGTATAGTGGGTTATATTTTCATGATCTGTAGTTATCAACTGTAATGTCCTATTTCTTGGCTCTTGTTCTGGATGTAAAACCTAATTTTATATATGCCTTCCTCTGTTCCCACTACAGATGACTGCTCCCAAGATCGCCCATTTAACAAATAGATATCACACCTGTCCACTACTACTCAGTGGCGCCAAGAGGGGATGGGGGTACTCTTTACCTGAGCCTGTTTAATGGGCCTGGATCGCACACTCCTCCCGCCCCTTCTTGCTCGCCGAGTTCCCCGAACAGCTGCGATTGGATGTTTTGCATAAATATCCATCCGCAGCCTTGAGTGCGTGGTCAAAATAATTTGATGTTTTCCGACAATCGAATGATCTGGAACGTACCCGCAAAATTAAGACACTCTCAGGTGCCTGAGCTTTGCGCGTTCCCTGTAAGGAAACAGGGCGGGCTGCTGACATCCAATGATGTCAACTGCCCGCCCGCGGCAGCTGCGTCACTGCCTAATTTCCATGTAAACGCCCAGTGTTTTCATGGGAACTGTACCGCTCGGGCAGCAGTGCGCTGCCAGTGGGGAATGGTATGCCAAAAAGTGCCTGTTGCAAGGGCTGTAAACCATTTCCAGGTGCCATCCAGGAACTCGGGATCATGGTACCCTTCTCCATCATGAAAATGCACCTGGTGGTGGATTTTCTGGCCTATGAATGCCTACAAAAGCTTAGTTATCCACTGTAGAGGACAGTCTTGGCCTCCTTGGACTTCATGTTCCTACAAGTTCCTTGAAAGGATGTTCTATCTCTGCCATAGTTCATTCCTTCCTCCCAGCTCCAGTCTTCACAACCATCCCAGTTTCAGCAGAACAACCTCTACTCGAGGGCTCTGTCTGAGAGGTGGGAGTTACAAGAGCAGCAGTGAACCTGGGCCATAGAAATGATAATAGGATGAGAAAAGTGGAATTAGGGACAGGGCACCAGGCAAACCCCCAGGAGGCTTACCCCCTATTCAATACAGACTTGACCCTCCTTGATGTGTCCATTCCTTCTCCAAGACAGACATGCCCCTGGTCCAGATTAGAATAGCGTATCCTCAAATGTTGGTAAGTATACACTCCTCTACTCTTTTCATTATGGCTTCCCTAGCCAACAATGTCCTTCTCCTGGCCAAATCCAAGGGTCTCTTCTATCTGCTCATACCATACCCCTTGATGTCTGCCATAATCAACCAACCTCTCCTCCACATTCCCCAATCCATCAGCCTCCATTGCGCTGTCCTATGCTGAAAATCAAAACCACCACTCCTCCTCTGATCTCTTCCTCTCTCCATCTTCCTGGATGTCCAAGTGCTACCTATAACCGAACATGGCCAAGAACTGACTTATTGTTTTTCCCCCTTTCATGATTCCTCCAAGATACCCACCTCTTTCTGGTGAAAGCATCACCCTCTCCTCTGTGCCACATGTCCACTGCCTCATTGCTTCCCACAACTCAGATTGGTACTTATGTAGTATCTGGGCTGCCGATTTTGTGATTGTATGCCTTACCTTAAGGCATACAATCAGATGCGATGCAATGCGATTCGATGCGATTTTGCATAGGATTCAATGTTAAGAAGGTCCTGTTCATTTCCCCACTATCCAAGTGGGCATAGAGTTGATTTTATATAGTGTGGCGAGCGCATATTTCTTAAAAAGTATTCTGTGTCCCCTCGCGGGGCTCGCTACGCTCGCCACGCTTTGGGCTCGGTGGCTCGCTACGCTCGCCACAGGTTTATATCCAACTCCATGCCCACTTGGATAGTGGGGAAAGGAAAAGGACCCCTTTTTCCCAATGAATTATATGTTAAAATGGACTCAGACCATTTTAACATTGAATCCTATGGAAAAATCTTGACCATCGCATCGCATACGATTTGGTCGCATGCGATGCGATGCAATCCGATCCGATTTCTAAATCGGACGCCCAGATACTACATAAGTACCCTCAGATTTGATACTTTGCAGATGTCAATTTTCCTGGATGTAATTCCCAGTATCTACAACTATGGACAACCGCACAGTATCACTTCACTTCTAGATGCAATTCCCAGTATCTAGTAATATATAATATATATGGATAGCCACATACCTTGCCATTACACTTGTTCTTTGATATTCCCGGTATTCGTCCTTACTACGTATGTACAGATAACTGCACCGTACCGTCTCCGGTGCTAAATGAAGATTTCGCATACCTGAACGCTTAATCTTGAAGTGTCTGGGCTACAACAGAACACCACATCGGGTTCCGGGGCCCTGTACAATATTTCTGGGGGCCCCCACCTAATCCCAAATCCACACAACGCTCTTCTGCATGAGCCTCATTTAACCTTTCGCTGCTCCAGATCCTGCTTTCAGGTGCGGACGTCTCTCGTTCTCAGTCCTGCTGGCCTGGCTCCCGGCTGCTGCTTCCTGCTGGCCTGTCACTTTCAAAAAAGAATGCTGAGCACTACGAGCAGGCAGGGCAGATCTTTTGCAGAGTGCGGAACCGACGGCCTGCGCATGCGCAGTAAAAGTACAGGAGCCAGAGACTGAGGCCACAGCACCAGCGGTGGGTAAGGCTGTGCGCCTGCGGATCCAGGCCGTGCGCACACACAGAGTAGATGGCTCTGCGCGCCGAGTGGCAGGGCGCACACACAGTAGACGGCAGTGGCACACAGTGAGTCAGTCAGACTCAGCCAAAAACAGATGGTGCACAGTAGACGGCCGGGCCACAAGGGTCACTGACAGGCCAGCTAGTACAGGCAGTGGCCGTGCCGGGACATGGAAGCTCTGGGGCCCTTCAGATCTCTGGGGCCCGTGACACTTGTCCGCCTTGACCCCCCCTGTCGTCTGCCCTGGGCACATGCCCACCAACACTGGCACATTGAAGACTGGAAAAACATTGCCCTGTTTGACAAGTCTCCATTTCTGCTGCAAGACGGTATAAACATGAATACACCCTGCCTTGTGTCACCAGCTCAGGCTGGTGCTGGTGCCATAGTGTGGGAAATATTTTCTGGACTTGCATTAGGTCACTTAATTGAGCCAGTATTGTCCCTGACATGATCATTCCTTCATGGTCCCAGTCTCCCCATCTTCCAGTAGCTAACTCCAGAAGGATAACCAATGCCAAGTTATGGTACACACCATTCTCCAGCTAAGGACACCAACATGACAATGGGGTCAGGATACTCAAGTGGCTCCCACATACATCTGATATCAGCCCAGTAAAGTACCTTCAAGAGGTGGGAAACTCACAGCACAAATAAGCAACCCTGCTTGATTCACCACTTGTGAAAGAATTATGTAAACTACTCATTTTGACCTCCAGAGAAAATGAATGCTTTGTGTAGTAGTAGTAGACTGCATTTATCAACATTTACAGCACTGTTCCTGCTGATGGCTCTGAGCTGCACTGGAGATCTCGCCTGAGTAGCGAGATCCTGCGCATGTCCAGTCCAAAAAAAACAGACCTGGCTCAGGCTGGCGAATTTGCCAGAACCATGTATAAAATCAGGGAGCCCTTCAGACCTGCCCAAACGGCTGGATGTTGTGAATATGTGCAGCCTAATGCACACACACACACACACCCCCCCCCCCCCCCCCCCCGTGCACGCTACCATGCAAGCGAATGCGTATGCTTACACATCTGCGTGCATTGAGGGAAAAAAATAAAGATTTTTTTTCTCCCTTCGCATTTAAAAGTCTATACTTACTTTTATCTTGCACGGTGATGGCTGAAAGGGGCCCGCCCAGCATTTCATTAGTACATCCCCCCCCCCCCCGAACCCTCTAAACTTTACTAAATCTTCCCTTTAATAAACACTGCATACTACAGTCGCCCATGTACGTCAGACGAGAAGCATCTCACCTGTATTCTCAGTCATGTGCACCAAACAGCACTCTTGGCTCATTATTTGCTATGGAACAGAGTCCTGTAGTGAAATGACCAATGCACAGTGTAATATATGTGTAAAGCTGAAGAACGCCCATACATACCAAACAATAAAGTTCCTGCTAAATAATCCCTTCTAAGAAACAAATGTCCAATCATGCCAATTCTTTCTTTGTATACTCAAAGTCCCGGCACGGCCATCTTTAATGAATATTGACATTTTGTATACAGGAACCCATACAAAATCCTTCTGCCTCCAGTAACACAGGATGGATCCTATTTATATGTTGGTATTCCTGAATGGAAACAAACTGCATCCGATACCCATTAACAGTCTAGAACAATTACAAAACTGAAGCCCAATGTCACAAAGGTGGAGAGTTTTTGGGCATATTGAAATATTCGCGATGGGGCTTGTACTTAATTGATGTACAAATATTTGCTGCAATAACTTATAATGGGTGTATCCTCCTACATCAATGGTTCCCAACCTTTTTTTCTACCACTTACCCCTTGATGAGGGTTTCACACACACACACACACTCAATTTGAATTATCCACAATAATTGCGAGAGAAGTGAAAGTGAGCGGTATCCGTGTCAGGAATTGGGTGCCTCTGTGGGCGGTATTCAATGAGCCTGATTCGCACATTTACACAGCAGCCAGCAGGGGGCGCCGGAGCCGAGCCGCTCATTACATATTCATATATTCACTGCACCCGATGTTACGATCGGGTATAGTGAATATACGCGGCCCCCTGCTGGCACCCCCGGGGGGGCAGCCTGTGCTGCCTGGCACCCGGGGAGCCCACCTACCTCCCACAAACGTTCAGGGACAGGCAGAGAGACTTCCGTCTCTCTGCCTGGCACCCTCCTCAGGCTCCCTGCGGCATTCGCCGCAGGAGCTCATATTCGCCTGTCAGGGGCAGCGAGCCCCTGACACGTTGAATACCGGAGCCCGCAGGCTCCGGAACGTGGCGAATGTGCAGCGAATCCTAAAAAGGATTCGCTGCACCTCGCAGGTATTCACATTGAATACCGCCCTATGTCTGGCCGCTGGCTGTGTACGGTTTCCAGGATTCCCGCTAGCACCTGTAGGATTAATGCCGCTGCTCCCTCCAGATGATCCCTGATGTCTGAGGGCAGTGAAGGCAGCTCCCAGTGTATTGCTGGTCAGGCAAAAGCACAAGGAAATGCTGAAGACAGAACCAGAAATGACTCTGCATGGTTCATCGCTATGGCAATGGGAGACTCCTTCCGCTGCTCCCAATATAAATTTCAAGTACCCCCAAACGGTCTGCAGTGTGTAGCCTGATAGGCTGGCTCTCAACTTAGATATATTGGTAAGTGCTGTTATCATCTAGCCTTACAGTAGACAATTATATGGCCCAGAATGGGTGCCGTTATCATGCAGTGTAGGACTTCCGGTATCAGAGAAGCCTTGACGAGGCCCGGAAGCTTATATCTTTTGCAAAATATATGTAACTAAGATCTCTGAATGACCCTCTATTATGTTGGTTATTCAAATCTGATTACTAATGCCCTTTGGTGTGCTGGGGGTTAAATCCCCCTCCCTTGCAGCACATGGGGGGCATTACTAGTTTGATTGAGCAGCTCTCAGTGCTGGTTTTTATACACCCAGGTTGGGAATCACTGTCCTGCATTATATTTTCCTGGTATTGAATGCAAACTGACAGGATTACCTGTATCCTTTTTAGACAACAGTTATTAAATAACAGCAACATTTGTATTGTTGCAATTGAATTGTAACCTAGTCAGAATTATTTTGCCTTCATTTTGCTTGCACATTGGCATGGACCAGACCCCAAAAAAGGTGTGATATATATATATATATATATATATATCTCACTACTCACTAGAAAGCAAAGATAGGTTAACCAGGCTGAATATGTTTCCACTGGAGAAACGGAGGTGATATGATTAGTACTTTAGGTTCAAATACAGGATTGGGACACACGGGCATGTACTGAGGTGCAAGGAAAGGACATTCTGTAGTGAATTAAGAGGAGGATTCTTCACCATTAGGGCAGTATAATTCTGGAACTCATTGCCGGTGGGGCGGTTACAGCAACTACTGTTAATGAATGTAAAACTGGATGCATTTTTGGCCAAAAAAGGTAATCCTATAAATATGACTAAAGCTGTGTACACACGGTGCGATATGGTCGCTGACCGATTTTGGCTTAAAATCGCTCAGCAATATATTGCTCAGTGTACTGTTTTCATCAGCGACCAGCGATTTTGGCTGAAAATAGCGATTTTCTAGTCATTTTTACTAGAAATCACTGGTGCACCAGCGACTTTTAGCCATAATGGGAGGAGCATGCTCCTGCGACCAGCGACCATGAAGGGCTGACAGCGGGAGCGCGCTCCTGGCAATCTCCCACAGCACATTAAATCACTGGCAATATGGTCGCTCAGCAACCATACTGCCAGCGATATGTGCTGAAATCGCCCCGTGTGTACACAGCTTTACTCAAAACAGTAGTTACAAGTCAGATAGGTTGAACTCGATGGACGAACGTCTTTTTTCAGCCTTAATTACTATGTTACTTCTCACTTCTATGAGCCAGTTACCACCAGAGGCCACTCGGACCGAGATACTCCTTTCAAAAAGTAATTTTTGCAGGGACACTGATCCATATTTAGATGAAGCTTGCTGGATATGGAGGGAGAGAGCTGTGAGGACAGTTTGGAGGTATGAACAGTTAGGGACTGGGGGTGGGGTTGAGCGGTGACAATTTTTAGCTCACAAACTCTCCAAGTGAAAGGAAAACCTACAGAACCATCATTTTGGATGGGCTTTTATCTAGTACCCAAATAAAGCACGGAAAGTCTGTGTTTGTGTTGGCTTTAATATCATTCATTTGACATCACAGAGCAGAAGAGAGAAAAGCGTCACACAGAATATTGTGGCGGCCAATCAGGCTTAAAAAAAGAAAAAAAAAAGTATCATAAACCCAGCTCACATGTTCCAATATTAAAGTGTAAAACATCTCCTCTCCGAAAGGCTACAAAGGCCGGGGCACTGATCTCAGTACAGTGTATAAAACCAAGCCTGTATACAGCAAGAAAAGGAGGAAGAATTTTCACAGCTCCACAAGGCAGATCCGTTCCCAGCTCAGGAGTACATGGTCAGCTGCAGCCACTGCAAGACAGAGTGACAGGGGGTGAGAACGTCGCACCGGCCGGCAGAATAAGGGGCAGGAAATAACCGCCACAATTATCACATTCTAAACCTTCTCTCACCTCCTGGATTGTCACCTTTATATTCCCATCTCCATCTTTGTCCAAAGCTTGAAAAGCACCTGGAAAGCAGAAACGGACATTTAGGGGTATATTTATTATAGCAACCCAATCAGAAAAGAGAAAATGAGACAGACAATCTGATTGATTGCTATGGGGGGGGGACAGCATATTTTGATTTCTTAGTAGCTTTAGTAAATGTACCCCTTATTGTCCCACTTTCTTGACTGCAGTCATGGCAGTAAGAGACAGAAAGGCATCTTTACATAAGTATGTGTAGCCAAGGGAGATTTTGACCAATCACAACGTGACATCACTGCCTCAACCCCACCCTACCTAAAGCCCCTTCCCCCCACCCACTACGCAGAAATATCTGAAGCTACAAATCTCTTTAGATTTCCCTTGAACTCTCCCAGGAATCTGATCTGACCCTGGGCTGTTTCACCCTATTCACTTCAAATTAATCTGATCAGATCTATGACAAACCCCTGGCAGCTTCAGATCAGATGGATCTTTGGTGCATCATGCAAGATTTTTGGTACTTATGTATTATCTGGGCTGCCGATTTTTTGATTGTATGCCTTAACTTAAGGCATACAATCAGATGCGATGCGATATCGCATCGCATACGACCATATCGCATGCGATGCGATGACCCGATTTTTCCATAGGATTCAATGTTAAAATGGACTGAGTCCATTTTAACATGGAATTCAATGAGAAAAAGGGGTCCTTTTCATACCCCTACTATAACAAGTGGGCATGGAGTTGGATATAAACCTGTGGCGAGCGAAGCGAGCCCCGCGAGGGGACGGTATTCTGTGTCCGCTCGCCACGCTTCGGGCTCGGTGGCTCGCTACAGGTTTATATCCAACTCCATGCCCACTTGGATAGTAGGGGTATGAAAAGGACCACTTTTTCCCATTGAATTCCATGTTAAAATGGACTCAGTCCATTTTAACATTGATTCCTATGGAAAAATCGGGTCATCGCATCGCATGCGATATCGGGTCATCGCATCGCATGCGATATGGTCGGATGCGATGCGATGGACCCGATTTCAAAATCGGCAGCCCAGTTAGTACATAAGTACCAGATTTTTTTGTCAGATGGATCTGAGACTCAGCCGCTAATCTGCGGGAGCGCAGATTTGGCCTTTTTTCCCCCATCAGATCAGTCTGTCAAATCCATCTAAATCTGGACGAAACAGGCAAAATCTGACTAGTTGATGGGGCCCTCATTACTTTCTGGACAGACCCAACATATATGCATAGATACCAGATTATCAGCCAATATAAAAAAAAAAAAAAAAGACGAAGCTCACGCTACGGTTCTGGATTTAGGCAACGAAGAAGGAAATAGGTTTATGAACAATGCTCAGAACATGAGCGGGCAGATAGAAGTGGCGTTGGCCAAGTTTTACTTACGGAACATGGCGTCCATCCGAACCAGACAGCAGATGAAGTTATCAAAGTCCATCTCTCCTTTCTCATCGGAATAACGCCGGATGATCATCTGGTACAGCTCTTGGCTTAGATTAAATCCTGAAACAAAGATGGAAAAACTAGTGAGGAGCATGTCACGATTATGATTACACTGATCAGCCAGCAGCGCACGGAGGCGCAGGTGAGAGACGCGCACTCAGCGTCTGCATACACACTTTCAATCCAGATTATAACCACAAATAGTGACTGCACTACAACCACTAAATTTAAAGTGGTACCAACATACGGAGACAGGATTTGTTTCTTTTATTGATTTTTTCCTTTTTTTTTTTTTTTTGCAAATTATAGGGTGTAGTACAAACACCTATTTTACTATAAAACGTATACGTTTATAATTCATCCAATTGCATTTTTATGTACTAATGTATATTGATATATGTCTTTAGGTGGCCACCTGGAAAGTATATGAATTTTTATATATATTTTTTATGTACAATTGTTTTTTCTTAAAATTAAAATACGATTTAATATATTCAGTAAAAATACAAAAAACACCCCCTTTGTGTAAGTGTATTCTTCCATGGTACTTGATATTTTTATTAGCGCAGCTCTTCACCCCTTTTCTGTTGTATCCACCCTCACTTCGTCGAGTTCCACTGGTCATTAACCCTTTGCGTGCCAAGTGAATTTGTCAAAACAGGTGTGAAAATTGCCAAACAATTTTATTCATCATAATGACCAGTAATGTTTATCGTTTTTACATAACGTTTTTTTCATTTGAATTTATATAACAAATGTGAGCAACGCTGCTATTTTGTTGTGGATATTTTGGTCACAGATGCTGGCACTCAAAGAGTTAATTAGGTCTTAAAAATATGGAATGATCTCACGGTAAAAAGAATCCCTTTTCATAGTACCTTGCTGTGGAACGACAAAGGGATGCACTAACTTTAGGAAGTTCCCACTAAACCATACTAACCGGCAGCTTGAAAGGCCCCTGGCAGCTCTCTGCTCCCGATTGTGCCCGAGCGGTCGGCATCATACCTCTTGTATACACCCTGACACGGAACCAGAAAACGAAAATAAGTACTAACCATAAACATTAGATGTACAATACAAGACGCAGCATCTGGGCCACTTACCTGCCACTTCTTGATGTTGTTCCATAAATACTTAAATTCCTCAAAACCCAATTTGCCAGTGCTGTCACTCTGTGGGATAGTGTTAAGGCATAAAGACCACGTTCAACTACAATGGGCGTATCTGGTTAGATTTGCCTTGGAGAACCAAAAACAACATTTTTAGTCAAATGTGTTACATGCAATGGGCCATATTGACTGAAAATGACAGAGGATAATATTCCGATTTTAGGTTGCTATGGGTTACATCAACTAACACCGGACACTGAGGAATAGCTTTGAATTTGCCACTTGGTTCACTCGTCGTGGCCATCCAATCCCCAAAGCTCTCAGAGACGCTGCATTTGCCAATCCAACAATGAAAGGAAGTATTTCCTTCTGGTATCACAAGGTACTGGCTCCAGAGACTCCACAAACCTCAATCACTAACCGGAGCCATAATGGGAACAGAGACCTGGAACATTTTATGGTTCAGTATTTCCAAATGTCCCATATGCATAGCAATTCTATAAAATCATTTGTGCTCCTGTTACATAAGTTAAACAAGCTTATACCCCTCTCAGACATACTACCCGTGATTTCCCTCCCAGGTTCGATCCTGGGATTTTAGTGACCCGGTACGATTGCAGGTGCGTAGGATCCTGGAGTAAAATCCTGGGAAGACCCTTTCAGACATAATTTAGTCCCGGGTTGATGCATGTTCAGGTGAAAAAACCTTGGATTTTCGTACAGATGGAGCCTGCCTCTTTCTTGCAGGGGCTGGAGATTCTATCCAGGAGATGCTCACGCGCGCCCCGTGGCTACGGAGCTTTCTCCGCCGCCTCCCCCGGTGCCCCTCGCCGCCCCGCTGTCCCCCCTATCCCTGCCCATCTCCCAGAAGAGGAAATGGGCAGGATGCTGCCGTGGAGCCTTCCTGAAACTGGGACTTGCAAAAAACACTGCGTAATATAAAAGGATACATCCATCACTGCCACCATACTGCGACATGAATCTATGCTGAAGCCATCGGTCTTCAGGTCCTGGTCTGTAGGGGAGAGAGAGGGGAGATTTTCTTAATGTCCATTTAACAAACAAAAATCTCAGAGCACAGAAAGATAATTTACGGGAACTTTTTTGGAGAGAATGCGGCGTCTGCCATTTTCCAGTGCAACCAGTAATACAGGGGCAGATGTATTAAGCCTGGTGAAGAGATAAACTAGAGATAAAGTGGAAGGAGACGACACACCAGCCAATCAGCTGTGTTTGAAATATGACAGTTGCGTTATCTCCCTCCACTATATCTCTTCGCTAGGGCTCTTTAATCAACACTGCATTAAATGACTTCTAATGTACCAGTGTATTGGCCGGGAATACATTGGTGGCTCGGTGGAGGATGCCTCCAGAGGACACTGGATTTAAATCTATAATCCATGCATCAGGCACATTCAAGTGACAATCACCATGGTGGAACGGTCATAGATATGGAGGAGATAAGCACGCAGGATGAGGTATTCAATTATCAGTGTTGGCTGGAAAGTGCTGGCATTGTATCGGTTACACTGGGATTTTGCCACCACCACCAACCTGGCAGATGTTTTCTCACACCCCAAAAAGGTGCACAGGTTTACCTGCCACACTACTGCACCATAAATGATGTGTGAAGTGCGCAGCTGAACACTGCATATTGCAGAGTATCCTCCAGAAACTGTGAAAAGGTGTAAAGATCAAGGTGAAAAATTCACTCACTGTATTCTAATAATTATATTGGTAAATCTCATTGATATATATATATATATATATATATATATATATATATATATATATATATATATATATATATATATATATATATATATATATACACACACACTTGTTATGTCAAACAGCTGGCACAGAAAGAGAAAAATGTTGCCTACCCTTTAACAGCCTAACCCAATCTCTCTGATGATTGGATGGGTCGATTCCACTGAGGTGTGAGGCACATTGTGTTCCTCATGGTGGTATTCTCAGATACTACTGAGGTGTGAGGCACATTGTGTTCCTCATGGTGGTATTCTCAGATACTAATGAGGTGGCACTACTGAGGTGTGACGTACAATGTGTTACTCACAAAATTATAGTCTGAACCCATATCTCCGGAGACAAAATGGCTGCCTACACTGCAAGCAAGCTACAAATATACTTTAAAGTAAAATATTTCAAGATAATGTGGCCACTGTTCAATAGCCTATATCGGTAGTTCCCAGTGTTGCTGCCTCAGGACACTTGCAGGGGTGTCTTGGGTTGGTGGGCCAGGATTAATTCATATTATTTATGGGCAATGTAACAGGCAAAATCAGTGCTAGTGGATGCCCATCATAAGATATGTGGACAAACAAAAGCAAATCCAGCCCCTCACCACATAACTGATATATAAACACAATGTACTTAACGTAATATTTTTCTGCATTTCTCAATAAGAAATATTTGGCCATGGGGTGCTTTGAAAAAAACATTTTTGATGCTCTAGGGCAGGAGGGGGGAACCTTTTTTGTGCCATGGGCCGTTTGTATGTGGAAAAGAGCCATATGTAAAAAGGTCTCTTACAAATTGTCCTGCTGCAGCCGTCCCACGCTCCGGTGGATGCCGCGCAATAGGACTGACAGTCTCCGGCTGCTGTTGATTAAGAGGAATCTTGCAAGAACTACCGACCTCTCGCGAGAATTCCCCTGTACTTGACTCCCGGAAAAGCCACCGAACGGGTGGGCAGGCCACTCAGACCGGCTACGGGGGCCGCATACGGCCCCCGGGAATGAGGTTCCCCACCCCTGCTCTAGGGCGACGCAAAAAAGTTTTATATATGGGGCAGTATTCAATGTGAAAAATTCGCCGTGCATGGCGAGAGATTTTTTCTCTAGCCATGCACTCGCCGTGTTCCGGAGGGCTCGCTGCCACTCCTGCTCGCTCTATTTAATGTGGTTAAGACTCGCCGCCACTCGCGGCGAGTCTTAACCCCTGCAGCGGACGAGCGTCCGCGGCAGGGAGCCGTGGGACTGTGGCAGCCAGGGAGATTAAAGTCTCCCTGGATGCCCCAGAACATATGTGGAGGGGAGGGGGGCTCCCCAGGAACCAGGCAGCACAAGCTGCCCCCCCCCCCTATAGCCAGCGGGGGACCCAGTATTCACTGCACCCGATCCTGCATATGTAATGATCGGATGCAGTGAATATATGAATATCTAATGAGCGGCTCGAGTGCTCCGCCCCCCTGCTGGCTGCTCTGTGTAAAAAAAAAAATATATATATATTTTTTTTAAATTAAATATATATTCATGTGCTATAAGCACATGAATAAAAATAACATGCCCCTTCACAGAAAAAAACCCTGATTTTTTTTACACCAAAATAAAAAAAAAAAAAAACTTTTAGTTTAAAAGTTCACATTCCAGCTCTCCATGAAAAGATGGAGAATTGCTACACGGCGAGAGACGGCGAAAATCACTTAGAAAGACGGCGAATATTTCACATTGAATAGGATTGCTCGCTTTTGGAGAGCAAAATGCTCCGTCGAAGGCGAAAAAAGCACAAATTCGCCATAAAACAGGGCAAATTTTTCTCATTGAATACTGCCCATGGACATAACATACTGCCAGAAGAATGACTGAAACCTCAGCAATGGCCATTACACTGCGCTTGTCTCGGATACTCACGTCTGCTTACTACTTTGTTGAGAATTCCATTCAGCTCAGACGGACTGACTTCCATGTCCTATGAAGACAAGAGGTCAGTAAGACAGCAGACATTCCAGGTAAAACACTGACAACAAAGCTGGGAACTGCTGGGGACTCTCCCTGTGACAACACCAGACAGCTGTGCCAAGCAGAGAGTACATGGTCATCACTCACATCTCCGGCCAGCTGGCTGAAGAGACGACGGAACTGTCGCTCCTCCTCGCTCTCATTTGCTTGAATGGTTGAAATGTGCGTCCTTGGGGGCTGGAGGGAGAGAGAAAGAGAGAATTAGGCAGGGAGTTAGTACAATGCTAAATCTAGTCCAGGCCAACCTGGCAGGGAAGGGGCAAATTAAACAAGCCAAAAAGTTAGACAGACCTTGGTCGGCAGGGTTGGAAGGTTCACACTGGCAAGGTTGACAGTCAAAAGGTTGACATGAGTTTTTCACTTTTTTTTGAGCCGACATATGCGGACAGGCGGTATTTCATGCCCTACCATCCACTAGGAAGTGGTGGGAGAATATAATAGTGTGGGGAATGCAGTGAGGCACCATTCTAAAGCATGGCGAGTGGACGCAGTACACTTTGGTGTCCACGTCGATTGTGTCGACAAAACTTATGTCAAACTTTTGAGTGTCAACCTTCAGCGGTCCACCTAAATTGGGTCGACACAGTGACCCATACTACAGTTATATAAGGGGATAAGGTGGGTGGGGGTCCTAGACTGCACATTGTAATAAATTCTGCAATTTGACATGGAGTAAAATTGAGGTACTTAGTATAATGTTTGTTCGAAGACTATGGGCCCAACTGCCACGGTCCCTAACATTTCTAAGCCTCCAGTCCAGAGCTCAGCTTAGCACTTCACTTTTTAACCTCTAGCTTCTGTTTCTTTCTTATTAATACACTTTTAGCTTAGTTTTTCACTTGTGTGCTGACCTGGGCTGACTGTCCTATACCAACCTTTTTTGGGGTTCCGCACCCCAGATTCAAACTTAGTATTAGGGACCCACCAGAAATGGTCACCGTGAAGCTGGTTGGGCGGCAAATATTTCTTGGCCAATTAATATACCAAGAACCTCTATTATTGATTAATAATATGGAGTGTGCATCTGCAGCATGTATTTTTCTTTGCAGAACTACAAGTCCCAGCATGATAGCACCTCATGTATATAGGGTGTGCATTCTAAGATTCGAGGTTACTTGTGTATTATCATGGCACCCATCGCATCGCATACCACTAATTAAGGTATGCGATGGGACCCGATTTGAGCCTTTCCCCGGGCTGAGTATAGAATTTTAATATCGCGTCACATCGCATGCGATCATGCCCGATTTGGGCTCATTCCCATGTTAAATGCCCCCCCCCGACCCAATTTTTAATTGTACAACCACCCTGATGGGTAATGAGTATGTTAAATCCCCCCCCCCCTATCAACGCCAACCCGAAGCGTGGCGAGCGGTGGCGGTACGCATCCGACCTTTTCATACCCCCACCATGAAAAGGTCGGAGGACGCGTACCGCCACCGCTCGCCACGCTTCGGGTTGGCGTTGATAGTGGGGTGGCGTTAACATACTCGTTACCCATCAGGGTGGGTGTACAATCAAAAATCGGGTCTGGGGGGGCATTTAATATAGGAATCAGGCATCTGGGTGCCTGTACAATTAAAAATCGGGTCCAATCGGTGGTACAATGCCCTACGATGGAAATGGTGGGCGCCGTGATAATACACAAGTACCCCTTCTAGTAATGTGCAGACAGCTAGTATTCTTGAGTAATAAGAATAACATGTTAATCACTCACCGGAGGATCTGGCCTGTAACTTGAAGCAGCATCACTGGAAAGGAAAGCACAAGAGGAGTTACAGACTGATCACAATCCTGCAGTTCTTATTCCTAGGGGGGCATTCTAAAAATGATAAACAGGGTGTGTTGCCCATAGCAACCAATCAGATGTGGTCTAAAATGTCTCTATTGCATCCTAGAAAATGATAGACAAAATCTGATTGACTGATATGGGTAACATCACCTCTTTACTTTAATTCTGCCAAATTACCTCTCTGCTCCGAAAATATCAAATACCAATAGCAGAAACATACTGCAACCAATCAGTTTCTACTGGACAGTTGTCTGATTGGCTGGCCTAGGTTACAGCACCTCCCAACAACCAGTCCAATTTGATCATTAATTTAACGATCGTTATACCAGGAATAAACTTTCCGGTACTTGTGTAGTTTCAGGGCACCCGATATATCGGATGCAATATCGGCCGATATATCGATGCGATCCAAAGCGATTTTTTTACCTTTTCATAACCCCACTATTATGCTGGGCTGGGGGCAGGCAGGGGAATGCCCGGCATCCGAACAACGATGCTTAGCAATCAGTACTGAATCACCCCCACAGTCCGTTAAAACCTGCATTCACCTGCACTTACCATCCAGCACAACCGATATCCGATGTATCCCTATCGGATGTTACCCAGTAATGTCAGTCTGCTGGATCACATACAATGTACTATTTGTGTCTTATGATTGGTCAGAATAAGGCAGGTGACCACAAAAGGGCTCTTCTAAATGTCACATGTGTATATACTAACCTGAGAGCATTCATGATTCCTCCAAACATTCCTCCAGCACCGCCGCCGCCAAAACCACTAAATCCTCTGCCACTGCCGCCTCCACCGCCGAACTGGTTTATTAGGAACATGACTGCGATCTACCTAGAAATGGAGAGAGAACAGTCAGGACACTGTACATCTTCCCCAAGTTCTAAAGGCTGCACCAAGGGTCTCTTGTCCTAGGTCAACTACACAGCACAAGGTTGGGAAAGGCAATAGCGTCTCAGCAGTACAATAGATGCAGTAGGCTTCCTCCAGCTGCTGCGGAACTACACTCCCCAGAATGCTCTACCAGCAAATATGTGCTAGAGCATGCTGGGATCTGTAGTGCCAACAAGAGACCATTGTATAGAAACAAAGGACACTTAGGAGCTCCGCAAACAAACGCCACCTGGCCGGCTGCCGCTCTCTTGATGCAAAAGAAGGATGTAGGTAAACTTTGCATTGACAGGGCAGAGCTGTCCTCGGCTGCCCCACCCACCTCAGTACATGATAGCATAGGGAAATCTGCTGCTGGAGGAACCAGTTCCATGAGTAATAGGCTGGGGTCAGGGGGTGCTCGTGAATGATAGACTGCTGAATACGGTATAATCAGAGAGGAAGGCGATAGCATGCAGCGCTGGGACAGTTATAGATCACACACAGATATATTACCAGGCTGCAATGGATCAGGATACAGATCTACTATCTATAATACACGTGCAGTATAGATAAACTGTACTCGTGAGGAATGCAGACAATGACCACACCCTGCTAGGAGACAGAAACCCCCCTGCCTGCATCACACACCTGCCCAGAGGCAGAATACACCTACACACTGCAACGTATAGAGGAACTGGCCAGTCCACATCCACACAGACAGCTATTAAGGTAAAACAGACAGATAACACGTGGACGACAGGCAAACATTACAGAAAGGCCTCAATCGCTACCGTCCCATACTCAGGACAGAGGATAAGGTTATTCTATATACAAATTAATCAGGATTATTAAGAAACGAGACTTATGATAACCTTCAAAACATACATAATATATAATTAATAATGCAAGTTACAGTATATAAAAAATGAGGGGGGGGGGGGCAGGGAGAACAGGCTCCATAAAAGGCTCAGGGTCCCAGCGCTGTAACCTGCGGGAGCCATAGGATGGATACAGGGGGATGAGAGGTGGTACATGGGCAGTGTGAAGTGCCCTGGGGTTCAGCGGTGGAGCGGGCAGTCCACAGTGTCCGGGAAGCACTGAGTGAGTGGACACTGCGGACAGCAACGGCAGAATTTGAAAAATCAAAAGATAGGTCAGCGGCTGATTGGTTACGCTCGCCACCTATTCTATTCTCCCTCTACAGGGGTCATGAACCCCCTCGAGGGAAAATAGCCGACGGCCATCGGGAACCCGGCCATCGGTGTTTTAACAGTCGGGATCCCGACATCGGGTTAATGACTGTTGGGACCCCATCCGGCACCCGGCCCAATGACCTATACCCCACATGCTGCGAGCTGTCTTATGCTGCTTTCAGACCGCAAAACTGGCTTTGACCCTGTATTTGGAAACGTTTCCAAAAACGGGTCTGCCAGGTAAAACCCCTTTTACACCGCATCTCTTAAACGGTATATTACCGTTTAAGTGCGTTTTTTTTGCACTGGCAGACCCGTTTTTGGAAACCTTCCAAATACAGGGTCAAAGCCAGTCTTCAGCGACCTCCTCCCTCCTCCCTCCTTCCTCCTTCCTCCTTCCTCCTCCCTCCTTCCTCCTCCCTCCTCCCTCCTCCCTCCTCCCCCCTCCCCCCGCGCGGGTTAACACATACAATCCCGTTAACCCCTCCGCACCCCCAACCCCGTTAACCCCTCCCCGCATTGTGTTTAAGACCACCACCCACCCCCCCCCCCCCCCGTGAAGTCGGTACCTCCTCACGTTGCAGTTGATCGGCAGCCGCAGTACTGTACCACGGCTGGCTTCGCGTATGAAAAAAATAAGGAACTTTCTGAAAATGGCTGCCCCATAGGAAACCCCATTTAAAAAAACTGTCTTTCGTATGGGGGCAGCCATTTTCCGAAAGTCACTTTTCTTATAAGAAAATATGGATATAACACTGCGGGGAACCCCACATACACCGCCGCAGGGAACCCCACATACACCCCAGTGGATACACCGCAGCGGGGAACCCCACATACACCCCAGTGGATATAACACTGCGGGGAACCCCACATACACCCCAGTAGATATAACACTGCAGGGACACACCGGGGTGGTGGATATAACACTGCAGGGACACACATTCCAGTGGATATAACACTGCAGGGACACACATCCCAGTGGATATAACACTGCAGGGACACACATCCCAGTGGATATAACACTGCAGGGACACACCCACCCACCCACCCAGGTGGATATAACACAGGGACGTGCAGTCCCTGTCATTAATGATTAAAATAATAATAAAATACAAAGAAAATACTTATGACACATATTATGCGGTGCCTCCCGCTGTCCATATTACAGTTATGGAATGTCAGTTAGACTGTCAGGGGCGGGCAGTGGGCAGGGCATAGAACAGGGCTGTAAAAGCTCATTGAAAAAAGGTGTATAGGCGGCACCTATATCGGTGCCTCAGTGACAGGGACGTGCATTCTGCCTATATGACAGCACACCCCTGTCACTGAGACAGATGTGATTGGGCACAGTGGCGCTGTCTCAGTGACAGGGGCGTGCTTTCATATAGGCAGAAAACACGTCCCTGACTGCTACCAAGGAACTTCTATAGGTGCCGCCTATACACTGTTATAAAGCGGAGCCCTGGCTCGTCTGCTGATTTGTAATGCGGGCGGGGAGTGTGTGTGTGGGGGGGAACCGGTGGTGCCGGGCTGGCTTGCCAGGCTCCTCTGCATTCCTCCTCCGCTGACTTGTAATGCGGGCGGGGGGAGAAGCGGCGGCGCCATGCTAGGCTGCCGGGCTCCTCTGTATTCCTCCTCCGTTGACTTGTAATGCGGGCGGGGGGGGGGGGGGTGGAGAAGCGGCTGCGCCATGCTGGGCTCCTCTGCATTCCTCCTCCGCTGACTTGTAATGCGGGCGGGGGGGGGGGGAGAAGCGGCGGCGCCATGCTAGGCTGTCGGGCACCCCTGCATTTCTCTGACTTGTACTGCGGGCGGGGAGGGGAGCGGCGGTGCCAGGCAGGGCTGCCAGCTCCCGCTGCTATCTGCTCCCCTTTAGTATCCGGGGTCCCTCTTCCGCCTCCCGCCGGCACTCTGTCTCAGGGTGCCTGTCCCAGGAACGCTCCTGTCACTGCTGCCTGTCGCTCTTCTTGGGTAAGCAGTGCCTTTTTGTAACGTAATGTGTGTTTAGCACTTGTGGAGGGTGGGGGCTGTGTTTTTTTTAAGTGGCACAGGTGTTTGTGTTAAGGGACAGACTTGTGTGTGTTTGTGTTAAGGGACAGACTTGTGTGTGTTTGTGTTAAGGGACAGACTTGTGTGTGTTTGTGTTAAGGGACAGACATGTGTGTGTTTGTGTTAAGGGACAGACATGTGTGTGTTTGTGTTAAGGGACAGACATGTGTGTGTTTGTGTTAAGGGACAGACATGTGTGTGTTTGTGTTAAGGGACAGACATGTGTGTGTTTGTGTTAAGGGACAGACATGTGTGTGTTTGTGTTAAGGGACAGACATGTGTGTGTTTGTGTTAAGGGACAGACTTGTGCGTGTTTGTGTTAAGGGACAGAAGTGTATAACTGTGTATTTGTGTAAAGTGACAGAGAGGTGTGTACTGTGTGTTTGTGTAAAATAAGTGTGTTTTTAAATGAACACAGTGTTTGCCTCACCAACCATGAACCTCACCGCACGTCACTGATATAACACTGCGGGGACACACACCCCAGTGGATATAACACTGCAGGGACACACACACACCGGTGGACACACACACACCCCCGGTGGATATAACACTGCAGGGACACACACACCCCCCGGTGGATATAACACTGCAGGGACACACACCCCCCGGTGGATATAACACTGCAGGGACACACACCCCCCCCCCGGTGGATATAACACTGCAGGGACACACACCCCCCGGTGGGTATGGGTAAAATCCGGAATCGGATAAGACACCGGAATGCCGGACTGGACATCAAACTCTGCATTCCGGAGCTTGTAGTATCCGGTCCGGGGGTGTCCTGTCCGGGGGTGCTCCATCTGATGAGGCTGCTCTCGCACCTGTCACCTGGGAGAGGAGAGGGGGGAGAATACAGCCTCACCGCATGGTCCGGGGGTGTAATAAAAACTGGAACGTTCCAGACCACACGGGGAGGCTGTAATCTCCCCTTCCCCATGTCCCTGGTGTGAGCAATCACAGGCATCCCCCCGGACAAGACACCCCTCGGACCAGACACTATAAGCTCCGGAATGCAGAGTTTGATGTCTGGTCCGGCGTTCCGGTGTCTTATCCGGGTCCGGTTTTTACTTAGTCCCCCCCCCCCGTGGATATAACACTGCAGGGACACACACCCGCCGGTGGATATAACACTGCAGGGACACACATACCCCGGTGGATATAACACTGCAGGGACACACATACCCCGTTGTATATAACACTGCAACACTGCGGGGACACACACACACACCCCCAGTGGATCTAACACTGCGGGAGGACACACACACCCCAGTGGATCTAACACTGCAGGGACACACACACCCCGGGGGATATAACACTGCAGGGACACACACACCCCGGGGGATAGAACACTGCAGGGACACACACACCCCGGGGGATATAACACTGCAGGGACACACACACCCCGGGGGATCCAACACTGCAGGGACACACACACCCCGGGGGATAGAACACTGCAGGGACACACACACCCCGGGGGATATAACACTGCAGGGACACACACACCCCGGGGGATACAACACTGCAGGGACACACACACCGGTGGATATAACACTGCAGGGACACACCGGGCACCAGTCCTCCCGCACGAGCAGGCCGATGGACGTTACACTCACCCTGTGGCTGTGTCCGGGGCTTCGGAATTTCCTCTTCTTCTCTCCGCCTGGGTTCCGGTAAGGGCGGCGGCTGCGGGGCGAGGAGTGACTCAGAGGGAGAACCTGTCAGCTGCGACCACGCCCTTCTACACTAAGAATCACGCCCCCTCCTGCATAGGCCAAGACCCGCTTGTCCAATCGTGTCGCTGCTAGGCATATTCACCTTTCTGGACACTCCCACAATAAATAAAGGCGTCACCCTGAGGGTATCTGGGTGTTGCCATTAGAGGCAGAAGCGCTCCTCCGTGAGTCTCCAGCTGCACTGCTATATTGTCCTCTCATCTCTAGCCGGCCGCTCTACAGCGCTTACCCAAATGGCTTCAATAAAATGGCTACTTAGCTGCAGACACAAAGATGTAAAAAGCCTGTATCTGTAAAAGTGATGCTGGTGATGGACATATTCCAGTGATACACCCACAGGACCTGGGCGTGACTGTTAATAGTGGCTGGCAGTATTGGTAGCAGCAGCTCCACCTTCAACAAACTTTACCTTTCTCTTATGTGTGTAATCCTTACAATTCCAGGCTCTCTTTTATAATGCACTATATCAGAGGATCCCAAACTACCATGTCTTAAGGATATCCATACTACAGCACAGGTAACTTATCAGTATTATGTTCAATTGGAATATCTGCACTCATCTATGGATTTCCTTAAAACCTGGACTGTGACGGTACCTTGGGCCAAATACATTAAGTCTTAACAAGTGATAAAGTGCCAGTGAGAGATAAATTGCCAGCCAACCAGCTCCTATCTGCCACGTTACACGCTGGGTTTGAGAAATGACAGTAGCTGATTGGCTGGTACTTCACTCCTGCGCAAACCGCCGGATCGAGTTATCACCCGTGCCCTCGCTGCTTTGCTCTATGCAGCTCACTAGGAGCCAGATGTACTAAGCTTGAAAAGTGATAAAATGGAGAGTGATAAACAGCCTGCCGATCAGTTCCTAACTAACATGTTACCTGCTGGGTTTGAAAAATGAAAGATAGGAGCTGATTGGCTCGTTGTTTATCACTCTCCATTTTATCACATTTCAAGCTAAATACATCTGGCCCTGAGTGTGTGGTCTGGAAGAAGCCATCTTGGAATGGACCATGGCGCATCATGAGCCACTGGCTTTAATGCCCTCTCCAAGATGAATGGGTTCACTGGGAAACCCTGAGTCCTACAGCTGAAGGAAATAAAACGTGAGGTCTTATGACATGTCCCATGTACTAATAGTGACATTTATGTATGGAATTATGGGATTTGGAATGTCTTTGGGTTGAAGGGCTAAGATAGATAGAGATTTTTTTCATAGCAGTGGGCCATAGGGTGAGCCCCTTATATCTACAGCAAAACCAAAATATTTATCAACCAAGAACAGTCTCTCTGCAACTGACCACAGACAGAATTGTTCATACTCAGAACGCTGCAGGCTCTACGCAGCATCCGCAGAGCCCGGTGCACATGACAGTACATGGGAACTGGGATATTTAAGTCAGTCTGTAAACAGCCATTTGAGATGTTTGCTGCAGATATTCTTGTAAAGCAGGTTTGACATCATTTATTTACCTGACACTCAAACAATGGAACAGGACTGACAAAGTGCCCATGTACTGCTTCATTTTACCCAGTTGTTCTAGAGGAAGACAACCGAATGTCAGGGCTTTCTAATGGTGTCCTGGGAGAGTAGCCATCCAGGTCCTGCCCTCAGCCAATGGGGCTGGGGCTTCATGATGAATTAAACCAATGCGTCTCCAGTCTTTCTTTCTGTGAAGGCGCAAATATAGAAATGGCCATTGGCTGGTAAACAATTTGTTGCAAGTGATGGGCGATACTAGTGGCAACACGTGATGGCAAGGAATGAGGGAAGAAGGTGGGTGAGGTTTTGGAAAGTGCCATGTCACAGCAATGCAAAGTGTCATGTGACTCCAAAAATAAATAAAACTTTCTGTACCACCATCAGATCTGCGTCATTGAGTGCAGAGACATGTCAGACTAGGGTTTGGGTAAAAACCGGACCAGGACAAGACCCCCGGATCGCCGGACCGGACATACAATTCTGTAGTCCGGAGCTTGTAGCGTCCGGTCCGGGGGGGGTCCTGTCCGGGGGTGTCCTGCCTTGGGGGGGCTGCCTGTGACAGCTGTCACCAGGGAGTGGAGGAGGGGGAGAATACAGCCTCCCTGTATGATCCGGGCATGTAGTAAAAACCGGACGGTCCGGACCACCCGGGGAGGCTGCAATCTCCCCTTACCCATGTCCCTGGTGATAGCTATCACAGGGACCCCCCCGGACAAGAAACCCCCCGGACGGGACACCCCCACCGGACCGGACACTACAAGCTCCAGACTGCAGATTTTGATGTCCGGTCCGGGGTTTAGTCCGGGTCCAGTTTTTACACAGTCCCTGTCAGACTATCACCACCAATGGTAAACCATCAGTGTTTGCTGCCTGTCAAATGGTCAATGGCCACCCTCTGGGTTGGCCGCCTCTTCTTTGCAGCTGTGCAATTCCCTACAAACATGGGGCCTGATTCAGACATGATCACTGGGCTGCTAATTTTCAGAGCCCTGCAATCAGGTATACGTTGCCCACCAGAGTGAAATCCCGCCCCGTGCAAGCTTGCAAATTGCTTAGCTGAATTGGTAATTTGCTGCAAATCCATTCGCAAGCAGATCACCATTGAGTGATTTCCGCAGTGTGTGCAGTCTGTGCGTAGTAGGGAAGCCAATCCCGGGGCATTTTTTCAATCCTGGAATTCGGAATTGGCTTCCCTAATAAAAAAGAAAGAAACACGCCTCGGCCACCCCGCATATTTACTTACAGATGCGTGGAGCGGGTGGTCGAGACGGGGAGATGGAGCCAGGGTGGGAGGGACGACCTGGGTTGATGCAGCCCGGGCTGGTTGCCTGGTGGGCAGGTGAGCGGGTGAGCGGGATTGGCCACCCTAGTGCGTAGCCCAAGACTTACTCAGTGGCTGTGATAGAAGCTGTCGGATTGGGACTGGTCTTGAGCTGGCATCACACACCCACCCCTCAAACGGCTGTTTAGATGCCACCATTGGTTGCACCATTGAAACCCGCAGGCACAGTAGAGTAACATCGCTCTATAGCGCCAACATCGGCGGTGTGTGTGACTCTGAATCAGGATCTGGAGCCGGTAATGTACAGCCCTGCATGCTGGATCCCTCTGGAGTTGTATCTTCCCAACGCTCATTTTACAAATTGTATATAAATATGTATATAAGCAGGGCTATTTTTGTGCAGGCTCCAGCAGGAACTGTGACCCTTATTCTAGTTCACTCTTTCTGATAAAATATTTCTTAGATGGACAAAACCATGTGCACTGCAGGGGGGGCAGGTGTAAAACCCCACCCAAATCTAATTATCTCTGCACAAGTAACACCTGCCTCCCCTGCAGTGCACATGGTTTTGTCCATCTAAGAAATATTTTATCAGAAAGAGTGAACTAGAATAAGGGTCACAGTTCCTGCTGGAGCCTGCACAAAAATAGCCCTGTATATAAGTTATATTGCCGCAACTTTGTATTTGCTCACGTTTTGCTCTTGATTTCCCGTGTAGTATTATTATTATTATTATTATTTTATTTATAAGACACCACAAGTGTTTCGCAGCGCCGTACAAAGGAACAATACAGGGAGACAAAGCTTGGCATAACATTGAAGAAATAACAAAAATACAGTACAAATAAAGAGTGCCACAGTTCAATACACATTACAGCTTAAATATAAGTAGTGAGGACTCAATCAACATACAACTAGAGGCTAGATGCCAATGATGGAGATGAGTATGCGGACAAAGATGGTCACTGAGTGTTGGAGTATAGGAGAGCTGTGAGTGAAATGTGAAGAGAAGTGGGCTTTGACAACAGGAGGGAAGAGGGCCCTGCTCAGAGGAGTTTACAATCTAGTAAGTGTATGTTATGTGGACAGTTAGTAGCCTGGACATATACTTTGGATTCTCACTCCCAGTATTGTTTCAGGGCCCCAGTAACGTTCCGTACTCCCTCCTGAGTCTCACATCCTTCCCCGAGGCTCAGAAGGGGCCCCTCCCAGCTCTTCCAGTATAGACAGGTGTAGCACAAGCCGGCCTCACAGGTATTGTGGGAACAGGTGCCTGGAGGCAGATCTGGAAGCACACTTATCTCTGTATCACAGCAGGCGGGTTAAGTACATATAGGGATGTATAATCCTTGGTCTCTGGGATCATTAGCCTGGTTACATAGAAACATAGAATTTGCCGGCAGATAAGATCCACTTGGCCCATCTAGTCTGCCCCTTTTTTTAAGGATATCAATATGCTTATCCCAAACATGTTTACATTGTACTACTGTATTTGTGTCTACCACCTCTGATGGGAGGCTATTCCACTTATCTACTACTCTTTCTGTGAAGTAATACTTCCTCAGAATTCCTCTGAAACTTCCTCCCTCTAGTTTCAGTGCATGTCCTCGTGTTCTGTTGCTCCTCTTCCTGTGAAGAATGTCTCCCACCTGTACCTTGTTAAAACCCTTGATATATTTGAAAGTTTCTATCATGTCCCCCCTTTCCCTTCTCTGCTCCAAAGTATACACATTAAGATCTTTTAGGGGCCCATTTATCAAACTATATTTGCGGCTAAATCCCAAAAAAAACGCAAGTTTTTGGGGTTTAGCCACAAATATTAACTATCTCCTAAATGTATCAAAGGGCGACCGCAGCAGGGATCTCCGATCCCTGCTGCGATCCTCCCTGCAGCGCCGCCGGCCGCATCCCCCATAGGTTTCTATGGGGGATGCGAAGCTGCCCGATGTATCAACATCGGGCAGCCCGGCATCGCAGCCCTGGGCTATCGCCATTCTGATATGGCGACAGCCCATTGTAGCCTATGGCTACACTTCGCACTGCCCGAACAGGGCAGTGCGGTCAGAGAGGTCGGCGGGGGTCAGCGCATAACCGCGCATGCGCAGACCCCCCAGCTTCCGGGTTAGGGCTTCGCAGGGACGGGCTTCTATTGGAGCCCTGTCCCTGCGCCCTTAAAAATGAAACATTGCCCCGATATGATCGCATTTTACAATGCGATCCTGGTCGGTAATATTCTGCCCAGATCGCATTGTAAAATGCGATCTTGATAAATGCGCCCCTTAGTCTTTCCTGGTACGTTTTGTGATGTAGGCCATGCACCATTTTAGTTGCTCTTCTTTGTACAGTCTCTAATGTATTTATATCCTTCTGGAGATATGGCCTCCAGAACTGAACACAATACTCTAGGTGAGGTCGTACCAATGACCTATACAGTGGCATTATTACTTCTTTCTTTCTACTGCTGATACCTCTCCCTATGCAACCAAGCATCTGACTTGCCTTCTTCATTGCTTTGTTACACTGCCTACCTGCCTTTATGTCCCCTGAAATAGTGACACCCAGATCCCTCTCTTCCTCAGTAGTTTCCATTATTGTGCCATTTATACTATATTTAGTCTTTGGTTCCGGTTGATAGATCGAGGTTCACAGTCAATAGGCTGACTATTTATCGGCCAACAGGCAAAGGGTCAACGTGGTTAAAAAAATCAACATGCATTTTAGCGGACAGGCTCAAGTTCAAACTTCCCTCTCTGGTCCATTCCGATCAAACGGGCTTTGTATGGGGCAAACACTCTGCCCTTAATGTACGTAAGGCATTGACAGTCATGCAGTGGGTGGAATCCACAGATAACTCTGAGCCCTGTGCTTTACTCTCATTAGACGCCGAAAAGGCTTTTGACCTTGTCACGTGGGACCATTTATTTTTTACTATGAAAAAATTTGGGCTTCCGGGGGAATTCACCCGCACAATTAAATTGCTATACTCGGGATCATCCTCCCAAATATTAACCAACAACTATATGTCTAACCCCATACCATTATTTAGGGGAACTAGGCAGGGTTGTCCCCTGTCTCCCCTACTGTTTGCTCTGGCAGTGGAACCTCTAGCTATAGCATTGAGAGCTTCTGAGTGTTTTACGGGTGTGCGGGTGGCTTCCTCCGAGGTCAAGCTAAGTCTCTTTGCAGACGATATATTATTGTTTATATCTAAACCTAACACTTCTATCCCAGCGATCCAGCAAATTATACTACATTTCTCCCAATTCTCTGGCTTCCGAGTAAATTATGATAAGTCTAGGCTCCTACCACTCTCAGTTCCCTCCACAACATCAGACACATCTCACCATACCTCACAATTTACTATATGCCCACACACACTCAAGTACCTGGGGGTCCTGATCCCTAAAAAACTGAAAGATCTTTATAATGTTAATATTCCCCCCTCCCTGACATCGGTTGACAAATTGCTGTCCGGATGGATGGAATTGCCTCTGTCCCTCGCAGGGAGGATCACAGTAATCAAGACTATAGCTTTTCCCAAGCTGTCTTATCTCCTGCAGATGTTGCCACTCCAGATCCACAGCACAGATCTACAGAAACTTAAAACCTTATACCTCAAATTTGCATGGGCAGGGAAGAGGGCCCGTATACCATTTAGTAGACTTAAACTTAGCAAATTTGATGGCGGATTTGGCATGCCTGATATACAAGCGTTCTCCCAAGCAGCTCATTTTAGATATATTACGGACTGGTTCACCTCTAGGTCGGAGTATACTATCCCCACTTTAGAGAAACAAATATTCAAACAGTATTCCCCGGCAGCACTTTTACATGCCCCAATACGACTGATACCTAAGTCAATCAGAGACTCCATTCTGTTCAGGGCGACTTACAGGTCCTGGAGGCAAATCAACAAGACTTTACACAGACGGTTCACTTCTTCACCATTTACCACCCTCTGGGGTAACCCCCTGTTCTCCCCGGGTCTGGAGGGTGCGGAGTTTCTCGGCTGGAGGGACAGGGGCATTACAAGTATACGTAAAATATTCGATCCAGGAGGTGGGATACTTCCATTCTCTGCATTACAGGAGAGATATGGGCTGCCACATCGTCAGTTTTATATGTACCTCCAGTCGAGACACTTTGCACAAGCTCACTTAAAGCCAATGGACAGGGAATCAGATGTGGACCCCATTACTGATTTATTGAGACCAGACTGTGTGCTGGGATATAGAATCAAATATTTATACTCGGCTCTTATAGCGACAGGGAAGGAGACACATCACCAACAACTCCAAACCAAATGGGTCAAAGATATCCCAGACTTACCACCACTAGCAAGTGTATTCAAAACACTCCCAGTCACCATGAGGCACTTGCAGTCGGTTGCTTTACAGGAGACCCATACAAAATTTTTAAATAGAGCATATATAGCCCCGGTACAGAGGGCGCATTTCGTCCCCAGTGACACGGGATGCTGTTACAAATGCCAAAAAACAAATGCCACGTATTTTCACAATTTTTGGGAATGCGGAAAGATCAGATTCTTTTGGGACAAGGTGATAAACTTTGTTAACACTATATATTCTCTGAGGCTCCGGAAGCACCCGACTGCATGTCTGTTCCTGTATTTCAGTGACTGGGATCTTGGCCCGAACAAGAGGCTAATTGTCCCGGTCCTCACTATTATATTAACAACTAGCTGACCCGCCCGGCGTTGCCCGGGAAACCCTTGGGGTTTCTTTATTTCCAAAATTGCTGAAAAATGTCATCTTACAATATGCTGTGCCAAAGACTTAAGATTGTAATTTGTTATAGATTCCACCATAATGTTAGAATGTGTTTGCATTGATACTCAATGACGGCAATGAAATCTGGTGTGGTGTTGTTGTTTGAAACACAACGCTCCTGAGTTGATAACTTGTATGTGTTGATAAATTCCACATCCACTCCTGAGATTTAGCACCTACTGTATGACATATCCTCCAACATCTGAGGGTCAGAAATCGGTACAAAATCAGAAAGGGACGTGGCCACACCTCCATTTCTATACTTTCAAATGGTACAGTTTCTAGGGTGTGTAATTACAGGCGCTGAGTGCGTGGGGACTGGGGTGGGCGTTACTTACCGCGCCATAATTAATGAAAAATTCACTGCTCACTGCCACTCCCCTTACCGAACCTGCAGCAGTCTCTGAGGTCTGGGGATCTGTAAAGCACATGCACCAGGCATCTCTACCAAACAGCGGGGCAGCCCCTGAGTGTGGGAGCAGGTCCACGGGCCTGGCCACATGATGTCATGAAGCGACGCACGCTACCCGCACCACTGTAATGCCCCACTGGGAATGGGTGCAATGGGCCAAATTCTTCCCTACACCCGCCAAGCCAATCCACTGATCCAGCCATCACAATCATCAATGGGTGCATTGATAAGGTTTGAGTGTAAGAAGTTGAAGAATAAGACTGAGAAAAAGATTTGCCATGTTACAAAGTGTACAATGTACTCAATAAATCGTGAAAAAAATTTAAATGTACATAGAAGTACAATCAAGAAATGAAAGTAGGATTAAAAAATAAGTTCTGATTCAAACTGATAATTGTTTGGATGGGGTGGGTTGTGAAACAAATCTATAGGTGGGGGTATGGATATTGTGGGCATAATTGGTGTTTGTTACACCTACAGGGGGCCCTCAATTGATGGGATTTTCACTACAGTGTCACGGTCACATTGTCACCATAGGGGGATTCCCAATTGGGGTCCAGGTGGTCTTTTAGGGATCCTTTACAATCCTGTAGGTCTCTTCTCCTTGCGCTTACGGTCTCCCTTAATGATAGTCAATCACTGAGGGAGACCATAGGCTCCAGGAGAAGAGACCAACGGGATTGTAAAGGGGTCCCTAAAAGACCACCTGAACCCCAATTGGAAATCCCCCTACGGTGACACTGTAGTGAAAATTTCTCATCTGGGTACCCCCTGTAGGTGTACCAAACACCAATTATGCCCACAATATCCATACCCCCTCCACCTATAGATTTGTTTTGCAACCCACCGCCATCCAAACAATTATCAGTTTGAATCATAATTTATTTTTTAATCCTACTTTCATTTCTTGATTGTACTTCTATGTACACATATTTTTTTCACGATTTATTGAGTAAATTGTACACTATAACATGACAAATCTTCATCTCAGTCTTATTCTTCAACTTCTTACACTCATAACATTCAAACAAATGCATGCAGCGCTCATACCCATCGACCAAACATTATCTATGAACCAAAAGAGTCTGGGAAACCCTTAAGGCAGAGCAGTGCCTGATATCCAACTGACTAACAGGGTGAGTGCAGTGTACCCACTTTGTATTGATCAATGGGTGCATTGGCCAGGACAAAGATTTCTCAGTGCAACTGGAGGACTGGAGAGACGGATATGGGGAACAAAGTAGAAATGGTACATTAGGTACAGTTTTTATTTGCCGGTACAGACTGTTAAATAAACGGCAAATTATTTTTTATGTGTTCTGTGTGTTTGTGTGTGTTGTACTGTTTTTTTGTGTGTGTGTTGTAATGTATGTGGTTTTGTGTGTTATATTGTATGTATCTGTCCAATGCGTAAGTGTGTGAGGTGTGCTATGTATATACAGTATGTGTGTGTTGTGTCTTTGTGTATCTGTGCAATGTTTAAATGTGTGTTTTGTGTGTGTTGTACTGTTTTTTGGGTGTGTGTGGTGAATGTGGGTGTGTGTTGTGCTGTTAGAGGTATGTTATGTGTGTGTATCTGTGCAATGTTTAAGTGTGTGTTCTGTGTATTGTACTGTTTTTGGGTGTGTGTTGTAGTGAATGTTGGTGTGTGTTGTACTGTGAGTTGTGTGTTATGTGTGTGTGTGTTGTGTTGTGTGTATATCTGCCGAATGTGTAAGTTTGTGAGGTGCGCTACGTATATATGTGTGTGTAGTGTGCTGTGCATATCCTGGCAATGTTTAAGTGTGTGTGTTCTCAGTGGCGTAGCTTGGTTTGGGGCGCCCCCGCCGCCGTTAATGGGGGGTGCGCCTCCCCCCCTCCCCGCCGGCCTCCCAACCCCCGCCGTTAATGGGGGGGCGCCTCCCCCCACCCCGGCCGCCGGTGCCACCCCCCCCCCCCCCCCCCCCCATCGCCGCAGGCTTACCTGTCTGCGCGTCCCGCCTCGCCTCCTGGCTTCAATTAATAATTCTATGCAGACGAACCACGATAAAATGGCCACCCCCATACCGCAAAAAGTTTCAGAGAACGGTCTGCTTTATGGGGCGGCCATTTTATCGTGGTCCGTCTCCATAGAGTTGATTGAAGCCAGGAGTTGTGTGTTTGTTGTACTGTTTTTGGGTGTGTGTTGTAGTGTGTATGGATTTGTATTGTACTGCATGCGGTGTGTTTCCAGCGATTTCAGCCCCTATCTCCCCCGTGTGTACACAGCTTAAGTGTGTGAGGTGCTCTACGTATAAATGTGTGTGTTGTGTGCTATGTGTGCGTATGTGGTATACTGTGTGTGTGTGTGTGTGTGTGTGTGTGTGTGTGCGTGTACAATGTGTACGTGTGTGTGTGTTATGTGTGGTCTATGTATAACCTCAATTATTTCCTAATTGTTTAAAGCCTTCACCATAATGTTAGAATGTGTCTGTCATACTCAATGGCAGCAATGAAATCAGGTGTGGAGTTGTTCCTTCGTCCACGGTTTCCCCGATCGTCGATCTTTTCCCCAGATCATCAATGAAGGAAAATTAAAACTTGGTGTTTTTTAAAATTCTAAGTGAAATTTCCCAAAAACGGCTTCGAGGTGCACACCACCAGGTCCAGAGGTATCTTTTTGCCAAATTTGGTGTCTCTAAGTGCCACGGTGTGTCCGCAATGCAACGGACACGCACACACACACACACGCACACAGACTCTTTAACTTATTATATAGATTGCTAAAAAATTGATATTAACACACTGGATACATAGGAGATCCCCTACCATAATGGAGCTAAAGCAAGCTATCCTAAACACGCTATTTTATGAGAGACAGGCATTAAGAGCTGACCTTGAGAAAGGCGCTATGCGTTTTTATAAAAAGTGGGAACTCTATATCAGTAGTTTAGACCACCTAACACAAAGCCGAATTCAAAAAATGTTTGAGACTACGACGTGGTATCTGCTCAGACAACTATCTGCTTAAAAGAAGATGTCTCTGTGATGTCACCCATGGCTTCTCTGACAATGAAAGGATAAATGAGCCGTATCTTCAGAAGCTTCTTAAACGGACAAATTAGACAAGAATTCACTAAATTGATCCTGCTTTTGTCTGACGTCTCCCCCCCCCCCTCCCCCCCCCTACCCTCCCAATGCTCACCCACCCCATTTACCTTGATATGTTTTTAGATAAGATTAGAAGATTTTATTCTTTGTGAGACTGAAAACTAGATTTATTAGAATTATTATAATTAGAGTCTATGTTGACCCTCTAAGATTTGGAGCCAATACGGCCCTATACCTTTGATTACCTACTAAAAGTTCTGATTAGATTACCCATAGACTTGACCCTTACCTACAAGACTGAGAGGAAAAAAGGAAATCAAACCAACGAGTCTTGAATGTCTGTTATACGTTTTTTCTTTTTATTATCAACCAATTTGATTTTCTGTTACATAATGGAGTTATATTGCAGAAATATCACCATAATGCAATGAAAACCTATAAGCAAGTCTCTAGTTATTATGATAATGTTAATATATATATGACATTATACCCTGTATTCTGAACGAACTGATACATGGATGTACCCATGTCTTATCATATGGTTGCTATGTCTCACACTGTACGTGCATTTTACCTTTTATGTACTAAAAGAATGAAAAATATAATAAAATTGTTTAACAAAAAAAAAAAAAAAAATCAACATGCACTATGTCAATATTGACAAAAGGCCGACACAAGCAATAGGTCGACTTGACAAGTTGACAAATGATATATCAACAAGAGTTTGTGTTGGGATTATTGCTGTCGGGATCCCGGCACATTCCAAAGGTAAATACAGGGGATCATTTGAGGCTGTGAGGAGGAGGGGGTAGTGTTAGGCTGCGGGAGGGGGAGACAAGGCTGTGGAGGTAGGTTTACAGATCAGCTGTGGGAGGGTGGGTTATAATTAGGCCTCAAGGGGAGAAGATTGGAGTTAGGTTGCATGATGGGGAGGTTATGGTTAGCTTGGGGATGGGGGGGGTGCAGTAAGGATTAGACTGAAGGAGGGTAAGATTAACCTGTAGGGGGGGCGGTGCAGTTAGGATTAAACTAAAGGGGGGACGGTTAGCTTGGGGGTTTAGGTTTAGATGGAAAGGGGGGGATGATTATCTTGGGGGGGTTTAGGTTTAGACGGAAAGGGGGCAAGTTTAGCCTGTGGCGAAAGTGGGGGGGGGGGCAGATATGATTAGACTGAAGGGGGGAAGGTTAGCCTGTAGGAGGTGGACAGTTTAGGTTTAGGCTGTTTGATGGTGATGTTAGGCTTAGGCTTGGGGAGAGGTAGGTGAGGGTTAGGATAGGACTCGGGGTAGGATGAAAATACGGTACTTGTGTATTATCACGGCACCCGATTTCATCTAAATGAAATGATTTGCGGCCGATTTGCAGCCGATATTTTGGCCGATTTGATCTGCGATGCGATTTTGCGTCCGATTTTCGGCCAATTTTTTTCAGTTTTTCGGCCATTTCCTGCCGATTTGCATGTTATTCCATCCTTGCACACCCCCAGGTACTATGCGATGGTATGCGATGGTATGCGATGTGATTTTTGGGAAAATGCCCCTAATTGTACAATTAAATATCACATAGCATTGCATGCCAGCAAGTGGCATGCGATGCGATGTGATTCGCAATGTTAAATGCACCCCCATTGTTAACGCCACCCCCACTATCAATGGCAAACCGAAGCGGTACGCATCCTCCGACCTTTTCATACCCCCACTATCCACGTCGGCGTGAAGTTGATTCTAGATAGTGTGGCGAGCGCAGCGAGCCACCGAGCCCGAAGCGTGGCGAGTGGACGCGGATTACTTTACATATATTCCACGTCCCCTCGCGGGGCTCGCTACGTTCGCCATGCTCCGGGCTCGGTGGCGCTCGCCACACTATCTAAAATCAACTCCACACCGACGTGGATAGTGGGGGTATGAAAAGGTTGAAAGGACACGTACCGCCGCCCCTCGCGGGCGCGCTGCGCTTGCCACGCTTCAGGTTGGCGTTGATAGTGGGGGTGGTGTTGACAATGGTGGTGCATTTAACATTGTAAGCACCCATCAGGGTGATTGTACAATTACAAATCGAATCGCTTCACATGCATTGCATGGCATGCATCACATGCCACTATATTGCATGCGATGCACTACGATGGAAATCGGGGTTGTGCAAGGTGTGCAATGATGGAACAGCATGCAAATCGGCCGGAAAAAGTGGAAAATCGGCCGGAAATCGGCCGCAAAATCACATCCGATTTTTGCATGCGATTTGCGGCCGATTTTCGGCCGATTTCATGGGCGCTGTGATAATACACAATTACCCGAAAATACTTACTGGGATGTGTCGGGATTCTGCCCGTACCCAACCCCTCCAGTTGACGTGCCAGTAGCCTCCACTGTTATTCCTGTCCAGCAGGCTTTGATTGGTTCGGGAGGATCATCTATAGCAGTGCTCCTTATACCAGCACAGCGGGCATACCTGTGTAATGCCCACAGACGCAGGGAGTTATCTCATGGCCGAGTAAGTCATTATTGGTCTATAGTCACATTAATTTTGGGCCCATCAGGGTCTCCATCCCGTACATGTGATTCTTATTCTGGAACACATATATATCGTGGTAGAGAATGTGAGGACACCTATCTAGAAGAGCATACCTCCCAACACTCACGATTTCAGCGGGACAGTCCTGATTACCGGGTCCTGTCCCGCTGTCCCACCCGCGGCCGGAGGTGTCCTGCTGCGGGGGGGGGGCAGTTGGGAGCCTCCCCAATTTAACAGAATAGACGCTGTTCCCGGCCGAAAACGGGGACGCTCGCGCGGCGAAGTGTCCCTATTTCTGCAGCAACAAAGTTGGGAGGTATGGAAGAGCCATGTATACATGTCTATGTATAAAGCGGCACTGGGTGGAATTTTTGGGTGTGACCTGCAAATGTTATAGTGATTCCGTCATCAGTCACTACACTCATCACTGTGACCTTTCTCTTCCTAGATACTTTTTAAAAGAAACAATACATACTCCGGTGAGTGTCCTGTGACAACAATGATAAAGTGTTTTATCTGTTCTTCTCTGCTGAGTCATCCCTGGTGATATACCTGACATCCCCAACTCACTGCAGCCCCAAATGCAGCCGCTGAGGGCTGCCAGTGATACCTGGGTGGATGCAGATTAGAGTCTGCCTATAGAGAAGGGTCAGGGATAGGAGGTGCACAGCGTGGACGGTGTCCTAGAGATGGGAATACATTACTACATTAAAAAGACCATTCATAGTTTCCTTTTGTTTTAGCATCTCATATATTTAGCCAGATCTGTCACTCATCCCCTGTGTATATAACGTTCCCACCCAGCGTTCTACATAAACCCGCCCTCCCTAGGTAAAAGACCAGTGTGATACACACCACCACCCCCTTGACATCACCTCCCCCCGCCCAGCCAGGGCTACAGTACACTCCCACCATCCACCATTACTCCACAGCCACCAGGTGACACCCCCCTCCCCGCGACACCCCCTCCCGCGATTCGCAGACCCCCGCGACCCCCCCTTCCTGCGATTCACGCCCCCCCCGCGATTTACGGCACCCCCCTCCCGTGATTCGTGGATCCCCGCAACCCCCCTCCAGCGATTCGTTCCCCGCCCCTCCCTCGATTCACGGACCCCCACAACCCCCCCTCCCGCAATTCGCGGACCCCCGTGATCCCCCCTTCCCGCGATTCACGCCCCCCCTGCGAATCACGGCACCCCCGCACCCTCCCCCCCTCCTGAGATTCTCGAACCCCCCCTCCAGCAAATCGTGGGAGGGGGGGTCGCGGGGGGCCGCGAATCGCGGGGGGTTGAGGTGAATCACGGGAGGGGGGCGTGAATCACGGGAGGGGGTCACAGGGGTCCACGAATCGCAGGTGGGGGGGTGCGGTGGGGTGCCATGTATCGCGTGAGGGGGGGTGCGGGGTGGCTCACGAATCACGGGAGGGGGGTCGTGGGGGTCCGCAAATCACAAGAGGGGGGGTCGCGGGAGGGGGGGTGCAGATGCCGTGAATCGCAGGAGGGGGGGTCGCGGGGGGGTGGCTGTGGAGTAATGGTGGGCGTGTACTGTAGCCCTGGCTGGGCTGGGGGAGGTGATGTCAAGGGGGTGGTGGTGTGTATCACACTGGTCTTTTCCCTAGGGGGGGCAGGTTTGTATAGAACGCTGGGCAGAAAAGTTATACACACTGGGGATGAGTGTCTTTTCCCTAGGGGGGGGGGGGTGTTGAGTAGAACGCTGGGCGGGAACGTTATATACACAGGGGATGAGTGACAGATCTGGCTAAATATATAAGAGATATGCAAAAACAGAGGAGAGGGAGCGCCAAATGAGCAATAGTTTTGAAACAGATTTACTGAAAGTATCAAGCTCACATACTGTACATTTAAAGTTAAAAGCAGTGGCCTCTGATCAACAATGCTTTCCATGACTGTCCTGATCCACTGAACGTACCAACAGTGCTGCAAGGCTGGTCCCGGTCTCTCCAGTCAGCTTGGTACTATCGTGGATTTCATCATTGGCAAGCAGATTGCTTTTAACTTTCAATGTATGTCAGCTTGATATTTTCAGTAAAACTGTGGTTTTAAAACTATTGCTCATTTGGCGCTTCCTCTCCTCTTTTTTTTCATATTACGGTGGGACATTGGTGCCATGGTCTGGCTCTGTGGAGACAGCTGCAAATGTACATGCTATAGGACACATTTAATTTAAGTGGCTGTGCGCTGTTGGACTTCCAATATATATATATATATATATATATATATATATATATATATATAATGTATAATGCAAGTCTGGGACCTGACCCCAAGAGCAGGAGGTGGGCCCTAGGGCAGTGGGGCCTACTGGGTTTCTCCTGTACCCAGGGCCGTCTTACCCATTGGGATAATGGGCAGTTGCCTAGGGGCCCAACTGTTCTAGACGACAACCCCAATGGGAAAGACGGCACAGTCTGCCCCTGGGAGCTGCGGAAGCGGGTGGTGGGCAGCGGCGGCTGGGAGCTTGTACCGGTATTTGCCCGGCCCCAGCAATCCCGGCTCGCCACTTCACAACTCCGCCCCCTGGCGCTGGTTTGGATTACCCAGTGCCGGGAGCGTGAGGTCAGTTCAGTGGCCGGTAGAGAAAGTGAAGGAGCTCCCGCAGGAGGACAGAAGCACACGCCGGAAGCCCTGGAAGGCGGCAGCTGTGTGCACAAAACGCCGGGGAACGTCGGAAAGCTGATGCCGGAAGCCCGGGCACAGCCGAGTGTAAAGCAAAAGAGCTTGCCCTGGCCCCCGCTGCCCCGGTGAAGACTACAAGAAGCCCGGAGGTGGTGGGAGTCATCCCACCTCTGGCGAAGACAGGGCCGAGCACGTGGCTGGACCAGGCTTGGTCCAGCAGTCACCCCTAGGATGGGTAAGTTTGCATGTGGCCCCCCTAGACTACCAGGTATTTGGGCAGTAGGCCCATGGGCCCAATTCAGGCACCATGCCTGTGTTGCAGTAGGCGGGCACTAGGCCCGTGGGGATGTTAGGTTGTTGTGTTGGGCATTAGGCTCATATAGTCGTGCAGTAGGCCCGTGGGGTTTCGGGCATTACGCCTGTGCGGCGCATTCAGGCCCCGTTGGCCTGTGGAGGCGGCAGCCGGGTCAGTTAGACCCCTGGGCAAGGACCGATGGGGACCTCCTGGCCCTCACCCAAGGCCCTTTCTGTGTATTAGGCTCAGACCCTTCTAGTTGTGAGGCCTCTCAGTAGGGGTAATAGGTTTGCGGCAGCAGGCTGTGGACTCAGGTATCGCCACAGTGGCTACTGGGGTACGGCTGGGAGCAGCCAGAGGGAGGAAACCCTCGCTAGTGTCCTGGTGCAGTGTTGTCTTTCTTGCATTTTACTGTTTATTTGGCACTGTGTGTTGTATGCTGTACTTTTGTTCATGCAATTGTGTCCCTGTACAGATTGTGTTCTTTGCAGGTTGCACGGGCGTTAGGCGCCAGGTTGCGCTACGCTAGGCCGTTGCATCGAAGGATCCGGCACTAGGTCTCAGGTTGCACGGGCATCAGGAACCAGGTTGCGAGCTGCGGAAGCGGGTGGTGGGCAGCGGCGGCTGGGAGCTGTATCGGTATTTGCCCGGCCCCAGCAATCCTGGCTCGCCACGTCACAGCTCCGCCCCCTGGCGCTGGTTTGGATTACCCAGTGCCGGGAGCGCGAGGTCAGCTCAGCGGCCTGGAGAGAAAGTGAAGGAGCTCCCACAGAAGGACAGAAGCACTCGCCGGAAGCCCTGGAAGGCGGCAGCTGTGTGCACAAGGCGCCGGAGAACATCGGAAAGCTGATGCCGGAAGCCCGGGCACAGCAGGGTGCAAAGCAAAAGAGCCCTACACAGTCATTTCAACAGAAAAGCCTGTCCCAGTAGCTTTCTTTTCTATTATGGCATATGTGAAGTCATGGCGTCACTGGCGCTACAGTGAAGAAGGTCCACTAAGAGGAGAAGGCTCTGTGTATGCTTAAGACTAAGGGGCGCATTTATCAATATAGTGCGATGCCGGCGCAGTGGCATCGCCGGACATCGCATTGCGGTGTTCAAGTACACCGCCGGGATGTATCATTAAAAGGACGCAGGGACAGGGCTCCGATAGGAGCCTGTCCCTGCGAAGCCCTAACCCGGAAGCCGGGGGGTCTGCGCATGCGCGGTTATGCGCTGACCCCCGCCGACCCCTGTGACCGCACTGCTCCGTTCGTAGTGCGATCACGTAGCCATAGGCTACAATGGGCTATCGCCATATCAGAATGGCGATAGCCCAGGGATGCGAAGCCGGGCTGCCCGATGTTAATACATCGGGCAGCTTCGCATCCCCCATAGAAACCTATGGGGGATGCGGCCGGCGGCGGTGCAGGGGGGATCGCAGCAGGGATCGGAGATCCCTGCTGCGGTCCCCCTTTGATACATTTAGGAGATACTTAATATTTGCGGCTAAATCCCGAAAACGGGTGTTTTCGGGGATTTAGCCGCAAATATGGTTTAATAAATGGGCCCCAAAGTGAGAGGGGTCTGGAGAGATACAGAGAGGAGAGGAAGCTGCTGGAGGGTCACAGGGCATGGAGCTGCTTGAAGGATAAAGACAGATATTTGTATACGGGGCACTACTACTGTGGACATTTTGTGTAAGTGGCACCACTGTATGGCATATGTATAAGGAGTACTACAGTGTGGCATAATGCGAAGGGTCACTACTAAGTGGTATAATATGAATCAGGGGAACTACTACATGTCTAACGTGAATATGATTATGCTACTGTGTGGCATAATTTGAAATGAGGGTAGTATTGTGTGACTACACCCCTTCCTTGTGAGAGTAAAATATAAAATATGGTTGGTAGAGCACACATTTTGTGGTTTGCAGGGGTTAAGAAAACCCTGGCACTGGCCTGGCTCCTCCTAGTGGAGGGAGGAGGGGGGTGTGGCAGGGAAAATTAGTTCCAACACTTCTTCAGGGCCATTTTAAGCCCTGAGCCCCAGGCCCTCTGTGTGGCCTATAAAACTGTATCTTTGTCAAGGGCAAATGGGTAAAGAGTTAAATGGGTAAAAAGTCATGGTAGAAGTGAAGCCCATGTGACTGCTGATTTGTCCAGTGGTAAGGGCCATCAAATCCAAAATGGCTGTGCTGTGGTCTTATGTGCCAATGCATGAGCTGAGAAGCCCTGCCTTGTCTTTCATTTATAGAAAAGCAATGGCAGGCCCGCTCCCAATGTTGACATGGGCTCTGATAATTGACACCCCTGAGCATAACTGAAGACCACTAATTAGCAGCCTGCTGTAACTTAAGTTAAATACGTATATGGAGTTCTACTTGTGTGTGTCTTCAAAAACAGTGGGCGCGCCGTACAAAACGCTGGGAGTGTCAGGGAAAATGCAGGTGTGCTTAAGCCTGCTAGGCGAGAGAGTATAATGCCAGCAGCAGGCCGAATGGGCCTGTTTTCAATACAGCTGCTGAGTTAGTCCTGGCCTGCGGTGGCCGCAAACATCATGGAACAGAGAAGAAATCATTCAATAGTGAGTGAAACTTTAATGGTTTTGGCCATAATCACAGCATCCGTACACATCCATTCGCAAACCAAGAGAAACCATTCCCAAGGTGGAATCTCGCGGGTGTGGGGAAAAGCCAAACTTGATAGCACAGCGGGCGAATTCGGACCTTTGTGAACAGGTCTGACTCAGCACCATTGTCTGTAGGGTATCCAGACTACTTGTAGACAACAAGTAGATAGACAGCCATTAGGTCGACACCATTAGTTCGACAACTCAATAGGTCGACATGCTTTTAGGTCGACATACCATTAGGTCGACATGTCATTAGGTCGACATATCATTAGGTCGACATGTCATTAGGCCGACACTGCCATTAGGTCGACAGTGTCTAGGTCGACAGTCAAAAGGTTGACATGGTTTTTTTCACAGCTTTTTGAGCCGACGTGCCGACAGGCGGTATTTCATGCCCTACTATCCACTAGGGCAGGCATGTCCAACGTTGGCCCTCCAGATGTTTTGAAACTACACATCCCAGCATGCTTTGCAATAGTTTTAGCATTCTCTAATAGCAAAACTGTGGCAAAGCATGCTGGGATGTGTAGTTTCATAACATCTGGAGGGCCAACGTTGGACATGCCTGCACTAGGGCATGGTGGGAGAATAAAATAGTGTGCCAAGCGCAGCGAGGCACCGTGCCCGAAGCATCGCGAGTGGAGCGAGGGGCAGCGGTTCACTTCAAACTGTGTCCATGTCGACTGTGTCGACATTTCGGCCAAAAAACAGTGAAAAAAACCATGTCGACCTTTTGACTGTCGACCTAGACACTGTCGACCTAATGGCAGTGTCGACCTAATGACATGTTGACCTAATGACATGTCGACCTAATGGTATGTCGACCTAAAAGCATGTCGACCTATTGAGTTGTCGAACTAATGGTGACCTAATGGCTGTCTGTCTACAAATGGTCCCACATCCGGTCAAGCATGTGGTCACGTTTTGGTGATGTGTCTTGGCTATTTTTCTTCAGCGATCTACAAATGAAAGCTGCATTATCTTTCCAGGGATTAGTTTAAATGATGGATTAGATAGAATTACTGTAATTTGCGAGTCAAATCCTGTGCCTGAGAGAACCAGTTATTAATAACAGGATCTGGTCCATCTAGAGGACGCTTGTGAATCATTCACCACAGAATGGCGGAACCAGGACATACAGCTCTCTGCAGATAGTTACCATTATTCTTGTACTCACATTTCAGCTTTTTACCTGGGGCCACAGAAAATCATGTTTGTCCTGTCAGGCAGGCTAGGAGAGAACTAGTGACGGCTATTCCTGTATATGAATTAACAACAGAATAATTAGCCATTCTGTACACCCCGCACTTAAACACTTTTTGTTTCTGTGCAGGGTAAATACTGGCTGCTTTATTTTTACACTACAATTTAGATTTCACTATGAACATTAAAATAAAATATTTAAAATCAAATCCTGGCAATCTTATAACAGCAAATTATCTCAGTGCAAGATCAGAGATGCCAACTTTCTGGCTGCCCTCTGCGGGTAGCCAGCTCAGTGAGGTAGGGAGGTGGTGCCATCGCGGGGAGCGAAAAGGGGCGGTGCGGTGCGGTGGCGGAATCACGGGCAGGCTGACCTGTTTAGGGGGTGGCTAGAGTGATTGCGCCATTTTGGCCATGGAGAGGGGAGGTTCCGGGAGATGGAAGGCTATGTGGGAGGGGGACCCGGCCATTCCGGGAGGGTAGGCAACCCTGTGCAAGACGTGTGCATTAGGGACCTAGTTGCTGTAAGTCAGTAATAAGGATTTTTTTTTCTTTACTTGGGATAAAAAAAAACATCTACTGCAGCAATTTATCATTAATTATATCCGGCAGCTGAGTATTGCCTCAGAGATTCTGGTCTGTATCGATAAAGAAAAAAAATGGGAAAACTCTCCCAAAATCTCTCTTTTTCTGATTCTCACACCCTATTACATTTGGTCCTAAGTGGTAAATGTACTAAGCTCCCGTGTATCATCCAAGTAGCTACTCGGCTGGTTACGAGCATGATCGGAAATGATTTGAAATAAAAATTCTGTTAATTTTCTAAGCTGCTGTATTCTTGTGATTTGTGATTTCCCATGGTGGTGTGATTCATGTTTTCCGATGGTGATGTGATTCGTGTTTTCCCATGGTGACTTAATATGTGTTTTCCTATGGTGACGTGATTCGTGTTTTCCCATGGTGATGTGATTTATGTTTTCCCATGGTGACGTAATTCGTGTTTTCCCATGGTGATGTGATTCGAGTTTTTCCCATGGTGGCGTGATTCGTGTTTTACCATGGTGACGTGATTCGTGTTTTCCCATGGTGACGTGATTCGTGTTTACCCATGGTGACGTGATTCGTGTTTACCCATGGTGGCGTGATTCGTGTTTTGCATGGTGGCGTAATTCGTGTTTACCCATGGTGACGTGTTTCGTGTTTTCTCATGGTGACGTGATTCGCGTTTTTCCATGGTGATGTAATTCGTGTTTTCCCATGGTGGCGTGATTCGTGTTTTCCCATGGTGACGTGATTCGCGTTTTCCCATGGTGACGTGATTCGCGTTTTCCCATGGTGGCGTGATTCGTGTTTTCCCATGGTGGCGTGATCCGTGTTTTCCCATGGTGACGTGATTCCTGTTTTCCCATGGTGACATAATTTGTGTTTTCCCATGGTGACGTAATTTGTGTTTTCCCATGTTGACATGATTTGTGTTTTTCCATGGTGAAGTGATTTGTGTTTTCCCATGCTGACGTAATTCGTGTTTTCCCATGCTGACGTGATTCGTGTTTTCCCATGGTGATGTGATTCGTGTTTTCCCATGGTGATGTGATTCATGTTTTCCCATGGTGACGTAATTCGTGTTTTCCCATGGTGATGTGATTCGAGTTTTTCCCATGGTGGCGTGATTCGTGTTGTACCATGGTGACGTGATTCGTGTTTTCCCATAGTGGCATGATTCGTGTTTTCCCATGGTGACGTGATTCGTGTTTACCCATGGTGGCGTGATTCATGTTTTCCCATGGTGGCGTGATTCGTGTTTTCCCATGGTGATGTAATTCGTGTTTACCCATGGTGACGTGTTTCGTGTTTTCTCATGGTGACGTGATTCGCGTTTCCCCATGGTGATGTAATTCGTGTTTACCCATGGTGATGTAATTCGTGTTTTCCAATGGTGGCGTGATTCGTGTTTTCCCATGGTGACGTGATTCGCGTTTTCTCATGGTGGTGTGATTCGTGTTTTCCCATGGTGGCGTGATTCGTGTTTTCCCATGGTGACGTGATTCCTGTTTTCCCATGGTGACATAATTTGTGTTTTCCCATGGTGACGTAATTCGTGTTTTCCCATGTTGACATGATTCGTGTTTTTCCATGGTGAAGTGATTTGTGTTTTCCCATGCTGACGTAATTCGTGTTTTCCCATGCTGACGTGATTCGTGTTTTCCCATGCTGACGTAATTCGTGTTTTCCCATGCTGACGTGATTCGTGTTTTCCCATGGTGACGTGATTCGTGTTTTCCCATAGTGGCGTGATTCGGGTTTTCCCATGGTGGCGTGATTCGTGTTTTCCCATGGTGGCGTGATTCGTGTTTTCCCATGGTGGCGTGATTCGTGTTTTCCCATGGTGACGTGATTCGCGTTTTCCCATGGTGACGTGATTCGTGTTTTCCCATGGTGGCGTGATTCGTGTTTTCCCATGGTGGCGTGATTCGTGTTTTCCCATGGTGGCGTGATTCGTGTTTTCCCATGGTGGCGTGATTCGTGTTTTCCCATGGTGACGTGATTCGTGTTTTCCCACGGTGGCGTGATTCGTGTTTTCCCACGGTGGCGTGATTCGTGTTTTCCCACGGTGACGTGATTCATGTTTTCCCATGGTGGCGTGATTCGTGCTTTCCCATGGTGACGTGATTCGTGTTTTCCCATGGTGACGTGATTCGTGTTTTCCCATGGTGGCGTGATTCGTGTTTTCCCATGGTGACGTGATTCGTGTTTTCCCACGGTGGCGTGATTCGTGTTTTCCCATGGTGACGTGATTCGTGTTTTCCCACGGTGGCGTGATTCGTGTTTTCCAATGGTGGCGTGATTCGTGTTTTCCAATGGTGGCGTGATTCGTGTTTTCCCATGGTGAGGTGATTCGTGTTTTCCCATGGTGGCGTGATTCGTGCTTTCCCATGGTGGCGTGATTCGTGTTTTCCCATGGTGGCGTGATTTGTGTTTTCCCATGGTGGCGTGATTCGTGTTTTCCCATGGTGATGTGATTCGTGCTTGGCTGCCGAGTTTGCCAGCAGGCAAAAACAGCTGAACATAAAGAATGCTTGGACCTCAAATAGAACTGCTTTTGGCTGCCGAGTTTACAGAAGCATGCATGGCTCATAACCCTTTCACACTGCAATATATCACCCGGGTGCGGCCAATGCATGGGCAGAACCGCGGGCGATACTACACATGTGCCAGGGACCAGCATTGGACCAGTGACAGTAGGATTGTGGTGGCTGCAGCTGCGAGGAACAGCAGAGGGGGGCTGACATTGCAGCAGGTGGCAGCCCCCTCCGACAAGGAGGTAGGAGCCGCCAATGGTGCCTAGGCATTTTTTTGGGTGGATCTCTGATTTCAGCAATGACCACTTCCAGCCTGGTTTTTCAGCAGATAAGTGAAAGCCCTAGACTGGCGTAGAAAAAAACAACTGTTCAATGGTTCCGTTTTTGCAGATGGATCTGCGAATGGATCGCTATTTTTTTATGCATGTACAATTTTGCAAGGGTAGTTTATTATTTTTCCCTTGGCAGCGACTTGATCGAAGGCAACAGCTTTTACTCTAACTGATGTATCTTTACCGCCCAGATGTCACTGTATTTTGTTGATCTTACACTGTTTAATCTTAGTGACACCTAGTGGGGAATGTTCAAATTACATGGAGCTCCCATAATTAAGCCCCATACCATTTTTTTTAAATATCGCTCATTTTGGCCCTACTGAGAGAAATCTTTTAAAACACTGCTTATTGTGTACGCGAGGCATGCTAGCAATCAATCAGATTCTATATATTATCTTCTAGAAGGTGCTAAATAAATAAGAAGTAGAATCTGATTTGTTGCTATGGGAAACTTCCCGTCGTCAATAGAACTCCCATCTAAGTAAATTTACCTTAATGTATGGGGATATTGCAGTTGTATATCAAGTTCTTGAAAAATAAACAAATTTTGCAACGAGAGTCTCATAGGGAATTTGAGACTCTCCATTTTAGCACGCCATATTAGCACGCTCTTTCCTACTGCATACTTTTTTTATTTTTTTTGGGACTGTACGGCCGTCCCACTCAAAGGCCGCATGGGGGGGGTTAGCGTGTGGATGGTTACTACTGATGCAGATAGTACAAGCCAATGATGTTATATAACTAAGTATAGAGTCATCAATGATTTTACCATCTGTGTTTCTAAGCCAGGGTTACCAACACCCCCCCCCCCCCCCACCCCATGGCCAGAGGACATGATCGCATCCACCGGCCGCCCCATCCCGTCCTGTCAGTGGCCCCTGTTCTAAGCTATCATTGATGGTGGGAACCCATTTGGGTCTCCACCATCGATGGTAAAAGTATTAAACATCGGTGATAGACCATAATTGGTTTAGAAACAACAATGGTTGATAGCCTCACTGGAGTGGCTTGGGAGAGTACTGTCACCACTGCTCTGCACAGTGCACAGCATTTGTGCACAGTGCAGTGCATGGAGAGCCTGGGGTGTAGCTCTGCATCTGGAGGAGTGCTGTGCCATAAGGAATGATTTTAGGCTTCATCAGGAGAATTTACTGAACAGACTCGGGTTTTACCCAGAGACTTTCTTTCACACTGCACTCGAGACCTGGGAAATTCCTGTGTTGTACCCTTTCAGACATAGGAGGTTATTCAGACCTGATCCCTGGGCTGATACCAGAGTAGCCGTAAACTTACTCGGTGCTGCGATGAACAACGGCACATCGAGTCTTGAGATGACATCAAGGGTGACATTCTATGCTCTGCGATTAGCGCGATTTTGCGGTAATTAGACCACAAAATGGCGCTATCGCATTTTCCCATTAAATCGCCGATTTAATGGGATGCGCACAGGGGCTGAAATCGCATATTTTGTGCGTAAAGGTCTGGTGAATAAAAATGCGAGATTAATTCGCATTTTTATCGCATCCAGATGTTTGCGCACAGAAAAGTATACAAGTCGCTTATTTAATGCTATGCGCATTTGCACATCGCATTATTTAAGTGACTTATTTTCGCACTAATTTCAGACCTGGGTCTGTTAGGCGAATTAGCCAGAACCCTGCACAGATCGCAATGTTCCGTGCAGGGTTCTGCTGTAAAAAATAAAATAAATGGTTAAATTAAAAAAAAAACGAGCGCGGGGTCCCCCGCCCGAGTGTAACCAGCCCCGGGCTCACTGAGCCGGTGCTGGTGACATAAAATCAGGGTCCCCGACAAATAGGGGTCCCCTTGATTTTATGAAACCAGCACCAGACTCAAGGTCTGGCGCTGGTTCCCAAAATACGGGGGACAAAGTGACTAGGGGTCCCCCGTATTTTAAGAACCAGCACCGGACACAACCAGCCAGCAGGGTAATGCCACAGCCGGGGGGAGACTTTTTATACAAGTCCCCCCGGCCAAAGCATTAACCCCCTGGCTGGTCAGCATGGGCAGGGGTCCTGGGGAAGTGGGGACCCCCCCAATGAAGGGGTCCCCCCCCTCCAGGACTTACCAGCCCATGCTGATAGTCCGGGGCTGTCCTCCATGCCCCTGGGCTGTGGGCATGGAGCTGATGCTTTGTGTAAAAAAAAGAATGTAAACTATTGTTTTACACTGGCGAACTATCAGTCCCAGCAAGCCTACCCCGCATGCTGGGACTTGGGGAACCACAAGTCCCAGCATGCGGGGCATTAAAGTGCCCGCTGGCACTTGTAGTTCTGCAGTGTAAAAAATAGTGCACAAAATCACACTGACACCCTGTGAAATAAAACTTTAATACACACAAAACACACTGATACTTACCTACCTTGAGCCCGTAGGTCGGTCCCTGGATCCTGGATTCGTCCTCCGGTGCTCCAGGGCAGAAGAGTCCGGTTCTGGGGCCTTGGTCCTGTTTCCGGGGCTGGTCCTGGGGTTCCGGGGCTCCTGGCGTGAAGAATCCGGGGTCCGGGATCCGTGGTAGTCCAGAGGGGTACCTAAGGAGGAAAATCCTACTCACCTGCTCCCCGGCGGCGACCTCCGGTGACAGCGCTGCTCCCGAATGGTACCCGGCTTCAAGGAGTTGGTCCGGCGCTGAGATGTTGCCTCCTCGACGTCTGTGAACAGAATGATTTCTCGGCCAATCAGGAGCCGAGAAAGTCGGCTCCTGATTGGCCAGAAATCATTCTGAATATAGACGCCGACGGAGTAACATCTCAGCGCATCCAGAGCAGAGATGTTACTCCGTCGGCGTCTATATTCAGAATGATTTCTGGCCAATCAGGAGCCGACTTTCTCGGCTCCTGATTGGCCGAGAAATCATTCTGTTCACAGACGTCGAGGAGGCAACATCTCAGCGCCGGACCAACTCCTTGAAGCCGGGTACCATTCGGGAGCAGCGCTGTCACCGGAGGTCGCCGCCGGGGAGCAGGTGAGTAGGATTTTCCTCCTTAGGTACCCCTCTGGAGTACCACGGATCCCGGACCCCGGATTCTTCACGCCAGGAGCCCCGGAACCCAGGGGCGGATTTAGGGAGGAGGGCGCCCCTAGGCACAACAATAATGTTTACTAAGTAGGACAGTTTATAGGGGCAGTATCTGCATGTCCTATCCATTTACACTCTATTTAAGATGGAATATAGTACAGTACAGTGGATATTTTGCAGTTATTGGTACATTTTGGGCTGACAGTACTATCACAGGCATCCAAGTGCCACCCCCAAACATGTGCCGCCCCTAGGCCGGTGCCTCACGTGCCTAATGGGAAATTCGGCTCTGCCGGAACCCCAGGACCAGCCCCGGAACCAGGACCAAGGCCCCAGAACCGGACTCTTCTGCCCTGGAGCCCCGGAGGACGAATCCAAGATCCAGGGACCGACCTACGGGCTCAAGGTAGGTAAGTATCAGTGTGTTTTGTGTGTATTAAAGTTTTATTTCACAGGGTGTCAGTGTGATTTTGTGCACTATTTTTTACACTGCAGAACTACAAGTGCCAGCGGGCACTTTAATGCCCCGCATGCTGGGACTTGTGGTTCCCCAAGTCCCAGCATGCGGGGTAGGCTTGCTGGGACTGATAGTTCGCCAGTGTAAAACAATAGTTTACATTCTTTTTTTTACACAAAGCATCAGCTCCATGCCCACAGCCCAGGGGCATGGAGGACAGCCCCGGACTATCAGCATGGGCTGGTAAGTCCTGGAGGGGGGGGACCCCTTCATTGGGGGGGTCCCCACTTCCCCAGGACCCCTGCCCATGCTGACCAGCCAGGGGGTTAATGCTTTGGCCGGGGGGACTTGTATAAAAAGTCTCCCCCCGGCTGTGGCATTACCCTGCTGGCTGGTTGTGTCCGGTGCTGGTTCTTAAAATACGGGGGACCCCTAGTCACTTTGTCCCCCATATTTTGGGAACCAGCGCCGGACCTTGAGTCTGGTGCTGGTTTCATAAAATCAAGGGGACCCCTATATGTCGGGGACCCTGATTTTATGTCACCAGCACCGGCTCAGTGAGCCCGGGGCTGGTTACACTCGGGCGGGGGACCCCGCGCTCGGTTCTTTTTTTTACACCTTGCGCTGTCCTGCAAATGTGCGATTTTCACACATGAAAATCGCACATTTTCAGGACTAAAAACAGCGCACCACATCGCCGCAAATCGCCCCTATTCGCACTTTTCAGCCTCCAATGCGCATCACATTAAATATGCGCATTTAGGCTGAAAAATGCGATTTGAAAATAGGCGTTTTGCGGCGATATGGTGTGCGAATTAAACATGCGCATTTAGCGCATAGCATAGAATGTCACCCCAAAGGTCCTCCCATCAAATGAGAGAAAACAAAATCAACCTAGGTTGATTGGGAGCGCTTGTCCTGAGCTGTTAATTCAATGAAATACAAGGGGCGAAATGTAATAGGGTGTGATTTTTGGACATGTGCGATTTTTGGTCAAAAACGGCCGAAATCGCACATTTTCCGAAAATCGCACATTTAATAGGTTAAAAATCGCGGTAAAAAGCGCACTTTTTACCGCGAAATCGCACATTTTAAAGATGCGATTTTCAGTCACACTGAAAATCGCATCCAGATGTTTTCCCATTGTAAACTATAGAACTCGCATATGTAATAGTATGCGAGTTCTAAAGTCGCATATGGGACCTTACCAAAAAACACAAAAAAAAATAGACCAGCTTCTTGCTGGCGATTTTTACAGAACCATGCACAAATCTGTGTGATCTGTGCATGGTTCTGTCCAAAAAAAGGCTAAAAGTTAAAGTAAAAAAAAAAAACGGCGTGGGGTCCCCCCTCCAGAGCATAACCAGCCCCGGGCTGAAAGAGCCGGTCCTGGTTTCATAAAATCACAGGAACAAACAAGTTGGGGTTCCGTGCATTTTATAAAACCAGCACCAGGCTCAAGGGCCGGTCCTGGTTCCCAAAATACGGGGGACAAAATGACTAGGGGTCCCCCGTATTTCAAGAACCAGCACCGGGCCCAACCAGCCAGCAGGGTAATGCCACAGCCGGGGGGAGACTTTTTATACAAGTCCCCCCGGCCAAAGCATTCAGCCCTCTGACCGGTCAGCATGGGCAGGGGTCCTGGGGGAGTGGGGACCCCCCAAAGAAGGGGTCCCCCCCCTCCAGAACTTACCCATGCTGAAGCCCGGGGCTGTCCTCGATGCCCCTGGGCTGTGGGCATCGAGCTGATTAATTGTGTAAAAAAATAGAGAAAATCCTATTGTGTATTGCTGTGGAACTATGAGTCCCAGCAAGCCTGCACCACATGCAGGGACTTGGAGAACCACAAGTCCCAGCATGTGGGGCAATAAAGGGCCCGCTGGGACTAGTAGTCCCACAGTACTACAAATAGTTAAAAAAGTACACAAACACACTGACAGTACAAGTTTAATACACACCAAGCCCATTCATCCATACTCACCTATGTTGACACGAAGCTTCGGTCCCCTTGTCCAGTAGAATCCAGAGGGGAGGCTGTGGAGAGAAATCATACTCACCACAGACAGGGGCGAATTTAACGGCCAGGCCGCCCCTAGGCACAAAATATTTGGCCGCCCCCCCCCCCCCCCGTATATATGCACATGTGATATATATATATATATATATATATCATACTTGCCTACCCTCCCGCATTTAGCGGGAGTCTCCCGTTTTTCCAATCATTCTCCCGCCTCCCGCAAATCCCTGGGGTTCTCCCGCTTTTTTGTCCCCTTTTCAATAAAAACGTAATGCGCATGCGCGAACGCGTCATTGTGGGGGCGGGGCCTAAATGCGCGACGCCGTGACGTAATTAGGAAGGCCACCGCGGGGCTGTGTGGGTAGCGCTGGCCTGAGCGTGCAGGAGCGGCACTGACAGCGGCAGTGGACTGAGGCATTAGCAGACAGTGAGTCGGGCAGCGGGAGCCGGGAGCACACAAGAGTGTCACAGTCAGACACGTCTCAGCTGTGTATGGAGCAGCAGCCGCAGCAGCCAGTAAGTAAAAGCTTAAAGTTAACTGACTGTTTCTGACTGTAAGCTGCATTCCTCTCCCCCACTCACTACGCCTGCTTCTTATCGATCACCTCTCCCCCCACCACTGGTCCCCGACTGGCTTCCGTCCCAAGACATGCTCCACTCCTCCTGTCGTCATGCCACATTAATTTTCTAGCTGCCTGCCGGCCTGCCTTCCTACAAGGGGCACTTAAAAGATATATATATATATATATATATATATATATATATATATATATATATGGTGTAAGTGTATGTAGGTTGCAGTGTGTGCCACTGACAAGCTTTCATACAGCTTGTCACCTGTTTGTCATGTTCCCATGACTACTGTTATGTGAAATAATAATGAACTTGGGATAGCTTACTATAGTCATTCTGTCATTTCTGCTTTTTGGGCGGGCACGGTCTAAGCCACTATATCGCTAAACTTCTCAAATCAGTAGGACAGCTGTTGGCAAGAACATGTGGTTGACTACCGGAGCCGTCTATTTTGGTATGTTTAATAAGCATCACGGTCTGTGGCATGTGTATAATGGGTATCACGGTGTGTGGCATATGTATAATGGGTATCACGGTGTGTGGCATATGTATAATGGGTATCACGGTGTGTGGCATATGTAAAATAGAGCATCACGGTGTGTGGCATATGTATAATGGGCATCATGGTGCCCGGCATACGTGTAATGGGCATCACAGTGTTTGGCATATGAATAATGGACATCACGGTGTGGGACATATGTGTAATGGACATCACGGTGTGTGGCATATTTATAATGGGCATCACAGTGTTTGGCATATGTATAATGGCCATCACGGTGTGTGGCATATGTATAATGGGCATCGGTGTGTTACATATGTATAATGGGCATCACGGTGTGTGGCATATGTATAATGGGCATCACGGTGTGTGACATGTATAATGGACATCACGGTGTGTGACATATGTATAATGGGCATCAGGGTGTGTGACATATGTATAATGGGCATCACGGTGTGTGGCATATGTATAATGGGCATCACGGTGTGTGGCATATGTATAATGGGCATCAGGGTGTGTGACATATGTATAATGGCCATCACGGTGTGTGGCATATGTATAATGGGCATCAGGGTGTGTGACATATGTATAATGGGATTCACGGTCTGTGGCATATGTATAATGAGCATCACGGTGTGTGACATATTTATAATGGGCATCACGGTGTGCGGCATATGTATAATGAGCATCATGGTGTGCGGCATATTTATAATGGGCATCACGGTGTGCGGCATGTATGTATAATGGAGCATCACGGTGTGTGGCATATGTATAATGAGCATATGCCACATACCATGATGCCCAATATACAGTACATATGTGGCTGTCTGTGTCCCTGCTGTCACTCTCTCTGTGTTCCCACTGTCTCTCTGATGTCACTCTCCCTGTCCCTTTGTCCTTGAATTTTGTCTCATACTGTGTGGTACAATGTGTAAGGGCACTAGTACTAGATAGTATAAAGAGTCCGACTAGTGTGGTGTATAAGTGGTATGTGATGTGGTACACTTCACATAAAGACACGCCCCTTTTCCCGTGGCCACACCCCCTTTTGCAGAGCGCGCGCCTTCGGCGCGCGCAGAACTAAGTCCTCTGGTTTGTTCCATACTCCGACTTTATAATTTCATCTATCTATCTATCTATCTATCTATCTATCTATCTATCTATCTATCTATCTATATATGTATATATATATATATATATATATATATATATATATATATATATATATATATATATATATATATAATGTATGTATATATGTAGATTGCTGTAGAAAGCGTCACTTCAGAGCTTGTGATCGAGTGATCAAGGGGAAATTTATTGTGTCAATGCAGTTTCGGGCCTCAGCCCGTCATCAGGAGGCCCGAAACGGCGTTGACCCAATAAATGTTAACTTGATCACAAGCCCTGGAGTGACGCTTTCTACAGCAATCTACATTGGCACACATGTACACTGAAGCAGGCACCTAGGCAAGCATATTGACCCCGGCAGCAGAAACAGAGTGCCGGTCCACTGATCTCTATATATGTATGTATATAATGATGCGCGACGCTGCTCTCAGTGCATTTTGCGATCATCTAAAATCTCCCTCATTTTGCTTTTCAAAAGTAGGCAAGTATGATATATATATATATATATAATGCTGGAATGAGAGGTGCCACTACTGCAAGGACAAGCAGTGCCGGACCCTTGGGAGAGTATATATATATATATATATATATCGATAGATCGAACTTATGGAAGCACAATAAATAGTGGGACACACATGCACATGGAGGAACACACTGTTAACATGAAAATGTATTATCACTTACTGTGTGTTTAATAGTAGGGATGCAAACAGTTAAACTGTCTGCTCCAGACACATCCCGCACAGTGCAGCAGCAGCAGTATGAGGAGAGGAAGGAGGGTTCACTGACTGCAGGGAGAATAGTTCCATGCCTCAAGTAGTAAGGAACATAAAACACAAGCAGCGTAACTCTTTTGGACAGCTTGTGTGGACGGGACTCCGGAAGGTGGACGGACTCCGGAGTTTCAGAGCTTCAGGCTGTCTGTCAGCGTGTGACATATGCCTGCATGCACTGCTCAGAAGGGAGGGACGGGACGGTCTCTTCATGCTGCCGACACTGCTGCCCAGAGCGTGACAGGTACAGCGGCGGCAGCAGCGCACAGGCACAGTAGTGGGGAATCGTGGGATGCAGAGAGTAGAGAGCTCCTTCCTGCTGACCATCTTTTATTGAGCGGCGAACGTGTCTGAGTGACAGCAGGTGCCGCCCATGACAGGTGCCGCCCCTAGGCCCGTGCCTCACGGGCCTAGTGACAAATCCGGCCCTGACCACAGACGTCTTCAGCGCTTCTCCGGGTGCCCAGCAGCATTCTTCCCACGATCACCGTCCTCCGGTGTTCTGTTGACATCTGGGGCTCCGCCCCCCGACCGGGACTTAGGCCCGCCCATCAGCCAATCATGGTCCTGGAAAACCGGCATGCCGGTTTTCCAGGACCACGATTGGCTGATGGGCGGGCCTAAGTCCCGGTCGGGGGGCGGAGCCTCAGATGTCAACAGAACACCGGACCGTGGGAAGAATGCTGCTGGGCACCCGGAGAAGCGCTGAAGACGTCTGTGGTGAGTATGATTTCTCTCCACAGCCTCCCCTCTGGATTCTACTGGACAAGGGGACCGAAGCTTCGTGTCAACATAGGTGAGTATGGATGAATGGGCTTGGTGTGTATTAAACTTGTACTGTCAGTGTGTTTGTGTACTTTTTTAACTATTTGTAGTACTGTGGGACTACTAGTCCCAGCGGGCCCTTTATTGCCCCACATGCTGGGACTTGTGGTTCTCCAAGTCCCTGCATGTGGTGCAGGCTTGCTGGGACTCATAGTTCCACAGCAATACACAATAGGATTTTCTCTATTTTTTTACACAATTAATCAGCTCGATGCCCACAGCCCAGGGGCATCGAGGACAGCCCCGGGCTTCAGCATGGGCTGGTAAGTTCTGGAGGGGGGGGACCCCTTCTTTGGGGGGGTCCCCACTCCCCCAGGACCCCTGCCCATGCTGACTGGTCAGAGGGCTGAATGCTTTGGCCGGGGGGACTTGTATAAAAAGTCTCCCCCCGGCTGTGGCATTACCCTGCTGGCTGGTTGGGCCCGGTGCTGGTTCTTGAAATACGGGGGACCCCTAGTCATTTTGTCCCCCGTATTTTGGGAACCAGGACCGGCCCTTGAGCCTGGTGCTGGTTTTATAAAATGCACGGAACCCCAACTTGTTTGTTCCTGTGATTTTATGAAACCAGGACCGGCTCTTTCAGCCCGGTACTGGTTATGCTCTGGAGGGGGGACCCCACACCGTTTTTTTTTTTATTTTATTTTTTTACCCAAAATCGCATATATGAAAATGCGCACATTTTCATGACTGAAAATCGCCCGAAATCTCATTACATATGCGAATTCACGGCAAAAAACGCGATTTTTAAAGGTGCGATTTCTGGCGAGTTTGGAACTCGTCCAAAAATCGCAACCTATTACATTTCGCCCAAGCTGCTGCTGAGAAGGGAGTATTTTGCTCCCTGACAGGAAAAACAAGAGAAAAAGAAAGCAGCGCTAAAAAATTAATAATAATAATAATAACAATTGATTCGGATAAATTTAAAAAGCTAGTAAAATGATAGCTGGTATAATTTAGGACTATGTCAATGGTATAACCTACACTGGAGCGGGCATATGTCCCTTGTGGAAAGTCCTTGGGGGGACCAAATTGGAAGACCGCTGGAGGTACGTGGATCCTGAAGAATTAGGGCAAAGGTTTATCCAACACTTGGAATTGGCCTTGATAGGGTTCAGCTATACTTATCAACCTTCGATGTCAGCCAGAGGATTCATCTTCTAAGTGACGGCCGGAGATCAGTTGAAATGACGCACACACACACCAATGGAGTATGCTAGTCAGACAGTGATCTGAAGTTTAATCTTAGGGTGCTCATAATTATACCCAAAATGTGGAATGCAATCCACGTCATTGCTCATAAAATATTTATTTTGAAGTTTTGAGCTAAAGCAATAAATTCACACTTTTTAATGAGATGTCAAAACAAAAGTTTCTTTCTAATAGAAATAATTGTATCAATGTCGAGAAGCAAGCAGTAACCTTGCCTCCTCCTTCTGATTCTCAAAACATTCCAAAACGCTATCTTCATGTCGCAGGTGCGATATCTTCTGACCTTGGTAACATCTCTTGAAATCACCTCAAACTTTTCCATCTTATGCTGAAATTAAAATCTGTTCTGCTAGAAGCATTTTAAGGAAAATACATCTTAAAGGGAAAGTGATAGAACTGAATACCATATGTAAAACTTAAACCTGATATGTATATAAAAGGTGAGATTCGGTACTTGTTTCCTATCTGGGCGCCCACGATCAAAATCGCGGTGATCGGGGGTAAAAATCGCGGTGATCGCGGTCATCGCGGGTAAAATTGGATGGTCGCGATGCCCGCGATGACCGCGATCACCGCGATTTTCCCATAGGGAACAATGTTAAAAAGGCTGATTGACCGCGATTTCACTGTTAAATGGCTCAATTGACCCGATTTGGCCATATTAACCCTGAATTAGGCCCAATTAACCCTTAAATGTCCCCCCCAATTTTTGACGCCACCCCACGATCCACGGCAACCCGAAGCGTGGCGAGCGCAGCGAGCCCGCGAGGGGCGGCGGTACGCGTCCTCCGACCTTTTCATGCCCTACTATCCACTAGGGCGTGGTGTGAGAATATAATAGTGTGGCGAGCGCAGCGAGCCACCGAGCCCGAAGCGTGGCGAGCGCAGCGAGCCCCGCGAGGGGACGCAGATACCTTCACTGTGAAGGCCGCGAGGGGACGCGCATAATTGTGAAGGTATCCGCGTCCCCTCGCGGGGCTCGCTGCGCTCGCCACGCTTCGGGCTCGGTGGCTCGCTGCGCTCGCCACACTATTATATTCTCACACCACGCCCTAGTGGATAGTAGGGCATGAAAAGGTCGGAGGACGCGTACCGCCGCCCCTCGCGGGCTCGCTGCGCTCGCCACGCTTCGGGTTGGCGTCAATCGTGGGGTGGCGTCAAAAATTTGGGGGGACATTTAAGGGTTAATGGGCTCTGTGGCCCATTTAACATTGATTCCTATGGCCAAATCGGGTGGATTGAGGCATTTAACAGTAAAATCGGGTCCATCGCGGCTTTTAACATTGATTCCTATGGGAAATCGTGAGCATCGCGTCGCGGGCATCGCGGGTACATTTATGGCCGGCCGCGACGCGACCGACGCGATTTTTCAGGTTTAACATGGTTTTCAATGGGAAAATCGCGGGCATCGCGTCGGTCGCGTCGCGGGCAGGCATAAATGTACCCGCGATGCCCGCGACGGGCGCCCAGATAGGAAACAAGTACCATCATTTCCTCCTGTTGATTCTACCTTTTACTGACTTAATATCACTATTGGTTATAATCCATTATAAAACTAAAGTATATATGCAAAATAGTTGCTTAATATAATGCGGCTTCTCTCAGTTCCTCCTGTTTGTGACAATCTATCAGTACAGTTGGCCTGCCTAACGAGGAGCACACAGTCCACCATAATGGTGCTAATGGCTACTTCTCCACGAGCAGATGCTGTCATCACTTCAGGTGGAGGGTAATCACCGTTGACACATATCCATCATAGTAGACTGTCTACCGCTCTTCCCTCTGTCAAGTGTTTGTGTAGTGTTATAAAACCTGGAGGTTTCAAACTGAGGTTTATAGTATCGCATCTATAGTTTCCATTGTCTTTTTACATGTCATTTTCTTTGTCAGATTTCTCATCAGGGAATCTTGTGAGATTTACTTTCAGAATTAATTGTCCATTTATTAAGTCCATTTGCAAAGTCCTTTCACTTATGATTTCCACCATAGTCCAACATGTGTAGTTCTTCTAGTACATTGTTGCCAATAGTAAAGAACATCTTGTCTATGTTGTGGCGACTTTATCTTGTAACACATCAATAATTAAAATTCATGCGATTGACCAAATCTTGTACATCACAGGGTAGGATTCTTTTTTCTTGTGTCTGGAACAAAAACCAAGTGTGAGTATTTTACCTATCAGTCATAATACAAATTTTACCAGAACATAGGTAACTATAAATAAAACCTTTAAACCAGGTTACTGGATTTTTCCATGAGTTTAGCCATTTATTTTCACTATAAACTTTGGCAACTTGGCTTTTTAACTCTTTAACTTGGAATAGGTGGTTCTCAATGGCTTCAACAATGTCATATGTGTCATTAAAGTAATTAAAACAAGCTTATTTTACACCAATGCACATTCCCACTTATTATGTACAGTTCTGGCAATTGTCATACTGTACTACATTGGATTAATTATCAATGACCAAACAAGGGTCACAAAAATCACCATTAATGCAGCAGAAGACATTATACATCCCAAAAGACCCTTATCAGATTTTGAACCTATTAAACTGTATTTATGCATTGTACAGTACAATGATTGGATAATACTTCATTTGAGGCTTTTTTGTATCCCAATGTCCTTATTTGCCACTTTTTGACATAATCGGTGCAGTCAGCAGACCTTGGCATAGACTTTCAAATCAGGGATCAAGAACTTCTCTGAAGTATTTCCTCCATACAGCAGGAGTGTAATGGCTTTTCAATGTGGGTGCCTTTTCAATTCAGAAATCCCACTTTCTTGTGTTTGTGACATTATATGTGCTGTGCAGGCTGGACAATTAAACCTGGTTCTCCTGTCTATTTGTTCTTTTGCCTTACACCCTGTGCAGTCAGGCGGGCACATATGCCTGAATGGCCCCCCCTGATCCACCATGTAGTGTCGTAATGTTATCTTTAATTCTCTGGGGGAGGAGGTTTCCTCTCCCTGTCTGAGTGCGCTGGTCAGTTTGCCTGGGTGATAGGAGTGATATGTGTGTTATATTTGATATTGGACAAATGAGCGAGGGTCTGATATTTGTCCCATTTTTCTGTGTAGTGGGATATGTCAGTACCTCAAACCAGGTTGTTCCTATTACTGCTAATACGTCACCTGCATTTGCACAATGTGTTCCCACAATTATAGTCAAATTACATCTAACATCAGGATTTGTAGCTGATACACCTCCTACATAAACACCATTTGTGGCAATATGATCAGCCATCCCAACTAGTATAGATATTCTAGTCCCTTGTGTTTTTTTATATTAGATTCCCAGTAACACAGACTTAACTTTTTTTATAAAAAGTGTAGCATACTTCAAAAGAATAGTGATAGAAATATCAACAATACATACAGTGAACATAGCAGTGGTAGTGTGGAGCATATATCATTGATCAGACTTCATACAACTGTATATTTTCAGTTTCACCAAGAAGTTTCTTAATGCCCATAAATCCTTTTGCTAAAATGTATCCCACATATCCCAGGAAGATTAGAACCATAAACAATAACATACAGATAGTCAGGATTTCAAACAGTTCAGTCATTTGAATTTTCTTTTAGTGTTCTCAAGACAAAAATATGCTTTATACCCCTAAAGCCTTCAGAAACCAAGGGCTACAAATATAAGGTATCTTTTCCCATCTGCTGCTTGAGTATGTGGCAGCTTCTTAATACTATTCTGACAAATGGGTTTTAAACCTGGGACTATATGATTCCTGGGCAAATAGATTATGATATTAGAATAATCATCTTCAATGTACTGTTCCAACAATTCCCTTTTTAAATGATAGCCTATTATGCAGTATACTTCATTATAATTTTCTACATTACCAAATTATACTTTAGTACTTGTACTTGCTACTAAACTTGGTACCACAGATCTCCTATATTCTTAAAACAACAACTCAGATACACTGTCTACATATACCCCTCTGATTATGTAATTATTCAAATTATTTACAAGCATCATAATCTACTTTATCCATATAACACTTTACAGTATTTACCTTAAAGAGAATTTCTTCTGACTGACATAGGGTTCTTTGAGATATTCTCTGATCCTCCCAACTGACATTCCACAGATACACACAAGAAGTGCTGAACCAGTGAGCAGGTAGAAATCGACACATTTATTCTCACTTACCGGTTTTTTGTTCAGCGGTTCCTGAGAGATCAGAGGAGTTTGTTGTCAGGTGGAGAGATGATGGAATATGCCGGACTCGCCCCCAAAACTGATAGGGTTCAGCTATACTTATCAACCTACGATGTCAGCCAGAGGATTCATCTTCTAAGTGACGGCCGGAGATCAGTTGAAATGACACACACACACACCAATGGAGTATGCTAGTCAGACAGTGATCTGAAGTTTAATCTTAGGGTGCTCATAATTATACCCAAAATGTGGAATGCAATCCACGTCATTGCTCATAAAATATTTATTTTGAAGTTTTGAGCTAAAGCAATAAATTCACACTTTTTAATAAGATGTCAAAACAAAAGTTTCTTTCTAATAGAAATAATTGTATCAATGTCGATAAGCAAGCAGTCACTGTGCCTCCTCTTTCTGATTCTCAAAACATTCGAAAACGCTATCTTCATGTCGCAGGTGCAATATCTTCTGACCTTGGTAACACCAACTCTTGAAATCACCTCAAACTTTTCCATCTCATGCTGAAATTAAAATCTGTTCTGCTAGAAGCATTTTAAGGAAAAGTCATCTTAAAGGGAAAGTGATAGAACTGAATACCATATGTAAAACTTAAACCTGATATGTATATAAAAGGTGAGAATCATATCTATACTCTATCAGCCTCAACGATGTATGCGGTTTGGGTCCAAAAGATGGTAAAAGTTCTCCCAGGGATTGGGGGCTCAGGTGCAGAAAGTATGGCAGGTAAGTCCCAAATAGTGGCAAAGGAGGGATCTGGCTGTAGCACCTACGCGTTTCGCTGACCCCTGTCAGCTTTATCAAGGTTGATAAAGGTATCAAGGTTGATAAAGCTGACAGGGGTCAGCGAAACGCGTAGGTGCTACAGCCGGATCCCTCCTTTGCCACTATTTGGGACTTACCTGCCATACTTTCTGCACCTGAGCCCCCAATCTCTGGGAGAACTTTTACCATATTTTGGACCCAAACCGCATACATCGTTGAGGCCAATTCCAAGTGTTGGATAAACCTTTGCCCTAATTCTTCAGGATCCACGTACCTCCAGCGGTCTTCCAATTTGGTCCCCCCAAGGACTTTCCACAAGGGACATATGCCCGGTCCAGTGTAGGTTATACCATTGACATAGTCCTAAATTATACCAGCTATCATTTTACTAGCTTTTTAAATTTATCCGGATCAATTATTATTATTTTTTTATATATTGTGCCATTAAACTGCTGTTTTAGAATTTTGATTCACTTGTAAGAATTAATTTTTTAGCGCTGCTTTCTTTTTCTCTTGTCCTCCCGTCAAATGCCTGGGCCCTCCCATCATTTTTTTTAGTGCCCTTCTCCAAACACCTGCCACCTGTCAATCAGCCAGAATACAGCCAGCATTAAAATGCAGATGCTGGCTTGCACCGCAGGCTGGCCTTGCGCATGCACACTACGATCCATGCACATATGCAGACGGTCGATAACAGCTGGGACTAGGGATGGCCATCCTTGCCATTGTCATTGATGGTTGCCATCGATGGCTAAAGTGCATTTGGCCATCGATAGTGGCATACTATGCAATGGATGACCATCAATGTTTTTACGTGTTGATGGTCATCCATTTTCTTTGACGGATTGGCCTGTGGGCCAATCAAAACATGGGGGTGTAGCTTCACTGTGTTGGGGTGGAACTATGCTCTGTGTCCCAGCACCTTGGGGAAAGAAAAACTACTTGTTTAAGCTGGACATCAATGGAGGGAAACCATCTGGTTCTCCCTCATCAATGGCAAAACTATTCTACATCGGCCATAAACCATCAATGATTTAAAATTATTGATGGTCGATGGCCATCCCTAAGTGGGATCTCTCAGTAAAATCCTGGGTTGCACCATTCACACTTAAGTCGGGTTGTCTACCAGGCATGAAAGTCCTGGGAAAAGCTGGTATACGGTCACTAGGTCAACAAGCATTAAGTCAACACCACTAGGTCGACATGCATGATGGCTGACATGACTGAATGTCGACATGCAGGAAGGTCGACATGACTGAAGTTCGACATGGGTTAAATCAACAGGGTCATTAGCTCAACACAAGCATTAGGTGAACGTTTTGAGCCGACAGGCATTATTTCATGTCCTTTCACCCACTAGGGCGTGGTGGGAGAATAAAAAAGTGTGCCGAGTGTATTGAGGCACCGTGCCCGAAGCATGGCGAGCGCAGTGAGCCATGCGAGGGGACGCAGTGCTATGTTTTAGTATCGCTGTCGACTGTGTCGACATTAGGGTAAAAAAAGTGGAAAACCCCCATGTCGACCTTTTTGACTGTCCACCTTCCCCATGTCGAACTAATGACCCTATCGACCTAACCCATGTTGTTCTTAAGTCATGTCGACCTTCCTGCATGTTGACTGCCATGCACATTTACCTAGTGGTGTCGACCTAATGCTTGTCGACCTAGTTGGTGTCTATCCAACGATCCATACCCGGAAAATCCTTGATCAATAGAAAACATTCCTTGATTCGTACCTTTGAGACAAAAGTGAGTCCCGGGTAGTCTGGCCAAACCCCATCTAAAGCTCAGGATTCTCACTATGGCCCTTATTCTGATCTGTGCGGAAATTCCCGCATTCTTACGGAGCGGTCCGCACGCCACGGTGTTTTGCCGCATGCGGCCATCGTCCGTAGAAACGCCCACGTGTCCTCCGCATTCGGACGGACTCACTCTTTAAGAACAGGGCGTGTTTACGGACGACATACAAACCATGCGTGTGCGGGAGAAACACTCAGCTTCGGCACGGTATTACAGAGTATTACAGAGTATGCTCGGGAATACCGCATCCGAACGGGAGCCAAGCGGTGCTACCGCACGTAAGCGGAGTATTTACGCCAAACAACCCACTATGAAGTATCTTCTGCAATACATCACATGACCCACTTATTCAATTACCTATCCTCATAAAAAACTGCTTATTTGGAATTGGAATCAATTAGATTCCAATATATCCTTACAAGCATGCCTAACACATGCATAGCACACATTAACCCTTACAGCAATGTAAGTGCAATGGTTTCTATTAAAGCACTGACAAGCGGCCTATTAGTGAGTAATGAGTAAAGGAGTAGATTCTATTGGGTTCAGGTGTTAATGGTTGTAGTCATTAGGCGTACGTTCGCCTACCGCATGAACGAGTGGTGTCCGCAAAGCAATAGTACACTTGTGGACACCGCACATTTCTGCCCTTTTTGATCGCGTGCATTCGGAGTGGTTTCCGAATGTACGCCCCCCAACATAAGTGTACTCCCCCGTGTCCGCCCATGTTTCCGCCCCGTTTTGCCCACTTTGAAACTACGCCCATGTGTCATTCCGCATGACGCCCATAATACGCCCCTATTTCCCGAATGATAGCGGTGAACAGTTCTGGACGGGATTTGGCCGAACTGGTACCGAGTCAATGCGTGGCACATGCGCGTAGCGTTCTCCACGCATGCGCAGACGCCATAAAGACGCGATCCGTAAGAACGCGGTAAAGTCCGCATCAATCAGAATAAGGGCCTATGTACTGTATGAAAGGGGCAGTGGTTAAAGTGGGGGTGGGGATGAAGTGGAACTAATTCCCCTTATGTCTAATTGTAGGGAGAACTAGTTACCCCTCCATCACAGCCCTGCATGGTAATTCCAACAGAAAAGACCCATCAGCTTCCTTTTCTGGCACAGCGATGTCAAGCTGTCACAAGTTACTATTGATGTGGATATTATGTGTAAGGGGCACTACTTCTGTGGGAATTGTGTACAAGCAACACTACTGGGTTTCATACATGTATAAGGAGCACTACTTTATAGTGTAACATGAATAAAGGACACTACTGAGTGGCATAATGTGAATAAGGGGAACTACTGTATGACAGAAGGTGAATAAGGGGCACTACTATGTGGTATAATATGAAACAGGGCCACTACACGCAATGTAATGTGAATGAGATTGTGCTACTATGTGGAGTCATTTAAATTGGGGGTGTTCTTGTGTGTCCACTGTCACTTTATAAAGTATGGGAGGTAGGGCATAAATGTATAGTTTGCAGGTGGTTGCCAAAAACTTTGGCACTACCTGGGCTCGGTGTGTGTGTATGTGTGTTTAGGGGTGTTTCTGAGGAAATGAGTTCCACCACCTATCCATTACCAATTTAAGCCCTAGAAAGGAGTATTAGTGATAAATAGTCGCAAATCTTGTTATGAAATTGCTGCAAATAGTGACAATAAGGAACTGTGGGTGAGATTTAATAGGATGAGAGATTCAGAAAGTGAGAGATTTGGTGAGAAATCTCCAGGTTTTTTTAAAGCGGCAATCATTTACCCTGCAAAACCAGTTTGATTTTGCTGTGTAAATGATTGCCGCTTTAAAAAACTGGAGATTTCTCACCAAATCTCTCACTTTCTGAATCTCTCATCCTATTAAATCTCACCCATTAGCTTTCAGGGCATTTATTTAATTTTTAATATATAGGTCCCTATAGGAGATCAGTATTGGAAACGTGCAACATTTGTTTTTTTTCATATTGTAATGAGGACAGCTGCTCTTTCTCCTGTAAGATATATCTGCATGAATTTATTAGGGCTGGAGACCATGCAGCTAATCAGGAGCACACAGGCATCCAGCAGCGTAATTCTCATAGGTGCAGCTGCTATGTGGTACACAGCTGGGGGGAAGGGAGTGGGCTGCTCCAAATGTTTCTAAGGGAGTTTCTTTATGACATTGAGTGGTACAAGGAGTACTATGAGGCCCACAGCTGACTAGTTATACCCCTGCCCACATCTGAATCTAGGGGCGTAAGTTTATCTCAGCTGCCCGGAGGCAAGTTGGAGTTTAGTGCCCCCACCCCAAATATGGTTTGTGTCTATAACCTGTGTATTTCATCTCAGAGTCCAGCAGCATTGTGTACTGCAGCGCAGGATCAGTGGTACCAGATGGGAGCCCTCCTGTGCCCTGTTGCAGATGTTAGCAGGACTCCTGGTATAGAGCCAATGAGTTACAGGTGTGCCATAGAGCTCTATTGCAAGAGCAGTGGTCACACATGGATCCATTGGAACCTCACATGTGCTGCCGCACATGCAGGTTCCCCTTCAGGGCTTGGAGCCTCATTTGCCTCTGGGAGTTACGCGCCCATAAAACGCTGAAACACTGACACAATGCTGACAAATGCATTAAAGGTTGCTAAATGCACGGAGCTAAATAAATGGGTGCCGGATAGGGTGACCAACTCATCCCTTTAATCCGGGACACATATTAATTACACAGGTTCTGTGGCTGGCTGACCTCAAGACTCCATTTCACCTGGTTTTAAACTGCCACAGAACCCGTGTAATTAATATGTGTCCCGGATTAAAGGGATGAGTTGGTCACCCTAGTGCCGGATGACCTCCTGACATCCGGGATGCCGAAGGTCAGTAGACTCATGACGGAACCCTAAAAGCCTGATAGTTGGGATCCCAACTTACAGGGGCTATTTTCCCTCATGGGGGACCATGACCTCTATAGAGAGAAAATAGAACCCGTGACAAGCGCAGCAAGTCCACAAGGGGTTTCGATGCGCTCGCCCCCCTGTCAGAGTCCCAGCAGTTAGGTTTACGATGTCGGTCGATAATATCACACCCAAATAAACACCAGATTATCATTTAAACATTGGGGGTTATGCAGTACTGATAATTTGCAGAGCCCTGCGATCAGATAGCCATCGCCCGGCCACAGTAAAATCTCGCCCCGGTGCAAGGCTGCAAAAGGCTTGGAAAAATATCACAGGCCTGGCTTATGCAGGCCTGGACCCAGGTTATAAAGTTGCATACCAATTTTCTGCTAAGCAGTTGGGTCTGATCTATGTTATGGATGTTCTAATGGTAAGGGGACACTGTAATTTGGCATCATATGAACTGAAGGTCACTGTAATGTGGCACAATATGTACTGGAGGACACTGTAATGTGGCTTAATATGTATCGGAGGACACTTTAATGTGTTATATTCTGATCTGCTCATTGTAAGGTGGAGGGCACTATAATATTACATAAGATCTGGGGCACTCTACAATATGAAATGTTGGCACTATAGTGCAGCATAATAAGAACTAGGTACACTGTATGTTATATTAAACCATGTGGCATAATGTGTACTGGCAGCCCTTTTATGTGACATCACGTAAACTAGGAAACAACAGTAGGATGGTTCTTAAAATATGTGTAATCTAAACAACACAAACAGAGGGCTAATTACATGCGGATTGGTCAGAGTTTAGCGTTGCTGGTATGTAAATTACAAGTGCCAGGATGTACCGCAAGGGGAACACAATGCACCCTGTGTATGGTCAGCATAAGACAGGTAGACTCCATTTAACCCGGTATGCTGGTAAATGTTATGTTTAAACAGTACCTGATTAATAGGCTAAGTAGAGTGCAGTCTAGGGCACCAAGGACTGGGGGGGGGGGTCCTTGCAGGTGACAACCAAGGAATAAAATGAAGGCCTAATTTGCTTGTTAGCTATAACCTGTCCCGATGTACTATGGGGGGTAAAGTTATTAAGGTGACTGCCAGATGGCTGTGACAATGTAACTTACTGATGGAACCATTACTTTATGTACATTGTGCTATAGTGCCAGCCGGGCATCCTAAAGCCAAAGTCTCCTTCACACGCCACAAGCATTAGATCCTACATGCCAGTTGTGTGACCTTCGTTACATGATTATGGGCAGTATGACTGGCGAGTCCCTGAGTGCCCATACACGTGTGTATATCAGCGTTACATGCACATGGGCAGTATGACTGGCGAGTCCCTGAGCGCCCATACACGTGTGTGTATAGCAGCATTACATGCACATGGGCAGTATGACTGGCGAGTCCCTGAGCGCCCATACATGTGTGTATAGCAGCATTACATGCACATGGGCAGTATGACTGGCGAGTCCCTGAGCGCCCATACATGTGTGTATAGCAGCATTACATGCACATGGGCAGTATGACTGGCGAGTCCCTGAGCGCCCATACACGTGTGTGTATAGCAGCATTACATGCACATGGGCAGTATGACTGGCGAGTCCCTGAGCGCCCATACACGTGTATATAGCAGCATTACATGCACATGGGCAGTATGACTGGCGAGTCCCTGAGCGCCCGTACACGTGCATATAACAGCATTACATGCACATGGGCAGTATGACTGGCGAGTCCCTGAGCGCCCATACACGTGCATATAACAGCATTACATGCACATGGGCAGTATGACTGGCGAGTCCCTGAGCGCCCATACACGTGTGTATAGCAGCATTACATGCACATGGGCAGTATGACTGGCGAGTCCCTGAGCGCCCATACACGTGTATATAGCAGCATTACATGCACATGGGCAGTATGACTGGCGAGACCCTGAGCGCCTATACACGTGTGTAAAGCAGCATTACATGTACATGGGCAGTATGACTGGCGAGTCCCTGAGCGCCCATACACGTGTGTATAGCAGCATTACATGCACATGGGCAGTATGACTGGCGTGTCCCTGAGCGCCCATACACGTGTTTAGCAGCATTACATGCACATGGGCAGTATGACTGGCGAGTCCCTGAGCGCCCATACACGTGTGTTTAGCAGCATTACATGCACATGGGCAGTATGACTGGTGAGTCCCTGAGCGCCCATACATGTGTGTATAGCAGCATTACATGCACATGGGCAGTATGACTGGCGAGTCCCTGAGCGCCCATACACGTGTGTTTAGCAGCATTACATGCACATGGGCAGTATGACTGGTGAGTCCCTGAGCGCCTGTACACGTGTATATAGCAGCATTACATGTACATGGGCAGTATGACTGGCGAGTCCCTGAGTGCCCATACACGTGCGTTTAGCAGCATTACACAGGGAGCTACATGTGGATTTGCCTAGGGCACCTGGAACCGTTAATCAGGCCCTGCGTTTAAACATGAATTGAAGTAATACACATTTTAGAATCCAGTTATATTTTATTTAGCAGTGTGCCTAGTAAAAGCAATAAGGAATAGATGTGTTATTTGTATTGGTGTGTTTATGTTTGTGTGTACATCATTAAGGCAAACATGATCATTTCAACCAATTAGCGTCAACTATCAAGCATACAGCAACAAAGCGTGTGTTATGTGTTCACATAATATACATTTAATACATCCGAATTTTACAACAATAACAACCCTATAACCCTATAAGATAAATAATCACTTTGGATTGGAAACAAGGAATAAATAAAACAAGAGTCCGCTTATGAGGTTTTGCTCGTTATAATAACTTGGAAAAGCTGAGTGTCCATCCCCAGAACCATTTCCGCTCCGGGTCTCGTCTACATTCTGATAATGCCAGATCTGGAATAACTGTCCATTCTCCTGGCGCCCCACGTAGAAAACACTATCCGGGGGGGCTGTAGAGTCCGGCAGATAGAAAGGGTGTTGGAACACCTCTGTTATGAAGCCTTTGGTCATGTCATTGTTTGGTTTTCTATTTGCAGTCCTTCATTAGCAGCAGAGTGTGTAATAAATATAAAAATATATATACATCTATAGAAATATATACACGTGTGTCGATATTCCAATAAGTTAAAGTCTATATCATAAAAGTGAAGCAGAGGAGGGTAGTTTTTCTCCAGTACGGTAAGGACGGCGGGCAGAGTCTTGGGTCTGGGACGTGCTACACCTGAGATAGAATGGCACAGTTTAGTATACAACAGTTATCAGTGTGAATGTTATAGTAAGGGCCAAATGTATCCGCTCCTAACGGTTATTTTTTAAACATGTGGCATTTAGGGGCTGATTGGCTGGAGCATCGTTTATCGTATGATCGAGTTTTATCATTCACAATGAGTTTTATCACTCACTGATAAATGAGCCCCTAAGGATCATCGTTACCAGTTAAATCGCTGCGTGGAAATGATGCATGATCATAATACATATGTTTTAGCAAAAGCACAATCTTCTAATTTACATCTCAAAAATATTACCAGGCAGTGAGGAATATATGGGTTCGGTATTAGAACAGTATTTTGGGGTAGCTGTGACATTTGACGGTACCTACTGGCCTTCTGGTTGGGTTTTGGGCAGTTGGGGTGGGATGTACTAAGACGAAAATGCGGTAAAACCCTCGTTTTACCGCATTTTCAAATGCACGAATACTTGGCCACCGCGTCATTGCAGGGCAGGGTATCGCCAACTTTGGGTGGCGATACCCTATAGAAACCTATGGGCTTCTATCGCCGTCCGCCGCAGACTCCTCCCCTCCTCCCCGTCCTCTGTGCTGCTCCTTCTCCCCCAACAGCATGTCAAAGCCGGGGATGTCCTTCCAGCTGCAGGGTGGGGGGGGAGGAGGAGACGCCGGGTACCGCCGCAGAGCCCAGGATGTGTAGGAGCCTCCGTCACCGCACCGCGATGCTAGCCGCATATGTTAATACATATGCGCTAGCATCGCTGTGGGGGTGTGGCAAGGGGCGGCAATGTATGTTAATACATCCCACCTTTGGCCTGTTATGGGGATGGGTCAGTGTAACTTCATAACACAATTTCCAAACACAACCTGTAGCAGAGCAGTTAGGAGCTGATTGGCTGGTACTTTATTTCCATTCAACTTTATCTTTCTATCCACGTTTTAGTACATAGGTCACTTAAGCCAGGATGTATCAAACTGGAAATGCGGTATAATCCCCATGTTCAAGGTTTTTTACCGCATTTTCATATGTACCAATGTGGGGCCATGCAGTCTGCAACCAGGGGCTGTAGTTTAGCAAATCCTTATACAGATGTTTTGCCTATTTTAAATATACAACTCTGTCGATGTAATGGGATTTGAGTTCGAAAGTTGGGCATAATTAGGGCTGGTTTGTTTGGGTGAGTTGTATTTGGCAATGTTTAAAATCAGAAGTACAAAATGACAGCACATTTGTAACAAATAAACATTGTGAAAATTTCTAACCTTAAACGTGCAAAAAAATACTTATTTCTGTCAAAATAGTTTACATGACATTTTTCATTTTTTTCCAAGTTAAATGCATGTTAGGCACATTGCATGGACACACAAGCAGCTTCTGCTAATTAAAATGATATACAGCATGACTATATTCTTCATATATAATTGTGACTGCATCTGCATAAAAAATGTTCTGCTACAGTGTTTTCCAGCCAAACAGTGTAATATTTATTTTATGCAAATACAGTCGCAATTACGCACAAAATATAGACAAGTCATATTGCAGACAGCTGATTCCTGATCTACAATCATCCTGACTTTGTGATATTTACAGCTCATTGTTATTCTATAGCAATCACCATGATGTCGGGTTAGTTACCTCAGTAGCAAAGACACACTGCTCCGTGGGGCCTGGGAGCAGGAATATGGGGTGATAGAGGGCATCTTGGTGCTGACCTTTGGCACCGCAGTGCCGGACATCTGACTGCATACTACTAAGACAAAAAACAAAACAGTTTATCATTATAGGAAGAGAAAAAAAAAACAGGTAAAACATTTTAGGCCTGCACTGAGCTATGCGGAGACTGAGAGTGCTGCAGGAGTAACCTGTCTGTTTATGGATCTCTCTTTGCATGAAATGGTTGGACACGTAAAAGATCCATCTTGTGCGGTGGACATGTGGGCTGACTTCCTCACTTGCTTGGAGTGTGCATAGGGAGATGGGACACCTGTTTTTGATGTATCTTTTGCACTTAGTAGGCAGAAAAATAGTCAGCATGCCGACCATACACATGATGTAGGATGGATAAGGGGCACAGAAGGGCAGTTACCCGCATTAGCGTGAGGTTGCAGACAGGTGTCTCAGAACCAGGCCTTGTACTCTCCCATCACCGCTAATGACCCTAGACATGAGACGTGTCCCGATGCTAGAGAATGGGTGTGACCTATCATGAGGGGGTGGCCTTGTCCCGCTTAGCATATAGTGCACTGTTAAGAATGTACGTGCAGAATTGGGGGCATTGCTGCAACTCTCTGTACCCGCTGCAACTCTCTTGCCTGCGCTGATAATACCGCTACAGTCTGCCGTGGATTGCCAAATGTGTTACCAATGCTTATGTATTTTTGCTGCACCAGATACTCACCGGCGCCCTGAGTCTCTCTCCTCCTCCATGTCAGATGTTGGCAGGAGTTTCTGCTTGCTCCGTGATTTTTCTCTCAAGCAGTCCTGATTGGGCATCTTGAAATGGGTGGGTGAGATGAGGAAGGGCTCTTTCTCCTTCAGGTTGTTCCTGGGCTCTAGGTCATGGTTAGCCATCCCTTTCTGATTGATCAGTCCTTTCTTAAGTCCTCTCATGAGCAGCACCAGCCCAGAGGCAAGCAAGCACAGAGTGAAGAGACCCAGACATGCCGCCAGTGCCAGGCTGGAAGGGGGGTCAGAATAATAGGAGGCGGAGGTTGGCTCTTGCACCCTGAACTCACAGCTGGAGCCCATGTACATTGCAGGGCATTGACAAACATGGCCGCTGAAGTGCGTGAAGCAGGTTCCTCCGTTCAGGCAAGGTCTGGAGCTACAGGCATCTACTCTCTGAGTACAGTCTTTACTTCCGTAGCCTAGGGTGCAAGAGCAAGTGTACGTGTTCAGTCCGTCCACACAGGTGCCCCCATTGGCACATGGGTTGCTGGCACAGTCGTCTGTGTTTGTTTCACACCTGGCTCCAGAAAATCCCACCCGACACTTGCACACCACACTGCGGCCTACATCTAGGCAGTGACCTCCTGAATAAAAAATAAAGACATAGAGATGATCAGTTTAGAATGCAGAGAGAGTGTTGGAGAGGATTGTTCTTAGAGAGGAGAAGGGGAGAACGTGGTTCTGTCATTATCCAGGCCCACCAAACACAAGGGTCTACAAACATAGGGTGGCTGGTCACAACACTCACCGTTGAGGCATGGACTGCTGGTGCAACGGTCAATCTTCTTCTCACAGTTTGAGCCATGATAGCTGACGGGGCAGCGGCAGACATAGCCACCCACAAAACTCTTCTCCACGCAGGTTCCACCATTAAAACAGGGGCCGTCGGCACACGTCATGGCGCTGATATCGCAATTCTTGCCGTAGAATCCTCGTGGGCACACACATTTGTAATCGTTTTCCAGATCCTGGTGAAGGGGTGGTGAAATAAATGGGGGTGGGGGAGAGGGGGCACGTAGGAAGGAGCAGAAGTAAGAAGGCAGAAGACGTGTTTGATGGAAATGCAAAGGAATGAGAATGTTATGGAATGGAAGAAAGTGGACAATAGAGAGGAGTAGGGAGTAATGTCATACAGGTTGGAAATATTAAAGAAGAGGGGGACAATGTGTGAAGACACAGAGAGAAAAGGGAACTGTTACAACTGAGAACTAACTGTATATATGAACATATATTGAAAATACACATGCATCTGGAAATAAAGCAGCAATCCCATGAAATAAAATAAAGCATGACTTTTAGGCTTCTAAAAAATATCTTTCTGTGCCATGTGACTGTGGTTGCTGTGCATGACATGGGTTACCACAGCAACCACAGTTACAAGGCACATCACTTTGTAGTGAGCAGACAGGCATCGGAAGCTCTATCTTCTCTGACTACACTAAACCCCCCGTATAGTATACTGCCTTCACATGACATGCTGAGAGCGTGTGTCTGTGTGGTGGGCAGCCATACTTTGGAATCTCCAAAGTTATTTTGAAAAGGAGGTAGTAATTTGCAGAAGGGCAGCTTAGAAACTCAAATGTTAGCTTAAATAGTAATCAACTTGCTATTTAATATAATAATAATAACCTTACATGTGGGATTGCTGCTTTTATGGACACTTGAAAGCATGTGTTGGGGAGGGGGGGGGGGGGTGTGGAGATATGTATTTAATTGTCATATGTCTATATGAAATGATGTAACAAATATGAAACCTGTGAAGTAGTATTATAACAGGCAACAGTGCTTGTGAGGGGAAACATATAAAAATCCAGTAATATTACTGTATGCCATTTTCTCTGTAAGGTAAAATGAGTATTTGGAAATGTGAATTTTGAAATGATTAACATATAGCACTATGTATGTTTCGGGGCTTGTGTAGAGTGCATACGTACCTGTGTGACAATATGTATATAGCTGTACTGAATGTGAACTACAACTCCCAGCATGCCCTGCGTTGCGCTCTCACTTGCCGTACAACAACAGCTGCAAAGCTACAAATATCCTGGATTTTAAATGCGTTTTAAAACTTATATTATGCATGTGGCACAAGGGGTAAAATGGAATTGGATGAGAGAATCAGAAAGTGAGAGATTTGGTAAGAAATCCCCAGTTGTTGTTTTTTTAAAGCGGCAATCATTTACACTGCAAAAACACACTGGTATATCTCACCCAAGATATCATTGTTTCCGATATTACCATACACATAAGCGCATTTACTCACTGTAGCATTTTTATGGGCTTAATGTAATGGCCCGTGGGAAGCGAACACCATGGTGATGGCGGCACGCTGGTGACCGAGATGGCCCATATGGCAATCATTTAAAAGGCAAGGTTGTTTTGGGCTTTTATATTATTGTCAGGCTTATTTCCTGGAATCACGCCCATGCCTGCGTCCCGCGGGTATTGCATATTACCCTACGGGCCTTATTCTGGTTCACTCTTTCTGGCAAATTCCTTCTTAGATGGACACAACCATGTGCACTGAAGAGGGGAGATGTAACATGTGCAGTGAGAGTTAGATTTGGGTGAGTTATTTTGTTTCTGTGCAGGGAAAATACTGACTGCTTTATTTTTACACTGCATTATAGATCTCACTTTGAAGTAAACCCCACCCAAACCTAACTCTCTCTCTGCACAAGTAACATCTACCCCACCTGCAGTGCACATGGTTTTGTCATCTAAGAAGGAATTTGCCAGAAGGAGTAAACCAGAATAACCCCCTGTGTGTATATCAATGAGCCGACGGTCTAGAAAGCTCACAAATGTTAGTAAGACACATTTCAATTCAAATGTTCCTTATTATACCCTTTTTCCTGAGTCCACTTTATCCAACCCTAAGGTGGAATCTACATCTGAGAAGGAAAATAGTGCTCTATAAAATGATATCTGGATTTGGGCAAGAACAGATACACGAATGTGGAAATATGTACCCTATATATATATAGCTGAGATATACATAGACCCGCTCACCCTGAGCATTGACATTAACACTTTCTTCATTTTATATCTCTCACATTAATATGGGGATTAATATTAGTCATTTACTAGGTGCATATGTATCCCATAATGCATTATGAACACTTAGCGGAAGCATCCCCAAATGCAAACGATGTTATCAGGTGATCTAAGGAGGCTGGGGCAGAGCCTTCAGCGCAGCAGACAGCATAGTAAAGTGGGGATCTGAGGCTTGTGCTTACCACCTACATAGAGTTGCTCAGATCATCCTAAAATAGGCTATAAATATCTATCAGAGAGGGGATCTTGGTATTGGCTAAGTCTAAAAAGTGCTCATCCTATACAATAAAGGGCTGGTAACTCGTTTGAAGTGATTTTAATAAACTAAAGATGTCGCTTTTGTATACTAGTTAAAGTTCAGTGCCTCCTAAGGCCTGTCCCTCCCAGGAACCAGTGACATCACAGGAGGAGGGGGTGGGCCTCTGGAAAAAGGTAGTGTAGAGTTGTCCGGATGCTCCATTGGACACTCCGTGTGGCACTACAAGCTGAAGGTTACCATTCCCGGCATTCTGCTAACCGTAGCAAGGAGCCGTGGGGGCAGTGATGATGCCGCCCCAAGGTCCTGGGGGATTGCAATGCTCGTACACCCCAATCTGCAGCCTTGGTAATGCGGCCATCGATGTTTGCATACTATGTGATGTATGACCATGGTTTTACCTATGGATAGCCATCCCTTTTATTTGATTGTCTGGCCCGAAGGCCAATCAGAACCTGGGGGAGGGCATTACATGTGTAGGGGGCAGTGCTATGCTCCTTGGGTAAGACAAAAAGAAAAATATTCGGTTGTGCTTTGACAATCCCTAGTCAGGATTATTGGGGTTCACATGGGCCTGGGGATGGAAATTGTCAAAGGCCTATTGTGAGGGGGGACAATGGTCATTGTTGAATTAGACACAGCACCTGCAGAGAGATGTCTGGAAGTGTTAATAGTGTTCACTGTACAAACTTACGTTACAGCTGCCTCCATTTTTGCATGGATTACTGGCGCACTCGTTGCTTTCAATCTCGCAGTTGGTTCCCGTGTAACCAGCACGGCAGTTGCAGGAGTAGCTCCCCTGGCCGGTGTTGGTGCAGCTGGCTCCATTGCGGCACGGCTTATGGTTGGTGCAGTAGTTCAGGTCTTGATTGCAGAACAGGCCACCCCACCCTTCTTCGCAAGTGCACTCAAAGGGCTGGGAGCAGGATCCATGCAGACAGCCTGGGTACCGCACGCACTCGTCGCAGAGTCGCCCTTGCCATCCCATGCGACACTTGCATTCCCCCGGCATCTCGCAGAACCCATGAGACTCGCTGCAGCCGGGCAGACAGATTGCTGCAAGAGAAAAAGCAATGAATGAAATGACAAATCTCTCATTGGGGTTGTGTTTGTGCGATGGCAATGTTTCACAACCCAACGAAATACAGCCTGGCCATACCACCATTACATAAACAGTTTCCAACAGTTATGAACAAGTATGAATGTCAAAATACCAGAAAGTCGAGGCTGTCCAAACTGGTTCTGCGAAAAACAGTCAATTGGGAATAAGGAGAATTCAGAAACAGAATGGTCATTTTAGTCCATAAAAATTAGTCTGTGGTCCCAGCCGGGGATAATTACCCATTTAAAAAATGAGGAGCCCCCATCTCTATAATTCCTAGGGTGGTGGAAATAATGGACATATAGTTCCTCTCCCCCAAACCCTCAGTAAGTAATTTATTTGAGAAGAACGTCACTTCCAGCAATTTTTCCGTGGGACGTTTCCTGAGCTGCTACAGGGATTAATCTTGCGTCTATCAATGTTTGGTGGACCATCAACTCATGATGGTGGTGTCTCATATGTCATACCATACAATCCTCTAAATGCTCAATCTAGTAAGTAAGAAGGCCAAATATATGGAGAACAAAGTTCTGCTCATCTGACCACTGGACAACCTCATGTATTACGCAGATGTTTTGTATCTATCCAGGCTTGGACAGCCCTTACTCATAGAGAGATTTCGGGGTACTCAGGCCTGGGCTACTCTGGAAGGCTTGCCCCTGAGATGGTGTATCCATGCCCCCCACCAAATCTGCTCTGTGTCAGGTCACAAGTCCCCCTCTGATTATTTATCCCCAAATCTAGGGCTTAACCAGGTTTTTAGTGTCCTGCTAGACACCATGGGAGAACCAGGAGACAACCTGTGCTCTTGCCAGTGTAGAAGTATTAAAAAAAAGCCACTCAAAAATAATTGGAGCGGCCATCTTTTTAGCTGCTTGGCTTATGATCACTTTGATGTGGTCAAGTGGAAGGTTGTGTAACCCAACCACAACACAGACATGAAATGTGACACTCAACATGACCCTGAGTGAGCAGGACAGTTCAGTGGAGAATTGAGGAGACACATATCTCAAAACGAGAAAACATACACAGCAGGACTCACGCAGAGCCTTATTCACAGAGTCCAGCTGGATGGGTCATTTAAAGAAATGACTGACGAAAGGGCCTATTCATCATTAGGTGCGATGACCCCATGCAAATAATTGGTTGAACTTGCTGTGATAGCCAGCGGTAGATCCCAGTCGTCACTGCTTTGGTGGCAGCTGCTCCAAAAAGCAACTGTTACACGAAGCCCTAACACTACAATGCTCTATTACCAGTAGCAAAGCTTTATACCCAGGAGTGTTACTGTGTATGGAAGGGGATGCGGTCATTTGGTCTACTGCATTATGGTAGAAAGTCATTAGGTCGAATCCATTAGGTCGACATGCTAAAAGGTCGACATGGGAAAAGGTCGACATGATTCTAGTTCGAAAGGTCATTAGTTCGACAGGTCATTAGTTCGACAAGGTCATTAGTTCGACATTGTCTATGTCGACATTCACAAGGTCGACATGGAGTTTTTCACTGTTTTTTGAGCCAACATGTGCCGACAGGCGGTATTTCATGCCCTACCATCCACTAGGGCGTGGTGGGAGAATAAAATAGTGTGCCGAGCGTAGCGAGGCACCGTGCCCGACGCATAGCGAGCGCAGCGAGCGATGCGAGGGGATGCAGTGCACTTTAAACTGTGTCCATGTCGACTGTGTTGACATTCAGGTAAAAAAACGGTGAAAAACCCCATGTCGACCTTGTGAATGTCGACATAGACAATGTCGAACTAATGACCTTGTCGAACTAATGACCTGTCGAACTAATGACCTTTCGACCTAGAATCATGTCGACCTTTTCCCATGTCGACCTAGAATCATGTCGACCTTTTAGCATGTCGACCTAATGGATTCGACCTAATGACTTTCTACCATAATGCAATAGACCAAATGATCCCAACCCGTATGGAAGACATTAGGGCACTAGAGCACTGCAAGGACAGGAGGTGGCGTTGGGATCCAAATGGACTTTTTCTATAGGAAGGGGCAGGGTTTAGCAGGCTAACGTCATCTGAAGATGGTGTTTGTTTCAGCAATCAAGCTTAATGAACAGTTGCTCCTAGATCAGGGCTGGGCAACACCGGTCCTCCAGCTGTTGATGAACTACACATCCCAGCATGCCTTGCATCAGTTTCAGCATGGCCACATAGCAAAACTAATGCAAAGCATCCTGGGATGTGTAGTTCATTAACATCTGGAGGGCCAGTATTGCCCAGCCCTGCCCTAGGTAAATTTACTAAGGTGAGAGTATCTAGAAGTGTTAGATGTTGCCCCTAGCAACCAATCAGATTCTATGTATTTATCTAGCACCTTCTAAAGCAGTGGTGGGCAACAGGCGGCCCGCGGGCCGGATGCGGCCCGCGAGCCGCTTAGGTCTGGCCCGCCACTCTGACACATATTAATATGACAAGCGGCCCGACTATAGCCGCTTGTCATTTACTTTTTAATGCCGCCGACGCCGTGTTAATGTCCTTCTGTGCCTGTCGCGCACAGTATAACTGGGAACGTGGGAGGGGACGTGATGACGCTGCAGCCGCCCCCCGGCCATTGGGTGACGCGGCCGCGTCACCGCGTCCCCTCCCACGCTCCCAGAAATGCTGTGCGCGGCAGGCACAGAAGGACATTAACGGCGGCAGCTCAGCTGTAACAGACAAGAGTGTCACCGGCCGCGTACCCTCCCAGACGCCAAGCAGTAGTAAGGTTTCTCCGCGTCCAGGCTCCCTGAATCTGCCAGGCTCCCTGAATCTGTGCAGGTCGGGCGCAGTATGATTTTTGCCACGCACATCTATGAGGAACAGGCAATTATTTTATGTGTATTAGTGTTTATATATATATATATATATATACATACATACACACACACACACACCCAAACAGTGTTTGAGTGTGTGTATATATATATATATATATATACATACATACACACACATCCACCCACCCACCCACCCACCCACCCACACAGTGTGTGTGTGTATGTATATATATGTGTGTGTATATATATATATATATATATATATATATATATATTTATATTGTATATACAAGATATTATGTGTGCGGCCCTCAAATAGTTTCTGGTTTTGATAAGCGGCCCCCCAGCCAAAATAGTTGCCCACCCCTGTTCTAAAGGATAATAGCTAGAATCTAATTAGTTGCTATGGGCAACATCTCACATGTCCAAAAGCGCACCTTCGTAAATTTATCCCTTAGTGTCTATGGACCTCTGACCCATCAGGTTTTCAGTGTAAGCAAGAGATATCGGTGATAGCTCCGTCACTGCAACTTTACACACACACTATCTCACAACCTTATATATTATATATAATATATATATATATATATATATATATATATATATATATGTATACGCATGCATATATATATATATATATATATATATATATATATATATATATATATTTACAATGTGTTATGCATTGATTACTGCTCCTCTTGAAACACTGGAAAATCTTAGGAGTGCTGTCTACCGCTGTCATATATATATATATATATATATATATATATATATATATATATGTGCCCCCACTCCTACTCTGCAGCCCGGCAGCAGACGACTCCATTGTCTCCCTGAGTTTTGATTCTGATCTCATATCCATCTATTGTGTGCGCATCTTTCTCACTCTCTAATATAATCATTTGTAACATCTCTCTCTAAAGAAAGATGAGTGCTATACCAATATACACCAGACAGACAGACAGAGATCTCAGTGAGAATGTGTGTGTATATAGCTTGTGCTGACAGGCCTCTCCTATGCCGCTTTGTGAATGTGCTGCACAATCATAGCTCTCATCAGCCGATCATTGTATCAGACTGTCCCTCATCAGTCCCTTTCTGTATGGCCGCTGAGTGGCAGACAGATGATATGTTGTAGCTGCAGATATAGGCCCCCTGCACAAACAGCACCTGCCCTGGGGGAGGGGGTGCTTAATGCTGGCCGCCTGTCTCTATTGTGCACAGAACAATCGGGGAGCGGGGATGTGTGAGGAGGGGGGTTATTAATCTGTCTTCGCTATTCACAATGAAATCTGGTTAAAGCCACATGTCACCAGCCCCCTGCACACTCCTATTTACCTTGAAGTCCGTCTGCCAGGGTGCGAGGGAAAGAGACGTCCCATAACCAGTCACCATATGCTGCCTTTATGTCTTTTGTGACTCTTCTCCCTTTATACCTCTGTGTAATGTGTTTGGTTCACAAATCACAGCATGTAATTCCCTACACTGGACGGAGGCCTTAAACAAACAGTACTACGGTGCCTGGATGTCCCTGCTAACAGAACTCCCTATATAGGTTACAAAAGCCCTATTATAGGTGCTATAGGTAATGAGAAATCACTGTCTGCTGGCCCCAAATGTTTATCCGGCACCATCAGTCAGAGCTGAAAAAGTCAGGGTTCCGCTGTATGTACTAACTGATGTGTGTAACGTATATAATAATTACCAGTAGCATTTAGGTAGCGAGTCTTGTTGCCGCACCCGCCTTACAATGCACAAGGCAGAGGATCGGGGTACAGAGGATAGAAGAGGTTGTGTGAATTTAGATTTTAACCTACATCTCTCTCTCTATATATATATATATATATATATATATATATATATATATATATATATATATCTATATATATATATCTATATATATATATATATATATAGATATATATATAATTATTATTATTTTTTTAATTATTATTATTTTTTTTTACTAGAGCCGGTGGGGTGCTCCAACACCCAGTGCAGTGACCTAAATTGTGCATAGGGGGCGTACGTACGTATTAACCCTCTCCCGAAGAAGAAGGGCCCCGTTACTCCCCTAACCCCTCTCAGCCATAAGGCCCAAGAGGGGAAAATAGGGATCGGTGGGTCCTCCTCGCCGAAGCTCAGAGCTACCCTCTTCCCCCAACCCCCGGAAGGGTTAGGGCGGGTGTGTCCTCCGCGCTTTGAGAGACCCTCAGTAGGCTTCCCTCCGCCTTGCGGCTCAGGGTCGCCCTCGGGGACTGCAGCTCTTCCCCGCAGGAGAGAGCTTTGGTACGTGGGGAGTTGGTAGCCCATAAGGGTCATACACACACTGCTTGAGATTGACCGTAATTGTAATGGAAAAAAGTAATTGGGGGAAATTTTACTAAGATGGGAGTTCTATTTCAGATGTATTGTTGCTATGGACAACCAATCAGATATCATCTCATATCTTTTAGAACAGGCCTGGCCAACCTGTGGCACTCCAGCTGTTGTGAAACTACAAGTCCCAGCATACCTAGCCAGTTCTGATATTAAAAAAAATTGCTAAAACTGTGGCAATGCATCATGGGATGTGTAGTTTCACAACAGCTGAAGAACCACAGGTTGGCCAGGCCTGTTCTAGAAGGTGCTAAATAAATAGGAAACTGATTCTGATTGGTTGCCCATAGCAACATCCCATGTGAAACAGAACTCCCATCTTAGTATATTTCCCCCATTATGTGTATAAGTGAAAAACAATCTAATAAAGTAAATATAGAAGAGGGATTAGTTAAAAAAATGGTACATGATTCTCTAAGATGGGAGTTCTATTGAAGATGGGATGTTGCCCATAGCAACCAATCAGGGGGGGCCCAGATTAACCGGAAAGCCCCTTCCTCTTGGCCAGTGGCTCAGATTATGGTACCAGTGTATAATACTATTACTAGCACTGCTGCCACAACATCCAATTTACAAAGCAGAGCTGATGCACATGGCCATGAGCTAGTAGCTTATTCTACCCAATTTGCTGTGTATGTGGTTCCAAGCACTCAGTCAGTGCACGGGACCAGAGAGCAGCTGCTAGGAAGAAGAGACAGGAGCATTACCATGAGGTGGGAGAATGTGTAAGAAAGATCCAGAAAATATTCATCTGGCTTAGTATGGGACAGTATTATGCAAATATGCATCAATTCACATCAATGTAGCGACACTAGGACATTGTAAAAGGTAATATGGCAATAAGCACATTGCTAGTAACTAGAGATGTGCAGGTTCTGATTTACTCTGATTTCAAAGCAAGATCTTATTGGCTTTCCCAAATCACATGACAGTTGTTGATAGCCAATAAGATCCTGCTTTTAAATCAGAGTAAATCAGAGCCTGTACATCTCTACTAGTAACTAGGTACACAGTGTAACTATACTCACGCTCAGCACAGTATTCTCCCTTCCAGCCAGTTAGACACGTGCGTTTTCCTTCCTGGTCGCAGACATAATGGCCGAAGGTATCGTCTCTTGGGCGGCAGTAGTCGGAGCAGCTATCCCCATAGTAATGCTCATCGCAGGTGACATGATAGGAGTAGCGCAGCTCACTCTGCTGGCCCAGGTGTATGTCCTGAGACCAGTCCTCCCCAACAGACAAGCGTCTACGAGTGGCCAATCGGCTGAGCAGGTTGTTAGTGTTTTCTGCAAAGGACAAGGAGAGTGAGGAAATGGATAATACAACTTCACCGCATAGTGTCCAACCTTCCTGCATTCTGCAGGAGACTCCCTGAAATAGAAGCAATCTCCCTCTCTCCCTGATTTCTCCTAACCCACTTTATGCAGAGGCGTAGGGAGGGCGGAGCCACCGGAGCTCATGCTCCGGGCGGCGATTGGTCAAATGGCGCCGCCGGCCCGCCCCCCCCTCCCCTCTCCGCAAATGATCCCTGCCTGCACATGTCAGTGGTGGCGTAAATAAGGCTCTGTACTCCGTAGCCCAAGCATTTGCGGGGGGGAGCCAGCCATACGTGGGCGCAGTGTCAGTGAGTGCAGCAGCAGTACCTGTAGAGGCAGGAGGAGAATGCCGGGGCTCAGTCCTTGGCGGCGATAGCTGCTCAGCAAGGTATGCGAAGCAAGGAGGAATTCTCCCTGCTCTGCTCCCTTGCTGAGATGAGGTGCGCTCAGTGTTGTCACTGCCATAGCAGCCTGCGCCTGTTTCTGTGACCTCCGATCTCGCTCTCACTCCAGTCCTGCCTGCCACACTTCACTTGATTTATAGACTGTGGCAGGCTTTACAATCAACCTAAATCCTCACAGTAAAGCATATTACAGTGAGGCTTTAGATTGATTATAAAGGCTGCCACAGTCTGAGTGAGCTGAAACAAACAATCACATGAACTTGTCTGTGTCCGGAGTCCGGACAGCTGCACCTGGAGCCTGCCTGCCTGCCACCCCAGGACCAGGTCTGAAACTTCTATGATTATATGTTCAGTAGGGGAACAGGAGGGATAACTTTGATGGGAGGGACAGGAGGAGGGATAATTGTTATAGGAGGGGAAGTAGTGATGGGTGAAAAGGAAGGATATGTATGAAAAAAATTATAATTAATGTATGGGGGCCCCAAAACTTTTTTTGGCAGGGGGGCACAAAATTTCTAGTTACGCCATTGACACAAGTTCAAGTATAATACTATCTAATGGGCAGCATGCTCCGGCGGCTGCCCTGCCCTGCTCGCCCCGGTCCCTGCCGCCAAGCGTCACGGACGGTGAGGCCGGAAGGCGGGCTGACACTCCTCTCTGTCCTCAATTGCTGCTGCTGCTCGGTTCGGCTTCCGGGCAGCGCAGCATAGCAGCACTAAAGACTCCTCCCAGAGTCACCTGCCTCTGCTATGCATAGTGACTCACGCCCTCCTTCCTGGCTACAGCAGCGTCATCATCCTTCCCAAGCGCTGGCTGTAGCCTGGAGGAGGAGAAGTTGTTCTGCTGCGGCCCGTGCCGCCCTGTTATCCAATTATTCAAGGTGGATTTTTTTTATACAGCTAATAAATGTTGTTCATAATAAACATAGTAAAAACTTGGGGTTTGGGGGATATATCATTATCTGTATATATATTTATTTACAGCTGTCAGCATCTTATATAGCGCAGCAGATTCCGTTACAGCATCTTATATAGCACAGCAGATTCCGTTACAGCGTCTTATGTAGCGCAGCAAATTCCGTTACAGCGTCTTATATAGCGCAGCAGATTCCGTTACAGTGTCTTATATAGCGCAGCAGATTCCGTTAGTGTCTTATATAGTGCAGCAGATTCCGTTACAGTGTCTTATATAGCGCAGCAGATTCCGTTACAGCGTCTTATATAGCGCAGCAGATTCCGTTACAGAGTCTTATATAGCGCAGCAGATTCCGTTACAGTGTCTTATATAGCGCAGCAGATTCCGTTACAGCGTCTTATATAGCGCAGCAGATTCCTTTACAGCGTCTTATATAGCGCAGCAGATTCCGTCAGTGCCTTATACAGTGCAGCAGATTCCGTTACAGCGTCTTATATAGTGCAGCAGTTTCCGGTACAGCATCTTATATAGCGCAGCAGATTCCATTACAGTGTCTTATATAGCACCGCAGATTCCGTTACAGCGTCTTATATAGCGCAGCAGATTCCGTAACAGAGTCTTATATAGCGCAGCAGATTCCGTCAGTGTCTTATATAGCGCAGCAGATTCCGTTACAGTGTCTTATATAGCACAGCAGATTCCGTTACAGCGTCATATATAGCGCAGCATATTCCGTTACAGTGTCTTATATAGTGCAGCAGATTCCGTCAGTGTCTTATATAGCGCAGCAGATTGCGTTTGTGTCTTATATAGTGCAGCAGATTCCTTTACAGCGTCTTATATAACGCAGAAAATTCCGTCAGTGTCTTATATAGCGCAGCAGATTCTGTTACAGTGTCTTATATAGTGCAGCAGATTCTGTTACAGCGTCTTATATAGCGCAGCAGATTCTGTTACAGTGTCTTATATTTATTTATTATTTATTTATTAAATATTAACAGTTTCTTATATAGCGCAGCAGGTTCCGTAACAGCGTCTTATATAGCGCAGCAGATCCCGCTACAGTGTCTTATTTAGCGCAGCAGATCCCATTACAGCATCTTATATAGCGCAGCAGATTCCGTTACAGCGTCTTATATAGAGCAGCAGATTCCGTTACAGTGTCTTATATAGCGCAGCAGATTCCGTTACAGTATCTTATATAGCGCAGCAGATTCCGTAACAGCGTCTTATATAGCGCAGCAGATTCCGTTACAGCGTCTTATATAGTGCAGCAGATTCCGTTACAGTGTCTTATATAGAGCAGCAGATTCCGTTAGTGTCTTATATAGCGCAGCAGATCCTGTTACAGTGTCTTATATATTGTCTTATTTTTTTAGTTTTTTCTTTTCAAATGTAACATGCCAACACATGTTAGCCACGCCCCCAAATCATTACCGGGGGGGGCGCGAAATATGCCCTTGCTCCGGGCACCATAGCACCTAGCTACACCGCTGACTTTATGACACTGTTATCTTTTTTGGGGAAAAAAATAAATCAGATATATACAATCAGATGGTATTTGCACTTGGAATTTATTGCATAGCATCACAATTATTATCACGTATGTTGTGCCGAGAGAGAAGAAACTAAATATCACAGCAAATATTTGCAAACAAATGATCCAATATTGCAGGAAGCAAAGTTATTATCAAAATTTGCTACATATCCCAAAGTATAAAGTTACTAATGTTATCTAGAAATATCTGGCAACAAGCATTTAAGCACATATACTTCCATATATGAAACTAGCCACGCCCTTTTGGGTGGAGCATGATGGGGCGGTGTGCAAAATTCTACTGCCAACTATAATCTCCCTGAAACTAGTTTTCAAAAGTAGGCAACTATGATATATGTCTGTATTCTTTTCTAGCCTGTCACCGTACCCTGCCCTGACTGGGTCACCCCTCACTTTTCCTCCCACCACGTGGGATCCGATATTTATGCATTCTCTCAGTGGGCATGATGCCCATTGAAGGGAGCTTGTCTGGGAGAAGTACGGCCCTTGGAGTTGGGTCTTTGTCAACTCTTATTCTCTCTGAATACATGGAAAACCTGGCACTGTGGGCAGCAGTCCTGAGAGAGGGGGTACTAATTACCTGGGCCCAGGTGTGATGGAAGGGTCCAATAGCACACATTACCTGCATTAGCTTTTCTCAAACCAGAACATGCTGCTGTGTGCTGGGCTGCATTGTTTCCTGGGATTTGCTTAAAGTGCATGATCACGCCTCCCACAGTTAGGCCACTCCCCCTTAAAGGCACCTGGGCCCAACCAGGCTCTCTACTGGCCGGACTATGAAGCAAATGCAGCATTATTACCGTAACAATTTTTTACACCACTAATAAACATATGGTTGGCATTCCCATCACCACACAGTAAGTATTTTTTTTTTTGGTTCAGTGCAATTGAATGGGGGCACCTAGGTGCATTTAATAAATAAAATGCAATTTGCATAATGGATGAATATCTGCAAGTCCCCCCAACCAGGAGAATTTGCATTTACTAGTTGGCCATCCTGGCTGCAATTATCATAAGCTCATCCACAACACGCCGTTACTGCAATTATGGCTGCACCGGCGGTTTATCCCTATCCACCACCCATGTTGTATGGCAACATTAGTGTAGTTTGCCAGGAATAAAAGACACATGTGACATGTCATAAAAATGTGTGTATCTTAAGGAAAGTTTTTGCCTAAAATGAAAAGTTGCAACAAGCATTTATGTCTGAGGACCAGATGTACTAAGCTTCAAAAAGTGATAAAGTGGAGTGAGATAGAGTACCAGCCAACCAGTTCCTAACTGTAATTTTTTAACTACAGACTGTAGTATGACAGTTAGGAGCTGATTAGCTGGTACTTTGTCGTTCTCCATTTGATCACTTTTTGAAGCTTACAACATCTGGACCTGAGGGGCAGATGTATTAAACCCGGTGAAGTGATAAAGTGGCTGGTGATAACACACCAGCCAATCAGCTCCTAGTTGTCATTTCTAAACCCAGCCTGTAACATGACAGTTAGGAGATGATTGGCTGGTGCGTTATCACCAGCAGCGGTGTAACAATGGCACTGCAGCTCAAGTGGTGGCTTGGGGGAGCCGACGCTGTGGGGGATCATAGTCTCTCCATATTCGGATATACAAAGAAAGAGAAAGTGTGTCCTGGTGTGGTGCACCATAAAGATTTAAATGCCAATCTATATAATAAGTTGAAGAGTGAGTGTGTGTGCGTGTGTCTGTTGCATTGCGGACACACCGTGGCACTCAGAGCCGCCAAATTCGGCAACAAGGTACCTCTGGACCTGGTGGGGTGCACCTCAATGCCGTTTTGGGGAAATTTCACTTAAAAATGTAAAAAACACCAAGGCTCAATTTGCCTTAATTGATCATCTGGAAAAAAGATCGATGATCTGGGAAACCGAAGACAAAGGAACAACACCACACCTGATTTCATTGCTGTCATTGAGTATGAATGCAAACACATTCTAACATTATGGTGACAGCTTTCAACAATTGTGAATTATTGGGGAACTACATAGACCACACATCACACACACACACACACACACACACACACGTACACATTGTACACACACACACACATCACACACACAGTACACCATATACGCACACACAGCACACTACACACACATATATACATAGCACACCTCACACATTTACACATTGGACAGATACACACACATACATAACACACCACAAGCAGTACAACACACACCCATATACACTACAACACACCCAAAAACAGTACAACCTCCATACTGACCGCAGGACGCTGTGGTCCAGAGGTTGGGATTCCCCATTTATGTAAACAGGAGCCGGGTCAGATGAACAAGACAGGTAGCAGGTTGGATGAATGTGACATGAAGTGTGACATAGAGGTGCATGTCCCTGCATCACCCCCGCCATCTCTGTCCCTGCATCACCCCGCCATCTCTGTCCCTGCATCATCCCTCCATCTCTGTCCCTGCATTACCCCCCCATCTCTGTCCCTGTATCACCTCAACGTCTCTGTCTATGCGTCACCCCGCCATGTGGCATAATGTGAATTTTAGCTCAATCCAGGTGACATAATGTGAATTTTGGCTCAATCCGGGTGGCATAATGTGAATTTTTGATCAATCCGTGTGGCATAAAGTGAATTTTGGCTCTTTTTGTATGGTATAATGTGAATTTTGGCTCAATCCGGGAGGCATTATGTGAATTTTGCCTCAATCCATGTTGCATAACATGAATTTTGGCTCAATTTATGTAGCATTACAGGAATTTTGCCTCTTCCAGTTTGGTATAACATGAATTTTGGCTCAATCCGGGTGGTATAATGTGAATTTTTTATAAAAAATACTGTTTTGCATAATGTGTATAAGGGGCATACAGTATGGTACACTACACTCAAGGACATGCCCCCTTTTCAGTGGCGGCACCCTCTTTTTCTGGAATGTGCACTTAACTTCAGACTTCAATTGCCCATACCCCTACTTAAAAAATTCACACTTCGACCATTGCACACACATATTTATAGGTAACGCACCTCACACACTTACACATTGGACAGATACTATAAAACACAACATATTACACCACACACCCACATACACTACAACACACAGAAAAACAGTACAACACACAAAAATAAATGCATCATAGGTGCTAAATCTCAGGAGTGGATGTGGAATTCATCAACACACACAAGCTATCAAGTCAGGAGTGGTGCGTTTCAAACAACAACAACACCGTCCCTGATTTCATTGCTGGCATTGAGTATCAATGCAAACACATTCTAACATTATGGTGGAGGTTTAATAAATTACAATCTTGAGCCTTTAACGCAGCATAAGACAACATTTTACAGCAATTTTGGAAATTTAAAAAAAAACCAAGGTTTTCCCGGGCAACGCCGGGCAGGTCAGCTAGTAAAATAAAACTTTTAATGAAACATCGCTTAAAGCTGCAAAATATAAAAAAACATACAAATGCAAACAAAGTGCAAGTTGTGCATGTTTAAAAACAGCACGTGTGGGGACTGATGGTGTCTCCTATATAGATTTAGTGTGGCGTCTAAGGTTTTGACTGTATATGCTTGTTACAGTTATTTAGTTAAATGTGGAAAATAATTCCTCTTGTTACATTTGTATACAATGAAAGGTACTGTTACTGTGTAAATGTTGCCTGTTTATAGAACAGGTACACGAGCTGCTGGTGTTTAACCTGTGAATTCTTTGGGTATGAATACCCTTATGAAAGTGAATTTATCTTGATAACATCCGAGATGAAATGGTATGCTCTTCTTCAGCCTGTAACCCACTTTTTTCCCCTGCTGAACCCTCTGGCACTTTCTCTTCATTTGAGCCCGCAAATGAAAAGGAAGTATCCACACTTTTCTTATCCTCCTACTCTACTACCTCTCCTTTCGATCCTATACCTGCGCAAGTCATTAAAAATCTATCTCCCGTGATTATTCCAACCTTAACTAAAATCTGCAATCTCTCACTTGCTACTGGTACTTTTCCTTCTCTGCTCAAACAAGCAGTGATTACTCCCATTCTGAAAAAACACAATTCCGACCCTAACTCTCTCTCTCTCTAACTATCATCCTATCTCTCAGCTCCCATGCCTCTCCAAACTACTGGAGAGACTTGTCTACTTTCGCCTCACACACTTTCTTAACTCTCATGCCTTATTAGACCCGTTTCAATCAGGCTTTCGCTCTCAACACTCCACTGAGACAGCACTGACTAAACTGGTGAATGATCTGGTAACTGCTAATTCTAAAGGCCATTACTCACTACTTATTCTTCTAGATCTTTCTGCTGCGTTTGACACTGTGGATCACACTCTTCTCTTACAAACACTACACTCCCTAGGTCTTAATAATACTGCCCTTTCCTGGTTCTCATCTTACCTATCTGATTGCTCTTTCAGTGTTCACTTCTCTGACTCTACCTCCTCTTCACTACCTCTGACAGTCGGAGTTCCGCAAGGCTCAGTCTCAGGTCCTCTGCTTTTCTCAATCTATTCTTCCTCTCTTGGCAAACTAATCAGCTCTTTTGGATTTCAGTATCACTTATATGCGGATGATACTCAAATCTATCTATCAACCCCAGAGCTGTCACCAGTGGTTTGGGGCCGAGAATCTGAATGTCTCTCTGTCATCTCATCTTGGATGTCTTCTCACCAACTCAAACTCAATATTTCTTAAACGGAATTACTTATATTCCCACCAGCCAAGAACAGTTACCATGCTGATATCTCCATAACTGTTGACAACTCGACAATCTACCCTACCCCACAAGCTCGTTGCCTAGGGGTCATCCTCGACTCTGAACTGTCCTTTTTTCTCCACATTCAATCTGTCTCCAAATCATGTTACATGCATCTAAAAAACATATCCAAAATACGACCGTATCTCACACAAGACACTACTAAATCTCTTATCCATGCACTCATTATATCTCGCATTGATTATTGCAATAGTCTCCTAACTGGTCTTCCCAAGAACAGACTCTCACCACTGCAATCCATTTTAAATGCTGCTGCTAGGCTGATCTTCCTTGCAAGACGCTCATCGCCTGCTGATCCGTTTTGCCAGTCCCTCCATTGGTTTCCTGTATCTTACAGTATTCAATATAAAAATTTCTACTCGCATATAAAGCTATTAACCATACTGCACCAGCATATATCTCTTTACTTGTCACAAGATATGCGTCTCTCTTCTGCACGGATGACTAGCTCCCTCTCCCTATTACAGGACTTTCATCGTGCTGCTCCCATACTATGGAATGCCCTTCCACGCAAAATAGGACTCTCCACTGGCCTCCAAACTTTCAAGCGTTCCCTGAAAACTCACCTCTTCAGGCAAGCCTATCATATTTAAGTTCTACACACATAACCCTCTGAGGCACTTATGTTTTATATAGCTTCCCATCTGGACTTATAACATTGTGGGACTGCTATGCTATTACTGGTGCCTGTCCTTGTGTTTCCCTCCGATGTCCCTATAGATTGTAAGCTTGCAGCAGGGCCCTCCTACCTCCAAGTCTGTCTGTTGTTACCCAGCTTGTTTTATCTCTGTCTACTATTGTAAAGCGCAATGGAATCTGCTGCGCTATATAAGACACTGTAACGGAATCTGCTGTGCTATATAAGACACTGTAACGGAATCTGCTGCGCTATATAAGACACTGTAAATAAATAAATAATCTACTGGATGGTAATTAAACTAGACACACCGTGTTAAATATGAATGTTTATTATTAATTGCACAGAGGATGCCGGTATTTTATATAATTTGGCATGAGCTACCAGTGATTGTACAACAAATCCACTGGGTGCATGGGCCCATAGAATGGTATTTACATTTATTGTATGGCCAGAGTGTCGACACACTGTGTCGTTTCACTTGTATCCAGTACAGGTGTTAGCTGTCTATCAGACACATCTGGTGAGTTACACACTGTTTGTGAATACGTGTGTGAGCTAATATAACAAGTGGCAGCTATATTCTCTGGCTTGGTATCCTTAAAACAATTGGTACATGAATGAGGAGTGTGACAACCTCTGAGACTAATGATTAAACGATTCACGCAGCCTGCGTGTCGTTTATAACACAGTGTGCTGTGGCTATTAGAGTGCCAGCGGTATGCTCTCTATTGCAGCGTGACCCCTATATGGTTAAACAAGTTAGGCAATACACAGTAACATTAGAGCCCTTACAAGGGCTAGAAATGCAAGACGCTACACATGAATTTCAATTAGAATGGAGACACTGCACACATCAGTGCACCCACATGGCCGTGCTGCTGGCTCGCATTTTGCTCCCCACTTTTTCAAGGGAAGAGACAGGTGTATTAGTAAGGCTGCAGTAAGAGCACAGGTGTATCACTGGGGACAAGGGGAAGAGACAGGTGTATTAGTAGGGCTGCAGTAAGAGTACAGGTGTATCACAAGGGTAAGAGGGAAGAGACAGGTGTATTAGTAGGGCTGCAGTAAGACCACAGGTGTATCACTGGGGACAGAGGGAAGAGACAGGTGTATTAGTAGGGCTGCAGTAAGAGTACAGGTGTATCACTGGGGATAGAGGGAAGAGACAGGTGTATTAGTAGGGCTGCAGTAAGAGTACAGGTGTATCACTAGGGACAGGGGGAAGAGACAAGTGTATTAGTAGGAATGCAGTAAGTGTACAGGTATATCACTGGGGACAGAGGGAAGAGACAAGTGTATAAGTAGGGCTGCAGTAAGTGTACAGGTGTATCACTGGGTATAGGGGGAAAAGACAGGTGTATAAGTTAGGCTGCAGTAAGAGTACAGGTATATCACAAGGGAAAGAGGGAAGAGACAGGTGTATTAGTAGGGCTGCAGTAAGTGTACAGGTATATCGCTGGGGACAGAGGGAAGAGACAGGTGTATTAGTAGGACTGCAGTAAGTGTACAGGTATATCGCTGGGGACAGAGGGAAGAGACAGGTGTATTAGTAGGGCTGCAGTAAGAGTACAGGTGTATCACTGGGGACAGAGGGAAGAGACAGGTGTATTAGTAAGGCTGCAGTAAGTGTACAGGTGTATCACTGGGGACAGAGGGAAGAGACAGGTGTATTAGTGGGACTGCAGTAAGAGTACATGTATATCACAAGGGAAAGAGGGAAGAGACAGGTGTATTAGTAGGGCTGCATTAAGAGTACAGGTATATCACAAGGGAAAGAGGGAAGAGACAGGTGTATTAGTAGGGCTGCAGTAAGGGAACAGGTGTATCACTAGGGACAGGTGGAAGAGAAAAGTGTATTTGTAGGACTGCAGTAAGTGTACAGGTGTATAACTGGGGACGGGGGAAGAGACAGGTGTATAAGTAGGGCTGCAGTAAGAGTACAGGTATATCACTGGGGACAAGGGGAAGAGACAGGTGTATTAGTAGGGCTGCAGTAAGAGTACAGGTATATCACAAGGGAAAGAGGGAAGAGACAGGTGTATTAGTAGGGCTGCAGTAAGAGTACAGGTGTATCACTGGGGACAGAGGGAAGAGACAGGTGTATTAGTAGGGCTGCAGTAAGAGTACAGGTGTATCACTGGGGACAGAGGGAAGAGACAGGTGTATTAGTAGGGCTGCAGTAAGAGTACAGGTGTATCACTAGGGACAGGGGGAAGAGACAGGTGTATTAGTAGGGCTGCAGTAAGAGTACAGGTGTATCACTGGGGACAGAGGGAAGAGACAGGTGTATTAGTAGGGCTGCAGTAAGAGTACAGGTGTATCACTGGGGACAGAGGGAAGAGACAGGTGTATTAGTAGGAATGCAGTAAGTGTACAGGTATATCACTGGGGACAGAGGGAAGAGACAAGTGTATAAGTAGGGCTGCACTAAGTGTACAGGTGTATCACTGGGTATAGGGGGAAAAGACAGGTGTATAAGTTAGGCTGCAGTAAGAGTACAGGTATATCACAAGGGAAAGAGGGAAGAGACAGGTGTATTAGTAGGGCTGCAGTAAGTGTACAGGTATATCGCTGGGGACAGAGGGAAGAGACAGGTGTATTAGTAGGACTGCAGTAAGTGTACAGGTATATCGCTGGGGACAGAGGGAAGAGACAGGTGTATTAGTAGGGCTGCAGTAAGAGTACAGGTGTATCACTGGGGACAGAGGGAAGAGACAGGTGTATTAGTAAGGCTGCAGTAAGTGTACAGGTGTATCCAGGGCTATTTTTGTGCAGGCTCCAGCAGGAACTGTGGCCCTTATTCTAGTTCACTCTTTCTGACAAAATATTTCTTAGATGGACAAAACCATGTGCACTGCAGGTGAGGCAGGTGTTACTTGTGCAGAGATAATTAGATTTGGGTGGGGTTTTACACCTGCCTCACCTGCAGTGCACATGGTTTTGTCCATCTAATAAATATTTTGTCAGAAAGAGTGAACTAGAATAAGGGCCACAGTTCCTGCTAGAGCCTGCACAAAAATAGCCCTGGGTGTATCACTGGGGACAGAGGGAAGAGACAGGTGTATTAGTGGGACTGCAGTAAGAGTACATGTATATCACAAGGGAAAGAGGGAAGAGACAGGTGTATTAGTAGGACTGCAGTAAGAGTACAGGTGTATCACTGGGAATACGGGGAAGAGACAGGTGTATTAGTAGGGCTGCAGTAAGAGTACAGGTGTATCACTGGGAACAGGGGGAAGAGACAGGTGTATTAGTAGGACTGCAGTAAGAGTACAGGTGTATCACTGGGAACAGAGGGAAGAGACAGGTGTATTAGTAGGGCTGTAGTAAGAGTAAATGTGTATCACTGGGGACAGAGGGAAGAGCCTGGTGTATTAGTAGGTCTGTAATAAGGGTACAAGTGTATCACTGGGGACAGAGGGAATAGACATGTGTATTAGTAGGGCTGCAGTAAGAGTAGAGGTATATCACTGGGTACAGAGGGAAGAGACAGGTGTTTTAGTAGGGCTGCAGTAAGAGTACAGGTGTATCACTGGGGACAGAGGGAAGAGACAGGTGTATTAGTAAGGCTACAGTAATAGTACAGGTATATCACTGGGGACAGAGGGAAGAGATCGGTGTATTAGTAGGGCTGCAGGAAGAGTACAGGTGTATCACTGGGGACAGATTGAAGATACAGTTGTATTATTAGGGCTGCAGTAAGAGCACAGGTGTATCACTGGGGACAGAGGGAAGAGACTGGTGTATTAGTAGGGCTGCAGTAAGTGTACAGGTATATCATTAGGGACAGAGGGAAGAGACAGGTGTATTAGTAGGGCTGCAGTAAGAGTACAGGTGTATCACTGGGGACAGAGGGAAGAGACATGTGTATTAGTACGGCTGCAGTAATGGTACAGGTATATCACGGAGGACAGAGGGAAGAGACAGGTGTATTAGTAGGACAGCAGTAATGGTACAGGTGTATAACTGGGGACAGGGGGAAGAGACAGGTGTATTAGTAGGGCTGCAGTAAAAGGTGCAGGTGTAACACTGGGGTCAGGGGGAAGAGACAGGTGTATTAGTAGGGCTGCAGTAAGAGTAGAGGTATATCACTGGGTACAGAGGGAAGAGACAGGTGTTTTAGTAGGGCTGCAGTAAGAGTACAGGTGTATCACTGGGGACAGAGGGAAGAGACAGGTGTATTAGTAAGGCTACAGTAATAGTACAGGTATATCACTGGGGACAGAGGGAAGAGATCGGTGTATTAGTAGGGCTGCAGGAAGAGTACAGGTGTATCACTGGGGACAGATTGAAGATACAGTTGTATTATTAGGGCTGCAGTAAGAGCACAGGTGTATCACTGGGGACAGAGGGAAGAGACTGGTGTATTAGTAGGGCTGCAGTAAGTGTACAGGTATATCATTAGGGACAGAGGGAAGAGACAGGTGTATTAGTAGGGCTGCAGTAAGAGTACAGGTGTATCACTGGGGACAGAGGGAAGAGACATGTGTATTAGTACGGCTGCAGTAATGGTACAGGTATATTACGGAGGACAGAGGGAAGAGACAGGTGTATTAGTAGGACAGCAGTAATGGTACAGGTGTATAACTGGGGACAGGGGGAAGAGACAGGTGTATTAGTAGGGCTGCAGTAAAAGGTGCAGGTGTAACACTGGGGTCAGGGGGAAGAGACAGGTGTATTAGTAGGGCTGCAGTAAGAGTAGAGGTATATCACTGGGTACAGAGGGAAGAGACAGGTGTATTAGTAGGGCTGCAGTAATAGTACAGGTATATCACTGTGGACAGAGGGAAGAGACAGGTGTATTAGTATGGCTGCAGTAAGAGTACAGGTGCATCACTGTGGACAGAGGGAAGTGACAGGTGTATTAGTAGGGCTGCAGTAAGTGTACAGGTATATCGCTGGGGACAGAGGGAACAGAAAGGTGTATTAGTAGGGCTGCAGTAAGAGTACTGGTCTATTACAAGGGAAAGAGGGAAGCGACAGGTGTATTAGTAGGACTGCAATAAGAGTGCAGGTATATCACTGGGGACAGAAGGAAGAGACAGGTGTATTAGTAGGGCTGCAGTAATAGTACAGGTATATCACAAGGAAAAGAGGGAAAAGACAGGTGTATTAGTAGGGCTGCAGTAAGTGTACAGGTATATCACTGGGGACTGAGGGAAGAGACGGGTGTATTAGTAGGGCTGCAGTAAGGGGACAGGTGTATCACTGGGGACTGAGGGAAGAGACGGGTGTATTAGTAGGGCTGCAGTAAGGGTACAAGTGTATCACTGTGGACAGAGGGAAGAGACAGGTGTATAAGTAGGGCTGCAGTAAGAGTACAGGTATATCACATGGGACAGACGGAAGAGACAGGTGTATTAGTAGGGCTGCAGTAAGGGTACAGGTGTATCAATGTGGACAGAGGGAAGAGTCAGGTGTATTAGTGGGGCTGTAGTAAGAGTACAGGTATATCACAATGAAAAGAGGGAAGAGACAGGTGTATTAGTAGGGCTGCAGTAAGTGTACAGGTGTATCACTGGGGACAGAGGGAAGAGACAGGTGTATTAGTAGGGTTTCAGTAAGAGTACAGGTTTATCACTGGGTACAGAGGGAAGAGAAAGGTGTATTAGTAGGGCTGCAGTAAGTGTACAGGTGTATCACTGAGGACAGAGGGAAGAGACATGTGTATTAGTAGGGCTGCAGTAAGAGTACAGGTGTATCACTGGGGACAGAGGGAAGAGACAGGTGTAATAGTAGGGCTGCAGTAAGACCACAGGTGTATCATTGGGGACAGAGGGAAGAGACATGTGTATTAGTACGGCTGCAGTAAGAGTACAGGTGTATCACTGGGGACAGGGGGAAGAGACAGGTGTATTAGTAGGACTGCAGTAAGGGTACAGGTATATCACTGGGGACAGAAGGAAGAGACAGGTGCATTAGTAGGGCTGCAGTAAGAGTACAGGTATATCACTGAGGACAGAGAGAAGAGTTAGGTGTATTAGTGGGGCTGCAGTAAGAGTACAGGTATATCACTGGGGACAGGGGGAAGAGACAGGTGTATTAGTAGGGCTGCATTAATGGTACAGGTGTATCACTGGGAACAGGGGGAAGAGACAGTTGTATTAGTAGGACTGCAGTAAGAGTACAGGTGTATCACTGGTGACAGAGGGAAGAGACAGTTGTATTAGTAGGACTGCAGTAAGGGTACAGGTATATCACTGGGGACAGAAGGAAGAGACAGGTGTATTAGTAGGGCTGCAGTAAGAGTACAGGTATATCACTGAGGACAGAGAGTTAGTGGGGCTGCAGTAAGAGTACAGGTATATCACTGGGGACAGGGGGAAGAGACAGGTGTATAAGTAGGTCTGCAGTAAGAGTACAGGTGTATCAATGGGGACAGAGGGAAGAGACAGGGGTATAAGTAGGACTGCAGTAAGGGTACAGGTATATCACTGGGGACAGAAGGAAGAGACAGGTGTATTAGTAGGGCTGCAGTAAGAGTACAGGTATATCACTGAGGACAGAGAGAAGAGTTAGGTGTATTAGTGGGGCTGCAGTAAGAGTACAGGTATATCACTGGGGACAGAGGAAAGAGACGTGTATTCGTAGGACTGTAGTAATGGTACAGGTGTACTACTGGGAAGAGACGGAAGAGACAGTTGTATAAATAGGGCTGTAGTAAGAGTACAGGTATATGACTGGGGACAGAGGGAAGAGACAGGAGTATTAGTACGGCTGCAGTAAGAGTACAGGTATATCACTGGGGTCAGAGGGAAAAGACAGGTGTATTAGTAGGGTTCCAGGAAGAGCACAGGTGTATCAAAGGCCACAGAGGGAAAATACAGATGTATTAGTAGGGATGCAGCAAAAGTACAGGTGTATTATCAGAGGCAGAGGGAAGAGACAGGTATATTAGTAGGGCTGCAGTAAGAGTACAGGTATATCACTGGGGACAGGGTGAAGAGACAGGTGTATTAGTAGGGCTGCATTAATGGTACAGGTGTATCACTGGGAACAGGGGGAAGAGACAGTTGTATTAGTAGGACTGCAGTAAGGGTACAGGTGTATCACTGGTGACAGAGGGAAGAGACAGTTGTATTAGTAGGACTGCAGTAAGGGTACAGGTATATCACTGGGGACAGAAGGAAGAGACAGGTGTATTAGTAGGGCTGCAGTAAGAGTACAGGTATATCACTGAGGACAGAGGGAAGAGTTAGGTGTATTAGTGGGGCTGCAGTAAGAGTACAGGTATATCACTGGGGACAGAGGAAAGAGACGTGTATTCGTAGGACTGTAGTAATGGTACAGGTGTACTACTGGGAAGAGACAGTTGTATTAGTAGGGCTGTAGTAAGAGTACAGATATATGACTGGGGACAGAGGGAAGAGACAGGAGTATTAGTACGGCTGCAGTAAAAGTACAGGTATATCACTGGGGTCAGAGGGAAAAGACAGGTGTATTAGTAGGGTTCCAGTAAGAGCACAGGTGTATCAAAGGCCACAGAGGGAAAATACAGATGTATTAGTAGGGATGCAGCAAAAGTACAGGTGTATTATCAGAGGCAGAGGGAAGAGACAGGTATATTAGTAGGGCTGCAGTAAGAGTACAGGTGTATCACTGGGGACAGAGGGAAGAGACAGGTGTATTAGTAGGGCTGCAGTCATGGTACAGGTGTATCACTGTGGACAGAGGGAAGAGACAGATGTATTAGTAGGGCTGCAGAAGGTTAAAGGTGTATCACTGGGGACAGAGGGAAGAGACAGGTGTATTAGTAGGGCTGCAGTTAGTGTACATGTGTATCACTGGGGACAGATGGAAGAGACAGGTGTATTAGTGGGACTGCAGTAAGAGTACAGGTGTATCACTGGGGACAGGGGGAAGAGACAGGTGTATTAGTGGGACTGCAGTAAGAGTACAGGTATATCACTGGGGACAGAGGAAAGAGACATGTGTATTCGTAGGACTGTAGCAATGGAACAGGTGTACTACTGGGAAGAGACGGAAGAGACAGTTGTATTAGTAGGGCTGTAGTAAGAGTACAGGTGTATCACTGGGGTCAGAGGGAAAAGACAGGTGTATTACTAGAGCTGCATTAATGGTACAGATACATCTCTTTGGACAGAGGGAAGAGACAGGTGTATTAGTAGGGTTGCAGTAAGAGCACAGGTGTATTATCAGAGGCAGAGGGAAGAGACAGGTGTATTAGTAGGGTTGCAGTAAGAGCACAGGTGATTCAAAGGCCACAGAGGGAAAAGACAGATGTATTAGTAGGGATGCAGTAAAAGTACAGGTGTATTATCAGAGGCAGAGGGAAAAGACAGGTGTATTAGTAGGGCTGCAGTAAGAGTACAGGTATATGACTGGGGACAGAGGGAAGAGGCAGGTGTATTAGTAGGGCTGTAGTCATGGTACAGGTATATCACTGGTGACAGAGGGAAGAGAAAGGTGTATTAGTAGGGCTGCAATAAGAGTACAGGTGTATCACTGGGAATAGAGGGAAGAGACTGGTGTATTTGTAAGGCTGCAATAAGAGTACAGGTGTATCACTGGGGACAGAGGGAAGAGACAGGTTTAATAGTAGGACTGCAGTAAGAGTACAGGTATATCGCTGAGGACAGAAGGAAGAGACAGTTGTATTAGTAGGGCTGCAGTAACAGTACAGGTGTATCACTGGGGACAGAGGGAAGAGACAGGTGTATTAGTAGGGCTGCAGTAAGAGTACAGGTGTATCACTGGGGAAAGAGGGAAGAGACAGGTGTATTAGTAGGGGTGCAGTAAAAGTACAGGTGTATTATCAGAGGCAGAGGGAAGAGACAGGTGTATTAGTAGGGCTGCAGTAAGAGTACAGGTGTATCACTGGGGAAAGAGGGAAGAGACAGGTGTATTAGTAGGGGTGCAGTAAAAGTACAGGTGTATTATCAGAGGCAGAGGGAAGAGACAGGTGTATTAGTAGGGCTGCAGTAAGAGTACAGGTGTATCACTGGGGACAGAGGGAAGTCAGGTGTATTAGTACGGCTGCAGTAAGAGTACAGGTGTATCACTGAGGACAGAGGGAAGAGACAGGTGTATTAGTAGGACTGCAGTAAGAGTACAGGTGTATCACTGGGCACAGAGGGTAGAGACATGTGTATTAGTAGGGCTGCAGTAAGAGTACAGGTGTATCACTGGGGACAGAGGGAAGAGACAGGTGTAATAGTAGGGCTGCAGTAAGAACACAGGTATATCACTGGGGACAGAGGGAAGAGGCAGGTGTATTAGTAGGGCTGCAGTAAGTGTACAGGTATAGCACTGGGGACAGAGGGAATAGACAGGTGTATTAGTAGGGCTGCAGTAAGAACACAGGTGTATCAATGGGGACAGAGAAAAAAGACAGATGTGTATTATCAGAGGCAGAGGGAAGAGACAGGTGTATAAGTAGGGTTGTAGTAAGAGTACAGGTGTATCACTGGGAACAGAGGGAAGAGTTAGGTGTATTAGTACGGCTGCAGTAAGAGTACAGGTGTATCACTGGGGACAGAGGGAAGAGACAGGTGTATTAGTAGGGCTGCAGTAAGTGTACAGGTGTATCACTGGGGACAGATGGAAAAGACAGGTGTATTAGTGGGACTGCAGTAAGAGTACAGGTGTATCACTGGGGACAGGGGGAAGAAACAGGTGTATTAGTGGAACTGCAGTAAGAGTACAGGTATATCACTGGGGACAGAGGAAAGAGACTTGTATTCGTAGGACTGTAGTAATGGTACAGGTGTACTACTGGAAAGAGACGGAAGAGACAGGTGTATTAGTACGGCTGCAGCAAGAGTACAGGTATATGACTGGGGACAGAGGGAAAAGACAGGTGTATTACTAGAGCTGCATTAATGGTACAGATACATCTCTTTGGACAGAGGGAAGAGACAGGTGTATTAGTAGGGTTGCAGTAAGAGCACAGGTGTATCAAAGGCCACAGAGGGAAAAGACAGATGTATTAGTAGGGATGCAGTAAAAGTACAGGTGTATTATCAGAGGCAGAGGGAAAAGACAGGTGTATTAGTAGGACTGCAGTAAGAGTACAGGTATATCACCGGGGACAGGGGGAAGAGACAGGTGTATTGGTAGGGTTGTAGTCATGGTACAGGTGTATCACTGGTGACAGAGGGAAGAGACAGGTGTATTAGTAGGGCTGCAATAAGAGTACAGGTGTATCACTGGGAATAGAGGGAAGAGACTGGTGTATTTGTACGGCTGCAGTAAGAGTACAGATATATCACTGGGGACAGAGGGAAGAGACAGGTTTAATAGTAGGACTGCAGTAAGAGTACAGGTATATCGCTGAGGACAGAAGGAAGAGACAGGTGTATTAGTAGGGCTGCAGTAACAGTACAGGTGTATCACTGGGGACAGAGGGAAGAGACAGGTGTATTAGTAGGGCTGCAGCAACAGTACAGGTGTATCACTGGGGAAAGAGGGAAGAGACAGGTGTATTAGTAGGGGTGCACTAAAAGTACAGGTGTATTATCAGAGGCAGAGGGAAGAGACAGGTGTATTAGTAGGGCTGCAGTAAGAGTACAGGTGTATCACTGGGGACAGAGGGAAGAGTCAGGTGTATTAGTAAGGCTGAAGTAAGAGTACAGGTATATCACTGGGGACAGAGGGAAGAGACAGGTGTATTAGTGGGACTGCAGTAAGAGTACAGGTCTATCACTGGGGACAGAGGGAAGAGACAGTTGTATTAGCGGGACTGCAGTAAGAGTACAGGTATATCACTGGGGACAGAGGGAAAAGGCAGGAGTATTAGTACGGGTACAGTAAGAGTACAGGTATATCACTGGGGTCAGAGGGAAAAGACAGGTGTATTACTAGAGCTGCATTAATGGTACAGGTACATCACTGTGGACAGAGGGAAGAGACAGGTGTATTAGTAGGGTTGCAGTAAGAGCACAGGTGTATCAAAGGCCACAGAGGGAAAAGACAGATGTATTAGTAGGGGTGCAGTAAAAGTACAGGTGTATTATCAGAGGCAGAGGGAAGAGACAGGTGTATTAGTAGGGCTGCAGTAAGAGTACAGGTGTATCACTGGGGACAGAGGGAAGAGTCAGGTGTATTAGTAAGGCTGAAATAAGAGTACAGGTATATCACCGGAGACAGAGGGAAGAGACAGGTGTATTAGTAGGGCTGTAGTCATGATACAGGTATATCACTGAGGACAGAAGGAAGAGACAGGTGTATTAGTAGGGCTGCAGTTAAAGTACAGGTATATCACTGGGGACAGAAGGAAGATACAGGTATTAGTAAGGCTACAGTAATGGTACGGGTGTATCACTGGGGACAGAGGGAACAGACAGGTGTATTAGTAGAGCGGCATTACGAGTATATGTATGTCACTGTGGATAAAGGGATGAGACAGGTGTATTAGTAGGGCTGCAGTAACTGTAGAGGTGTATCACTGGGGACAGGGGGAAGAGACAGGTGTATAAGTAGGGTTGTAGTAAGAGTACAGGTGTATCACTGGGGACAGAGGGAAGAGACAGGTGTATTAGTAGGGCTGCAGTAATAGTACATGTGTATCACTGGAGACAGAGGGAAGAGACAGGTATATTAGTAGGGCTATAGTAATGGTACAGGTGCACTACTGGGAAAAGACGGAAGAGACAGGTGTATTAGTAGAGCTGTAGTTAAAGTACAGGTATATCACTAGTGACAGAGGGAAGAGACAGGTGTATTAGTGCCTTATTCTAGTTCACTCTTTCTGACAAAATCCTTCTTAGATGGACAAAACCATGTGCACTGCAGGTGGGCCAGATGTTACTTGTGCAGAGAAAATTAGATTTGGGTGGGGTTTTACTTCAAAGTGAGATCTATATTGCAGTGTAAAAATAAAGCAGCCAGTATTTACCCTGCACAGAAACAAAATAACTCACCCAAATCTAATTCTCTCTGTCCCCTGCAGTGCACATGGTTTTGTCCATCTAAGAAGGATTTTGTCAGAAAGATTGAACTAGAATAAGGCTCTTAGTATGGCTGCAGTAATAGTACAGGTATATGACTGGGCTCAGAGGGAAGAGACAGGTGAATTAGTAGGGTTGCAGTAAGAGCACAGGTGTATCAAAGGCCACAGAGGGAAAAGACAGATATATTAGTAGGGATGCAGTAAAAGTACAGGTGTATTATCAGAGGCAGAGGGAAGAGACAGGTGTATTAGTAGGGCTGCAGTAGGAGTACAGGTATATCACCGGGGACAGAGGGAAGAGACAGGTGTATTAGTAGGGCTGTAGTCATGGTACAGGTATATCAATGGGGACAGAGGGAAGAGACAGGTGTATTAGTACAGCTGCAGTAAGAGTACTGGTGTATCACTGGGGACAGATGGAAGAGACAGGTTTAATAGTAAGGCTGCAGTAAGAGTACAGGTATATCACTGAGGACAAAAGGAAGAGACAGGTGTATTAGTAGGGCTGCAGTAAAAGTACAGGTGTATCACTAAGGACAGGGGGAAGAGACAGGTGCATTAGTAAGGCTACAGTAAGAGTACAGGTGTATCACTGGGGAGAGAGGGAAGAGACAGGTGTATTAGTAGGGCTGCAGTAAGATTACAGGTATATCACTGGGGACAGAGGAAATGTACATGTGTATCACTGGGGACAGAGGGAAGAGACGTGTATTAGTAGGGCTGCAGTAAGAGTACAGGTGTATCACCGGGGACAGAGGGAAGAGACAGCTGTATTAGTAGGGATGCAGACAGAGGGAAGAGACATCTGTATTAGTAGGGATGCAGTGAGAGTACAGGTATGTCACCGGGGACAGAGGGAAGTGACACATGTATTAGTTTTGATGCAGTGAGAGTACAAGTACTGTAGGTCACTGGGGACAGATGGAAGATACAATTGTCTTAATAGGGCTGCAGTAAGTGTACAGGCGTATCACTGGGGACAGATGGAAGAGACAGGTGTATTAGACAGAAGAAGACTAAGATGGTAATCAGATAAGCAAGGGCACAAGCTGATGAGAAAATGGTCCAGTCGGTGGGTAATGGAAGCAAAACTTCTTTGTAGGTATAGAAGTAAAAGGAGTAAAACCAAAAGGAATAATACAATTAAAGACAGAGAGTGGAACTCTTGTTGAAGGAGACAATATAATAGCAGCTCAGTATGGACTACTAAAAGAGAAGGGAAGGGGCCACAGTTAAGGTGCTGGAATATTCCGAAAAAATAAAGAAGTACAATTATAGAGGAGAAGGTTCTAACAGAACTCTCAAAATTAAATTTGGATAAACTAATGGGGCCAAATTGGAAATATCCAAGACTATTAGAAGAGCTTAAAGGGGTGCTATTAGCACCATTAACAGAATAATTCAACCACTCACTAGCTACAGGAGAAGTTCAAGAAGACTGAAAAAGCACAAATGTAGTACCACTGCACAAAAGTGATAGCAAGGAAGATGCAAGCAACTACCGATCAGTGGGCCTCACATCAGTAGTAGGGAAATTGATGGAAACACTCTTTAAAGAAAAGGTTGTAGATGAACTCAAATCCAGCAATTTACATGATCCCGGACAGCATGGATTCAGGGAAGATCATGTCAAACACACCTTATTGACTTTTTTGACTGGATGATCAAAGAAATAGATAAAGGAGAGGCCATAGATATAGCTTTTGACAATGTCCCACATCGCAGACTACTTAATAAATTCAAAAGCATGGGGTTGGATACTAAGGCGTACATTTACTGAGATGGGAGTTCTACTGAAAATGGGATGTTTTTCCTAGCAACCAATCCAAGTGAGGGACGCAGGACAATGATCCGAGTGAGTGATGCAGAACAATAATCAGAATGAATAATGCAGAACAATGATATGAATGAGGGACGCAGAACAATGATCCGAATGAGGGACAAAAAACAATGATCCAAGTGGGGGACGCAGAACAATGATCGGAATGAGGGATGCAGAATAATGATCCAAATGAGGGATGCAGATCAATGATCCAAATGAGGGACACAAAACAGTGTTCCAAGTGAGGGACACAGAACAATGATCCAAGTGAGGGACACAGAGCAATGATCCGAATGAGGGATACAGAACAATGATCCAAGTGAGGGACACAGAACAATGATTTGAGTGAGGGACGCAGAACAATGACCTGAGTGAGGGACGCAGAACAATGACCTGAGTGAGGGATGCAGAGCAATGATCCGAGTGAGTGATGCAGAACAATGATCGGAATGAGGGATGCAGAACAATGATCCAAATGTGGGACGCAGAACAATAATCCAAATGAGGGACGCAGAATGATGATCCAAGTGGGGGACACAAAACAATGATCCAAGTGAGGGACACAGAACAATGATCAGAGTGCGGGACACAGAACAATGATCCGAGTGAGGCACACAGAACAATGATCCGAGTGGGGGACGCAGAACACTGATCCGAATGAGGGACGCAGAACAATGATCTGAATGAGGGACGCAGAACGATGATCCAAGTAGGGGACACAAAACAATGATCCAAGTGAGGGATGCAGAACAATGATCCAAGCGAGGGACGCAGAACAATGATCCGGATGAGGGATGCAGAACAATGATCCGAGTGAGGGACACAGAACAATGATCCGAGTGAGGGATGCAGAACAATGATCAGAATGAGGGACGCAGAACAATGATCCGAGTGAGGAACACAGAACAATGATCCGAGTGAGGACACAGAACAATGATCCGAATGAGGGACACAGAACAATGATCCGAGTGGGGGACGCAGAACACTGATCTGAATGAGGGACGCAGAACAATGATCTGAATGAGGGACGCAGAACGATGATCCAAGTAGGGGACACAAAACAATTATCCAAATGAGGGATGCAGAACAATGATCCAAGCGAGGGACGCAGAACAATGATCGAATGAGTAATGCAGAACAATGATCGAATGAGTAATGCAGAACAATGATCCGAGTGAGAACGCAGAACAATGATCCGAGTGAGGGACGCAGAACAATGATCCGAGTGAGGGATGCAGAACAATGATCAGAATGAGGGACGCAGAACAATGATCCGAGTGAGGGACACAGAACAATGATCCGATTGAGGGTCGCAGAACAATGATACTCAAGGACCCGAAAAAGCATTTCAGGACCATGGGTCAATCCGTGGCAAGGCAGGCAGGCCCTGATTTGCACAGATGACTGATGTTGAAGCTCTGAGCATATTCACTTATGCGCATGTGCAGGGCTTCTGTGCCTCCGTGGTGCTCGAGGGGGGAAGTGGGGGGGTAGAGGTGAGCAGGGGGCATTCCCATGCAGTGAGGAGGGTGGTAAACATGGAGGATAACAAGAAAGAACCCACAATCAGCCAGAATAACAGTGTAAACTATCTCCAGATCTTGTGCCCTGAGGACAGATAAGGCTGGAAATATTTGGCACCATTAAGAAACATGGGGATTGATTCAGTGAGGCTCGTCAAGCTGCTTAGCAAGCCCAAAGATGCCGCCTGGCCGATCGCGCCCTCCCCCCAGCCTACATTGCTGAATCCCCTGGGTACCTTGCAAGGGGATGTATTTGAACACATCCCCTTGCATGAGGCCGAAAGGGGAGAGAAATTATTCAATGTTCTCCGACCATCGAATGATTTCTCTCTCCTTCGGAAATACAGGTCACTCATGTAAACAACCTGACTTCATTTTATTCATTGTCCACCGAAGAGGGGGGCGGGCACTGATGTCAGCCGCCCACCCCCAGCAGGTATCGTCTCGCCCGCATTCCCAGCGGAACGGCCAGTGTTTTCATGGTGACACCCATAAAACTCTGTGGCATTCCCCAGCTCCGGCCCTACGTGCATGGGCAGAGACACACAATTGGTCCCCAGAGCGATTACACTGGGACCGGCTGATCCTGAATCAGCCCCAATTGTGTTGAATTGTAGGTTTGGAAAGACACAGCCCTCAATATGTCTCATCCCAACTGTGAAACGCGTGGCAAAGCAAATATTACCGTTTAGTGCTAAGGTCAGCAGTCTATAAGAAATCCATTCATTTACATTACTATAGAAAATATAACAGGGGAAACTCACGGTAGCTGGGTATCTATGCCAGGGTAATCAATAATTATTGCTGCCAATACACTAAGTGGCCCATTTATCAGTGAGTGTCGAAACGCGTTGCATATGAAAAATGGTGCTCCAGCCAATCAGCTCCTAACTGCCATTGTGAACACTGGGCAGTTAGGAGCTTAGCACATGACAGTTGAGAGATGATTTATTATAGGCAATGCATTTTTTTCATTCACAATGATTTTATCACTCGGTGATAAATGAACCTCTTAATGAGTCAGTGACAAGATTATGGCACAAAAATAAGATCATCATGTGTTATGACTTGGAGGGAGGAAAAGGTGAGTGCAACTTTGAGAAAGGACCAGAATCCCCACTAGGCAGCACAGTCAACTGGTGGTTCCCAGAACATATGTCACGCCCACCTGATTTCCCCTCTGCTCCTCTCCCGCCGAATGCTCTCTTCCGTCCTAGCCACTTCTGATCCTCCCCTGTTGAGTTTGAAAAAACTCAGGAGCCCGAGGTGTGCTCCCCACCACCAGTGCTGTGCCTAAACACGTGCAAAGGAGGCCGTGCGATCGAATGGGTCCGTCTCCTAGGAGACAGGGCCCCGTTTTTCCCCTAACCCCTCTCAACCATAAGGCCGAAGAGGGGAAAATAGGGAACGGTGGGTCCTCTTCGCCGAAGCTTAGAGAGACCCTCATTCCTCAACCCCCGAAAGGGTTAGGACGGTGGGTCCTCCGCACCCCATGGTTTGGAGAGACCCGCAGTGGACTTCCCTCCGCCTTGCGGCTCGGGGTCGTCCTCGGGGGGACCGAAGCTCTCCCCAAAAGGCGAGAGCTTCGGCACATTGGGAAAATGGAAGGCCCGAAAGGGTCGACCACACTACCCAAAAAAACGTGACAAACTACAAAAAAACAAGGAACGTGAAAAGTGACAAACGTGAGAGGGGGAAGAGAAATAAATAATAAAGGACCCTAGCCAGAAGGCCAGGGTGGGGGTGTGAAAAATTGTCCTACCCCATCCAAAAGGACGAGGTAAGGACGTGAAGCGCATACCTAGAGGGAAAGTGCGCAGTGCTAGTGCTTACTAGTGCATGGTGATTTTGGGATCACCCGTGCATGTTCGGCACCCCCGAGTTTCCACGGGGGCACAGTGCAGCCTCGGACTCCAAGCAGCCAGCCAGTCAGCGTCCGACCAAGTGTTTCTCCGCTCAGCCAGTGGGCCCTTTCCGACCCCCGGCATGGGAATGGATACTCCACCGGGCTCTTTCGGTGAGTCTCCCTCGCAGAGGCCCAAATAGACCAACTGAGGAAGAAGAAACCACCTAATCTGATCCTCCCCTGTTGCCATCATTGAATGGGTCAGTGTTTGTATAAACTCTTTTCCAGTGCACATAATCCTATCACTCAGTGTCTCAGTCCCCCCCTGAAGATATGGGTATCACTGCCTCTGAATGTATGATTGTCCCCTTCCGTTCTCTTCTGTTTCCCCTAATTTCTCTCGATGTTCCCCCTCCATCCTCTCCCACCCTCGCATTTGCATCGCTGCTTGGCTAATAACTGTGGTCTATTTATTGGATAATTATATTCAAATATATATATATTTTTTTTTACATTTTTATTCTTTAATATATCTTCTACAGAAACTGATACTGAAATCCCTTGTCCGGGCTCCCAGTCTGGTGATACAGGTCACACGTGTACAGAAGGGAGAAGAACTGGTGATCAAAGCTAATAATCTCTTATTACTGCACCCAGCCTGTGACCCTTGGTGGACCCTTACTGTGCTTGTCCTATCTACCGTGCCCCAAATTTAGGAGGAAATAAACACATCCCAAAGTTACCGTTTAGGTGGAGGGGGCGACCTTGGATATATTTTCAAATAAGCGTAGAGATGTATGTTTGGTGTAGTTTGTAAACTTATAGCTTTATTTGGAAGCTTAATTATTTTATTTGTTAGGCAACTGATGTAGGGACTGACAAGACAGGGCAGCAGCAAAATAATAATTTGCAAGGAAGATAAATCTAGTCACTGCATTAAAAAATAGCAGAAGTTAAAGCCTATTTCAGGAAAGACCAGTAAGGGGGCTATTGCAATAATCAGTGTGGGAAATAATGAGTGCATTATTTTTTTCTGTGTCTTTGAATGATTGTGCTGGAGGTGATGAGAGAACATCTAAGAAAAAATGACATTCAGAACATGGGCCAACATGCATGGTCAGAGATATGGAGAGTATATGTAGAGTTGAATATCATTCAAATACAAGCGACAGACCGAGAAACCTAATGAGGTGGTAAAGGTAGATAAAAGTAGGGTTTTTTTTGCTTTTAAATCTAATTGCCGCTGTAAGTCCTATATCATTGGGATTGTGCCACCAACAATTCTATTACATTTGGTCCATAGAGGAGAGAGCAGAAACACAGTAAGTAAAGACAGGAGTGTCACTGGGGTCAGTGACATCCGATGCACTCCAGCCCCCTCACAGGCATGATGGCAGCAAATAAGTGGCATGGCCTCGTTGGAAGTGGCATGGTCTTGCGGGCTGACTGCATGTTAATCACTATAGAGGCATGCCCAGTATTCCTGAAGAAGCTGGGCTCCCCCAGAGACTCCTCTGGCTGCAATGTGACTGGAGCCAAGTACTGTATGTACTGTTACAGTGCAGCATCCAGCTCATGTCACTGAGGAGGAGCCTGTACACAGATGTCACTCCAAGGAGGGTACAAACCTGGGGCTGCCCACACAACAATGGTGAAGGCATATATAGAGAGAGGAAAGGGCAGGAGCACAGTAAGTAGGGTATTGATATAGACAGTATGAGACTGGGAGGGTAAGAGCACCCTGGGGGTCTGCCTTGTGACATCATGACATGGGGGTGGGTCTGGTGTATGACATCATGATTCGGTGGATGTGTCATGATGTCAGAACCCACCAACTCAGCTCCACTTCTCCCTCCCAGCCTACAGCCACTGGCTCAGTCAATAGCTGATGGCTGCCGGTGGCAAGCATCTTTGGATGCAGATGCTGCCTGAATATATGCAGATACTTCGGTGAGTAAATAAATACCTCCTGCTTGCTTGAGTCACATGAGCTGCTGCTGTGTCTGGCAAAAACATAGCATTGGTTCATCTGTATGACCATCGGCCATCTGAGTAAACCAAGAGAGATCTGTGGATGGATCAATCTATCTGCATTTTCAAACTCCATGTGTGCGTATGCGTGGTGATGTGCATTTGCAGTCTAGCACGCAAGCACAGGTTGCAAATATTTACCAAACCATCTGCATTTGGACTTGTGCCAGCTCTGAATCAGGCCCAAAATGTTTAGGCTTTTTTGAAATGCTAAAGTATCTAGTGTATCTGCTGCAGACTGCAGATCCCTTTCCAGCCTTCCTAACTCTGGCCTCACATATCGATCTCATCATCTTACATACTTGATGGCCAAAATGTTAAAGACCTCATTATATCCAGTAATCAGTACTATTTGATTACTTTGTGTAAGAATCTATTTAGATGGATCTCTGTATAAGGACATCTACACAATTTTAGCATACAGATAATTTTTTCTGTGAAATTGGCGTCACGGACAGGAACTGGACAGCAACAATGTGATAGCACAAAACTGTTTCACTTATAGCTAACGAACTGCTTACTTTGAGTTATTCATACTTGATAGGGGAGCATGTCTCTGGCAGATCTCTCGCACCAAGTATGAGGTAAGTACTAATGATGACAATTGTGGCTGCATGAATCTGCACATTAACCCTATGGAAATTTACACTTGCATAAGGAATTAAATCAGGATTCCGTGGGTGGCCACAAGTCAAACTAAGAATCAGCCCTATTGTCAAATAAACTGTGGATGATGGATGCATAAATAAATAAAAAAAATAGAAGATGTAATGGTGAAAGTGGTATTACTGGTGGTGACAGCTGCTCCCGCAGGTGGTGGTGCACATGACTCAGAATACAGGTGGATAATCACACTAGACTTTTGTTCACAGTACTGAATTTCAGATGTTAAACTTCAGTTCTGCAAAGATATAATAATACAGTTACAAAATGCAGGTAAAATGTGAAAGGCAATTACCTGTAAGCTTTTCTGCTGTGTATGTGCTCCAGGACTCAATGATCAGTGAAAAAATGCCCTGCAACAAAACGGGAAGCTTGGTCACATGTGAATAATTACATAATTTACATTAGCAATCATTTCAACTGTGACAACTGTGAAAACTTTTATCTCTGTGTGTAATATATGAATGGCTAATTTTAAACACATGTAAATAAATGTATAATAATTTAGCATTAAATATTGGACGAGAGATTGGAACAGTAATCACACAGGGAGATTGTTGTAGCGGTGTATCAGTATGAAACAGAGGACAGAGACCGACAGTGATCAGACAGAGGACGGAGACTGAGCAGTGATCAGACTGAGAATTGAGAGACTGGGAGTAGGGGTCAGACTGAGAAGACAGAGACAGGGAGTAGTGATCAGACTGAGAGGATAGAGAATGGGAGTAGTGATTAGACTGAGGGGACAGAGACTGGGAGCAGTGATCAGACTGAGGGACATAGACTGGAAGTAGTGATCAGACTGAGAGGACAGAGACAGAATAGTGATCAGACTAAGGGAAAGATACTGGGAGCAGTGATCAGACTGAGGGACATAGACTGGGAGTAGTGATCAGACTGAGAGGACAGAGACAGAATAGTGATCAGACTGAGGGGACAGAGACTGGGAGTAGTGATCAGACTGAGAGGACAGACACAGGGAGTAGTGATCAGACTGAGAGGACAGAGACAGGGAGCAGTGATCAGACTGAGAGGACAGAGACTGGGAGTAGTGATCAGACTGAGGGGACAGAGACAGGGAGTAGTGATCAGACTGAGAGGACTGAGACTGGGAGTAATGATCAGACTGAGGGAACATAGACTGGAAGCAGTGATCAGACTGAGAGGACAGAGACTGTGAGCAGTGATCAGACTGAGGGGACAGAGACAGGGAGCAGTGATCAGACTGAGAGGACTGAGACTGGGAGCAGACTGAGAGGACAGAGACAGAGAGTAGTGATCAGACTGAGAGGACAGAGACAGGGAGCAATGATCAGACTGAGAGGACAGAGACTGGGAGTAGTGATCAGACTGAGGGGACAGAGACAGGGAGCAGTGATCAGACTGAGAGGACAGAGACTGGGAGCAGTGATCAGACTGAGGGGACAGAGACAGGGAGCAGTGATCAGACTGAAAGGACTGAGACTGGGAGAAGACTGAGAGGACAGAGACAGAGTAGTGATCAGACTGAGAGGACAGAGACAGGGAGCAATGATCAGACTGAGAGGACAGAGACTGGGAGTAGTGATCAGACTGAGGGGACAGAGACAGGGAGCAGTGATCAGACTGAGAGGACAGAGACTGGGAGTAGTGATCAGACTGAGGGGACAGAGACTGGGAGCAGTGATCAGACTGAGGGGACAGAGACAGGGAGCAGTGATCAGACTGAGAGGACTGAGACTGGGAGCAGACTGATAGGACAGAGACAGGGAGTAGTGATCAGACTGAGAGGACAGAGACAGGGAGTAGTGATCAGACTGAGGGGACAGAGACAGGGAGCAATGATCAGACTGAGAGGACAGAGACTGGGAGTAGTGATCAGACTGAGGGGACAGAGACAGGGAGCAGTGATCAGACTGAGAGGACAGAGACTGGGAGTAGTGATCAGACTGAGGGGACAGAGACAGGGAGCAGTGATCAGACTGAGAGGACTGAGACTGGGAGTAATGATCAGACTGAGGGAACATAGACTTGAAGCAGTGATCAGACTGAGAGGACAGAGACAGGGAGCAGTGATCAGACTGAGGGGACAGAGACTGGGAGTAGTGATCAGACTGAGGGGACAGAGACAGGGAGCAGTGATCAGACTGAGAGGACAGACACAGGGAGCAGTGATCAGACTGAGAGGACAGAGACTGGGAGTAGTGATCCGACTGAGGGGACAGAGACAGGGAGCAGTGATCAGACTGAGAGGACTGAGACTGGGAGTAATGATCAGACTGAGGGAACATAGACTTGAAGCAGTGATCAGACTGAGAGGACAGAGACAGGGAGCAGTGATCAGACTGAGAGGACTGAGACTGGGAGTAATGATCAGACTGAGGGAACATAGACTGGAAGCAGTGATCAGACTAAGAGGACAGAGACAGGGAGCAGTCATCAGACTGAGGGGACAGAGACTGGGAGTAGCGATCAGACTGAGGGGACAGAGACAGGGAGCAGTGATCAGACTGAGAGGACAGAGACAGGGAGCAGTGATCAGACTGAGGGGACAGAGACAGGGAGCAGTGATCAGACAGAGAGGACTGAGACTAGGAGTAATGATCAGACCATACCTCCCAACTGCTGTGATGATGAACAAAAAGGGGGTGGGGCGTATGCAAATGAGGGCGTGGCTTATGCTAATTAACCACAACCTCATTTTCATACGAGAATAGACACTGTGCGCGTGCGCACAGCGTCTATTCTATTAGATTGGGGGGTCTCTCAACTGCCACCCCCCGCAGCGGGACAATGCCTGCCGCAGGTGGTACAGCGGGACAGGACCCGAAAATTGGGACTGTCCCGCTGTAATCGTGACAGTTGGGAGGTATGGAATCAGACTGAGGGAACATAGACTTGAAGCAGTGATCAGACTGAAAGGACAGAGACAGGGAGCAGTGATCAGACTGAGGGGACAGAGACTGGGAGTAGTGATCAGACTGAGGGGACAGAGACAGGGAGCAGTGATCAGACTGAGAGGACTGAGACTGGGAGTAATGATCAGACTGAGGGAACATAGACTGGAAGCAGTGATCAGACTAAGAGGACAGAGACAGGGAGCAGTCATCAGACTAAGGGGACAGAGACTGGGAGCAGTGATCAGACTGAGAGGACTGAGACTGGGAGCAGTGATCAGAATGATTTATTTAGCACCTCCTAGAATATAATAAATAGTATCTGATTGGTTGCTTGCTATGGGCAACACTGCCAATGTATTTTGGAAGAATGTTTCCAATACAGACAAGTTTTCTATGTGTGAAGAGGAGATGACATTATCAGTCAGTGGTGCAGGAATAATTCCATTACATATCACAATGGTTACAGACACCTCTGTTGCTAACTTTAATCTATGACTATTTTGTTTCACACATTAGTAGATGCTTTGGTGCCAGACTCTGAGTCATGCGCAGATGCGCCTGTTGCAGATTTTTCAGTCCTTTGCGGTGGTGCAAATCTGATGGGATCTGTCTATTCTGTAGAAGGCATCCAGGGCCGGCGCCACCACTAGGCAAATCTAGGCATTTGCCTAGGGCGCCGGCCACTGGAGGGCGGCATTTTGCCCCCCGTGCCGCGGGGGTACCTGTCCTGTGGCGCTGTGTATTTAAAGCTGGGGAGGCAGCAAGGGGTCTCTGCACTGCAGTCAATAAGAAATAACGAGTGCTATCCGCCGGGCTATGCAGAAGCGCTTCTGTTGTGAAAACACTGTCCGCACGCTGATTGGCTGAGATTCAGCCAATCAGCGTGCGCCGTGCGGCCAGTGTTTTCACAACAGAAGCGCTTCCGCATAGCCCGGCGGATAGCGCTCGTTGACTGCAGGGACCCCTCTCTGCCACCGCCGCCAGCTTTAAATACACAGCGCCGCAGGACAGGTACCCCCCCCCTCCCCTGGCACCGGGGCGCCCCCACCCCGACTCGCCTGGGGCGCTCCGGTGCCTTGCACCGGCCCTGAAGGCATCACTAAAACACTGGGGTGGTCTTTATAACAGGGCAATTTTTCAGGACATTGATACCTGCTTAGAAAAAGTTGCACCTAGAGTTATTATTATTAATAATATAAATAATAATAATAATAATAATAATAATGATAATTTTATAAATATAATGTGCTTTTTCCAATAGGGCTCAAGGCACTTAGCAGATAGAATAAATGTAATACAGTACAGGAACATTGAAGTACATAAAAGTTTCATAGAGTCGGAGCCGGATGGCTTGAGCATTGGTCATCGATGGATAACAACTATGGACATGGAGCTTAGACCACCCTCAACCCTGATTGGTCCACAGTAAGGATGGCCATCAGTTGCATACATATTAATACATACTAATCTTAAAATTTTAAAAACAATGTGGAGATGGACCACGGCACTTATGCTGCATCATCCGCGTCTCCTCGTGCTTTTGCCCGACCAGCAATCCACTGGTAGCTACCCACACTGCCCTCAGACATCAGCGTCCATCTGCCCCGTGCTGACACGGGTGGAGGAAGCAGCGGCATTAATCCAACAGGCGTTAGTGGGAACCCCAGAGACATTACACAGCCAGGGGCCAGACACAGAGGGACTCGATTCCTGACCGAACTCTACTCCTCCGCTACTCCTTAATATAAGGACACACATTGCGCTCACTTCCACTCCATTTGTAAGTACTGTGGATATTTTTAATTGAGAGGAGGGGGTACTCATAAATGAGAGCAAAAAGTTTGGAAACCACTGGTCTAAACGATTAAACGGTCGAATGGCGCATGTATTACACAGTGTCACAGGATGAATTATGAGTGGTCAATGGGGGAGGTGTGGCCAGGGGGAGGTGTGGCCAGCCCTTGATGCTTGTAAATTATCTAAAAAATACAGTATCTGTGCCAATCTCACCACCCTGTCTTTGGAAGCCCCTCTCTCCTTCCTCTATCTGTGCCAGTGTCTCTCCCTCTGACCCTCCATGTGTACCTTCGTCCACCCCCCCCCCCCCTTATGTTTTTGTATGTCTTTAGGCCTGGCTTTGTGTGTCTGTCTCACCTTTTGTATGTGCACCTCTATCTCTCCATCTATCTTTGCCCCTCTTTCTTCTGTGTTTCTTACTCACACTTTTCCTCTTGTTCTTCACCTTCTCCTGCCACCCCCTCTTCTCCTCTTTGGTATGCAGTTGATAGGTCAAAAGTATAAAGGTCGGCAGTCAATAGGTTGACCACTATTGGTCAACAGGTCAGAGTTTGACACATAAAAAAGGTCGACATGCATTAGTTTGACATGTTCAAAAGATCGGCGTGGAAAGGTAGACAAGGTCAACATGAGTCTTCTTCATGATTTTGTTTCAAAAAACGACTTGTTCATAGTTTACCATCCCAGTGGGTATAGAGGAAGAATATAATGGTGGGCTGAGCGCAACGGGGCACCGTGCCCGGAGCATGGGGAGCGCAGCCAACCATGCGAGGGGACGTGGTACACTAATACAGTGTCCATGGCGGTATTTTCAACATGTTGACCTCTTCAAATGTCAAATTTTTGCTTGTGTGAACTTTTTGACTATGTCGACCTTATTTAAGTCGACCTTTTGTGTGTGCTGAACCAATAGTGGTCAACCGTTTGACTTTTGACCTAATTACTGCTGACAAAATGATCCAGACCCCTCCTCTTCCCCCTCTATTGCTGAAGTCTATGGAACTTGGAGACTGCTGATCAGAAGTAATTAGGATGAACAGAGACACTGCCATATCCAACACCAGATAAAGGCTCCCATACACTAGCCGATTTTGGTGAGACCAAAATCAGCTAGTTTTGATGTCCCCTCAGATCCGATGCGCGGTCCCGTGCGCATCGGATCTGCGTCGGGTGGTCGGACCTGCTGCACGTCCAACCACCCGACTTGGGACCTAGTGGGGCGGCGCCTGCGTCCCCAGCCCCCCCTGCTCCCACCAGCAGCCCTGCTCTGTAGCCCCCCCCCGCTCCCCGGGTTTTTTACATGTGATAAATCGAGACGATTTATCACATGTAAAAAATGGCACATCAAGTGCCAATCTAATCATGCTCCCCCGGGGAGCAGCCGGGGAAGTCGGGGGCGACTTCGCCCTAGTGTATGGGGCCTTAACTCACCTGAAGGTAAACACAATCTTTCCAGGCTCTCCATCTGACGGGGAAGCGCAAGTATCTCACACGTCCCCATCAGCACAGCGGTGGGGAGCAGATTCCCTGCCCGTCTCCGCTTCAGGGAGATGGGCAGGGCGAGCGGGGGGGGGGGGGGCTACGGGGGAGCAGCATGGAGCTGGAGGTGTGCTGCTAGACATGCCCATGGCAGGTGCTATATACCCTCGCTGATAGATCGCCCTGCCAAGAAGCACACCCTAATGATGTGGCAGTATAGCAGTTTATGGTTTGATATTTAGCATTATGCGATGGGTACATATCCATAATGGCTAACTCATCAACTTATGGTACTATAAATATATGTGTATTTGCTTACTGCACAATTTCCACATTTCCGTATAGTCTTACATACTCTCAGTAACAGAAAAGGTTTTCCATTGCGCAAAGTAAAGACGAAACATAGATCCTGGCACAGATAATATCACCATCTGCCAGGACATATATGGGGTAGATGTATGAAGCAGTGATATGGGAGGAGAAGTGATAAAGTGCCTGGTACTGTATCACCAGCCAGTCAGCTTCTGACTATCCCTTTTTAAACTCAGCCTGTAACTTATCAGTCAGGAGCTGATTGGTCGGTGATAAAGTACCAGACACTTTATCACTACTCCTCACTTATCACTGTTTCGTACATCATGATCTACCCCTCAGGGATAGATTTTTTGGTACTCTTTACCTAGAACGGCGCCCATCGCGGTGATCGCGACATCGCGGGCAGCACATAAACGGCCGCGACGCGATGCCCGCGATCACCGCGATTTTCCCATAGGGAACAATGTTAAAAAGTCAGATTGATCGCGATTTTGCATTCAATGCCTCAATGCCCGCGATTTTACCATAGGAATCAATGTTAAATGGGCTACAGAGCCCAAATAGGCTCAATTAACCCTTAAATGTCACCCCAATTTTTTTACGCCACCCCACGATCCACGCCAACCCGAAGCGTGGCGAGCGCAGCGAGCCCGCGAGGGGCGGCGGTACGCGTCCTCCGACCTTTTCATGCCCTACTATCCACGTCGGCGTGGAGTTGAGAATAGAATAGTGTGGCGAGCCACCGAGCCCGAAGCGTGGCGAGCGCAGCGAGCCCCGCGAGGGGACGCGGATACCTTCACAGTTATACGCGTCCCCTCGCGGACTTCACAGGTGTCCGTGGCGACGCGGACACCTGTGAAGCCCGCGAAGGGACGCGTTTACCTGTGAAGGTATCCGCGTCCCCTCGCGGGGCTCGCTGCGCTCGCCACGCTTCGGGCTCGGTGGCTCGCTGCGCTCGCCACACTATTCTATTCTCAACTCCACGCCGACGTGGATAGTAGGGCATAAAAAGGTCGGAGGACGCGTACCGCCGCCCCTCGCGGGCTCGCTGCGCTCGCCACGCTTCGGGTTGGCGTGGATCGTGGGGTGGCGTACAAAAATTGGGGGGACATTTAAGGGTTAATTGGGGCTATTTGGGCTCTGTAGCCCATTTAACATTGATTCCTATGGGAAAATCGCGGGCATTGAGGCATTTTACAGTAAAATCGCGGTCAATCAGGCTTTTTAACATTGTTCCCTATGGGAAAATCGCGGTAATCGCGGGTACCCGATTTTGATGTACCCGCGATTTACCCGCGATGCCCGCGATTACCGCGATTTTTTTCCCCCGACGCCCGCGATTCTGATCGCGGGCGCCGTTCTAGGTAAAGAGTACCGATTTTTTTTGCTTGCATAAGTGTTAATTAGGTACTTCACGGCGCCCGATATATCGGATGCGATATCGGTCGATATATCGATGCGATCCTATACGATTTTTTACCTGTTCAGAACCCCACTATCCACTACGCATGGAGTTTATTTTATATAGTGTGGCAAGCGCAGTGAGCCACCGAGCGCGAAGCGTGGGGAGCGTAGCGAGCCCTGCGAGGGGACGCGGATTACTGCACTCGCCACACTATATAAAATCAACTCCACGCGTAGTGGATAGTGGGGTTATGAAAATATATCGGATGCGATATCGGTCGATATATCGATGCGATCCTATACGATTTTTTACCTGTTCAGAACCCCACTATCCACTACGCATGGAGTTTATTTTATATAGTGTGGCAAGCGCAGTGAGCCACCGAGCGCGAAGCGTGGGGAGCGTAGCGAGCCCCGCAAGGGGACGCGGATTACTGCACTCGCCACACTATATAAAATCAACTCCACGCGTAGTGGATAGTGGGGTTATGAAAAGGTAAAAAATCGCATCCGATATCGCATCCGATATATTGGGCGCTGTGAAAATACCCAAGTACCGTTAATTATTATCTGATCTATTACGATCTGAGCGAAGATGCGTGAAGACTATGATATGTAAGTACAATTAGCCGACACTTCATTATGTTCTGTAACAGATGCAAAGACAAAGGGGCTGACTCTACTCAGATGTAAATGAGAGATTTAGATGTGAGAGGGGTGTGATCAAACTCAGGTCTAAATGGCAGTGCAAAAAGAAAGCTGCCCAGTAATTGTGACCTACAGATGGAGCGGGTCTCTTCTTTGCAGGGGATGGCGATTGCGACGCCAGCCGCCATCCCCCGCCACCCACCATCTGTATCTGCGAAAGGGTACGCGCGTGCACGACATGCGCGCGCGTCCCCTTCCGACGGCTTCCCCCGGGTCCCCGCCGGCTTGTCGGGGGTCACCCGGGGTCTCCACCGCCTCCCCGCACCCCCCCTAACCCTGTCCGTCTCCCTGAAGCGGAGACGGACAGGGTTCCCGTTGCCCACCGCCCAGAAACTGAGACGCACGCGCGTCTCAGTCAGATGGACGCCAGGCTGCTGGCGGATCGCCAGCGGTGACATTCTGGCGATTTGCCAGCAAGAGGGAGCCCGGCTCCATCTGTACATGCAAAAGCAGCCTGTATATACCATGCATGCAAACAAAATAAATTAATTTGCTCCCCTTGCAGATACAAAGTTTCTTGTATTTTTACTTTGCTGCAAATTCAGACTCAGCCCCAACTAGAGGAAACATTATGCTGGGAACTCACTTACCAATAGTCCGTCCAATTTTTCGAACCTGATGGCACAACTGGGCGGGCATTTAAAAGTGCCCCTCCAGTTGGTATGCCAGTCCCCAGCAGTGTCTCTAACGCAATGCCGACCATCTGGACACACAACCAGGCCTAATTTATTCCATGCCTCTTAGCTATTACCCGTCACAATGTACTTTGGTGGGTAAAGTTCTTATGGTGACTGCCAGATGGCTGTGCCAGTGTAACTTACTGATGGAACCATTACTTTATGTACATTGTGCTACAGCGCCAGCCGGGCAACCTATGTCCAAAGTCTTCTTCACACGCCACAAGCATTTGATTCTACATGGCAGTTGAATAACCTTAGTTACATGCACATGGGCAAAATGACTGGCAAGTCCCTGAGTGATCATACACGTGTGTACAGCAGTATTACATGGGGAGCTACATGTGTATCAGAGAAGGATGTATGATATAGAGCAGTGATTTTCAACCTTTTTACCTTGCGGCACACAATAAGATTTTAAAATTGCCAAGGCACACCATGAGATCCCCACAGGGCAAAACACATTGGCACCCACAGGAAAAAAACAAACCTATTGCCCCCCATATTAAAAAAAAAATCACACTGGTCCCTACAGCAGGTAACACAAATAAAATACATTAGCCCTTTAAATGAAAAGAAGAGACCAGTAAATAACACTTGAACTGGTGGTGGCTGTAAACTAGTTTGCACATCTCTAGATCTGGAGGCACACTTGAGAACAGCTCAAGGCACACTAGTCTGCCACGGCACAGTGGTTGAAAAACACTGATATAAAGAAACAACAACATCTCATTCAGAAAGGTTGTGACATGACCGATACACAACTAAATGACACAAGATAGACAAAGGTTCTGTGACATGAGGAACCACAACTAGATGGCACCTGATAGACAAAGGCTCTGTGACATGAGGGATCACAACTAGAGGGCACCTGATAGACTAAGGCTGTGTGACATGAGGAACCACAACTAGAGGGCGCCTTCTAGACAAATGCTCTGTGACATGAGGAACCACAACTAGAGGGCGCCTGAAAGACAGAGGCTTTGTGACATGAGGAACCACAACTAGAGGGTGCCTGATAGACAAATGCTCTGTGACATGAGGAACCACAACTAGAGGGTGCCTTATAGACAAAGGCTTTGTGACATGAGGAACCACAACTAGAGGGCGTCTGATAGACAGAGGCTTTGTGACATGAGGGACCACAACTAGAGGGTGCCTGATAGACAAATGCTCTGTGACATGAGGAACCACAACTAGAGGGTGCCTTATAGACAAAGGGTTTGTAACATGAGGAACCACAACTAGATGGCGCCTGCTAGAAAAATGCTCTGTGACATGAGGAACCACAACTAGAGGGTTCCTGATAGACTAAGGCTCTGTGACATGAGGAACCACAACTAGAGGGCTCCTGATAGACAAATGCTCTGTGACATGAGGAACCACAACTAGAGGGCTCCTGATAGACTAAGGCTCTGTGACATGAGGAACCACAACTAGAGGACACCTGATAGACTAAGGCTCTGTGACATGAGGACCACAAATAGAGGGCGCCTTATAGACAAAGGCTTTGTGACATGAGGAACCACAACTAGAGGGCGCCTACTAGACAAATGCTCTGTGAAATGAGAAACCACAACTAGATGGCACCTTATAGACAAAGGCTCTGTGACATGAGGGACCACAACTAGAGGGCGCCTGATAGACAAAGGCTCTGTGACATGAGGAACCACAACTAGAGGGCGCCCAATAGACAAAGACTTTGTGACATGAGGAACCACAACTAGACCGCACCTGATAGACAAATGCTCTGTGACATGAGGAACCAAAACTAGAGGGCGCCCAATAGACAAAGACTTTGTGACATGAGGAACCACAACTAGAGGGCTCTTGCGAGCCTTTATAGCGAGAGTAAAGCCCTATGTATTATTATTATTATTATTATTATTATATACTAAAATATTAAAGTCATTTTATAGCAACCATTAAACCCACAGGCTTGTTCCAGTAAAGACGGAATGTTGTTACGGGCAATCAATAAGATTCTATTATCTTGTAGAAGGTGCTTAATAATAATAAGTAGATTCTGGTTGGTTTCCCATAGCAACATCCCATCAGGAATAGAATTCCCATCTTAGTAAATAAAATACATATAATGCCATCTTATACCCCTTAGCCAACAATACTCTTACTTACCGGCCACTTGAAGTGGAAGGGGACACGCACAGGGTTGCTAGCTGCTATGGCCCCTGGTTCCACAGCCATCAGGTCACTCAGAGATGTCCCAAATGTGCATGGGGGATCTGGGGATACCACCGACTGTGCATGCTTCAGACACACCCTGAAGAAGAGGTGGCAGGAACGGGCCGCCACGCATACACTGCGGGGACTGCTGAATGAATGGACCTTCAGTTCAAATACTCCAGCTAGTTGGACCTGGGGACAGAGGGACAGGTATGTAACTCGTAGGCATACAGAGCAGAACTGACGGACAGCAACCACAGGGACAGTCATGTAACTCGTAGGCATACAGAGCAGGACTGATGGACAGCAACCACAGGGACAGACATTCAGTGACATAAGTCCAAGGTCAAGTGCAAAAACTACCAGGGCATCTGAGATATTGGCTGCTTACAAGTGATCTGAGACCATTAAAATGTTTGGATGAAAAAAACATTGAGATTTAAAAAAAAAATGGACCCCAGATAGGGTACTAGGGTACTACTGATTAATGTGGCACCTTTAAATAGAACTTAACAGCAAAAAGTAACACTCAGCAAAGTAGTAACTGCAAAATCTTCCAGACAGATGCTACAAAGGCTTATTAACACCGTATGGATCCCTGTATACACAGGAATGCTGTCATATTAGTGATTATCATCTATATGTGCGTGTACATGTGGTAGGGAATATAGATTGTAAGCTCCACTGGGGCAGGGACTGATGTGAATGTTCAAATATTCTCTGTAAAGCGCTGCGTAATATGTATGCGCTATATAAGAAACTATTAATAAATAAATATATATATATATATATGTCTAGTGTCTGTGAGTCTCTGAAACACTGCCATCTGCTGGCAGAGAGTGAAACTACATCTCTTTCTCACACATGCACAAACACAGAAGGTAGCAGACAAGTTTTCAAAGCTTTTGATTCGAGCAGACTTACTAGCCCTTACATATGTACAGAAGTGTGAAAGTGTACACATATATATATATATATATATATGCTGTAATATTATAAGCAGTTATTATTTATTATACTAGTGTACAGAAGTGTGTGTGTGTGTTTGTGTGTGTATACACACTTCAGTATTCTAAGCATTGATTATACTTACATTACAGATGTACAAAAGTTTGTGTATTATATGTATGTATATATCTATATACACACACACACACACAAACAAACACACACACACACACACATATATATATATGCTGCAATATTCTAAGTGATTTTACTTACATATGTACAGAAGTAAGTGTGTGTGTGTGTGTGTGTGTGTGTGTGTGTGTGTGTGTGTGTATATATAATTACACATTAATAATCCTATACCAAAGGGGTGTTCATAGAATACAGAGCACCCTGCACCCTAACATCGGGGGAGCAGACTGTTACTGCTGGGCTATCGCACAGAACATTGCATAGTGTAACATAGAACTGCTGGGATACAGGCACTGACTGGTACTCACCATTGGCAGGTACAGTATCCCCAATAGGACCAGGCACATAGAAGTCTTTGCTGTCATATTATTCCTTTTCTTTGGTAACTCAAGGATGAAGTGGACCTCCCAGGGGAAATGTTTTACTGGAGCCTGGCAGGTAGTAGTGTCCAGCAAGTTAAGCAGATAGATCTCAAATCACAGTGAAGTCCAGGACCAAGTGGAAGAACTGCAGAAAGAGTTGTAGCGGCTGAACTGGCAGCTGGTGTGTGTGTATATCAGGCACAGCTGGGATGCAGGGCTGGGGATGCTGCAGGCACAGCTGGGGATGCAGCCGGGTGTAGAGCTGGGTATATATCCGATAAGCAGATCTGATGAGTAGATTCCTTGTCTGCAGTAGATCAGTAGTGCTTGGTTGGCAGAGTTGCTCTTATAATATCTACCTTATAGAACTGATGGGTGTACTGTGGGTCTGTGAGCGACTCTTGGGTGGTCCTTTGTCTAGAGGTTGTCTGTCTTGGCTGTTACTAAGTTCTTCTAAGTCAAACCCAGGCTTTATACTGAGCCCCCTGTTGTCATTTAGCCCCTCCCCTGGCACACTCTGCTCCCCCTCCCTCCCCATTGCCCCCTGTCCTCCCCTTCCTCCTCAAATCACACTTTCTTTGATCAGTTCTCTTAAGCCCCCGCACAAAACAAATTAAATCCCTATCCCAAAAAACACCAGCAATGCCCTAAGTGGACCTCAGTCCTTAATAAGTGTACTAATTGTATAAGCCAAAGTTATACATCTATTATCTGTGAAATAGAGTATTGTTAATTTATTATTATTTCAATGTATAAGAACATTTATCAAATACAGACTTTACTATTGCATCATGTAATGCCTGGAATTTGGATACACAGTTTCCATACATATAATAAGAGTCACATAAACTCACTGGAGAGAAATAGGGACTTTGTATCCATTTATAGATAAATTCTGTAGTTTATCTGCTGCAGAACATAAAGTGTTACTAATGTGGTTCTTCAGAGTGATTGTATAAATTGTTCTAATACTTCCATTGCGTGATGTAGCAATATATATATATATATATATATATATATATATATATATATATATATAGCTACACTTATAACTGTTCTGCACTTGTTATATTGTTATTGGAACATTACAGTATGCAACTGTTATTACAGCATTATAGTGTATTGCATTGTGTAATACAGAGTGTACTGGCCCAATATGTTCTGTTTGGGGAAAGCAGTGTAATGAGTTTGCTGTTACTGTGTGTGTGTTGTGTGCTTTGTAATACACAGTGTACTGGCCCAATATGTTCTGTTTGGGGAAAGCAATGTAATGAGTTTGCTGTTACTGTGTGTGTTGTGTGCTTTGTAATACACATTGTACTGGCCCAATATGTTCTGTTTGGGGAAAGCAATGTAATGAGTTTGCTGTTACTGTGTGTGTTGTGTGCTTTGTAAATACACAGAAATAAGTGCTACATGGATCCAGTGTAAACGATACAAAGGATACACTTCCCCTGACGTGTGTCATGCTCACTCCTCTTGTATAAGGTGCGTGTGTGAGTGTGGAGGGGGTTCTTTGTAATGCAGAGGACTTGTTATGGTTGGCTGGGGGTCTTTTGTCATTCAGTAAAGTCCCAGTGAATAGACTGAGAGGGGGGTGGGGGTGTCAGCTGTATGCTAATAGGAGGCACCTGTCCTTCTCACCCCAGCACACTTCTCCTGTCTCACCTCACTTTCTCCCCTGCTTCCTTCCTTCTGTCTCTTTGTCCTGCTGGCTGCCTTTCACATCCCTTTGTCCTCTTATTACAGGGTGCAGAGTTGCCGGGATCTTTTCTTTTGATAATCTTCTCCAATACTCTAAAATCTCTAAATAGTCAAGTTTGCACAAATACTGCTCCCCTGCGCCCTTCCTGCTGCACCCCCTTGGCTGACCAGCATCTACAGTAAGCATGTTCCCCCTCTTTATGATTGGGCTATACACTGCTCCCCTGCGCCCTTCCTGCTGCACCCCCTTGGCTGACCAGCATCTACAGTAAGCATGTTCCCCCTCTTTATGATTGGGCTATACACTGCTCCCCTGCGCCCTTCCTGCTGCACCCCCTTGGCTGACCAGCATCTACAGTAAGCATGTTCCCCCTCTTTATGATTGGGCTATACACTGCTCCCCTGCACTCTTCCTGCTGCACCCCCTTGGCTGAACAGCACCTACAGTAAGCATGTTCCCCCTCTTTATGATTGGGCTATACACTGCTCCCCTGCAATCTTCCTGCTGCACCCCCTTGGCTGACCAGCACCTACAGTATGAATGTTCCCCCTCTTTATGATTGGGCTATACACTGCAAACACTGCTCCCCTGCACTCTTCCTGCTGCACCCCCTTGGCTGACCAGCACCTACAGTAAGGGGTGTAACTATATATTCCTAGGCAGGGCAGGTGCAAGGCACCGGAGAGCCCCTGGCAAGTCGGGGTCGGGGCGCCCCGGTGCCGGGGGGGGGGGGGGGGCGGGCGGCATCCCTGCCAGGGGTGTCCCTGCAGTGGTACCTGCGGTCAGGGGTGTCCGTGCGGCAGTGGTACCTGCGGTCAGGGGTGTCCGTGCGGCAGTTGTACCTGCGGTCAGGGGTGTCCGTGCGGCAGTGGTACCTGCGGCGCCGTCATGTGTATAAAGCTGGCTGCAGCCGGCGGGGTCCCTGCAGTGAATAGAAAATAACTAGCGCTATGCACGCGGCGGCGCAGGAAGCGCTAGTTATTTTCTATTCACTACAGGGACCCCGCCGGCCGCAGCCAGCTTTATACACATGACGGCGCCGCAGGTACCACTGCCGCACGGACACCCCTGACCGCAGGTACCACTGCCGCACGGACACCCCTGACCGCAGGTACCACTGCCGCACAGACACCCCTGACCGCTCCAGCAAGTTTTTTTCACAGCTGGCTGGGGGTGATGGGCGAACTGCCGCCCTCCAGGTGCCGGCGCCCTAGGCAAATGCCTAGAGCTGCCTAGTGGTGGCGCCGGCCCTGTTCCTAGGCCCCATAGCAAAAGTTTTTAAGGGCCCCCTAGTTAGCAAATGATGGTGATACATGTATGTAAAACATATTACTTAGACAGTAAAGATGGGCCCCCTTCAGCTCTGGGCCCCATAGCAGCTGCACCCCTTGCACCTATGGTAGTTACGCCCTTGCCTACAGTAAGCATGTTCCCCCTCTTTATGATTGGGCTATACACTGCTCCCCTGCGCTCTTCCTGCTGCACCCCCTTGGCTGACCAGTCTAAGAAAGTTTAGACTATACAATGCACAAACTGTTGACCTGTACCTACAAACCCAAATCGACATGCACTAGGACTAGGTCAACAGTTACAATGGTCGACACAAGCAAACTGTCAACATGGAAATGGTCAACACATGAAAAAAGTTCGACATAAGTTTTTTTTTTTAAATGGTGTGAATGTCGACACCTGAGCATGTCGACACCGACACAGGAGTTAGTGTTACTCATCCCCTCGCATGGCTCACTTCACCCACCATTATTCGAGATTTTTTTTAAAAATCTTGAAAAACTCATGTGAAACGTTTTACGCGTCAACATTGCAAAGTCAACCGTTTGTCAGGGTCAACATAGAAATCGGCTGTTAGCCATCCGGATACTGACCTGCATCCACAAGCCCAAATCTGCTCCCCAATACTGACCATGGGGGCGCACCTAGAATGGACCAAATGCTGCCCCTGTAGTGCTACCCTGTCCATCCCTGATCTATGAATGATGTGTGTAAGACCGGTGCACTTATATAATATAATGTAATTGCTGCTGCTGGGCTGCCCCCCTGCTAGTGGCAGGAGGTGAGGGGGGCCGGGGGAGAGTGGGGGCGGGGGAAGGGGGGGGGGGGGGGGTTGCAGAGTTAAACTCTTTGTGTGTGAGAGAGAGGAAGGTATTGATGTCCCCCGGGCCACATGTCTGCTGCTGTAGGACTGACACATGGTGGGGTGGGGGCAGATTGCCAAACTGTTGTTTTCTCAAGTCCCCATTATGATGTTAATGAGAGAGACGCGTGTCTCATCTGGACATGCTCCATCCGGCACACACCACAACAAAGACCAGCAGCAGCTCTGTAAGGGGAGATGTGTAATCTTATCTGTAAGCAGTGTGTGCAGCCCGGCCATCTGACCCGCAATCTCACACCCGGGGCAATAGGGGAGGTGTCAGGGAGGCGACACCCGGTGCAGAGAGTGTGTGGGGGGTGGGGGCAGAGCAGGGATATGACATTACCAGGTGTGTGATGCTGGCAGCCAGGGATACATTACCAGATACGTGATATTAGCAGCCTGGGGATTAAATTAGCAGCACTCATATCATATATAAGAAAAAGCTAGCACTGCTCCTCACCCCTATGGAGGGGATTCAAGTGATAGGATGGTTATGTTGGTTACTAGTATTCCTCATAATGTATGCAATATATGTATATTTATATATATATTCCATACCTCTGTCACTCTATAGAGTAGACTATCACTGTCCAATACCCCCCCCCCCCCCACACACACACACACACACACACACACCCTCATTGTCTCTTCTATCCTTGACCATCACATCTCTTCTAATATCATAGGGATAACAAATAGAATAGATGCAGGACATTACACCAAGTGATAGTAGGAGAGATAATGTAGCATATCAGGAGAGAGAAAGTCCAAAATCAGAGAAATATAAATGTGACACAGCAGGGTAGAGTAAGATAATAAATGGGTGCCGGACGGGGTCCCGACACGCATTCACCCGACGTCGGGATCCCGACTGTCAAAACACCGACAGCTGGGTTCCCGATGGCCATCAGCTATTTTCCCTCGTGGGGGTCCACAACCCCCATAGAGGGAGAATAGAATAGGTGGCGAGCGAAGCGAGCCACCGTGCCCGCAGCATGGCGAACGCAGAGAGCCCGCAAGGGGCTTAGTTGCGCTCACCATGCTGTCTGGGTCCGGCCAGTCGGGATCCTGACGTCAGGCTAATGAATGTCGGGATCCCGACTGTCGGAACCCTGTATCACACCCATAATAAATACAGGGTGAGATGTACATGTGGGTTATAGTGATGGTGAGATCAGAGGGCATGTTTATCATGCTGCAGACACAATGTTTCATGTTTCGCATCGTTGAGTAATAACATTTTTGCATGCTATAGTGAGGGATTTTTGGAGAGGAGGGATCTTCCGATCCCTCTCCAGCAAGCACCAACCAGCTCCGGTAACTGAAGGTGTGTACACACTAGACTAGACGATATAGTAAACGGTATGCACCGTAACAACCTTAGGCGTGCGCACATTGAGTGTTAAGGGTGGACAGGCACCCCCTAATGCTGCGCCCCACCCCCACACTTATTGCTGCTAGTAATACCAGCAATACCTTTTACCAAAGACTTTTGTTTTTTAGACCTGTATGCCATTAAAATAAGCGCCCATCAATCAATTATGTGTGTTTTGCATTATTAATTGTATTACACCATTGTCATATCACTACATATCTGTGTCATCCAGATATGATTTTGAGTTTATTTGCATGTACTGTTACACAGAGTAATTAGAAGATTGAAACCGAAATAGGCAGGAGATTATGGTGTGGCTGAGAGACGTTTTATATTGTAGTGAGTGCACGCCTGATTGGCGGTGTTAGACAGACCCAATGGTGGTGTTAGACATGCCCAATAGGTCGTGTAAGGCACACCACTTTGACAGTGCACCCCCTAATAAAATGTGCTGCGCACGCCTATGGTAACAACCATTAATGATATTTTCATGCACATTGTCTAGTGTGTGCGAACAATGGTGCAGATGTACTAACCTTAACTTAACTAGGGGGGGTTACGTGTTCCCCGATGCATTAACAGCCGCCCAGGCGTTAAATCTCCCCGGCCGCTTTCGCAGGGTTGCCGACTTTCAAAAAATCCTCTCCGGGAGAAGCCCGGAGAGGAATCTTGCATTACGCGTTTTGGGGGTGGGGCTTAATGGTGACGTCATTAAGCCCCGCCCCCATTACAACACATAGCCAAAATAACTGTTATCCGTGGAGGGGGCGGGGCTAAAACGTCATGATTGTGCCGTTTTAGCTCCGCCCCCTCCCCTGAGACCCGCGGATTGCGGCATATAAATGCCGCGATCGGGGGGCTCAGTGGGGGTCCCCCTGATTCCGGGAGGGTTGCCCACCCTTCCGGGGGCCGGGAGGAAGGACCCGATTTTCGGGAGACTCCCGCAAATTCTGGGAGGGTCGGCAACCCTGCGCTTTCGCCAGCTCAGGGCTAGCATTGTCCTATTCCCCACTGCGGGGACAACGCTGCTGCTGGCTCCGGGCTGCGCTGGAGATTTTGCGATAAAAGCGAGATCTCGCGAATGCCCATTACAGCCGGGCGGGGGGAAGCGCAAGTGCGCATGTGCAGGGTTGTCGGGGGCGGCTATAAGGAGAGCTGTTAACACTTGGCATAACGGCTCTCCTTATCGACTGGGGGGTTAATACATTTGCCCATAACGGGTGCCCGCTTCTCCATGTTATGCAGGAGAAGCGGTACCTGTTATTTTAAAAACGTTATGGGCACCATCATAGATCTTACAACGTGCAATCTGGCAGGTCATTAGCGATGTCCATTGTATATTCAGGACAACACAGGATAACGCTAGCGAGAGCCATGATGCAGAATATATATATGTATATATTATATATTTTAATGGATTTGAGCACCCCCCTGCTGACATGAGACAAGTGTGCAAGCTGTTCTCTCTGCCTATATATATAGTCAAGTGATACAACAAGTTTTGGAGAGTGATGTATTACAGATGGAACCGGCTCCATCATTGCAGGGGCTGGCGAAACTACCACCAGCCCCTACCAGCCGCCAGTTCCCACCAGGGGGCACGCGCACAGGAGACGCTTGCATGCCCCGTGGCGACTGAGCTCCTCGTCGCTGTCCATCACCTCCCCCGCCACCAGAGCCGGTCCCCACATATATTTCCTAGACTTAGAACCATGTTGACATGTTCCCATGTCGACCTAGACCCATGTCGACCTTTTCCCATGTCAACCTAATGGTGTCGACCTAATGAATGTCGACCATCATGCTGTAGACTAAATGATCCCAACACGCTGTACTCGGATACTGGATTCATAAGGGGAGTAGGTATATTGGGATAAATCTGGGAACCCCATATGTATTTCTTGGATTGCTGATTAGGAAAATGACTTTTATGGAGGGTTCCACATGTCGCCACCCACCAATTACGGGAAGGTTCTTTGCTAAGTAAATCTTTTCTAAGAAACAGTAAAATAAGATGATCTTGAAATAAACTTTTTTTGTTACATTTACCCCCTAAGTGATAATATGACACCCCATACTGCCGCCAGCTCCACTCATCCTAAGCAGCGAGGGGCTAAAGAAAAAAAGTTATTTTTACCTATTCCCCCACTGGTCCCACCGACCGATGTGGACCAAAGCAGATCAATTACCAGCCAATCAGCTCCTAACTGCCAATTTGCTTCTTTTAGGGGCTCCATTATGTAAAATGCGATCCTATTGCTGGGATGTATCATACCTCAGAGCGCAGGGACAGGGCTCCGAAAAGAGCCCGTCCCTGTGATGTGCTGAGCTGGGCGCCAGGGGGTGCGCAGGCATGCGTGTTTAGCACTGACCGCCCGCAAAGAACCTCAAAGTCTATCCTTAATGTGTTTAAAATATGGGGGGAAAACATAAAAAATATCATTGCTAAAACAGACATTCATACAAATTGGATATATCTTTGATTTAACCAATTTGGGTCCGATTCAGACCAATTTAGAGCGCTCGGGCCCAAATTCATCACATAACGTCAGCACCTGCCCCCAATACGCGGGGAAGCGCCCCATTTGTCTGATCGACATTGTTTTGTCCATTGTCCAGTGTTTGGGAGCCAATGATTGTCCACTGCTCTCATCCATTACCAGATTTCCATTCCAAACAGCCAGATGATCTGCCAGATAATTCTATAATGTGTGCCCAGTGTCAGGGACATATTTGGCACCTTGCTGTCTCTATGCCCAGGAGAATCCAGGCTGCTCAGTAGGCAACGGTGAATATAACCAATATTATCTATCTCCAGCACATGTCCATTTGTCCGTATTGCCGAGTGAGACAGCCCAGCCTGGGAATATTGTCACTGCTATTGGAAGGTCCTGGGTACGTGTTACAACTCACACTCTCCCTTACTGCCAACTATACACTTCACACTAGCACACACACTCAACACCCAGACACACTGTTTCACACCAGCACACACTGCAGGCTGGCAATGGAGACATCCTTATAACATTCTGTCACAGAAGGCCCAATTCAGACGTGATGGCTGATAAGCGAGTTCCCAATTATCGAATAACTGCGCACGTTAGAGGGATAATAGTGTCATTAATATCTATCTATCTATCTATCTATCTATCTATCTATCTATCTATCTATCTATCTATCTATCTGTCTGTCTGTCTGTCTATCTATCTATTATTTTTATCCCCAGTAAATAAATCTTGTAGAAATTGTGTTTAGTGATGTTCAGTTTCAATGATTAACTTGTGTTTCATAGAACATAATATTCCCCAAGGGAATATGCTGGTTTTGGGGGGACAATCGCACAAGGTTGGATTGGAATACAAGGTAAAAGGGAAACCTCTGGGGGCCCCATTGTCTGATTGGCAGGCAGAGGTGTTTGGGGCTAGGAACGGAGTGTCTGGTGTTGCTGGAACATAGTTGCCTACCCTCCTGCATTCTGCAGGAGACTCCCTGAAATAACAGCAATCTCCCTCTCTCCCTCATTAGTCTAGCAATCTCCCTCATTTCACCTAGCCTGCAATACACTCTTCAATTTTTTGGGGAAAAAGTAATGAGAGATAGATACATTTACATTGAATCATCAGCACCATTTCCCAGCACTTTACCAAGTATAGTATCTCTTACTAACTGCTTTGGGGCTCATCTACATTTGGATATTAGTCATTATACAAGATTCCTCTCAGATGTAGCAGCACACACCCACACGTCTAGGTGCCATGTGCACAATATTTTTTCACAATCTCTCCGTATATATGGAACTAGACACGCCCTTTGGGTGGAGCATGACAAGCCCCTTCAATGGGGTGCTGTGCAAAATTCTGCTACCAACTATAATCTCCCTGAAACTAGTTTTCAAAAGTAGGCAAGTATGTGCTGGAATGACTGAAATAGGCAGGAGATTATGTTGTGGCTGAGAGACTGTTGATGATGGTAGAGACGCCTGATTGGTCGTGTTGGACGCACCCAATGGGCTATTTCACACTCTGGCTCCTGCCATGCAGCGAAACCCCGCATGGCCAAAAGCTGTGCCGCACAGTTGTTAATGGACACTATTGCGTCCATTCGCAGGGGACGGCCACGGCCCGGCCGTCCAGTTGCAGCCGGATCCCACCACTTGAAGGGACGGCTGCCGGGCTGTGGCCATCCCCTCCATTCTAAACTGCTGTGTGCGGCACGGCGGGTTTTCGCCGCCCGGCAGGAGCCGGAGTGTGTGAAATAGCACAATGGGTGTGTTTACACATGCACAATAGGTGGTGCACCCGCTAATAAAATGTGCTGCGCACGCCTATGGGGGTACATGTAATAGCAGGTACGATTCGTTGACTTTCCAGCGAGTCTACACAATGGCCCTTATTCTGGTTCACTCGCAAAGGCAAATTCCTTCTCAAATGGACAGAACCATGCGCACTGCAGGTGGGGCAGATGTAACTTGTGCAGAGAGAATTAGATTTGGGTGGGGTTTTACTTCAAAGTGAGATCCATATTGCAGTGTAAATATAATGCAGCCAGTATTTTCCCTGCACAGAAACAAAATACCCCACCCAAATGTAACTCTCTGCACATGCTACATCTGCCCCCCCCCCCCCCCCCCTCCCTCCCTGCAGTGTGCACATGGCTTTGTCCATTTGAGAAGGAATTTGCCTTTGCGGGTGAACCAGAAAAAGGGCCAATGTTTTAAAAGGACACTAATACCGCGTTCAGACCTCAGATGCAGGGTCACACCAGGACTTTGAAACGGTTCAGTCCCGGTGCGACCCTGCATTTTGGTCCATTCAGATCGCTTCAGCGAACTGGTAATATTATCGGTTCGCTGACATCATGCGGAGACGGGGCAGATAAGCGGAGCGTCATCGTGGGCAGGGGAGGAGGCGGCGCTTAGAGATGGCAATGCCTCCTCCATTAGTGTGAACAGGAAACGAGTCACTCGACCCAATTCACCCGCAAAGCAACATGGCAATGAACCGGGAAGAACCCTTCTTTTTTACCGGTTGGTATTGCTGGTTTGCTGGACCCGGTAACCACTTTCACATCGCACCAATTACCGGGTCAAACCGACAAGAAACTGGCATGAACCCGGTAATTAGGTGCGATGTGAAAGGGGTATAATTTATAAGGCAAACCAAATTGGTTTTGGATTTTAACTGACTGCACCTTTAATCAGGCAGACTCGCTAGACATATGCCGAAGGCTGCATTGCCCAGGCTACTACATTCACCTGCTGACACTGTAGAACATTCAACACCCCTGGGCTGTCACTGCCCATTTCCTAATTGGGTGTATCATAGGGTTGACAGCCAATAGGTCGACTGCAAATGGTTGACATATGAAAAATGTCGACTTGCACACACAAAAAGGATTTTTTTTACTTTTTTTGTTTCAAATCTGTTGACATGGACCCCCAATTTGTGTAACACAAACCCTCACACTTTACCGTTCCCAATCATCCTCCTGGTGGACCAAAAAGCATTATACAGTAGTGTCCAAAGAAAGAAAGTAGTGAAAAACACGTCAATCTTTTCTGTTGCTTGTGTCGAACTTTTGCCCATGGCAACCTTGTGCCTGGCAATTGTGGACCTATCATCCGGATACAATTCTTATCCACTTTATCACTATGTACCCTATTGTACCAGTGGTGGCTCCAGAGGAAAGGCTGCAGCACAGTTCAAAATTCAAATAGGGGAAGCACAGCAACTGCCAGTGAGTCTGGAATGGCAGTTGGTGGCAGTGGGTGTGGCTCCCCATTTGAATTTTTGCAGCCCCACATCTGGAGCACCCCCTGCCTTGTACCATTACGGTTCCTCACGCCCATCCTCATGAAAACCTCATGTAAAACAATGTTCAAAGATTTATAGAATACAGGTTACAGCTGGGTCACTGTGGCCACTGAAGCAGGCAGAGGTCACCGGCTGCAAAGGGTACAAAGTGCACGAGAAACAAAACAAATATAAAATATTATTGTGTATAGCTCACACACACTGCCTAGGTCAACAGTCCATAGGTCGACCCATTGGAAAAAGGTTGACACAAGCAAAAGCCTGAAACCAAACAGGTCGACATGAAAAAGGTCATCAAGTTTTTCACCATTTTTATTCCATTTTTGGGACTTTTTCCTCTTTTGCCGTCCACGTGGACTCTGATTGGGAGTGGTAAAGTTAGCGTCGCAAACCATGCAAGGACATGTGGTACAGTATTTGGGGATCACATACTCAGGCGACGACATCGACAACCAAAAAATGTGAAAAACTTATGTCGACCATGTGCATGTCAACCTGGAAATGGTCTGTGAGCTGATCCACCTCCGTTACAATTCTACAGATTCATTTCTTTGCGACAAGCCCTTACTTTAAAAATAGTAATAAAGTGTCTGTTCTTGAGTAGCATATGCTGTTCCATTTATGTTACTTCTACGGTTCAGTATTTGTTCATAATTAAGATTTTAGCAAGTCCACAGTGACATGTTGACACGTCATATGTCAACATTCTGCTGTTGACATAAATGAATGTGCTAGTCACCGTCGACTCCCTGACCACACACCTTTATTCAGTGCTGTGGTCAGTGTGTACAGGATACTCAATGCCCCTCGCTACAGGAAGTCACCAAATGCCAGCACAGCATAATACAAATCGGCTACTGGCATTAAATAGAGAGGTTCGGCTTTGCCCAGATTTACCCGGAACTCAAAACAGGATCTTATTGGCCAGCTGCTGTCACATGGTATGGAGTCAAATCATGTGACAGCCAATAAGTAAATCCGAACCTGCACATCTCTAGTTTTAAAGCCATCTTAGAGGTATGGGTCATAGGTTCGAAACTATGAAGGTTGACACAAGCATTAGGTCGATAATGGGAAGCATGGCAGTCAAAAGGTCAACATGAGGTTTTTCACGTTTTTTGTGGACGTAAGTTGACATAGACACTGTATCATTGTAACGCTGCGCTCGCCATGCTTCAGCCACATGATTATATTCTCCCTCCACGCCCTATCGGATGGTAGGGTTTGAAATACTGTCTGTTTTTTTGGGGGGAAATATCATGTCGACATAATTCTTCAGAACCTGTCGACCTTCAGTGTCAACCTAGCAGCCGTCTCCCCACTTTAGCAGGCGTACCAGCAGTCTGAGCAATGCTTCCCATTGTGCAGCAGCATCACATAAAGCAGAAACACGATGCGACAATAAATGTTTCTAATGATTTCTGTGCAAGAGTAATGCTACACAGGGGGCCTGTAACAGGTAACACACCCTGCATCTGCTGCGTGACCACAGCCCCCTATATATCTCCTGCCTCCCTCTTCTCCTAAACTACCCTGTGCCCCTGGCCCTTCTCTCCATCCTCTGCCAATAGCCGGCCACATACTGACAGTCTCCTGGGACCTGGCCTCTCCCGCTCTGTCACTCCTGAAACAGAGGGAGTCAGGTCCAGCTGTCGGCACACTGACCCTCACCCCTCCATCAATAGATGGGGACAGCTGTTACCGCCGACTCCTAGATCCATTGTGGCCGGAGCCCTATAAGCTTCCTCACCATTTTCATTCAAGGGGGTTTTTTTCCCCCCCTTAACGCAGTTAAAAAAAAAAAAAGCCTCTGAGCAGCTGTATGCAGCAGGAGCCACACAATACATCTGGGCAGGGAGGGTTTATGGATTTCTACAACCTATTCTTACTCTATTAACCAACACCACATGCAGGACGGTTACCAGTTGGAATAGTACACTGCTAAATCTTACCCACCAATGAAAGGACATGTAACAATTGGGTTTTTTTTCAATGAAAAGTAGCCAGAGCGTTGCATAGGTTTTGGGATTAGAGTGACGGATCTCTTCATCTGTGCATTTCCCTATAGGGAAGTGTGTGGGTTCTATTATATACTATAAGCAGCCTGCCCACCCCCCCACTAGCAATTACATACAGCCACAAACCTCTAACGTCACTTCTCCCATCTAATAGGCTTATATAGAACATTGTGTAAAGGCATAGCTGCCTACCCTCCTGCATTCTGCAGGAGACTCCCTGATATAGCAGCAATCTCCCTCTCTCCCTGATTAGTCTAGCAATCTCCCTTATTTCACCTAGCCCACATTACATGGTTACATTTTTTGGGGTAAAAAAGGAACAAAAGATAGATACAGTTACATTGAATCATTTCCCAGCACTTTACCAAGTATAGTAGCTCTTACGATCTGCTTTGGGGATAATCTACATTTGGATATGTCATTTTAAAAGTTTGCTCTCAGATGCAACAGTAGACAGCCACGCTTCTAGGTGCCACGTTCAAAATCTCTCCATATATGGAACTAAACACGCCCTTTGGGTGGAGCATGACACGACCCCTCAATGGGGCACTGTGCAAAATTCTACTAACAAGTATAATCTCCATGAAACTGGTTTACAAAAGTAGGCAAGTATGGTATAGGCTCATTACTACTTATCAGGAGATATCAACCAATAAAAGCAACAGCAGCGTGTGAATACTAGGAGAGACTTTGGAAAGAGGCCTGGGAAGAACACAGGGTTGGGGTTTTGCAGCCCGGTGTAAAATAGAGTAGATGCGTTAACACATTAATGCTAAGCAGTTGCTAACATTCATTAACCCAATGCAGGGTGCACCTATGGCAGGATCACAGGGTTCTCTCTTCACAACTGCTCTAGGCTTCCAACTGGCAAATAATCCTATATAATAAGACCAAAGCTGCGCCTCGTCTCTATGGGGAGGATTAAAGTGTTGGGCACGCTGGCTGCCACTAGAGCAAATCAAGTGTTGCTCTGTCCCGGCACAGCTGCCTGCACTGACACTACTGCTGTGTTGTTCCGTCATTTGGACAGGCTGGTGACCTGTTTTGATATGTTATGGTAGGGGTGTGGATCAGTTGGTCACCAACAAGTTGGTAGACATGTGTCTAGGTCGGCATCAGTCTAGGTGAACATGGGTTAGGTCGACATGGGTAAGTTCGACAGTGAAAAAGTCTTTATTATTATTATTATTATTTTTTAACCTTATGTCCTAGTGGATGGTAGGGCATGAAATACCGTCTGTCGGCACATGTCGTGTCGACATGGACACCGAAACCTACCACCATGCCCTAGTGGATAGTAGGGCATAAAATACCGCCTGTCGACATGGACACCGAAACGTACCACCACGTCCACTCGCATGGCTCGCTACGTTCGGCACACTATTTTATTCTCCCACCACGCCCTAGTGGATGGTAGGTAATGAAATACCACCTGTCGGCACGTCAGCTCAAAAATCCCCACGTCGACCTAAAGACCCTGTCGACCTTAAGTCTTGTCAACCTTACTGCATTTCGACCTAGTGGTGTCGACCCACTTGGCGGTGACCCAATGACCGTATCCCTATGCAAGAACCTAATGGCCCTCATACATTATTGCATCTTTTTTATGCCTCCCCGGTCCCAATGATGCATTGCGCAGATGTGCCGGTGACCTCATCGGCACACCTGCGCAATGCATCATTGGACAGAATCAGGGGTGCTTTATGTGCCGCCGATGGCTCCAATTCAGGTTATGTTCTGTAGGTCCAATCTCCGACCTGATGCGCCACGGCACCACGCATCGAATCAGATGTCATACACATGCAATTTGGGCCGATTTCTCGGCCCACATCCAACAGGATCAGGCCCCAGTAGCATAGTGCATGGAAGCCTTTAGTAACCAACAGTCGGCTATAGTGTCACCAGATTGGCTTTCTATAGTGTTGTACCCATGAACACACTTCATTGCTCCAGAAACCATTATACATCCAGTGCAAGCAGTGAAGTAATTTCAGCCTCCCCACCTTACTGGAAGGCACTCCATTAACTGATTCCAATGCCATCCTCCCACTATAAAGGTTAGTTGCATACTGGTGCTCGGTCTATACCAGCATTCCCGTGAATGGACGGACACAAGTTGTAGTGTCAATACACATTGCTTCCCAATGGGCAGTGGAAGAGAGAGAGAGACCAGGACACAATCATTCACCCGGAATCAGAGTTAGTATTACTGGATGTATTGTAGAAATAATTCGGCGAGTATGTCTACAAAAAGGTTTTATTCATATATTCACACAATTCGTAACACAAGCCCGTCTCTATGTACACAGGGATGGGGGGGAGCGGGCGGGGCACAATTTTCAGTCTGCGTTGAGGATGTAGGGTGGACGATGCCAAGGTCATTGCTGTTTGGAACGCGGCCAGAAGCGGCTGGCAATGGAGCCCAGCGACATGGTCTGTCTGTTACTGAGCTGGGAGAGTTCAGCTAACCGCTGCTGCTCTTCCTGAAAGAGGAGAACAGAGATTACACTTATTAACACCTTTTACACATATACACACACAATAAATATATATATGTTATTTACATACGCCTCCCTCGCAATGGCGCTTGGTGATACCAGAACTGGGTGACCCAGGGGTGCCTCGGAACCTGCAGGGGTATGCTAGGTCGGTGGCTCAAGTCCAGTTACAATTTATTTATGGCCAAGGTAACCAGTTGGTGGAATCCAATCATAAAATACGTGGACAAATCATATTCCTCATTACATCACTGATCCTTAGGGTGACTTGTGGCAAAGCTGGTAATAAATTATACCCATATATAGTCCTTGGTGACTCAGTGAGCTGCCGTTTATTGAGAGGTCAGTATATAATTGGTGCCTACACAGGGCATTTTCTAAGCGATCTCACTACATCGCCTCGTGTGTAGATGCCATAGAAATAGCAATGCGCAGCCCCGCGCATCACTATACCCAGCGATTAAGATCCAGCATGCAGGACAAACTGGTCATGGTCAGAGTTCTCACCGGAGGACAATGGCCCTGACATATCGCTCAGCACACACTGCAGGCACATCGCTGTGTGATCTACATTGCTCAGATCACAAGTAACAAAAAAGAGAAAAGTATGTCCTGGTGTGGTGCACCTGCTCAGACGAATAAAATGTAACCTTTATTGGTGATCTTTAAGATAGCGAAATATAAAAACACAAACAAAACATATACGCAATGTGTTTAAAAAATGGTGGCTCTCTGACTCCACACAAATATTGACTCTTGGTAAGTATGATTTTACAGGTATTGTTAGCCGACACTCATTGTAATAATATATAGAGTTAAATATGTTAGTGTCTTACTGGCTAGATTCCCCTGTGTGTAGGTGCAGGCGGCTGACAATAGTGTGGTGGTTAGTGTAATTGACACATTATATTGGTGCAGGCCACACACACAATTCCTTTTGAACTGGGAATGTTGTCGCAATGGTTGTCTGGGTATCTGTCTGGGTATCTGTCTGAGATACTATTGATCTTTACAACATCTATGGGGTTTCTGTAAATAGAAGGTACAGATCAAAATGCATCCTACTCAGTGTTCGAGTAAAAGAGCATCACCGCTAGCCGGCGTACGCTTCGCAACAGCTTTTTCAGGGCCTTTTACTCGCACACTGACTAGGATGCATTTTGATCTGTACCTTCTATTTACAGGAACCCCATAGATGTTGTAGTGTGGTGGGCACAATCGGTGATACCTTCTGCCCATTGACTAATAAAGCCACAGGGGAGCACGCTGGAGTATATCACTCCAAACGTTGCCCCACTTTGGGAAAGTGCTGTAGTATCTGCAATATCCGGAGAAAGGCACATTAGCTGCACCGGCCACATTGATCCATATGCAGATAAATCTCATGACCCTGAAACCCTGTGGATAACTGCCTAGTATCATTTGCAGCTACCATACCTGGCGGCAATCCCAGCCCTCTTGCTAAAGGGGACACCTTTTCTGGGTGATCTTTGACCTCATTAATAGCTACAGGCACATCGTGGGTTATATACTGACACCCTGATTAACGGTTATAACTACCTTAAGGACTACCCGACGGTGCCTGTGTAAAGTGATGTCGACATGATAAGTTGACTTCATTTTATATCCACCGAGTACACCAGCCACAACTAGAAATTGTCACACTGATGCTTCTTATGCTAGGTATAATTCCAGCCAATACACAGCACATATTGGCAATTTTGTATCAGATATAGTTGTTTCTATTCTGTATGACATTATTTCTACAGATAGAAAATTGCCAGTAAAGAAGCCAGGCACTTTTCCTTGAAATACTGAATCATTGTATAGGATGACCTCCTAAAGTAAATATAAAGGAATAAAATGTGCAAACAGTGACTATTGGTCGACATTTGTGTTGACCTTTCTCAATAAACTTACATAAGTTTGTGGAATATTGGTGATCTTTAAATACTTATTGGGCCCACAAAATAAGGGCAGCCACCAATAGATTAACTTGGTGAGAGCCTACTGACACGGGTCGACATCAGTGTCAACATTACTAAAAAAAGATTTTTTGTAAAGATCAATAGTATCTCAGACAGATACCCAGACAACCATTGCGACATCATTCCCAGGTTAAAAGGAATTGTGTGTGGCCTGCACCAATATAATGTGTTAATCACACTAACCACCACACTATTGTCAGCCGCCTGCACCTACACACAGGGGAATCTAGCCAGTAAGACACTAGCATATTTAACTCTATATATTATTACAATGAGTGTCGGCTAACAATACCTGTAAAATCATACTTACCAAGAGTCAATATTTGTGTGAAGTCAGAGAGCCACCGTTTTTTAAACACATTGCGTATATGTTTTGTTTGTGTGTTTTTATATTTCGCTATCTTAAAGATCACCAATAAAGGTTACATTTTATTTGTCTGAGCAGGTGCACCACACCAGGACATACTTTTCTCTTTTTTGTTACTTGTGCATATTTTGATGTCCAGTGGTAGCACACCCCTGAAAAGATCCACTTAGGAATATTTAGTGTATACATTACTGGGGGTCCACCCACTATCCTCAAAACTAATGAGGGTCCTGTGCGAATAGCAATCCTCTCTGTTGCTCAGATCACTCAGCAACATCTCCCCGAGTGTAGGTCCGATTATGCTCAGCATAAGTCTTTGGTTCCAGCTAGGGTGGCCAATCCCGGGATCGGGATCGGCGGGATCCCGGGATTTGGCCCCCAAAACGCCGGGATTTCAATCCCGGGATTGGAATTTCCAATCCCGGGATTTCGGGATTAAACTGCGCATGCGCAGTTTAATGCCGGGCAGCGTCTGAGCACTCAGACGCTGCCCGGCTTCTCCCAATCCCCGCAGTGCGCAGCGTGACGAGGTCGCAGTGCGCAGCGTGACGAGGTCACGCTGCGAGGTCACGCTGCGCAGGGCACAGCCGCACGTCCACGGCTGCCCGCCCGCCCGTCCAGCGCTCCCGGCCACCTGCCCGCCCACCCACCCAGCGCTGACGGCCGGCAGCACTCACGGCCGGCCACCCGCCCGCTCACCCACCCAGCGCTCACGGGGACCCAGCGGCAGCGGTCCCTGCCACCCACCCGCCCACCCAGCGGTACCTGCCAAAGGTACCTGCCACCCACCCACCCAGCGGTACCTGCCAAAGGTACCTGCCACCCACCCGCCCACCTAGCGGTCCCTGCCACACACCCGCCCTCCCTCCCAGCGCTCCCTGCCACCCACCCGCCCTCCCACCCAGCGGTCCCTGCCACCCAGCGGTCCCTGCCACCCACCCGCCCAGCGCTTGGGCGGCCAGGGTGTTTTTTATTATTAGGGAAGCCAATCCCGGGATCCCGGGAATCCCGGGATTGAGCATTTTTCAATCCCGAATCCCGGGATTGAAAAAATGCCCCGGGATTGGCATCCCTAGTTCCAGCCATCAAACAAAAAGTAGGGTACTTGCGTAGTTTCACAGCGGCACTGGGACCACATCGCATGTGATTTGCGTGTGATGTGATGGTACTTGTGCAGTTTCACGGCGCCCCTGCCCGCGGATCGCATTGCAAGCAAATCACTGCGATTTAGCACCCCCCCACTATCCACGTCACCCAGAAGCGTGGCGAGCCCTGCGAGGGGACGCGGTACGCATCCTCCCGAACTGTTCATACCCCCACTATCCACGTCGGCGTGGAGATGATTTTATAAAGTGTGGCGAGCGCAGCGAGGGGACACTGATTACTTGACGTGTATTCCACGCCCCCTTGCTTCGGGCTCGGTGACTCGCCAGACTTTATAAAATTCAACTCCACGCCAATGTGGATAGTGGGGGTATGAACAGGTCAGGAGGACGCATGCGATGCGATCCCAGTGCCACCGTGAAACTACACAAGTACCAAAAGTAATACCGCCAACATGGCTATTCCCCTCTTATAACCGGTCAAATAACTCCACGCCGGTCGCCCTGCCCAAAGAACAGTTACTTATACCTATTCCTATGCACGGACCAGCCATCACACCCATGTTGTCCACCTGTGAAGCCAGACTGAGGCCTTCTCTGGGAGTTGGCATGCTTAATACAGACTCCCAGAGAAGGCCTCAGTCTCTTCGCCTTCATAGGAGAAGCGGGTATGGTCTCTGGCAAACTGATCTTCGTTCCAAACTTCGCACCTTTTTTCTGAATTTCTCAAGAAGAAACAGCTGGCCTAGGGGTGCCGTGAAAAATAAATTATTTTATAAATTTTCATAGGGTGCTGCGAACCACTGGCTTAGAACCATGTTGCAATATCAGAGGCACACACGTCAATTTAATAAGAAAATAGCGAAGGTTGCGTAAACATGGAGAGAACATACAAACCCGACACAAACCTAATTTTCCATAAATGTTGCGGCACCGACATCCTATAGTCACATGTATGTGTATATACATACTACACAATCTCAGCATCTTACCTGTTGTAGCTGTGTCTGCCTCTGCTTAAATGTTTCTAAAGGGTCTTCCTCCAGAGAGTAATTCTCCAGTACTGTACGGACGTCGCCTACGCCAGTTGTTGCAATGGCTGCACAAGTTTAAGAGAATGGATATTAGATCATATTTGTATCTGTGACATCATAGTTTTGTAGTGAAACATTAAATCCATTCAGCCTATAAAATAGCAGCTTACACAGTGTAACAGGTGCACTTACCAAATCTCTCATATTAAAATGACCGAGTCCGATAATATAGGTCTTAAGATTACTCCCATAACAAATCACATTCTTCCAAGGTTAATATTCCCCTACTAATTTAAGGAAACTCACTTTTCAGGAATGCAGTGAGGTCATAGAGCGCCCGGTCTTCAGAGTTCCCGTCCCACTTCTTTACGGCCAGGCCATTGTAAGGCTGTAGTTTAAATGCTTCTCTGTTGCAATCCACCATCACTATACGTGAGGGGTCTCTGTTCAAACACGAGATGTCCTACACACAGATGAGCGGTGTTATACAGAGACAAGAAAGTAAGATAATCAATATCACATCCCATATAGACTCATCTGCTTGGACCTTACAGGGCGCCTGATTCAGAGTTGATCGTAAATAAATATTTTTCCTCTAATGGACAAAACCATGCTGCACTGCAGGTGGGGCAGGTGTAACATGTGCAGAGAGTTAAGGCCAACAATGCAGTCCGGAATGTGCACCCTGTTTTTGGCTCCAAATACCTTAGCACTGGGTTGAGTCCTTAGTAAAGTTGTGGATACCAGTCACTGCGCCCAGGAAGAAGAGCACACAGATGCTCGAAATGCGTCGGCAGTGACTGGTATCCACAACTTTACTAAGGACCCAACCCAGTGCTAAGGTATTTGGAGCCACAAGCAGGGTGCACATTCCAGACTGCATCCTGCCCCATTCCATCCTTGCTGGCTCCAAATACCCTTAGGGGTAAGAAGACCAATACATGTGATATACATGATTTATTTATATTTTATATGATTTTATAAAAATGATGTTTATGTACCAATAAAACCTGTCAAACTTTAAACCTTTAACTCCTGGCGCCCATCTCAATTATCACACCCACTTTTCACAACACATGGAGCGTGCTAAAAAGCACCCGCAATGTGCCGCTGATGGGTCCGATCGGGCAGATTGAACCTGCAGCAGGTTCAATCTGTAGGGTCTGACCTGATGCTCACGGAACCATGTATCGGGTTGGATGAGGTGTCAAACAGATCCTTCTGGATCTGGCAAAATCGGACAAGTGTATGGGCCCATTTAGATTGGGGTGGGGAGTGTTCAAACTGAAATCTAAATTGTAGTGCAAGAATAAAGCAGCTATTATTTACCCTGCATAGAAACAAGTGCAGAGATTTGGGTGTACTGCCACTGTATTGTTGCCAACATCACAATGTAAAAAGAACAGCATCAATAGTAACCAGTGACAGGAATTATACAGTAGTATAGTCTCCCAGTAGCGATATGCCAAGTCGGTCATTTTAGTTTTCGGATTACTCCACCTGCCTAGCCTATCCTCGTGTTTGCCTGTAGCACTCACATGTCCCAGTGTTTTATACTGGGACATGCAAGTGCTACAGACAAACAAGTGACTATGGAAGTACTACTGATGAGGACGTATGTTAGATACTTGGTAAACATGTCTGTTAGTGGTACCAGTTTTACCTTAACATGATGTCCATCTGAGTAACGCGTGGCATCACGGAAAAGCCGATAGGATACAAAACCATGAGGGTCAATGCTGTCGATGAGCGGGAATGCTGTCTAAAAAATAATAAAACACATTAAAATATATAATGGGGAGAGGGACAGTAGTATAGGCGGGGTATAGGTGGGAGGAAGAGAAACAAGATAGATGGATAACTCAGTGGCTGAAGAAAGTCCAGAGAGGAGGTCAAAACACTACAAGAGAGCAAGCTTACCTAAAGCAAGGAGCTGGGACAAATTAGCACATCCCCACTCCCTCCTGGACTATAACTGGTGGGTGACCAGTGTAACCATTGCTATTTGCAAAATGCTCTGGCTACCAGACAACTATTACAGTGTGCAACCACAGGCAGCCTGCCCCTGGTAGGGGCAGTAATATGCTCTGAGGAAGGACCAAGGGCAGAGAGGGTAGTGGGTGTGTTCAAGTAAAGCTGGGTACACATATATACAATCCCTATTTCTTGCAAGCGTTCGGCCGACCGTACTCCCGTCGGACCGTCCACAAACAACAGCCGACACGCGCGTATACACCTGTACAATTTTACTTACGACGTCTGATGTACTCCCGTCCAAACAGTCGCAAGAAAAAGATTGTACCACCGTACACACTGTCTCGATTTGGGCTAGTGACATGTCACATGTGACCAAAATTATCATAATGGGCTGGGTTAGGGCATAATTATAGCAGTCACCCTCCTATTAAAAAAAAAAAACGGCGTGGGGTCCCCACAGCCGTAACCAGCACCATGCTGAAGAGCCGGGGCTGGTATTAAAAAAATCAGGAAACCCGACAAATAGGGCTTCGCTGATTTTTTAAAACCAGCCCCAGGCTACAGGTCCGGAGCTGGTTCCCAAAATACGGGGGACAAAATGACTAGGAGCCCCCATATTTTAAGAACCAGCCCCAGGCCAAACCAGCCAGCAGGGTAATGCCACAGCCGGGGGGACACTTATTTTATAAGGTCCCGCGGCCAAAGCATTCAGCCCTCTGACCGGTCAGCCTGGCCAGGGGTCCTGGGGAAGTGGGGCCCCCCCAATAAAGGGGTCCCCCCCTCCAGGACATACCCGAACCCGGCTGAAGCCTGGTGCTGTCCTCGATGCCCCTGGGCATCGAGCTGATACTGTGTAAAAAATAGATGAAAACCGATTGTCTTTTCCTGTGGAACTATGAGTCCCAGCAAGCCTCCCCCGCATGCTGGGACTTGGAGAACCACAAGTCCCAGCATGCGGGGCATTAAAGGGCCCGCTGGTACTTGTAGTTCCACAGAAAAAAAATAGTTAAATACACACTGACATATTAGAAAAATAAAAGTTTAATACTTACCTATCTTGATCCCGTAGGTAGGTCCCTGGGTCCGGTGGCTTGGTTCCGGGGCTCCAGGGTTGAAGAGTCCGGGGTCCAGGATCCGTAGTAATCCAAAGGGGTACCTGTGGAAGGAAATCCTACTCACCTGTTCCTGTGGCGACCACCCCGGCATCTGCTGTTGAAGTCCCGCTGCTCCCGGCTGCAGAGGTACCCGCTCCGCCTCCGCTGTATACTAGAGACGCAGAGATCCTTCTTCCTCTGAGTCTCTGCTCAAAATGATTTCTGGCCAATCAGGAGCCGACTTTCTCGTCTCCTGATTGGCCAGAAATCATTCTGAGCAGAGACACCGAGGAAGAAGGATCTCTGCGTCTCTAGTATACAGCAGAGGCAGAGCGGGTACCACTGCAGGCGGGAGCAGCGGGACTTCAACAGAAGATGCCGAGGTGGTCGCCACAGGAACAGGTGAGTAGGATTTCCTTCCACAGGTACCCCTTTGGATTACTACGGATCCAGGACCCCGGACTCTTCAGCCCTGGACCCTGGGACCTACCTACGGGATCAAGACAGGTAAGTATCAGTGTGTTTGTGTAATGTATGTATGAAACTTATTTTTCTAATGTGTCAGTGTGTATTTAACTATTTTTTTTTACTGTGGAACTACAAGACCCAGCGGGCCCTTTAATGCCTCACAGGCTGCGACTTGTGGTACTCCAAGCCCCAGCTTGCAGGGTAGGCTTGCTGGGACTCAGTTCCACAGTTTAAAACAATAGTTTATTCATCTATTTTTTACACTGAAATCAGCTTGATGTCCACCGCCCAGGGGCATCGAGGACAGCACCAGGCTTCAGTCTGGTCAGGTAAGTCCTGGGGGGGGACCCCTTTATTGGGGGGTCCCAACTCCCCCAGGACCCCTGGCCAGGCTGACCGGTCAGAGAGCTAAATGCTTGGCCGGGGGGACTTGTATAAAAAGTCTCCCCCCGGCTGTGGCATTACCCTACTTGCTGGTTTGGCCTGGGGCTGGTTCTTAAAATACGGGGGACCCCTAGTCATTTTGTCCCCCGTATTTTGGGAACCAGCCCCGGCTCTTCAGCCTGGTGCTGGTTGCAGCCGTGGGGGGGACCCCACGTCGTTTTTTTTTAAATGAGTAAAAGGGTGACTAAAATGTAGACGCAGTAACCCGTCTATATAGAAGTTTAGTCACCCTGCCGGCTGACTAAAATTTAGGCGCAAACCCGTCTATATAGAACTTTAGTCAGCCGGCAGGGTGACTAAACTTCTATATAGACGGGTTACTGCGTCTACATTTTAGTCACCCTTTTACTCATTAAAAAAAAAAAAAAACGACGTGGGGTCCCCCCCCACGGCTGTAACAAGCACCAGGCTGAAAGAGCCGGGGCTGGTATTAAAAAAAAAAAAAAAATCAGGAAGCCAACCAGATAAAAAAAATCAGCGAAGCCCTATCTGGTTGGTTTCCTGATTTTTTTTTTTTAATACCAGCCCCAGGCTCCAGGGCTGGTTCCCAAAATACGGGGGACAAAATGACTAGGGGTCCCCCGTATTTTAAGACCAGCCCCAGGCCAAACCAGCCAGCAGGGTAATGCCACAGCCGGGGGGAGACTTTATACAAGTCCCCCCAGCCAAATCATTCAGCCCTCTGACCTGTCAGCCTGGCCAGGGGTCCTGGGGGAGTGGGGACCTCCCCAATTAAGGGGTCCCCCCCATCCAGGACTTACCTGACCAGGCTGAAGCCTGGTGCTGTCCTCGATGCCCCTGGGCATCGAGCTGATCTTTGTGTAAAAAAATAGATGAAAAAAACTATTGTTTTTTCCTGTGGAACTATGAGTCCCAGCAAGCCTTCCCTGCAAGCTGGGACTTTGAGAACCACAAGTCCCAGCCTGCAGGGCATTAAAGGACCGCTGGGTCTTGTAGTTCCACAGTAAAAAAAATAGTTAAATACACACCGACACTTTAGAAAAATAAAAGTTTAATACATACATACATTACACAAACACACTGATACTTACCTATCTTGATCCCGTAGGTGGGTCCGGTGGCTTGGTTCCGGGGCTGGTCCGGGGCTCCAGGGCTGAAGAGGAAGAAGGATCTCTGCGTCTCTAGTATACAGCGGAGGCAGAGCGGTTACCACAGCAGCCGGGAGCAGCGCGTCTTGAAGTTAAGATGCCGGGGTCCAGAGGACAGGTGAGTAGGATTTGCTTCCCCAGGTACCCCTTTGGATGACTACGGATCCAGGCCCCCCGGACTCTTCAGCCCTGGAGCCCCGGACCCGGACCAGCCCCGGAACCAAGCCACCGGACCGGACCCTGGGACCTACCTACGGGATCAAGATAGGTAAGTATCAGTGTGTTTGTGTAATGTATGTATTAAACTTTTATTTTTCTAAAGTGTCAGTGTGTATTTAACTATTTTTTTTTCTGTGGAACTACAAGTGCCAGCGGGCCCTTTAATGCCCCGCATGCTGGGACTTGTGGTTCTCCAAGTCCCAGCATGCGGGGGAGGCTTGCTGGGACTCATAGTTCCACAGGAAAAAACAATCGTTTTTATTCTATTTTTTTTTACAAAATGATCAGCCTGGTGGCCACCGCACAGGGCCAACGGGGACAGCACCAGGCTTCAGTCTGGTCAGGTCAGTCCTGGAGGGGGGGGACCCCTTTATTGTGGGGGGTCCCCACTCCCCCAGGACCCCTGGCCAGGCTGACCGGTCAGAGGGCTGAATGCTTTGGCCGCGGGACCTTATAGAATAAGTGTCCCCCGGCTGTGGCATTACCCTGCTGGCTGGTTTGGCCTGGTTCTTAAAATACGGGGGACCCCTGGTCATTTTGTCCGCCGTATTTTGGGAACCAGCCCCGGACCTGGAGCATGGGGCTGGTAAAAAAAAAAAAAAAAAACGCCGTTTTTTTTTTTTTTAGTCAAAGCTGGAACGCCCACATGGGCGTTCCAGCTTTGGCAGTATAGTTGCAAGGACGGCAGCATATCGGTCGAACGTGCGTACACACTGCACTTTTGTACCGATATGAGGCCGTCCTGTTGGATGAAAATTAAACAGCAAAGAACCCTCGACCGACCGAGTATGGACGGACAAGACAGTTTTTTGCCGTTTATCGCTCGTACGGGACAGCATACACACATATACAATTGAACGGCTGTCCGACCCAGAACGAAAGAACGGCCCGACAATTGTATATATGTGTACCCAGCTTAAGTAAGAAAGAATTGGAAGCAATCGGTGAACGGGCCAATGTATATATAGAGTAGATCGAAGGACCATTAAGGGTAAAGTGACTCAGGAGAAGAAGCAAGGTGCAACCAGATACCAATAGAAAATGAAGTAATGTAATTAAGGAAAGGAAGCTGGACAGAGGCAGATAACACTGCATACAATATATACACAGCACCCATACTTACCATGCCTGTTTCCGAGGTAAATATAACAATCTCATACAGAGGAGCTAGTTGCTGGAACAAGTTGTCAATACCGGCTCGCTTTTTGAACCTCCATCCTGTTTCTAACTGAGAGCAGAGAACAACATTAGAACAGGAGAAAAAAGTAGTATATATGCGTGGTGCGCAATCAACAGCTGCTGGCACACGGTTGTCAGGCCCTAATAGGTAACAATAGTATAAAATAAAGAAATGTGCCAGCGCTGGCTGTACCAATGATTAGACAAGCTGGGTCTCAAAGATAATAATATACAAATGTATTCATTTAAAAATATATATATATTAATAATAGTATGATGAATCATTAGACATAAAAGACAATGTGCCCCATTTTTAAATATTATATCCCAGGGATATTTCTGCGTGAGGTTATGGAAATTTCCAATGAAACGACTGACAGTTATATTACCATCCAAATTAGTCTGGTGGGTATTTGTATCCAGAATCAGGTGACACTATATAAATTGTATATTATCTTTGAGAACCGTCTTGTCGAATCATTGGTTCAGCGAGCGCTGGCACATTTCTTTATTAAAGCAGGAGAATTGGTAAGAGGAGAAAGTGTGTAATGTTAGGTCATGTATGAATAGAGAAAGTCACAGAGGAGAGGGGGATTCAGCAACGCTCAGATCACTCACCGACCACTCTGGATGCAGTAGCACATTCTTCAGCTCAAGAACTAATGTGTAGGGAGGCTGGTAATAGGGCTCTTTCAATGGGTCTGGCAGAAGCTTGGGGCTTGTGGGCTCTATGATCATCTAGGAAACAGAGGTAGGAGACAAAAGATGTTAAAATGACACGGTGATGAGGGGGACGGTAGGGATATAAGGGGTAACCTCACCTGCCGATAATCTTTAAAGTATTTGTATGTTCTTCTAAACTGCTGTACAACGGGAGGATCTGAAACCGGAATAGTGGAAACGATAAGACAACATGGCAGGTAGGAGAAGAAAGGGTATAGTCAACGTCACGGTAATATTTTCCTAGCAGGGCACAATTCGCTGGCACACCAATGTCATATGAAGGTATAAGGAATAGTTACAAATATGTCAAGGTCTAGCCAGGTCCGCTGACTAGCCCTGGGACTGCACTCGGCTGCAGAAAGGGACATGAGGACAATACAATCAGGACGATTCTTATTGGCTGAGGCCATCATATGTAAGCCAAAACTGTGCCAGCAGCATGGGTGGGGTGGGGCTTCCCATCAACATGTTACGATCACTACATTGGTGCTCATGGTTAAATGTTAGAGCAACAGATGTATACAAGGCTAGCAAACCAGATATTGTAGTAGTAGGTCTCCCATGGGGGTCAATTTACTAAAATAGGAGTTTAATGGAAGATGGGATGATGCAAATAGCAGCCGATAATATTTTACTTACTTAGCACCTTACAGAAGATAATACAAGAATCTGATTGGTTGCTATGGGAAACATCCCATCTTAGTAAATCTACCCCTTAGTGCTTCAGAAGGGGCCGACTTCTCACTGTATACTTTGAAAATATATTGGAGCAGGGATGGGGAACCTTCGGCCCTCCAGCTGTTGGAACTACACATCCCAGCATTCCATGCTACATTTTTGTTATTTGGCCATACTAAATCTGTTGCAGGGCATGCTGGGATGTGTAGTTCAACAGCTGGAGGTCCGAAGGTTCCCCATCGCCGTATAAGAGGCTGAACGTTTTGCAGCCCTAAAAAGTATTGCATTATGTACTATGGCAGATTGATATGCAGAGTGCATATGATAACTGGAGAACAAAGCACACACACACCTGCTACTGCAAGTCACTTCATCCATCGTCTCCCAAACAGGCCACTTTAGTGTAGCCGAAAAGCTCAAAATGGACGTACGACCGACCCCCGCATTCACGAGGGATGTCGAGTGCTATGTTGTGGGCTCTTGGAAAACGATGCCAGCACAATATCAGTGTTACTTAAATCTGTAAGAGACTTCAGTCAGCCTCTTTACGGTTTATGTGCAATGGATACAGTGTCTTTGGTAAGGAGTTTGGCAACTGCACTTAGTAATGGGAGGCCTAGTTTAGTGACGTTGGATGGAATCATTGGCCAACACACGTGAGCTTTGTTCTCTAGATATCAAGACAATCCCAACACGTTCTGTTAGTGCCAGTCATTAATGTCACTACCTGCAAATGAAAATTCAGTTAAAACGCAAAAAATAAAGATACTTTCACCATTGTTTTTCTGATGGCATTCTGTTTGATATGTCACATGACTACCTTCACCAAGCTGCATCCAAGATGGCTACCATACATGTGACAAACCCTGAAAAGTTTTCCCCAACTCCCATATGATGTACAAACACAAATATTTCCTTACTGGTTTTCTTTCTTAAAAGGGTGTGTAAACACCATACCAGTATCCATATTACGTTTAATAAATTCCCCTTGGAACTACTGTACATAAATACTGCGCAATACAGTTCTCCAAACAAGCCACTAACTCGACAGTCAGAATTCAATGTTCAAAGGTCCCTGTATCGGACAAAATGGCCGCGGATTGTTGGAAAACGGCCGCGGATTTGACACTCCTCAGCTGTTTCGACAAAACTGTTTTGTCTCTAAAAAGATGAAACTGACAGTCTTCAATGCTGTCTGAAACTGCGGCATTGAATAGGCGAGTGCCGCCGTATATCTGTTAACTTATCTCTCTCAAAAATAGGCCAGAGTATCTACACTACACGGCAACACAGACGGATGGTGGAAAAGGAAGTCCTAGAATAGCCTCCTTGAACTTACCATTATCAAATTCATCCGGTATCTAAAAGAACGAGAAGAGATACATTAAGGTGTGAGGTTACAGCTTGTTGTCCATGCTCCTAGAATTGTAATCGTCACATGGCACATCTAATGCCTGGCCCAAAGGGCCAGTGTGCCAGGTACTTATCCATGTACAGTATACACAATATAGGGCGACAAGTCAGAGACCAAACACTGCATGAAATAGATTTTGCAGAAACAAAGGATTCACCAGTATAAACTAAAATGATCTTGTAGATTTGTAATATCTTATAAAGTTAGAGGCAAGAACATGCATGGATTTTCAAAGAAATTAGAGGTTTAGCTCTGTGCAAACAAAAGATCTACACATCTAATGTCTTTGATCTATCAGATTGCAGTGTTACCCATATATAATGCAACACAAGGCCCCAATTGTCCTCGCACTGAGAGGAAGGCCAGGTGACAAGTGTGCTATTAAATACATGTCAACAGCAGAGGAACAAAAGGTTGGTCCCCACCTCACACACCTCGGAGTGTGCCAGATCAGCAAGGTGAGACACTCCGCATATCAAAGGCCGGAAGAGGAAGGAGAGGAGCCAACAGGATGACGGACATTAAAGAGATCCGCTCTTTTACATCCATAGGCTCGTTACCCAGACAGACAGCAGGCAAACCTGCATAATGCTGGAATTACCCAGGCAGCATCTGCTACAAGTGAGCCAAGGGCTCAGTGCATTGCCTCCAACTATAAAACAGACAATGTCGCTCACAACTGTCCCTGTCCATCAAATGTGTGTGTGCATGCACTCTGCGTGTGACATCAGGGTGCATGCTCGTGCGACTCAGGCGCATAGGCGGGAATAATTAAAAAAAAAGACGAAATAGCGCACATCTCTGAATCAGGCCCAATATGATCATGATAATGGCTTGCCAAGATAAACATACTTACGCTCATTCCTTTATGAATCAAAGATAAAATATTTGTATGCAGGTGTGTAAATAGAACAGAAATAAAGGAAATGTCTTGAGGGAGTTATTGGATGTAAACTCAAGAGGCCTACACACGGGGAAATGTTGCTGAGCGATGAGCAATGTAGATCGCTCAGCACACAACACTGCACAGCAATGTGCCTAAAGCGGTGTACACGGTGCAGTATCACTGGCAATATGGTCGCTGAGCGACCATATTGCCAGCGATTAGTTTGTGCTGCAGCGATAAATCGCCAGGTGTACGCTCCGGTGTTCATCCTCCGAATGGTCGCTGGATCAGCGGTTTGCAGCTCCCCTGGCAGAGTCTCCTGTTCATTAGCGACCATCTCTGATTGCTGATGAAAAGGAGACACTGAGCAATATATTGCACCGTGTGTACACAGCTTTAGATGTGTGCTGAGCGATCTGTTAGGGACAGTGTTCTCCGGTGAGGCCACCGATTAACTAGATTTATCCAGAATGCTGGATCTTAAATACCGGGCGACAGAAACACCTAACATCACGGAGCGTTGTAGGGGCATTTTCTAAGCGATCTAGATTACAAAATGCCCTGAAATCCCCCCCATTGTGAACACACCATAACTCCTGGTTTCAAACACTATTCTAAAAGGTGCCCACACACTAGAACGATTTTTGGGCCGATTTCCGATAAATCGTCCGATATATCGTCCGATGTTTACCGATAATCTGTCGAAAATCGGAGGTGCGTCGAATTTTTTTTTTGGGGGGTGGCCTAATTTTGGGCGTGGCCTATGCTCGCGGCTCATTTTGCCGCTATGGGGGCATGACTCAGAGGCTCTGTGAGCCTCTAGCCATGCCCCCAGCCCCCTTGCTGCGGGAATAAACGTTTATTCCCCGCAGCTTAGCAGCTGACAGGGGGGACTCCCAACAGCCCCCCCACACCGCGGGACACTGCCGCCCGCGGGTGGGACAGCCCCGATAAAATCGGGACTGTTGGGAGGTATGGGGCACCTTAACCTCCAGAAACTGCCACTCGGAATAATCTCAATGTCTTTAGATTTTGAAAACATTACAAGCATAAAAAAAAAAAAAAAAAAAAAAAAAAAAAAAAAAAAAATCACATAAGAAATACACCAAAAGCTTAGGGGGCTACTTGGGTTAGTGAGCTCTGCCAAGTGGTCTCGCGGTTATAGAAGCTTAAGTTGGGTTTTCACAGCGCATGCTAACAAGTCACAGCCCGGTTTAAAGGTAATAAAAGTGTGCACAGCCAAATACAGAGATTAACATACCACATTATAATCTTATGTGAAATATATGTATGTTTGTAAAAATAAAACAACACTGCTCCTCATCTCTATGAAGAGAATTCAAGGTTTTGCACCCTGGTGGCTACTAAAGGGCATCACACAGAGCAATTTAAATGTTGCTCTATACACACATATACATGATCACACACCGACTACACAGACACTGTATAATGAATTGTCAGCATTTTCTACCTAGTTTAAATAACATCTGCCGTACAGTGGAAGCAGCCAAGCTGTTCTCTAGTATCAATGAGGACAATGCCCTGCTGTTTATTTAAAGGCAAGAGGTGGGTAACTGGTGGCTTCATCTGGTCTCCTGAGGCTCCAGAGAACAAGGTTTATTTCACTTGTTTGCTAATCAAGAGTTTTCCCAAACTCCACCATTACATCACAGTTTTTAGGGCTATCCATGTTTGAGCCCAGACTGTTAAATTAAATATACTTTAGGTCAGGGGTTCCCAATCTTTTTCTAATCACGGCACCCTAGAGCAGGCTTTCCCAACCACGGTCCTCAAGGCACACCAACAGTGCAGGTTTTACTGATATCCAGGCTTCAGCACAGATGGTTTAATCAGAATCCCTCAGATACTAATTAAATCACCTGTGCTCAAGTCTGGATATCTACGAAACCTGCACTGTTGGTGTGCCTTGAGGACCGTGGTTGGGAATGCCTGCCCTAGAGTATCAGAATTTTTCCAAGGCACCCCTAGGCCCCCAAAAATATATATAAAATTAAAGTAGATTGTATTTATATGTGCTTCTTAGGTTCAGTTATTTGGTGAAGGGCCGGATTTGGTGCGGATTGTACACATTTTATGATTGGCAGCCACCAGCGCTGGTTTTGTCCAGAAAAAATTGACCATAAATAATTTGAATTGGTCCTGGACGACCAACCTGAGGCACCCCTGCAAGTGTCCAGAGGCACCCCAGGGATCCTAGGCGCACAGTTTGGGAACCACTGCTTTAGGTGCTAAATAAGTCAACTGTACTCAAGCATGATTATCCTTGAAACCTGGACTGTGATAGTGGACTTTGGGAACCTCTGCACTTACGGAATCATGGGTCCCGGCCTACGTAGCAGGATAGACAGCCTGAATGACTAGGTCTTCCAGCTGGATTAGTCAGCCACTGCTCGGCCTGTGCGATTATCTCAGCGCTTGCTCTGCCAATGTACGGTACCTATGGTGCCGTCTCTCTTGAAAATAAATCCCCTACTACTACTATGACGTTCATTAGCTCAGACCGCTGCTTACCATAGACAGACGTTAGCCGCCCTGTCTGCCAGGTACGTAGAAACAAATGTAAATCCAGGTACTGAGATATATAGGGAGACCATTGGACACTACAGGCAGATAAAGTGAAAATCTGTTGTGCCAATTATGTACCAATAAAATGCTCCAACTAATCCAGCCAAGGACAAACTCCAAAAACACACAAAAAAAAAAAAAAAAAGTTGCAGATTTTCAAATGTCCTTAAAAAGGTTTTGCCCGACTTCAATGCTGGGTATAGGTTAGATGACACTGCAAGCGATGCAATGTCATCAGCCAATGTTTGGGGTTTGTGCATGCGCAAACCCGCGGAGCCACCACAGGCGTGTCGATGCACGCCCCCAATTCGCTGACTTTTCAGAGCAAAGACTAGAGAAATCATTCGATGGCGAGTGACCATCGCAGGATTTCTCCTCCTTGCGCCCGAACGGGAGTGGATGTGTGTAAGTGTACATATGCACCTGCATGTTCGTGTGGGGAGGCTTGCGCTCATCGGGGCGGCGTTCACCGTCTCATTGCGCAGCGAATATACGCTGCCTAGCCAACAGGTGTGAATCAGGCCCATAGTGTATAAACACTGAACAATTTTATAAATGATAGGATCAGTGGCCACATCCGGTAGTATGTGGTGTTCACTCAAAGCTTCTTTTGCCGGGTGCTGCACCCGGCCTGTTTTTAAAATCTCAAAATGCACCATGCCCTTTTTGTGTGTGGCACTGTGCGTCCTCCACCGCACTGAGAACTTTTGGTGTGTGCTATCATGTGTAATGGGAATTATGGTGTGTGGTACAATGTGTAAGAGGCATTATAGTGTGTGCCATAATGTGTAATCGTCATTAGGACAGAATATGTAATGGGCATAGCAGAGTATGGCAATGTTTAATGGGCGTAATCCTAGTGCAGTGTGCAATTTATATATTTTTATAGTTTTTGTTTCTAACGTAAATTTAATAAAATGTGCCCTCTCCAATTGAAAAAATTGGAACTTTCCCTAAAAAAATCCTAGAGTGAACACTAAGTATGCGATAGTTGACGATGTAAGTGAGCAGCATGTACAGACAGAAGACGTCACTAAAGATCCGCGTCCATCAGTCTTTAAATGGTTATATGGCCACAAGTATGTTGTCATAGCTCTTTAGGTGCCCATACACATTACAATTATTGTATACAATATCGCATCTCGGTTTTTCTGATGAGATTAGATGAGATCTAGTACAAAAAGTATGTGCAGCATTGTACTAGATCTCATCACAAAACAAAGATGCGATACTGTATACAATAATTGTAACGTGTATGGGCACCTTAAGAAAGTGTTATCAGCTATAATCTATTAATCTATGTACAGTATTCATATGTGTGTGTGTTATTTCATATTAGTCATACAAAGCAGCAGTTCTGCCCTATTATCTGTTCCTTGCAATACTTCAAAGCACGAGAGATGTACATCTCAGCCCCTGATATCCGGGAACTTCCTCTTCACATTCTACTCTTAATACTACAACACCGGCTATATTCCCCTCTAGCTACTGTACATCCTCCCAGCATCAAAGAGGAGCCATAGGAAGCGGTCTGTCTGGTGACTGGAGTCTCGTGAAACTTCAGTCTTTGGATTAAAGACCTTGCAGAGGGACACACTTGACACGCCACTGTGAAGAGCCCTCCGTTCAAGGGTGCGTGTGACATTCCCAGGTCCGGCAGATTAAAGCCTAGGCTGGTCTGGAAACAAATCTCACACCGGACAGCAAGAAGGTTTAGTACCACTTCTAGATGTAGGACACGCTGACTTCTACCTAACGAGCTGGGCTCTAATCATGGCCACATAAAATCCCTGACACCCAGGTGAGATGAAGATTGCTTGGCCAATAAAACCCAACGTGTACTTCCTTTCAGTCACCACTGCTCATCAAGTATTGGGGTGTTAATAGGATGCCCCATTTTCTGGGCGTGACAAAGCCATTGGCCGCGTTCTTGGAACCAGCTTTACAGGCCCTGGCAGCCTGATTTCACCAGACACCAGGCCAGATGCACTAAGCTTCAAAAGTGATAGCCAGCCAGCCAATCAGCTCCTACCTGCCATGCCACAGACTGTTTGAAAAATGTCAGGCAGGAGCTGATTGGTTGTTTATCACTTTTGAAGCTTAGTGCATCTGGCCCACCATGAGTAACCTGATAATTACTCAGGATGTCCGATGATCATGCAGTTGATAGTGTGCTGCGACCATCGGATGCCGCAGCAGCAGATCAGAGAAGCCGACGGAGGGGTCTTATTTATAGAATGGCAATATCTGGGGATAGAGGGGGAGATTCTCTAAGAATCTCTGCCCCCCTTCGCCGCCCATCGCATTTATAATTATTGCATATGCTGTAACATATGCGATAATTAAGGCAAAGGACAGCTCTTGCGTTAAGAGCTGTCCTTTGCGGTGAGAGTCGCCGGGTCCCAGCGGCTCCCCCCTCCCTCACACACCCGGCGCTGCTGCTGCTGCACCGGGCTCTCCTCCTCCCTGCACCCGGAAGAGGATCAGTGCAGGGAGGAGGTCAAAGGTCCGGGCAGCACTGCGCTGTGCTGCCCGGACACAGGTGAGGGAGGAGGGGGCGATGCGGGGCGGCGGAGGGTTGCAGTAGAAGCCCATTGGCTTCTATGGGGCATCGCCAGATTTTTCTGGCGATGCCTCCCGCCGCGTTAACCCGGCGGGGGATGCTTACATCCCAAAATGCGGTAAAAACCCAGATAACGGGGTTTTTACCGCATTTCTTGCATAGAGAATCTCCCCCAAGCAATATCGGACAACTCTGAATCAGGCCCCATGTGCACCTTTGCATGTTATTAACACTGGCTCATTCTCATACGGTATGGGTCGACATTTCAAAAAGGTCGACATGGATGGAAGGTCGACACAAGCATAAGGTCGACAGTCAAAATCTTGACATAGGTTTTTTACTTTTGTCCCGGATGGGCTGGACACCATATGAGTGCACCGCGTCCCCTCGCATGACCCACTGCGCTGGGCACACTGTTCTATTCTCCCCCCCGCGCCCTAGTGGATGGTAGGGTATGAAAAAACGCCTGTCGGCACAAACAAGTTGTGAAAATACCCATGGCTACCTTTTGACTGTCGGCCTAATACTTGTGTCGACCTTAAGCATGTAAACCTATGTGAGATGTTCACCTAAGCCAGGTCATCCCAATGCACGTTGACCTTTGGTGTGTCAACCCAACGACGTATACCCTCCTATAGGGACAGAACGCAAACACAGTAACACAGCTATTATACTAAACACCGACTACTTATAGCAGTGAAATATTATCTAAATACCAAAGTGTATCCAATGTCTGGGCTTTAACCCCCCTATAAGAGATACACACCATAAAGGAAGAAGGTATTTGTTTATTTTCACGGCGGCCGATATATCGGATGCAATATCGGCCGATGCGATTTTTTTACCTGTTCATAACCCCACTATCCACTACGCATGAAGTTGATTTTATATAGTGTGGCGAGCGCAGTAATCAGCGGGGCTCGCCACACTATATAAAATCAACTCCATGCATAGTGGGGTTATGAACAGGTAAAAAAATCGGATCGGCCGATATATCGGTCGCCGTGAAACTAAAGAAGTACCGGAAGACATCTATTTGTCTAAACTACTATAAATTCTATGAAGCAGCCAATTCTGATTAGAACATATAAATTACGATCAATGTAACCTAATAAGTGTTTAGCTCTGGTCCTACAAGCATTTTATTTATTTTTATATGACCCTCTTCTAATATTAGTAGCGTTCATTCTAGCACCCTGCATCTTTCAAAACCCATGCAGTTCCTCTTCCCTGCTGTATTGCTCCTAGCAGACTAGTCTGTATATCAGTACAGTGCCGAAAAACAGGCGGTGCTGTGCTAGAAGCTCCACAGCAGAGTGTGAAACCCCCCCCCCCCCAAGGCAGGGAAGAGGAACAGGTGCAGGGTTCTAGAATGGACACTAATTAGTATCAGTTTATTTATAGTCTTAAGAGTTATTACTAAAGTGCAAAATGAATAACACTGTTCATATCTGCTGGATTTTTATAATAATGTACACAAATGTTAGGTCTAGTTTAGGAAAGAATACATTAACCTTGTAGCTATGTTTCTTTGGTACTTGTGTATTATCTGGGCGCCCGATTTTATCATTGCATGCCACTAAGGCATGCGATGCGATTTTTCATTGTAAAGACCCGATTTTTAATTGTATAGTCACTCATGGGTGATTTCATACCCCCACTATCCAACTACGCATGGAGTTGATTGTATATAGTGTGGCGAGCGCAGCGAGCCCGAAGCGTGCCGAGCGCAGCGACGGGGATTACTTTACATGTATTCTGCTTCCCCTCGCCAGGCTTCGGGCACGGTGGCTCGCTGCGCTCGCCACACTATATAAAATCAACTCCATGCGTACTTGGATAGTGGGGGTATGAAATCACGCAGGGGTGACTATACAATTAAAAATTGGGTCTTTACAATGAAAAATTGCATCGCATGAATTGTATGCCACTATATTGCATGCGATGCAATGAAAGAAAAAAAAAAAAAAAAAAATCGGGCGCCCAGATATTACACAAGTAGCGTTTCTTTATTCATTTAAAACTAAACTAGCACCTCATCCTTGTTTTATATAACGGATGGTGTAACCTCACAGCACTGAGGTCATGAGTTCTATTCCCACCATGGCCCTAACTGTGCAGAGTTTGTATATTCTCCCTGTGCTTACGTCCGTTTTCTCCAGGCGCTCTGGTTCCCTCCCACAATCCAAAAATATACTGGTAGGTTAATTGGCTCCTAATAAATTAACCCTAGAATGTCTGTGTGCATGCATATGTGGTAGGCAATATAGATTGTAAGCTCCACTGGGGCAGGGACTGATGTGAATGTTCAACTATTCCCTGTACAGCACTGCGGAATATGTGTGCGCGACATAAGAAACTGGTAATAATATTCTCTGTACAGCGCTGCTGTATGTGTGCGCTATATAAATAACTGGTAATAAAAAACAAAGATCTTACTTTGTAAAAATAATTTAAATAAATCAGCATTGCAGTTGCGCAGAACTATGTAGCTTGCAGCCATAGATCCAATCCTGTGGAAGCACACTCCATCAGCTGCAATACTGCTCATTTTTCCACAAGGTGAGCTTCAAATAGTTAGTGTTCTCAATAAGGGCAGATAGCACAATGAATAGGGTGGCTGACTGCAATGCTACAAGCGATGAGTTTTGTTCACTGGTATGCCTGCATCTTGAAATGTAATAAACGACAGTGTGACTAAATGACAAAGAGCTCTCAGGTTAAGTTCATGAGTGTTGTATATGTATTCGCGATGGAAGGGGTAGAGGTGGAAGGAAACCGGTCAGGAGATGTTGGTGCTCAAGGAGAAGGGTTGCGGCGATGTATGCAGTGGCACACTCCGCACCACCCTAATGACGGTCTGGGGAAAGGTGACACAAATCACTGTAGTGACTGAAAATGACTTCCTAATGACATGAATAACATGGAAATGTTTTGTATTTGTTGGCAAGGAGTGTAACCAAATAGTCACCACCTAGATTGCCGCGTTATAGCACAGTGACAAAGACTCACACTGCACAGTCAGTACAGTGTATTAGGTTCTCACTTCCATAGGATTCAAGCAAACAGACGCGTATTCTTTCCTGACTGCAGAACCTGCATAGTATTAGCATGCAGAGTCCCAAAGGCACCTTGTGGAAGATTCAATCTGCCCTTAGAAGTTACCCTGTGTAGTATACATAAGAGCCCTTTGTCCCCCTATGGAAGGCTAGCTAATAAAGCAGCACTATGCCTTTATCTTACTAGCACAAACAAAGACACACAATGAGCCGAGGGTGTTCTACATGAACTGCAAGTACATCATGTGAACAACGCTTTATGGCCTCCCATTGAACACTACTGACCCCTAGTGGCACACTTAATTCCTACTGAATTACTAATCAAGGCAATTATCCTTTTTGGATAGAAATAACTGTTATAAAGGGTATGGTCAGAGTCGACAGTCAATAGGTCGACACGTGGAAAAGATTGACATGAGTTTTCCATTGTTTTTGGGTGTCTATGTCGACATGAACACCGAATAAGTGTACCGCGTGTCCTTGTTATGCTCGGCACACTATTATATTTTCCTTATATGTCCACGTGGATTGTTAAGTATGAAAATCCACCCATAAAAAATAAAAAACATCTTTTCAATGACAACCTATTGCTTGTGTCAACATTTTGTCCATGTTGACCATTTTCATGTGTCAACCTTTTGCCTGTCGACCAATAGTGGTTTGCATCGACCACATTAAATGAAATAAAAATCAGAGAGAAAAGAACGTATTTGCTCACTATTAAGCGAGCAGTAAATATGTGACGTTTTCTAGAAGTTGCATTTATTTATAAAATAATTTAAATAAGTGGGAAGCGTTTATAAACCAAGGCCACCTTATGTAATAAAAGTCTAACACTGCGTTCACAGACACTAGATGGCGCCCAACTGAGTTCCATTCAGTTGCGCGCACGCACACCTACACACCTCATTATGACGGACTGGTAACAGTTAATCTTGTCCTAAACACAGAAATACATACAGAAGCACACCAGTACACTGACACCTAGTGGTCAAAATTGTTGTACAGTGTACGGTAGTTTATAATGTGACCATGAGGCATATTACTTTAGCCAGGAAAGCTGAAAATGTTATAACAATGACCATAAGAAAGCCTCTGTAAAAGCGCTGCGGAATATGTGTGCGCTATATAAATAACTGGAACACTGGATAGAACTTCTTCACATTAATAGACCCTTATTGAAAAAGAACCTGTGCCCCATAACACTAATATTTGTGCCGTTTTATTATTTCATGGACCCCATACATTCTGTAGAGAAGCGGTACAAACTGTTCTTGGTCTGACGTATGCCGGACACTATCAGATAAAACGTCTGTCAGACCGACAGGCATTTTATCTGGCAGCCTTGGACAGTGCAAACATCAGGGACATCTGTCATAGTATTGGTCATGAGGATATCAGCACTCGGCCAGCAGCAAGGAGACATTTACCTGAACCCTACACTGCTTGATGCCACAGACTTTCCACTTTCTAAATATTGAATTGGATGGACATGTTGGATGAGCCAACCAATCAACAACATTGACTATGCAATCATCCGGCTGATCAGCAAGATAACTAACCACCACTTGAGATCCCAGATGCAAATATTTAGCAAGCGTACATTAGAAAGAGACAGCAAATGAGGGAGAAACTGCTCCCGATTGGCTACCTGCCTGTAAACTAAACTGGTTTGACAAATAGGCATTGATTTGCACCTGGATGTTTCTGCAAATGGTCTGAACCATTTCTTTTTTGTTTTGTTTTTTACCCATGGGACTAAGCGTCCGATTTATCGATATATATGCTCGGCTTAAGCACCAAGTAGGATTATAGAAAAAGTATGCTACTAGATACCTTCCGCTATACCATTCTGCTCCTAGGAGCAGAGCCGAACACTAAATAACACCTTTTAGCTCCAATTGGAAGAGAACATTTGCACCTTATACCCAGTTCTCACTGCCTCAAGAACTCAGGATTTTGCCAGGGCAAGCAGTAATTTCCCATGTCGTGGCTCAGTGTGAATGGGTGCAAATGAAAAACCCAGGTGTAATGCCCAGGGAATTTCACACAGGTTTTTTGTAAGGTTATTCCTGGGAAGTACACCAGTGTGAACAGGCGTGACCCGGGGTTTGTCACACAGGAAGTGAAAAAGCAAGCTGATCGGGGAAAGATCAGGTGACATGTGCAGATAGATGAGACATGGTGCACTGGAGGGATGAGGAGGTGCTGGAACTACTGGCTGTGAGAGGGGAGGAGGAAATACAGAAGTAACTGGCACTGTCAAGGATTCGACAGTGTACTACAACATATCAAAAATATTGTCTGCCTGCGGCATTTATAAAGCCCAGCAACAGGTTGTGAACAAACTTAAAGCACTTCGTAAGTAGTACTCCAAGGTGCATGAACTCAACCAGAGGAAAAGTGGTGGTGCCCATATGGCCAATCAAAGCTGCTCTTTGATTCCTCACACTTGTTGGCAGGGCAGACCCGGGAACCAGTGTGAACAGGGCAGACCCTGGAATTTCCCAGGTCCAAGGTGCAGTGTGAAGGATGTCTGTGAGCTGAGATGAGCTGTGCCCTGGCCAAAACCGGGTATTTTGCAAGGGCGGCAATGAGAACATGGTACTGACTTCCCTGGACACTTATTCACTAGTGTGAATAGTTACAAATGTTCTTATTCTCCTTGTACAACTGTTTTAATTCTAATGCATTGTCACCTGTTACTGCCTCTGACAGCATATTATACGTTTAATAGCTTTGTGATTTACTTACATTTGGTTTTTTACTTGCAACACAGTGCATAAGGGTCACAAAACTAATTTTTTACTTACATAAACCAAAAAGCAACAACACTGACCCCTAGTGGTGAAATAAGGGAGGCTCAATACTGGAGCAGCACAACAGTATTTAAATAATGTAGCCTTAGGTGATGGATGGCAAACATGTTATTAATCTTAATTTAAAAAAAATTATCTAAAATAATTTTAAGAAACAAAAATTTCCAGGACTATTTAATAACTAAGGTGACAATGACATCAAAACATCATTGAGGTTAATAATGTGATGGACACAAACTAAATTTTACCTTGTTTCCCTCTTCATCCAGAGAGCTGCTACCTGTAGAGATAAGAGACATAAGAGACATTAGTCTGCCAGGCATGAGGCACATGACAGACAAAAGAGCAATGCAATATTGTATTCTCACCAAAAGTGTACACCATAAACCCGCTACTCAAAACGCCGACCAGACCGGCTGCCCTCAAGATAATCTTTTTGGCCTTTGCTTTTTGTTCTTTCTGCTGCTCTTCAGATTCAGGAGTACCCTGGGTGACTTCGGGGACCTGTGAGTGGAAGACGGAGCACCTGGCATTAACATGACAGGAACAGAACATGTAGTATATGGTCAGAGTGAATAGCCAAGCTGTGCACTGGCGAGATTTATTTATTAACAGTTATTTATATAGCGCACACATAGGGGAGGGGAGGGTATGGAATAGGGCACCATATAGGGAACAACTAGTTGCAGAAGGACAGACACAGGACATACTGGTGTGTATGGGGCAGGCAGTGGATGATTAAGGGTGATATGCGTCGGGAAGAAGTCATTTAAACTTGGGAACAGGCAAGTGCTGACAAGGTGGTATGACAAACATGCATGTACCAGATGGAAACATGGGCACACCAGGTATGGGACAACCAAGGGGGTGGGGCACTAGCACAGAGCTAACCAAAGGCAGGGGGTGCACCAGCCAGAGGTCATAGGTCCACCAGGGGGACACCAGGCAGATGACATAGGGCAACAAGCAGGTATACACCGACCAGATGGGGCAGCCAGGCAGAGGGTAACCCATACTTGCCTACCTGACCCTCTCCATGAGGGAGAAAATGCTCTGTTCCTGGACCTCCCTGTTAATGTAGGATTGCCATCACCTGAGGGGAGCTAGGTAATTTATAAGAAAGGTGTCACCACACACAGATGATGGCAATCCTACATTACCAGGGAAGTCCAGGAACAGAGCATTTTCTCCCTCATGGAGAGGGTCAGGTAGGCAACCGTGGGGTAACTGCAGGATGGCATCAGGCAGAGCGGCAGCAGGAGTGCGGGCAGCAGGCAGGGGGCAATGAGCCAAAGTAGCAGGGTGGCCTCCGGCGAAACGGGGCTGAGTGGGAGGCAGAGGTCACCGGATGACAGGTGACAGCAGGGGCAGTGAAAGCCGCAGCTCTCGTTGTCTCACCTCCTTCTGCTGGGCCCGCATCTTGTCCTGCAGCACAGCGCCGGTGAGGCTGCCCCCGGAGTCGGAGGCGAGATGCCGGCATCCTGTCAACGCCTGGGGTGAAGGCAGCAGCTGCCGCAGCGACCACCTGCACGCAGGCACCAGAGCAGCCGCCATCTTACACACGCTGCGCAGGGGAGCCAATCCCACGCAAGCCGGGATGACCCTCCACCAATCAACACCGAGGAAACAGGCAGCAAATCAGGGCTCTAGGAGCACGCAGCCAATAGAAGGGGGGCCAGCTGTTTTTTTTTTACCCTGCAGAGAATTGGGAGACCATTTGACCTCAGTGTTACCGTGTAGCGGCCATGATACCTGTGGCAGGGAACATAGCCATGTTACGTGTGGCAGCAAAGGCAGAGAACACACAGCCATTTTACGTGTGGCATCGGACATAGCCGCCTCGGCTCAGAGTGACTCATAGCCATGTTGTTATGTGTGCGGTAGCGCATACGCATACACAGAAAGATATCTTGCCATGGCATTAATTCATGGTTGCCCACCTGACCCTCTCCTTCAGGGTAGAAAATGCTCTGTACCTGGACTTCCCTGGTAATATATGATTGCCAACACCTATTGATAATTGGTAATTGATAAGAAAGGTGTCACAGGTGCTGGCAATCCTACATTACCAGGGAAGTCCAGGAACAGAGCATTTTCTCCCTGATGGAGAGGGTCAGGTAGGCAACTATGGATTAATTAAAATAAGTAATCATATAAAATATACTATTAGAGTGAATCTTATACCCCTTTTACACCAAAAACGCCTGGTTTTTGATCCCTGCTTCAAGCCGGGTGCGACCCAGCGTTTGCTCCATTTACACCGCCCAAAGCCCCCGGCCGCCGCTTGGAGATGACATCATCTCCAAGTGCCGATCGCCGCCGCCGGGACCCGGACCGCTGTGCTGGGGGCAAGCCCAGCACTTAGGTAATCTGCTGGGCTGCCCCCAGCCCCCATGCACCCCCCAGCCCTTGTCCGGGAGGTGAATGGATGCCGCACACAGGCATCCATTCACCTCCTCTGCTGCTGCTGTCTGCAGGGTATAGCAGACAACAGCACAGCCTGTGTGTGCCCCCCGTCCAACCTGCGGATGCTGCAGTCCGCAGGTTGCACGTCCTTCATTGATGTAAATGGGAGCCGGGTCGGATGACCCGGCATACCCATTTACTCCTCCCTCTACCCAGGTCCTGGCCGTGTTCTACCCAGGTCAGGACCTGGGTAGAAGTCCCGTGTAAAGGGACACGGCATGTCCCATTTACACCGCCGCTGACCCGCCGAAGACCCGGAGTTTTGCGGCGGTGTAAAAGGGGTATTAGAGATGACTATTGATCATTGATGGTTAACAACGATCAATGGTTTGCCACTGGTGGTTGATGATCTGATGGCTCTTCATTCTCCGCCAGCTCTGGTTGCCTCTGAGCGATTGTTTTATTTTGTTTATTTTTTTTTACAGGAGGTAGGATTCACAAAATGTATCCCCCCTCCCACACTGCTAAGACACGCCCTTTAGAAAATCTGTAAGCCCCACCCACAAATGAGCTCCCCAGCAAGGACGGCCATTGATGGGGTTGGGGGCAAGTGATCGATATGTCACAAATAGAACTACCAACCAATTATTTTTCAAACACAGCCTGTAACATGGTAGTTAGGAGCTGATTGGTGCTTTATCTCTCTCCACTTTATAAGTTCCAAGGTTTAGTAAATCTGCCCCTTAATCTCAGTTTACAATGCAACGGCTTGGGTTCCGATCTGCTGCAAACTGATGCAAATGATCTGGAATTACTTCTATCTCCTTCAAATGCATGGAAGGGCTGAGAAAGCCTAACAAATAAATTGGGGTAGGGTGTAGGTCACTTAGACTAGAAGGGTTTGTAGGTGGTAGAGGTGCAGACAGCCTTGTCCATGCAATGGGTGTGGGTGGGATCTGACTGGTTCTGATATTCTGCAGGCAGTTGTTATAAATTTCACTTCCAGTGGGGAGCACTCTTGTATGTTCCTCTTGCAGGGTGGTGTATCGTATGTTTGTGCCGTGAAGGCCATGAACGCCAAGTGCCCTAAAAACTTTCATGATGGTAGTAGGCTTATAGATTGTCATGCACTGTACCCGACTTTATAAATAGTCAAAGCTATTGAAGTCTGGTATAGACTGTGCATACTCGATCGATCTGGACTGAGTGCTTATTGCTTATTGTTATATGTATTTGTGTTTGGGTCGAGCTTTTAGCCATGCGGCTCCGACTCTATGGAACTCACTTCCCTGCACAGTTCCAGATACCCCCACTCTAGAATCCTTCATAAACAGACTCAAGACTTTCCTGTTTACTCAAGAATTTCCATAATGCCTTCAAGTATATTTTATGAAAAGCTTTTCTGTACTTCATTGTTCCTGTACTGTATTACATTCATTCTATCTGTTAAGCGCCTTGTGTCCTATTGCAGAAAGAGTGCTATACAGGGTCGCCAATAGGGGGGTGCTATGGGGACAACTGTCCCGGGCCCAGCCACTCTGACAGAGAGTAGGGCCCGGGCAGCTCTAGTCCCACACCGCCGCCAGCACCCCCCTTCACAAACAGCTGTGCCGGCCGCCAGCCCCTGTCAACAGCAGTGGGCCGTGGATCACCGCAGCCTGCCGCTGATCTTCAATAGAGACAGTTGCCTGCTACACTGCCTGCTTGATTGGTAGTGGGCAGCTGGAAGCCCCTGCCACGTGACACTCAGACACCGTGATATGACATCGCGCCGGGCGTACGAGGAGCCGAGCCGGCCCGGATTGTCAGAAGAATGCAGCAGCCAGCAATGACATTGTGTCACCGCCCGCCCGCCTCTGCTGGTAACGGAGGAGAGGGGAGCCGGGAGATCTGGCTTCTATGTGTGCTGGTAAATAGTCACACACAGAAGCTGGGGGAGAGGGCAGCAGCTGGCTTGTGTGTGCGCAGGCTGAAGAAGCAAGCCTGCCTATAACTAATAGTATTTCACCCTCACACAATAAATACTTGGCATCAGAGCCAGAATGAAACACCGCTAGTTATAGGCAGGCTTGCTGCTTCAGCCTGCGCACACTTCTAACACTAGGGGGGCCCTGCTTATTTTGTAAGTCCCAGGCCCCACAATTTCTTATGGCGGCCCTGGTGCTATATACTGTAAATAAAATAATAATAATTATTATTATAATGTTTGTCTGTGAACAAACAGTATTACATATAGATATCCCTCTAATACCCCTTTCACACCAGCCTAATTTCCTGGGTTGGGTCCGGGAACAACCTGCGACTATCATTGGTTTGTAATATTGTAAGGGCCAAAATCCTGGGAAAATTTGTCGGGCTTTCAACCCTGCTATGGAGCAGGGTTGTTCCCGGGTTCAACCCAGGGTCCTGGCAGGTGTGAAAGGGATAGGGGGTACTAACCCGGGTTGACGGTCCACGTGCGGGTGGTCAGGCCGGGGATCCACACAGGCGGTGGGCGGAGATGACAGGACAGGTGGCGGATGAAGATGGCGCAGCTCTCCGGCACCCTCACTGCCACTGGAGAGCTGCATCATCTGCACCTGCCGTCTGACCTGTCATCTGCATCCTCCGCCTGTGTGGATCACTGGCCTACACCGAGGACCAGCAACCCAGGGTGAGTACTGTTCACCTGCCTCCGCCGCCATCCCAGCTCCTGCCCACCTCCTCCCTACTGCCCGCCTCCTCCCTGCCTCCTTCCCACACCAGAAAATGCAGGGACTTTTCTGATGTGAAAGGAGCCAACCCTGGAATGCCCCGTCATAATCTCTGGGGCCGAATTCCCGGGTGGGTCCCTGCCTTTTCTGGTGTGAAAGGGGTATTATTAGTCACAAGTTATATAATACCTATATGTTTTATAAAGGAGAGGAATCTACCGATTTTGTCACATCAAATATTTACACATGAAAACATTACAAATATAAACGCTGGTTTAGGATCCACATTGTTACAATTTTATTTGTAGAAAATTTTTACATTTGCTTAAAAAAAATAAAAAAATCTTAACCCCACCAGGGAGCCAGGGTATCATTAAATAACAGTGAATATATACAGTATATATGGGCAGCACGGACGGTGTAATGGTTAGCATTACTGCCGCACAGCGCTGAGGTCATGGGTTCTATCCCCACCATGTGTTATATATATAGGGCAGTACGGACGGGGTAATGGTTAGCATTACTGCCTCACACCATTGAGGTTATGGGTTCTATCCCCACCATGTGTTATATATACGGGGCAGTACGGACGGTGTAATGGTTAGCATTACTGCCTCACAGCACTGAGGTCATGGGTTCTATCCCCACCATGTGTTATATATACGGGGCAGTACGGATGGTGCAATGGTTAGCATTACTGCCTCACAGCACTGAGGTCAAGTGTTCGATTCCCACTATGGCCCTAACTGTGCAGAGTTTGTATATTCTCCCCGTACTTGCGTGGGTTTCCTCCGGGTACTCCGGTTTCCTCCCACAATCCAAATATATACTGGTAGGTTAATTGGCTCCTAACCAGTGGCGTAACTAATAATTCTGCACCCCCCTGCCGAAAAATGCAGGGGGGGCGCCCCCCCTAGGGTTAACAAATCCCCCCGTCCGCCACCCCCGTTACCTCAGCTGTTAGTGTAGGGGAGCCGGGGTGCGGGGGGTGTGCGGCTGCTGCTGCTACTGAGAAGTGACACTGGGAAAATGGCTGCCCCCATACAGCAGACGAAAAACTGTCTTCAGTATGGGAGCAGCCATTTTCCGAGTGTCTCTTTTTGTATTAGCAGCGCTGCAGCAGTAGCCGGGAGAGCTGGGACCCGGCACAGGCAGAAGGCAGTGAGTAACTAATAATAGTCCCGCAGCCCCCACAGCAGTGGCGTAACTAATGCCCCGCAGCCCCCCGCGGTGGCGGGGAGGCGCCCACAAACCCTCAGCGCCTCCCCGCCACCGCGGGGGGCTGCGGGGCATTAGTTACGCCACTGCTCCTAACAAATTAACCCTAGAATGCCTGCGTGTGCGTGTATATGTGTGGTAGGGAATATAGATTGTAAGCTCCACTGGGGCAGGGACTGATGTGAATGTTCAACTATACTGTACAGCGCTGCGGAATCTGTGTGCGCTATATAAGAAACTGTTAATAAATAAATAATAAATACTATATATATATATATATAATTTAGTTTAACAATGGCATTATAAATTAAGCTATAAATAAAGGCTGTATTGATGAGTCCTGGTTAGCAGCAGCCAGGCCTGTGTATATGGAGAGAGACACAGTATAAAGTCCTTATGTTCTAGTCCTCGCCGGAGAGATTTCTTACAGCCCAGCAGCTCACATCTTCTACCCGTAGTGAGATAAGGCCGAGTAACACAGCATCCCGGATGCATTCTGGAGATGTCTATATTGAAGGATAAAGTTATTAGTCAATACCACTATTACCTATTGTATACATGTACATAATATCGTGTCCATGTCTTCTTGACTTATGTAAAATGTCCGACCCTTCTAGTTCTGTACCCATGCCTGTCCATTGCTAAGTACATTCCTCCTTATTGTACTTTGGGCCAAGTGGCATACTGTAGCTACATATGTGGCAGACCCTGCGGAGGCATGGGGGAGCAGCACCGATGTGGTCTGTGTTGGGCGCCGCTGGCTGAACTGACAGGTGACCCAGGCATCAGTGAGCGCTGAGCTGGTCCCTCCCTTTACATATCTAATGAGTACAGTGCATATTAAATGTGGGTCCCCGCTCATTAGATATGCACGGAGCGGGACAAATTCAGCGATCACTGCTGCTTCAGTTGCCTGTTAGATCAGCCAGCAGCGCCTGTAGTCCATCGCCTTGCCCCTTCTTGGGGGTGGGGGCACCGGATTTTTTTTGGCAGAGGGGAGAAAAATTTCTAGCTACGCCACTGTTTGGGCCTGATTCATACCTGTTGCTAGGTTGTTGGACCCAAATGGGTGTAATTCAGCCCCTTTATATGTCAGTCATTCAATGTTTCTTCTTCCAGATTGTCACCACAGTGGAATTATTCTCCTACATTTTCCTCTACCTCTGTTCTAAAGATGCCATCCAATTCACATGCATACTTCATGGAGAGAGCACCATACTACAGAGCTTCCTGTGCTCTTATGCGGCCTTGTCCATCCCTAGTGTAACCCCTCCAACCTTTCTACGCTTCCTTTTGTCCTTAGTCATTCTCCCGCACTCTTTCACTCCTTGGGCGTAAATTTACCAAGATATGAGATCTATTGAAGATGGGATGTAGCCCATGGCAACCAATCAAATCTATTATCTTCCAGAAGGTGCTAAAAACATAATGGCCCTTATTCAGATATAATCGCAGTACAAATTTGTTCTCAAAATGGGCAAAACCATGTGCACGGCAGGTGGGGCAGAAGTAACAGATGCATAGAGAGTTAGATTTGGGTGGGGTGTGTTGAAACTGAAATCTAAATTGCAGTGTAAAAATAATGCAGCCAGGATTTACCCTGCACAGAAACAAAATAACTCACACAAATCTAACTCTCTCTATACATGTTACATCTGCCCCACCTGCAGCGCACATGGTTTTGCCTATTTTGAGAACAAATTTGTACTGCGGTCAGTTCTAAATAAGGACCAAGATGTAGAATATGATTGGTTGCTATGGGCAACATCCCATCTTCAAAAGAACTCCCATATTAGTAAAATTACTCCTTAGTGTCCATGACACCCTGACTTTTTCTCACCTCGTGCTTGATCTCCTTTACCATAGACAATCATAAGTACAGTATGTGCAGGATTCTTACCGTTTCCTTCAAATGTTGGAGATGGTGCAGCCATGGAGTCAGCCGCTGGGAGGCAGGTTCTCTGTATTCTGGTGATTCTCTCTGTATAGGAGAACAAAGCGGTAAGGAAGCTGTGTCATATCTATGGGGGTGATTCAGGTTGGTTTGCAAAAACAAACTCCTTCTTTAATGCACCAAACCATGTGGGTTATTCTGGTTCACTCGCAAAGGCACAATCACTCTCTAATGGACAAAAGCCTATGCACAGCAGGTGGGGCTGATGTAACATGTGCAGAGAGAGTTAGATTTGGTTGGGGTTTGTACTTGAAACTGATATCTATATTGCAGCTTAAAAATAAAGCAGCCAGTATTTACCCTGCACAGAATCAATAAAACACCCAAATCTAACTCTCTCTGCACACGTTACATCAGTCCCACCTGCAGTGCATATGGTTTTGTCCATTAGAGAGTGATTGTGCCTTTGCGATTGAACCAGAATAATCCCCCATGTTCATTGCAGGTGGGGCAGATGTAACATGTGCAGAGAGAGTTAGATTTGGGGGAGTTATTTGGTTTCTGTGCAGCGTAAATACTGGCTGCTTTATTCTTACACTGCAAATTAGATTTCAGTTTGAACACACCCCACCGAAATGTAACTCTCTCTGCGCATGTTACATCTGCCACACCTGCAGTGCAGCATGGTTTTGCCCATTAGAGAGAGATTTTGCTTTTGCGAGCCAACCTGAATTATCTCTGCACCATACACTCACCAGCCCACACCATGATAGATACACACAACCAACATGACAACTTACACAGTCCATCAGGTCATCTCTGAGCGCGAGGAACGCCATAAGCGACTGAGACGCAGCGTCAGACAGAGCAGGCGAGGACATATTGCTCAGTACGTCAGCAGCTAGTGACACTCGCTCCAAGGTCAGGATCAGGCGGTCGCTGGGCTGTAGGATACAATGAACAAGGTGTGAGGCCCACGTGCATGTGTGGTTATAGAGGGAAGGTGACGGGACTTGTGTATTACATGTGTACATGACGTGGGTTTGGGGGAGATATGTGATGTCACACACAGTGTCCTCACCTCTAGGTCACATACAGACGGCTTGCGTCTCATCATTTTCCTGTAGCATCTCATTGCATTGCTGCTCATGTTCTTCTCCTGTGTGGGGTCAGACGTTTCATCAGTATAATGTAGCTATATACTATAACTAATAAACTTTCCTATGTAGGGTTTTCTGTCCATAGCTGTTCCCAGGTCTAGATTTGAACAAAAGCCACACAGACACAGGCCTCGGCCACTGAAAGGCACGGTCTGCGCATGGTCTAGGTGGCAATCTGCTCACTTTACACATCCTTTTCTTTCTTTTTTTTACCATTTTTAACCTATTATATCCATGGAAATATAGTGTAATATTAGAGTTATTTCCATATGTGTACACAGACTGAGGGGATGGTTCCAACAGCAGAGATCCCGGGATAGATAGAGTTATAGGATACAACCATTGGTGCAGCAGGTGCATTGCACCGGGACCCCCTAAGGACATAGGGGCCCATTACTGCCAGCCATTGCTGTGTGGGGATACGGTCATTAGGTAGATAGCATGTTGGTCCACAGTCATTAGGTCGACACCACTAGGTCAACATGCTGAAAGGTCAACATGGGTCTAGGTCGACAGGTCATTAGGTCGACACAAGCATTAGGTTGACATGGTCTAGGTCGACAGTCAAAAGGTCGACATGGGGTTTTTCACTGTTTTTTGAGCCAACATATGCCGACAGGCGGTATTTCATGCCCTACCATCCACTAGGGCATGTGGGAGAATAAAATAGTGTGCTGAGCGTAGCGAGGCACCGTGCCTGAAGCATGGCGAGTGCAGCGAGCCATACGAGGGGACGTGGTGCACTCTATCCTGTGTCCATGTCGACTGAGTCAACATTCGGTTCAAAAACAGTGACAAAAACCCCATGTCGACCTTTTGACTGTCGACCAAGACCATGTCAACCTTATGCTTGTGTTGACTTAATGACCTGTCGGCCTTGTCCCATGTCGACTTAGACCCATGCCGACCTTTCAGCTTGTCGACCTAGTGCTGTCGACTTAATCACTGTCGACCAACTTATGGTGGACCATATGATCTTCACCTGCTGTGAACTTGGGTTGGATTATAGGAGGCAGGGCCCAAATTATATTTTTGCACCTGGGCCAACCACTCACAAGTTCCGCCACTGGATACAACAAGTGTAACTGGACCCATCACATCGGAGAGTCTGTTATATGGTGCTGACAGACGTCAGTGAAATGTGGAGTAGCGGTTTGGAAGACAGACAGATAACAGAGTTCTGGAGATAACTCTGCTGCAGTTATATGTAAAGCTGTGTACACACGGTGCAATATCGCTGGCAATATGGTCACTGAGCAACCCTATCGCCAGCGATTTGTTTGTGCTGCAGCGATGAATCACAGAGTGCACGCTCCCGTGTTCAGCCTCCTAATGGCAAGCTCCTGCGATCAGCTGTTCCCTCTGCAGCTCCTCCGGCAGAGTCTGCTGTTCATCAGCGACCATCTCTGGTCGCTGATGAACAGGAGACACTGGCCCTTATTCTGGTTGGTGCGGCCGGAGCCGCACACGGTGCTCCGGCCGCACAAACCAATCCCCGCCCACGAGACGGATCGCCACGGCCGTCCGTACACGGACGGCTGGCGATCCGCATAAAAATGGTGGGGCGTACGCCTCCACCATGGTGGGAGCTGCCCCCTGCATTCGATGGTCGTCGACCATCGAAGGCAGGGCCGCACGCCACAGCAGCTCCCGCAAGCTGAGACCACACGGACAATCGTCCGTGTGAAAGCTTGTATGGGGGCTGAGAGCTGACATCCGGCGACGTCAGCTTTCCGCCCCCATCAGTGGCGTCATACCCTGATTAGCATGCATACGCCCCGCGTTTGCATGGGAACGCCCATGAAACGCGGGGCGTATACATAGGGAAATGAGGGTATGAAGCCCCTCACGCCCCTATACGCCCCCTTTGCGGCGGACGAAATACGTCTGCGGCGAATGGGGCTGCACATGCGCAGATTGACCTCTGCGCATGTGCAGACTAAAAACATCGGCGGTACGGCCGCACGCGGGCCGTACCGTCCGATTCAGAATAAGGGCCACTGAGCAATATATTACACTGTGTGTACACAGCTTTAGTGTTTTCATCGAATAGTACATTTGAACACGTGGAGTTAGTAGTGACATTCAGGTGAGAGTGTACAGTATATCCCCTGCAATATCTGTATATGGATAATACATTATTTTTCATTGATAAGGATTTACTCTGTGTCACACTTACAGCATCACTTTGTAGATGTCTCAGTGCTGTGATATCAGTGGGAGACACGGATAAATATCGGGACATGTGGCAGCGTCTTCCAAGCGGGGATCCACTCACTGCCACAGTTAGTATGGTGACGACCACCAGTCTGATGTCCATGGCTTATGTGCTGGGCTGGGTACAGTGACTTTCTGTTGCTTCTGGAAACCTGTATATATGATCTGAGTTAGTGTCTGCAGCAGTAGCTATACACAGGTAATATGCATTAGAGTATACTGCTTCATAGTATTCCCTGTACATGTATACACTGCACTGCCAGTATACTATATATACACAGACACACTGCACTGCCAGTATACTATATATACACACAGTAACTATACATAGGTAATATACATTACTGTATACTGCTACATAGTATTCCCTGTACATGTATACACAGACACACTGCACTGCCAGTATACTATATATACACAGTCACACTGCACTGCCAGTATACTATATATACACAGACACACTGCACTGCCTTTATACTATATATATATACAGTAACTATACATAGGTAATATACATTACAGTATACTGCTTCATAGTATTCCCTGTACATGTATACAGAGACACACTGCACTGCCAGTATACTATATATACACAGACACACTGCACTGCCAGTATACTATATATACACAGTAACTATACATAGGTAATATACATTACTGTATACTGCTACATAGTATTCCCTGTACATGTATACACAGACACACTGCACTGCCAGTATACTATATATACACAGACACACTGCACTCCCAGTGTACTATATATACATAGTAACTATACACAGGTAATATGCATTACTGCATACTGCTACATAGTATTCCCTGTACATGTATACACAGACACACTGCACTGCCAGTATACTATAGATACACAGACACACTACACTGCCAGTATACTATATATATACACAGACATTCTGCACTGCCAGTATACTATATATATATATATTTATATATATATATATACAGACACACTGCACTGCCAGTATACTATATATATATATATATATATACACAGACACACCTCACTCCCTGTATACTATATATACACAGACACACTGCACTCCCAGTATACTATATATACACAGACACACTGCACTGCCGGTATACTATATATACACAGACATACTGCACTCCCAGTATACTATATATACAGAGGCACACTGCACTCCCAGTATACTATATATAAACAGACACACCGCACTCCCGGAATACTATATATACACAGACACATTGCAATCCCAGTATACTATATGTACACAGACACACTGCACTCCCAGTATACTATATATACACAGACACATTGCAATCCCAGTATACTATATATACACAGACACATTGCAATCCCAGTATACTATATATACACAGACACACTGCACTCCCAGTATACTATATATACACAGACACATTGCAATCCCAGTATACTATATATACACAGACACATTGCAATCCCAGTATACTATATATACACAGACACACTGCACTCCCAGTACACTATATATACACAGACACATTGCATTCCCATTATACTATACAGTTTATACAGAATAGAAGGTCCTCACCTGTTGGTGTAGTCTGTGCCTCCCCAGTGCTGGTCTCAGGTCTAGCCCCAGTCTTGCCATGTTTCTTCCTTTATAGTTCACTCTCCAGGAGTAAAATATCCTAATTTTCATGATGTTAAGATTTCTTCTTTCCTCCAGAATCCGAGTGACAGGAGAGAGGTGACAGCAGCCGCTGGGAAGTCCTGCACAGCTTTCACTTTCCTTCCCATACAGGTGAGATGCTGACGTTAGCTACCTGGGAAGATTCTTCTGTCACAACAAGCCCCTCCCTCCTGTTACAGGTAAAAACTATGTACTGTACAGAGCAAGAATTCTCTGGTAATGCAGCAATCACATAATGTGGCCTTTAGGCTTTTTAATACAGTCTATATCCTAATCTTCTGTATTGTTATCTCTCTGCATTACTTATTTATTTATAAAAAGTAATTTATATAGCGCATACATATTCCGCCGCACTTTACAGAGAATGTTTGGCAATTCACATCAGTCCCTGCCCCAGTGGAGCTTACAATCTATAATCCCCACACAGACATTCTAGGGTTAATTTAGTTTAGGATCCTGAAAGTTGTTTGATTTGAAGGGGATGCAGTTAAAATCCCAGCGGTCGGGATCCCGGCGTTCAGAATCCCGACGCCGGAATCCCGACATCCGAAATGCCGACACATTCTCCCTCCTGGGGTGTCCACGACACCCCTGGAGGGAGAATAAATTAGTGTGCCGAGCGTAGCGAGGCACCGGGCCCGCTGCGTGGCGAGCGCAGCGAGCCCGCAAGGGGGGGCGATCCACGTCCCCCCCTTGTCGGCATTTCGGCTGTCGGGATTCCGGCGTCGGGATTCTGAACGCCGGGATCCCGACCGCCGGGATTCAATACTGAATCCGATTTGAAGTATTCTGCTAGTCTGTCTTTTTTTTTAAATCTTTTTATTGGATTTTTTCGTGAAATATTGGTAGACATATAGAATTGCCAAACAGACATCCAACATGGATGTTTCCATACAGCAATCAACCAATTAGATGCATTGCAACATGTCATGTTGACCAATCAACAATAATTAGTACACATCAGTAGTCATAGTATCTCTTGTGAGGTTTGCTGGTCGGGGGAGAAGAGAAAAATGTACCCAACAACATAATCAAGGCCCTTATTCTGATCGATGCGGATATTCCCGCTTGCGTACGGGCTAGGGAGGCCAATCCCGGGGCATTTTTTCAATCCCGGGATTGAAAAATGCTCAATCCCGGGATTCCCGGGATTCCCGGGATCCCGGGATTGGCCTCCATGGTTTAAAAAAAAAAGAAAAAAAACACGTCCCGACACGGCAAAAAAAAACACTATACCTCCTGCCCTGCACTGCGCTGTCACTTACATGATGGTGGTGACAGGCAGTAGCAGGACCATCTTCAGTGGGAATGCGGCTGGAAGCTACTTAGCTTGGCTGGGAGCTGCTCAGTGGGTGAGCGGGCGGCTAGGAGGTCCTCAGCGGGCTGGTGGGCAGGCGGCACAGAGCTCCTCAGCGGGCGGCTAGTTGCTGCTCAGCAGGCGGGCGGGCGGCTGGGAGCCTCAGCGGGCGGGCGGGCGGCTAGAAGGTCCTCAGCGGGCGGCTAGGAGGCTGCTCAGCAGGCGGGCGGGCGGCTGGGAGCCTCAGCGGGCGGGCGGCCGGCCAGGCGAACAATTCAGAACAGTGTGCTACTGTGCTGCAGCGGCATGACGGCGGCCGGGCTGTGCAGCGTGGTGTGATGTCAGGGGTCACGCTGCGTAGCCCGGCCACCGTCATGCCGCTACAGCACACACAGACACTGTTCCAAACAGCCGTCTGCTGTTTTTTTTTACAATCAGGTACGAATCCCGCAATCCCGGGATTGGAAGGGTCAATCCCGGGATTCAAATCCCGTCATTTTTAGGCCAAAATCCCGGGATCCCGCCGATCCCGATCCCGGGATTGGCCTCCCTAGTACGGGCCGCCGATGTTTATCTTCTGCGCATGTGCAGAGGTCACTCTGCGCATGTGCAGGCGATTTCGCCGCAAGGATTCTCTATACGCCGCACAGGGGGCGTAGAGGGGCGTGAGGGGCTACTTATCCTCATTACCCTATGCATACGCCCCGCGTTTCATGGGCGTTCCCATGCAAACGCGGGGCGTATGCATGGTAATGAGGCCGTGACGCGTGGGTACGGGGCGGGCATCTGACATCGCCCCATACAAGTGTCCGTGTGGTCTTGTGTTGCGGGACCTGGTGGAGCGTGCGGCCCTGCATTCGATGTTCGGCGACCATCGAATGCAGGGGCTGCTCCCACCATGGAGGAGGCGTATCCCCGTCCAATTTCATGCGGATCGCCACATATCCGCGTACGGACGGCAGGTGGCGATCCGTATGGAAGGCGGGGATTCGCCTGCACGGTCGCGGCCGCATATTCTGATCGGGCCGCACCGATCAGAATAAGGGCCCAAGCGAGATATCTGATAATAAGCAACAATAAAATCAGGTGGAAAAAAGAAAAGTATAGACATAGACGCAAAGGCAGATACATGTGGGTATGAAGGGGAGGCTAAAAGAGAAAGGGTGGTGGTGGGGGGGGGGGGGGAGCGTTTGTCAACCAGAGAGGCCTAAGTTACATAGGTCATAAAAATACATCTACACGTTAACATATCAGTCATCATCAGGAACGATTAATGCTCCCGATGTCACTTTTTTCATAAGAAACCATTCAGTATGTTGAAATATCTTAAAAATATGCGATTGAACATCGGGTTCTAGACTGTCTATATACAGCCCCCATTTTTTTTGTAAAAGGAGATGATGCCGGATTCCAAAAGAATGCAAGCAGATTTCCTACCATAGTATAATAGCTGTAGCATTTCACCTTGTACCTCCATTATAGATGGGGAGGATGCAGATAGCCAGTGAGTGAGAATTACTTTTTTTGCTACCAGGCTTGTCAGTACAGGTACAAGTAGCGATATCTGTGTCCCCAAGTCCCAAGCAGAAAAATGAACTAAGAGACATACTGAAAAATCTAAAGAAACATGTACCTGGAAGATGTGGTTAATGTGATTCATGAATTTATTCCAGAAATGCTTTATGTGCCCGCAGCTCCAAAAACAGTGTAGATATGACGCAAAGGAAATAGGGCATTTAGGACATTGTCCTGAGTTGGTGTCTGAAAAATGTGCGTACCTAGCCGGAGATATGCATGCCATCTGGATAGAACAGATATGCACTTCTAGAGGGTATGCGGAGCTAAGGATTTTCATAGTATGGTCATACTGTGAGCTCAGTACCTTGTGGGAAGGGAGCGTTGGAAAGTGCGTTTTCCATTTACTGAATGTTTTCTCCCACCTAGCATCAGCTTTTGTTTCAGTTAAAAGTGTATATAAGGACTTGATATGATAAGGTTGCCTTGTGCAGGAATTCACTAAACTATGAATTTGATTCAGCCGAGGCAACAATACCTATCAAGACCTATCCCCACAGATTTCCTGGGAGCAGCTAGTCTGGCAAAGGCCAACCTCGGCTTTTTACCCCTCCAGAGAAAGATGGAGATTAGTTTAGTCAACTTTTTGGTATCTAATTTTTGCATCAAATAGAAGAGTTTGGGGAAGATTATGCTTTGTCCAACCGCCACTCTTCCAAGGAGTGACAGCGGAAGTAATTTCCAGCTTTCCAACATAGTGGATATCTTTGTCATGAGTGGCGTGTAATTCTTCGCATAAAGGTCCCCAAAATCGGCAGTGATTATGACCCCGAGGTGTTTAATATTATTTCTTGTATTGGCGAATGGAAGGGATGATACATATTGGGGGTTATTCTAGTCCATTCTTTCTGACAAAATCCTTCTTAGATGGACAAAACCCCCTTATTCTGCATCGTGCGGTACGGCCCGCGTGCGGCCGTACCGCCGATGTTTTTAGTCTGCACATGCGCAGAGGTCAATCTGCGCATGTGCAGCCCCATTCGCCGCAGACGTATTTCGTCCGCCGCAAAGGGGGCGTATAGGGGCGTGAGGGGCTTCATACCCTCATTTCCCTATGTATACGCCCCGCGTTTCATGGGCGTTCCCATGCAATTGCGGGGCGTATGCATGCTAATGAGGGTATGACGCCACTGATGGGGGCGGAAAGCTGACGTCGCCGGATGTCAGCTCTCAGCCCCCATACAAGCTAACACACGGACGATTGTCCGTGTGGTCTCAGCTTGCGGGAGCTGCTGTGGCGTGCGGCCCTGCCTTCGATGGTCGACGACCATCGAATGCAGGGGGCAGCTCCCACCATGGTGGAGGCGTACGCCCCACCATTTTTATGCGGATCGCCAGCCGTCCGTGTACGGACGGCCGTGGCGATCCGTCTCGTGGGCGGGGATTGGTTTGTGCGGCCGGAGCACCGTGTGCGGCTCTGGCCGCACCAACCAGAATAAGGGCCACGTGCACTGCGGGTGGGGCAGATGTAACTTGTGCAGAGAGAATTAGATTTGGGTGGGGTTTTTCTTCAAAGTGAGATCTATATTGCAGTGTAGAAATAAAGCAGCCAGTATTTTCCCTGCACAGAAACAAAATTACTCACCCAAATCTAATTCTCTCTGCACATGTTACATCTGCCCCCCTGCAGTGCACATGGTTTTGTCCATCTAAGAAGGATTTTGTCAGAAAGAATGAACTAGAATAAACCCCATTGTATAGTTAGTAGCAGCATCTGTTGACGGGAAATAGAGCAATTCTGATATGGACAGGTTAATTTTATATCCAGCCCTGGCTCCAAAAGAGAATATGAGGCGTAATATCTCTGGGATAGTGGTAGGCGGGTCTGATATGAAAAGCAACATATCGTCCGCGAAAACGTAATTCCATGTTGCCTACTTGGTACTTGTTTCCTAGCACGGCCACACCGATTTCCATCGGGTTGCCCGTGTCGGAAAAATCGCGTCGATCGCATCGCATGCGATTTGGTCGCATGCGATGCAATCGACGCGACCGACCCAATTTTTTAATTGAATCAAATGTGAATAGGGTCCCTGGGACCCGATTTTACATTGGATTCAATGTAAAATATTCCCTAGACCCCCAAATTGTACAACGTAAACCCCACCCCACGATAGACGCCAACCCGAAGCGTGGCGAGCGGCGGCGGTTCGCGTCCTCCGACCTTTTCATTCCCCTACTATCCACATCGGCGTGGCGTTGAGAATATATAGTGTGGCGAGCGCAGCGAGCCCGAAGGGTGGCAAGCGTAGCGAGCCCCGCGAGGGGACGCGTATAACTTCACAGGGCACTGCAAAGCTTCAAACGGGCACTGAAAACTCACCTATTCATCAAAGCGTACCCTTCCACTGCATAAACCAGCTGGTTCTCCGACCCCTTGCCTGTTTACATCCTGCTATCTAACCACCACCCCCTCGCTTGCACCTCTTGTAATCTGTCTGTCTCCCCTTCCTACTAGATTGTAAGCTCCTCTGAGCAGGGCCCTCTTCCCTCCTGTTGTCAAAGCCCACTTCTCCTCACATGTCACTCACAGCTCTCCTATACTCAAACACTCAGTGACCATCTTCGTCCGCATACCCATCTCCATCATTGGCCTCAAGCCTGTAGTTGTATGTTGATTGAGTCCTCACTACTTACATTTAAGCTGTAATGTGTATTGAACTGTGGCGCTCTTTATTTGTACTGTATTTTTGTTATTTATTCAATGTTATGCCAAGTTGTGTCTCCCTGTACTGTTCCTTTGTACGGCGCTGCAAAACACTTGTGGCGCCTTATAAATAAAATTATAATAATATAAATAATAATACGCATCCCCTCCCGGGGCTCGCTGCGCTCGCCACGCTTCGGGCTCGCCACACTATATATTCTCAACTCCACGCCGACGTGGATAGTAGGGGAATGAAAAGGTCGAAGGACGCGCACCGCCGCCCCTCGCGGGCTCGCTGCGTTTGCCACGCTTCGGGTTGGCGTCTATCGTGGGGTGACGACGGGGCCATATATAATGTGAAATGGGTCATATTGGCCCATTTCACATTTTTCACATTTTTTCCTATGTGAGATGGACTTAATCAAGTCCATCTCATCTTGTGCCATTATAATGGCACAAGACCGTCGCGATGCTCCCGATTTCAATGTTAAAAAATTGAAGCCTATGGCAAAATCGGGGGCATCGCGTCGGTCGCATCGGGACCAATGTTAATGGTCCCGACCGACGCGATGCCCCCGATTTTTTCCTTTGCCGGCAAAATGGACCTGATTTCAAAGGAAATCGGGTCCATCGCGGGGATCGTGTACCTTAACTTAAAGGTACACGATCCCAAAGATTGTGGCCGTGCTAGGAAACAAATACCGCCTACTTTTATCCCCTTAAAAATGTCTGAGTTTCGCAGTGCAATAGCTAATGGCTCGAGAGCAATAGCAAACAGGAGGGGAGACAGGGGGCATCCCTGTCCCGTCACCTTTTTAATCTCAAATTAATTGGACATGATACCATTACTGGCTATTTGGGTATTTGGACTATAGTATAAACATTTAAGGATCTGGATAAATTTAGCACCGGGAAACCTAATTTTTGCAAGGTAGAGTATAAGTGAGACCATTCAATCAGGTCGAAAGCCTTTTCCGCGTCCAAGGATAAAATCAGATTGGATGAGGGAAGGGGTAATTCTGAGACTGATATACAGGCAGCTGTGAGGACTTTTATGACATTAATTTCCGAGTGTCTACCGGTGATAAATCCTATTTGGTCTGGGTTTAAAATCTTAGGGAGCAAGGTTTTTAATCTTACAGCCATGATTTTGTCAATATTTATAATCTAGGTTGAGGAGCGATATCGGCCTATACGATCCCGGTAGGGAAAGGTCTCTCCCTGGTTTAGGAAGAACTTTCAAGATGGCCGTATTGAAGTGTAGTGGAGGGGTGTCCTTTTCCAATAGGGCATTGAGTGCTGAGACTAGTATCGGACCTACATGTGGGAGGAGTAACTTATAAAAATCACCACTGAGACCATCTGGACCAGGGGCTTTGTCTTTTGCAGTCTCTACTTCCAGTAGATGAATAGGGTCTTTCAGTGAATTTGAGTCTGCCTGTGAGATCTGGGGGCATAGCAGATTATCCCAGAAGTCTGAGGGGAGGTCAGGGAGGGTAGGGGAAGGAGTGTCAGGTGGAGGTGGGACAGAGTATAAGTCTGAATAGAAGTCTCGTAATACATCTGCTATTTCAGAGTTGCCCGAGGTAGTTTTAAGGGGATGGACCACTGCTGGGGTGTGGGTACCATTAATGAGGTTGGTTAGGAGCTTTCCGATTTTATTGCCAAACTTCTGGAAGTTATAATTTATCGAAAAAAAGATGTCTATCACCTACAGTTTGCATATATATATCAAAGTTGGTCTTTGCCAAAAGGTAGATGTGCCTATTAGATGATGTGGGGGATAGCTTGAATTGCTGAAAGGCTGCTGTCAGCGCGTCTTGTAGTTTTAGGTAAATAGAGGTGTATTCGTGTTTCTGTTTGGTAACATAAGCGATGATAGCACCTCGGAGGACCGATATAGCTGCCATCCAAAAGAGAGCAGGGTCTGAACTAAGGTGGGAAGCATTGTCGGTAGCATATTCTCTCCAGGTGCTCTCTAGGTATTGTTTAAATTTCGTAGAGCTGGCCAGATATGTAGGGAACTTCCAAATCTTTTGGATAGTTGGGTTTAAAGGGGATTCCATAGAAAAAGTGACTAATGCGTGGTCTGAAAAGACAATAGAATTAATTTGAGAGGTCATGACAGAAGCAAAAACTTTGTGTGAGAGGAGAACATAGTCAATCCTCGATAAAGTTGCATGTGCCGCAGATAAACAGGTATAATCCCTCTCTATTGTATGGAGGGCTCTTCATGCATCTGTTAGTTGGAGTCTAGTTGAGAATGCAGGAATTTGCTAGTCTGTCTTTTAATAGTGTTTAATTACTTTTCCTACTACTGATGGAAAGCTTATTGGTCTATAATTACTTGCTTCCACTTTTGTGCAGTGGTACTATATTTGTTCTTTTCCAGCCCTCTGGAGTAGCACCAGCATCTAGTGAATGGTTGAATAATTCTGTTAATATTTAAGCTCTTTCACGATGTTTGGGTGTATTCCATCTCGCCCCATTGACTTATTCATTTTCAGTTTTGAGAGTTCTTTTAAGACCTTCTACTCTGTGAATGTACTTATCTTATTATTCCTCCACTTGATATTCTTCTTTCACTTGCTTCAGTGGTTCCCAAACTTTTTTGACTCATAGCGAACAGGAGTATAAAAAAAATTTTCATGGCACTCCTAGGCCAAATGTTTTGTTTTGAGGAAGTCAGACTAAAATATTGAGTTAAGTAATTGGGTTTATATCTAATCCTTAGGGTCAGTAATGGGGTTATAGACAGGATTAACTTTTGTTTGTCCACAAACTGCCTATTACATTGGCCATGCACTGACTACCAATCCACGGCACCCCTGCAAGTCCTCCCAAATCTGATACTCCTGGGCACCGTGAGTCAAAAATGTTTGGGAACCATTGACGTAAGGGAAAGAAGAATATCAAGTGGAGGAATAATAAGACAAAAAAAAAAGAGGGAGACAGGGCAATAGCAGGTCATCTAAATAATTATTTTTTAATATTCACTACAGAACTAGAGGGGAAGTGGACATAGATAAGTTGCAAAGACATTCATAAGAAAATAAAAATAAAGTACATTTACAGAGGGGGAGGTCTTAACAGAATTCTCAAAACTGAAAATGAATAAGTCAATGGGGCTAGGTGGAATACACCCATAGTAAAAAGAGCTTAAATAATAACAGTATTATTCAACCACTCACTAGATACAGGAGCAATTCCAGAGGGCTGGAAAATAATGAATATAGTACCACTGCACAAAAGTGGAAGAAAGGAAGAAGCAAGGCAATGGTTCCCAAACTGTGTGCTGCGGCACTCAAGGGTGCCACAGCACACAGTTTGGGAACCACTGCCTTACATACTCAAAAACTCCACCCCACCCCATCCTTTATCTACTGACTGGTCAACCATTATCTCCTCAGCTTCTGCCTTTGCACTTCTAATCACCGTCAGCCTCCGTCCATCTGGCAAGATACACCTCTTTGTCATTATTATCGAGTCTGTATTTTTGCTTGTGTCAACCTTTTGTCAATATCGACTTATTGCATGTTGACCCTTTTCATGTTGTCGGCTTATTGACTGTCGACCTTGACACTGTCAATCTAACAATCCACACTCCCACCTCTTCTGTACTCTTTCCAAGTTCCTCTAATATGCCAATGAATCACTAACACATCTCTCCATTTTTCCACGTTAGCCTTCCTAAAATCCAAAACTTTTTTTTGTGTGGCATTAAGGTCGACATGGTTGGAAGGTCGATACAAGCATTAGGTCGACAGTGTCTAGGTCGACAGTCAAAAACATGTCAACCTTAAGCATGCCGACCTATTTCAGGTGTTGACCTAACCCATGTCGATCTTCAGTGGTCGACCCAATGTATGTCATCCTTGAGTGCATTGACCTATTAACCGTTACCATTATAAACAGGGGCATCGACGTGTCGGCTGGGCCCCATTAAAATGAAGGGGGCATGGCCACCGGAAGGGCGGGCCTCTTGGAGGGGGCATGGCCACACCACTGTGAGGAAAAAAAATAACGAGATGAAGAGAGTTGATAGGCTGCCGCTGCCCCTGCCTCTCTCCCCAGCTCAGCATACAGCACTGAGCAGTGTGTCATCTCTCTCCCCACTGCCCGGCTCCCTGCAATAGAGAAGGGGGATCTGGGCCCCTCCAGTAGACCAGGGCCCGGGAAAAAATAACACCCCCCCCTTCTCCACGGCTCTGGTTATATCCAACATTTGCAAGTATGAAATCTAATATTGACTTTTGGAAAGTGGCCCCCCTCGCCAATTGCTTGAGGGATGATCCCTGTAAGAATTTAGAAATTTGCTAAATCTATTAAACTTGCAAAAAACCTTCCCAAGTTACATCTGGCAGATTAAAGTCTCCCATGATTATGACCTGTCCTTTAAATTCATTTTAGTGATGTCCTGCAATAGGTTCATGTTCATTTACTGCCCTATAGATTCGTTATACAGCCATCCTGTGAGGTCAGTTATACAATGTGCAGTATATTCATTATGTTGAAAGAGACTCGCACTGCTGTGCAGACTCCAGGTGGGCGTGGTCTTGTAAAAATTGACATGTCCTCACCAGAAAAGTGGGTGTGGTCTCATCATACAGACAGCAGGGGAGGAGCTGATGAGCCCGAGCCTCTCTCATCTGTGTGAAGTGCGTCCTGCAGCCATGATGGCTACTAGGCAGAGAGGAGAGCCCTATTGGTGGGCACATAGCAGAGTGTCACTGTTCCTGTGAGGCAAGCTGTTGCACTGCTGGTATGAGGCAGGCTATTAGATGTGAGTGGCCGGGATGCACACTTTTGCAGGCCAGTCTGAGTCCAAACCCTAATACTCTTCTCTCACTTGCTGTAGCCCTGTGGCACTGTCTGTTGACAGCTAACTCCAGGAGTGCTAGGAGTATGGCTGGCATTACGGAGTTTGCCGGGGCAGGCTTTAGTTGGGCAGGATGGATGAGGAGGTGGCCCTTGATTGATGGTGTCTCATCACATGTGAAGCAAAAGAGAGGCAGGCTCTAACTGGCGCATGTTGCCCTGGGGTTTCAAGGGACTGATGGGGAGATGCAACAGCAGCAGCTGGCTTCTAGTCGTCACTTACCTGCCGGCGTTCTCCTGCCCTCTGCGCAATGTCTCCTGCAAGTCCTGCCCCCGGCCGGCACTCACTCACTCTGCTCTACCATCCAGGGCTGTGATGGTGGCACTTCAGGACTTTCTTGTGCGCCACCCGATGACCACTCCACCCCCGATGCGACCCGGAACTTGCCTGCAACAACCAGCAGGCAGGGCAGCGGCAGCACCGCAGGGGGAAGCTGTGGAGGCTTTTCCAGTCACCTGGATTCTGGGAGAATCCCGGAATCTGGGTGACTGGAAAAGCCTCCTGGAGGGTTGCCACCAAATCTGGGAGATTCCCGGAAATCCGGGAGAGGTGGCAACCCTAGCTGGGACAGAGTGGGCGGAGGCGCAGAGCCGAGCGGAGGGCTGCTACAGCCTCCGACAGAACAGGACATGTGAGCGTATCGTGTGCACGCGCCCCCTTCTGTTGGAGGACGTGGCTGGCGGGGGGCAGCGATTGGTGATAGAATCACCAGGAGCAGCTCAAATGGGAGCTGCTCCATCTGCAGGCACAAGGCACCAGCAATAATATGTCCTTGATACACAGCACTGTTACACAATGATGACAACTGAGTCAATGTCACTAGAACTCTGGAATAGATCAGTTACCTTGGACAGGACATTGTGCAAAAGCTACAGAACAAATTGCCTTAATTATAGCAGGCCACACATTTTACTAGGGTTTTATTAGGGTTTCTGAGCATTATCCTATAATCAAAGCGGTGCCCACGGTCAGAAAAAGCATTGGCCCCACACATCATATTTTTCAAACAGGGATATAAGGCAAGCGCTGGTGCCCAGTGAAAGCACTTGGATATATACATATCATATAAGAGAACACTCACTGGCTCACAAAAATGTAATTGGACAACCAACCATTTATATACCAACATGTATGCACTTCATTTGAAAGCTCTTCGTCATTTAGTTACATTATCCTTTATTTAAACCACACATTTCTTAGCAGTCATACCAGGACCTTCATACACACATTTCAAAATACTGTGATACCCAGGACTCAAACACATGACCATCCATAGTGCAGTCAGACACCTTTCTCATGGATCTATTTGCTCCTTTTTGGGAAGTATGATAGTATGAAATGTGTACCTTAAATAAAGAAGTGAGTGAGTGAAGGTGCTAAGGGAAGTGAAGGGGAGGTGGACAAGGACAGGAGATTGCCAGGATTAAAGAGTGAGAGAGATTGATTAAATTAGAAATTTGACAGGTGGTGCAGAAAAGCGCCCCCTACCATGCAGTGTCATGTGGCACCATCCTAGTTACGGCCCTGCCTATAATAAATCATACATCTCAACCATTCCATCATCAACACATTTGTGGGCTCTGAACTGCTCTCACGATCAATTCTATTGTTGCAAAGGTCAAGCACTTCAGGACGAGTGTCATTTCTTTGCTCCTCTGCATGTACAGATAGGGCCATTCTCTTCCTTGCCGCCAGCGGAGCAGACGGGATGTGGACGCGCGAGTGTCTCACACGCCGGCACATCCATTGCCGAGAGTGGGACATGTGCACGCCCCATTCTCAGGGCCGTCTTAACAATCTACTGGGCCCCTGGGCAAAATAATTTTTAGGGCCCCCCTCCACCCACCTATGTGCAGCAGCAGAGGAGGGCTGGGAGTTGTGTGGCGGGGATCCGGGCAGCAGCTGTCAGCGGCATCTGTCTAGGCGACTCATCGGTGGCGGCGGTGATCCAGGCAGCGCGGGGGGGGGCTGGGAGCTTGATGTAGCGGTGTGTGGTGGGGATCCAGGCAGCAGCTGTCAGCGTTGTCCGTCCAGGCAGCTCGCTCAGAACTTGATGTAGCGTTATTTGCTGCCGGGCAGGAAGCGCTGCAGATTTTGAAAAGACTGGCCGGACACTGATTGGCTGAGCGTCCGGCCAATCAACGTCCGGCCAGAATTTTCAGAATCAGCAGCGCTTCCCGCCCGGCGGCAAATAGCGCTACAGCAAGGTCTGAGTCGCCACTGCCTGTATGGACAACGCTGACAGCTGCTGCCCGGAGCATCCCCGACATATGCCGCCCAGATTGCTACATCAAGATCCCAGCCCCCCGCTGCCTGGATCACCGCCGCCACCGCTGAGTTGCCGCTGACAGCCACTGACCGCATCCCAGCCGCCCACCGCCATTCCCCAGAGCAGTGCCGTCTTCCCCAGTGGGCTGGGCCCCTACAATCCTTTGGCCCCTGGGCAACTGCCCATTCAGCCCAATGGGAAAGACGGCCCTGCCCATTCTGGCGGATGGCGGTAGTCGCGATGGGAGCCACTCTGATGAGAGCAGCCCCATCTGTACATGGTAATTAAACTGTAATAGGAGGTGGACCATAAGCTCACCCGGTTGTGGATTGATAGATCTACAGTGTTCAGATAGACAGTCAATAGGTCGACAAGGTGAAAAGGTCGAAAGGGTCAAAATGTTGACCTTAAACTTTCAATTTTTTTTGGTGTGTCAATGTCCACACCTGTCGACATGAACCATCAATTAGTGTAACGCCTTCCCTTGCATGGCTCGCTGTGCCGGCACACTATAATATTCTCCCTCTCTGCCGACATGGATGGTAAAGTATGAAATGTCCAAACATTTTTTTTTTCCAGATATTGTGGAAAAATTATGTCGACTATTTGAATGTCGACCTTTCGACCATGTCACACTTTTAACCCTGTTGAAAGAAACTTACTGGAAATGTATTGGGTGTTCCTGGGCGGTGATGGGGGAGGATTGAGCTTGCAATGTGTGACCAATTATGACAAACTAGCGCCCGACACCGCCATGGCCGGCCCAGAGTCTTGGCCAAAGTATATGTTTTCCGTAAGAATGGAATCCATCATTCTGCTAAATGGATAAAACACTTTTCTTTGTGAACATATCTTTGTAATATAATTATAATTGTTCATATGGCAAAGTTTTATTTTAAGTAAAAAAAAGACATTTATAATAAACGGCACAAATCCTCAGTCCTCAACGTATCCACCAAGTGGACAGATGAAAACCAAGGTATGACCTCACTCAGCATTGGTTTCATAAATTAAATTACCGAAAAAAGTAAAAAAATAAATTACGATAAATATAAATAAATTAAATAGTGGCTTTGTAACAGACAATCGATCTTCCATTGTATAAGTAAGTAGGTCCATCAAAGATGATTGGCAGGATGACAGCTTTGTAGGTTGTGCAAGCAAGTCCATTAATGACAGTTTGTATGTGTTCTCCAAGTCATTGCTGAATAATGACCAACAATGTCAGAAGAGCAGATACTGCGATGGGTGACGATCACGCAGCAGAGAGAGGTCTAACTTCCACCTTTTCTGCGTTTTAAGAGCGAGTTCCTTAGAGCCCAACAACTCACATCTTCTAACCTTAAGGAGAGGAGGCCGAGTAACACAGCGTCCCGGACACATTCTGGAGATGCCTGTATTGAAGTAGAAAGTACATTGTAATTCACTTGTTTGTACATAACACTGTTCAATATCTTTATGACTCCATAATTATGGTTTTCAGTAGGGGCTGGGATAGTTATTTAGCCCTTACCATAGGCAAATATGGAGGGGGTTACCGGAAACCCTCCTCCTCTTGGAAAGTGGCTAAAATTGTGACAACAATAGCAATATTATGCAGTATAAGGGACAGAGCGGAGCTGCTGCACATGCCCAGTGGTAGCAGCGCAGCCTCTTACAAGTTTCCCGTGCGTGTGGATTTGAGTCCTCTATCAGTGCAGTAGATCAGAGAGCAGCTACCAGGAAGAAGAGACAGGAGCCTTACCATGAGGTGGGAGAATGTAAGCTTAGAAAGTTCAGTACTGGTTCCATTATGTTTGTGTACTTATTGTGGTATATTTAACCTTTTCTTGACCATTTATTTATATAATTTAAATGTTTGATACAGCCAATAATATAGACCATCTGTAGTGTTAGAGATGAATACTGTATCCCATACAGTATCCAGTGTATAAAAAGGCCAATGTGTACATTAATGTCCGGGGATCATTACTTGGTTCTTCTACCGCTCCCACAGACTACCGCTTTGCTCCAATGTTGCACAGAGTGCGAGATTGCGGACTGAATTTGGAAACCCCCGCTAGTTTGCCACTGCTTACTGTGTACTTGTGGCCATTCCTCAGGGGATGTTGCCGCACCTCACAAAGGTGTGTTGCAAGTCATGGAGGTGGCTCAACTGTGAAAAACCATGCTGCACTGCAGGGGGGCAGATGTAACATGCTCAGAGATATTCAGATTTGGGAGGGTTATATTGTTTCTGTGCAGGGTAAATACTGGCCCAAAGTCCATCCTAATGTAGTCACTAGTAAGTACAAGATATATTTATGGTCTGTGCAGGACACTTACTGCTTTCTTAAAACGTTGGAGACGACGCAGCCATGGCCTCAACCACTGGGAGGCAGGTTCTCTGGATTCTGGCGACTCCCTCTATAAAGAAGAATTAGGAGGTAAGGAACCTGTGTCAGTGTATCCCACTCCCACACACTCACATCATAGGTGTAGATGCATGATGAGGGCAATATTGGGGCAAAGTGGTATCAGCGCATGTTATGTGATACATGTACCTTTCCTTCCCTGTGTTACTGTGGCTAGTCCTCTCTAGTGCAGAGTACAGCCGGCTGTATGGATCATATGGTCGACAGTCATTAGGTCAACACCAATTTGTCGACATACTGCAAGGTTGACATGTCATTAGGTCGACACAAGCATTAGGTCGACATGGTCTATGTCAACAGTCAAAAGGTCGACGTGGAGTTTTTCACTGTTTTGTTACCCGAAAGTCGACACAGTCGACATAGACACAGGATAAAGTGTACCGCGTCCCCTCGCATGGCTCGCGACACTCGGCACACTATTTTATTCTCCCACCATGCCCTAGTGGATGGTATGCCGCCTGTCGGCACATGTTGGCTCAAAAAAACAGTGAAAAACCCCATGTTGACCTTTTGACTGTCCACCTAGACCAAGTCGACCTAATGCTTATGTCAACCTAATGATCTGTCAACCTTGTCCCATGTCGACCTAGACCCATGTCGACCTTGCAGTATGTTGACCTAGTGGTGTCGACCTAATAACTGTCGACCATCTTCAGGTCGACCATATGACCGTATCCCGCGGGAATTGCTTTCACTCCCTCCTTTATCTCCTCATTGTACCTCACTGCTTCGCCTGGTAGTGGAGTGAAACAGGAACTGCTATAGCGGCACAATCCAAGCCACTGTTATACATTTCTCCCCTGAGAACTTACACAGATCACCAGGTCATCCTTTAGAGTGAGGAACACCATAAGCGACTGGGACGCAGCGTCAGACAGAGCAGGCGAGGACATATTGGTCAGTACGTCAGCAGCTAGTGACACTCGTTCCAAGGTCAGGATCAGGCTGTCGCTGGGCTGTAGGATACAATACAATCAAGATGTGAGTGGATATTATAATATTATTTTGTGATCACAGACATGAGGAGGGGAGCTGACTGGGATTGTGTATAACATATTTACCTACCATCCTGAAATGGCCGGGAGGTTCCCAAAAATCAGGTACGCTTTCCGGCCCCCCAAAAGTCCACTGCAATCCCCCTCTTCATGGACCTCCCCCCGACTGTGCAATGCCTGTAATACCAGCATTACACATTGTGGTGGTGGTGGGGGGGGGTGGCCACAGTGATGTTATCACAAGGGCCGCACCCCCACACAAGACTCCGTTGTTGAGCTCCGGCCCTGCCCCTTTCAAGATATGCCCACCGGACCCGCCCCCCTGCTTCTGCTAGCTGTAGCGAGAGCAGCCTAAAAGTAGACATCCCTGTGTATTACAAATGTATAGGAAGAGACCCCCACACAGTGGGTATGGGAGAGATTTGTGATGTCACACAGTGTCCTCACCTCTAGGTCACATACAGACGGCTTGCGTCTCATCATTTTCCTGTAGCATCTCATTGCATTGCTGGTCATGTTCTTCTCCTGTGTGGGGTCAGATGTTTCATCAGTATAATGTATTTCTGTAACTAATATACACTGATCTATGTAGAGTGTCCTTGTATTAATGCCCACTATATGTAAATACAGTATTACATACTACACCTGCATTTACACCCTCAGCCAATGCATAATTCCATACTTAGATATCTGTCTCCAATTTCCTGTCCCCAATTCATATACAGTATATCTGGGTCTGCATTTGTAAAAATACTACATATGAATTGGGCCTTGGCTCCACATCAATGTTTTGGGCGGGATCTACTAACATATGCAATTATTAACACAAAGGGCAGCTTTCCCGATAAGAATTTGGGGGCCTGCGAAACAGGAGTTCCACTGCCCATGCGCAGAGAGATACCGGTGAGCCCATAGTCATCTATAGGGTGGTTGCAGGGCCAGATTAAGGGGGGGCACAGGGGGTCAGAACCCCTGGGCCCCCCTCTACCTAGGGTCCCCCTGTGGTTGGCATGTATTCCCCCCCATTTATTTATTTTTTAGCTAAAGGTTTTATGCATGGGAGGGGGGTAGTGCTGCAGCTTCACCTATCTGCCCATGTGACAAGGATTAATGGTGCTGAGCATCAGGAGCCAAGGCACACTGACTGCATAAGTGTGCAGTGCATTACTGGGAGTTGACTAAGTCCGATGAGACTACATAAGAGGTCAGAAGCTGAGAGGCTTGTGCTGAGCTCTGCTTGGTGGAGCTCATCATATGCTTCTCAGGCCCATGGAGGACAGCAGCAGCAGCAGCCTCATCATGGGAGGGTTTTTAATTAAAGGCAGCGCTGAGCCTGTCAGGGCTCCTACAGAGTAAGGTACAGAGGGACAAACACAGGCTTTTAATGTGGTATTTTTTTATATATATATATATATATATATATATATATATATATATGTGTGTATATTAATTCCACCCCCCCCCCCCCCCCCCCCGCAGTTACCCATTGACCAAGTTTATACTGCCTTTACAGTGTAATATTCTCCCATGCAGTTTGTGGCCAGTGATGGCAAGTGGGAGGGGGCCCCCTGCTTAATCTGTCCCTGGGTGGCTTATTCAGATCTGATCGCAGTACAAATTTGTTCTTAAAATAGGCAAAACCATGTGCACTGCAGGTGGGTCAGATGTAACATGTTAAGAGAGCGTTACATTTAGGTGAGTTATTTTGTTTCTGTGCAAGGTAAATACTGGCTGCATTATTTTTACACTGCAATTAAGTTCAGTTTCAACACACCCCACCCAAATTGAACTCTATCTGCACATGTTACATCAGCCCCACCTGCAGTGCACATGGTTTTGCCCATTTTGAGAACAAATTTGTACTGCGATCAGATCTGAATAAGGGCCATAGAACATTTGGAAATGCGGTAAAGACCCAGAAAATTGTGTTTTTACCTAATTTTTGCTTTTGTGCTGTACATCCCATCGATGTTATTTTTTTTTTCATTTTATACACATGAATTTATGGTTTGACATATAATTAAGTTGAATAACGAGACGTGAGCGGCTTGGGGACCAGATTTTCTAAGCTTCAAAAGTGATAAAAGGCAGAGTGATAAACAGCCAGCCAATCAGCTCCTACCTGCCATGTCATAGACTGTGTTTGAAAAATGTCAGACAGGAGCGGATTGGCTGGCTGCTTATCACTCTCCATTTAAACACTTTTTTGAAGAATTAGAGAATTGGGCCCTGGGTCTGATATGCTCATAACATGTGAAGCCGCCATTAGTAGCCATTGATGAGGATACATTCTGGATCACACTTACAGATACACCTTGCAGCTGTCTCAGCGCTTTGATATCGATGGGAGACACGGATAAATATCGGGACACGTGGCAGCGTCTTCCATGTGGGGATCCACTCACTGCCACAACTACTACCGTGAAGGCCACCAGTCTGATGTCCATGGTTTATGTGCTGGTCCGTGTACAGTGATTCTCTGTTGCCCTTGGAAACCTGTGAATATTATCTGAGTTACTATCTATACATATAACCGGCAGAGATGCAGATTGTGGACTCCGGCAATACCCAGTATGAATTTGGGGATGCCCATGAAGCGCTGGGCGTTCCCATGGACGACGCCCAACTTCGCTGCCCCACACCCCCGGCACGCATCGGTCCCTGCGAACGGATTTGGACTATGCAAGTCGCTGAGTCCATTCACCCAGGGACTCTGCATATGCGCAAATCATTATGCGCTTACACAGATAAAAAAACATCGGTACCCTGTGCGAAGGAGCGGGGACCGAATGAACCAAAATGACCAGGACTCTACGGCATGTACAGATGACAGAGGGGGTCTATACCAACCCACGTTGGGGCGCATCGTTAATGATATAGTGTGTTCACGCTAGCCGATATGCATGAAAATATTGTTACCGATATTGTTACTGTGCATCTCATTAACGATATTGGCTAATGTGTATCCAGCTTAATTCATCAAATATGATAATGTAATTAGTGACGGTCAACTAGAATATGGCCACTAAAGAAAGACAAGTTATTTTTAAGTAGTTTTTTCTCTAAAAAGCCTAGAAATGAGATTAATGATGTGGTAGATGCACGTTGCGGGGGTTGTATAGATGGGAAAAGAGTTCGGAAAGTTTTAAGTGTTTTTTCAGACTATTAAGACTTGTATATAAACATTTTTAAAACATCACAATCCATAGATTTCAGTGTACCCCCAAATACTCAAAACTGTTTAATTGTTGAAATGCAATTGTCGGGGATCATTTTTCATTCATTAATAAAAAATAAAAAAAAACATTGTAACCCCTTCCAATACTTTACCGATGGCCACTAACAGCCTCCAACACTGTTCTGCAATCTTCAGGAGTTCAGGATGATCTCCCCACATTTCCATGCGTAAAATGAACGCAGGGATTGTGGCTGATTGAATCGGCCCCAGTATGTGCAGAACAGGCTCCCAAGTATGTACACATCAAAAACATCCCCTCTATGTTTAAATTTCCCTTACAATGTAATGATATAAAGCTGTGTATATAAACAGGTAATTACAGTATACTATATACTGTACAGCATATTATATACACACAGTGGAAGTTCCTTACCTGCCGGGTTATACTGTGTCTCCCCAGTGCTGGTCTCACATCTAGCCCTAGTCTTGCCATGTTTCTTCCTTTAAATTCCAGCCTCCAGGAGAAATGTAACTTCATTTTCATGATGTAAAGTTTTTGTTCCCTTTATCCAGATCACAGGAGAGAGGTGACAGCAGCTTTCACTTTCCTTCCTATACATGTGAAACGGTGACGTTAGGTAACTGGGACACACAGCAGGCCCCTCCCTCCTCTTGCTCATACTGTATCAGGGATTCCTCACAGCAGCGTCTACCACCAGTAACTGGTCCGTCCTCTGTACATAATCACACAACAACCATTACCTCATGTTATGGGCATCGCATGTATTTCTGACACCCAGCAAGAACAGTGGGTCAACCCCACATGAGTACTTTATGCTCCTTGCAGGGGTTGCATGGTCATTGCCAGTGTGATAACATGCTCATTGCCAAGGGAGGGTTACATTGCTCATTGCCAGGGGAGGGTTACATTGCTCATTGTCAAGGGGGATTACATGCTCATTGCCAAGGAGGGTTACATGCCTGTTTCCAGTGGAGGGTTAAATGCTCGTTGCCAGGATGCTGCAGATGCACAGCGCAGGAATGTGCACTTCCAGGTAGTGCTGGGCGCTCTGTGCTACCCTGTCAGATGCTAGAGGTGCAGGAGGACCTCTGGTGTTTGTCTCCTGTAAAGCGGCAGCCATTTTTGAAGGGGGGCAGGGTCTCTGTATGCTGATAGAGACTCTGCACCCTGCGGCTCCACTCACCCTCCTGCCAAAAGCTCCTGGGTTCTGTAATTGTCCATGGGCGCAGCGGAGGAGAAAGGGTCGGTGGAGCGCCCTCTCTCCTCCTCGGCTCCTGGAGCTTGCGCTCCATTGGAGTCACCCTCCCTTTGGCCCTGCTACTACCATGTGGTTTGGTTACTGAGATCATTCAGTTTGCTGGAGGAAATATTTTGTATTTTCTTCTACAGAAGTCACACAGGACCAATGCTGTTATTGTCTACCAGCCATTACTAAATACCATTTCAGTATCAGGCTCCCTTAGGCAGGACAGAGCCTGCTTCCATGGGGCATGAGCCCCCTACGGGGACATCAGGAGGCTGAAGATACAGACCAGACATGGCGAGAGATAAAGTATCAGCCAGTCAGCTCCATGTAACAGGCTGGGTTTCATAAAAATTTTAAAAAATGTTCAAATGCTTTATTCTTGGTCTCTCTCTAGTTTATCACTCTGCAAATGATGATTTATGTCACCTGTAAAGAGATTAGAGATGATATTAACATTTATATAGGTTACTGCAAGTGCAATATTTGCATTACTATTATTATACATATAGGATTAAAAGCGAATATTTAAGCATCAGAATATTTAAATACAGACATTCGTCACTTAATGACCGGGTTCCGTTCCTACGACTGTCGTTAAATGAACATGTTTAAAAATACATAATACAAGTACAGTACACTTCTAAATAAAGAAAAGTCATCCTCCTATCCTCCTATTCTCTGACAAGTCGCAGAGACGCTGCAAAACGTGCGCAGTACAGTTAACTAAACAGTCTGGGCGGGTCATAAGTACGAATGGGTAGCGGGAGGCAAGGGCGGGTCGTAAAGGTAGCCAGATTTATCTTCAGATCTTCAGATCTGGCTGGTTGGAACAAAAATCTGGTAATTTCTGAATGACAGTTTGTCATTTTTCCAGCATTTCCAAGCAAATGGTCAACTGTCATTTGCTCTCATCCATAACCATGTTTTTGTTCCAACCAGCCAGATCTGAAGATAAATCTGCAGGTGTATGGCCAACTTATTGGCCCCATACATCAGCAATTAATTGTGACAATTTTCAGATATGGAGATGATTGCCACAATTAATTTTAAATGTGTGGGCTCCCCCTTTTGGCAATCCCAATCAAATTCGCCAATCGATTGCTTAATCAGGTTTTTAAACATGTTTAATAATCTGGTATTATCTGCAGATCTTTTTTATATGTGTGGGCATTCCCAATTCATCTTCTTCATCTATTTACATTATGAACAGCTGAAATGACAATCGATTGGGGCAATTTCCAGATATGAAGATGCAATCTTTAGATGGAAAAATCTGCCGATCACTGAAATAAATCTGTAATGTGTGTGCAAAGTCAGACAGATTGTAAAATCCATTTATCTGGCCAAAAAAATCCCTGTATCTGGAAATCCATAAATTGTGATTGCTGATGTATGGGTCGTAAGTATGAGCGGTCGATAAACAGGTTAAGGGCGGGATGTTTTAACATCCGCAGCCCCCCTCCGCCACCCATTGCCCTTGCTCTAACGTATGCGATATATATGGCAAAGGACAGCTTGCGTTAAGAGGTGTCCTTTGCGGTGAGTCAGCGTGTCCCAGCGGCTCCTCCCTCCCTTATCCGGTGCTGGTGCTGCAGGGGTCTGGCCCTCCTCCCTGCACCCAGAAGAGGATTACAGTGCAGGGAGGAGGAGGTCACAGGTCCGGGCAGCACAGCTCTGTGCTGTGTCGCGATAACCCGGCGGGGGATGTTTAGAGCAAATGTGGTAAAAACCCGATAATGAGGTTTTTACTGCATTTTTAGTTTAGATAATCTCCCCCTAAGTGAGGAATGTCTGTATAGCAAATATTTTATAAGCACATATTTATTAATTTTTATACGAAAAATTTATTTTATTTTGGTGCCTGTAAATTTCAATGGACAGTATCTATCTATCTATCTATCTATCTATCTATCTATCTATCTATCTATCTATCTATCTATCTATCTATCATCTAAAGTAAACCCACAGATGTATATAAATCTGTCACATGCATGTGATTATAAGGTAATATCTGTCATCCTAATACTGTAATACATCATCCTAATACAGAGGGCAATCAGTGGCCCTCCAGCTGCTGTGAAACTACAAATCCCAGCATGCCCTGCCACAGTTTTAGTATAACCTAACAGCAAAGCTGTGTCAGGCATGCTAGGACTTGTAGTTCCACAGCAGCTGAAGAGCCACAGGCAGACCATGCTGTCACTGTCCTTATATCTTCCTTCAGTAATATGTATGCACTGATTTGTGCCCAGGACTCATAATTCCCACCCCCTCTGCTTCTTGTAACCTCATTGGTGCATCACGAAAGGGCCTGCCTGACATTCTCAGCTCTGATTGGTTCAATCGCCTGTCACTTAGGGAGACTGCTATCCCGGAAGTGCTGGTCCATGTAAGCAGAGCTCTCTGCTGGGTTGTTAGTGGTCTCCCGTGAGTTGCTGCATGTACTATAACCCTCACTGTACATGGCACTGTGCTCCTTATACATGTACTATGGATCTGCTGCATGCTGCCACCGTGCTTACATGTAATACTGCTGTCTGTAAGTATACAGGGTTTGGGTAATGGTAGTATTGTTCAGGAACACGTTTTTCATGTGAAATGTGGCATTTTCTTCACTCATTGGGGTATATTTACTAAGGTGGGAGTTCTGTTGAAGATGGGATGTTGCCCATAGCAACCTATCAGAATCGACTTATTTATATAGCACCTAGAAGATAATCAAATCTTATTGGTTGCCCCTAGCAACATCCCATCTTCAATAGAACTCCCATCTTAGTAAATAAACCCATTATATACTTATATTTACACAGCCGATCATCACTGACTGCTCTGCATCCACCTTCTCCCTTTTTTCTATATTCCAGGTGCAGCCGTATCTAATCTGTAGTGTTGCCTGTACAATAAGTCTGTGTCTATTAGTAGATTGGGGAGATGCATGCTGGCATCACTGCTGCAGACCTGGAGACCTTCCTGGTAGATAAGGTACAAGTACTGTATATTCTCAGGTCACTGGAATACAAGATCTACATAAGTATAATGACTGATGTGTGTGTGTGTGTGTTTAATCGGATGACCCCTTAAGGGTGCTGTCATAAAGGGCCATACTATGTCTGTAGTTTTCATGCATTGTGATATGTCATCTGAAAGCTTATGACTTTCTAAATACAACCAGGGAGGCCAAGGGGAAAAAATGGTTGTGGTCAATGGGAGGGTTTTTACGCTCCTGTAAAAAAAATCATTTGCAGGGGGTGCAGGATGTGTGCTCTGTTCTCAACTCCCACTGATGGCGCTCGCCACGCTTCGGGTTGGCGGTACGCGTCCGTTTCATACCCCCCACTATCCATGTTGGCGTGGAGTTGACTTTATATAGTGTGGCGAGCCACCGAGCCCAAAATGTGGCGAGCGGACGCGGAATACGAGCCCGAAGCGTGGCGAGCGGACGCGGAATACATGTTAAGTAATCCGCGGCCCCTCGCCACGCTTCGGGCTCGTATGTCGCATCCCCTTGCGGGACTCGCCACGCTTCGGGCTTGGTGGCTCACTGCGCTCGCCACACTATATAAAATCAACTCTATGCGAACGTGGATAGTGAGGGTATGAAAAGGTCGGAGGACGCGTACCGCCGCCCCTCGCATTTTTCCAGGCTGAGCTATGCTGGAGGAGCTGGTTGCCCTGGAAATGTCTGTGCAGCGCTGAGGCTTTAGGCAGATCACTGGCTACCGGGGGGGGGGGGGGGGGTGGTATTGGGGTCCGACATTCGGGATCCCGACAGTCATTAGCCCGACGTCGGGATCCCGACTGGCTGGACTCAAACAGCATGGCGAGCGCAACAAAGCCCCTTGCGGGCCCCCACGAGGGAGAATAGCAGGTAAATGCCTAGCAGTGACCCCGTCTGGCACCCAACAGGGGTCACTGCTAGCTTTCTAGTTCTTGTATGAAGCCATTTTCCATCATTGCAGCATTCCAGCCCTTGGGGGCCATTGCTCAAGAGGCCCATCCTCTCTACTGAACAGGGACGTGCGTGAGGTAAATGACTGGGGAGGCACTGGCTAGTACCAGAGCCAGGTTTACACACTGCATATGAGACAAAGGGTTAGTGTGGGCATTATATACAGGTATAGTAGTATATACTGCTTACCCACCACACATCGCTGCTACTGAATATCTACATGCATTGTGGGATTTGTGGGGCAGATGTATTAAGCCTGGAGAAGTGATAAAGTGGAAGGTGGTAACACAGCAGCCAATCAGCTCCTGCCATTTTTCAAATCCAGCCTGTAAGTTTACAGGAGCTGATTGGTTGATGTGTTATCACCTTCCACTTATCACTTCTCCAGTCTTATTACAGGTTCTGGCTCTTTGTCTTCCGAGCTAACATCCCTCTCTCCTCCCAGGCTCCCCGTGCGGTGTATTACATCCCTGACTATATCACTGGGGCGGAGGAAGAGTACTTGCTGCGTCAGGTACGTGCTGGTCCACACTCTGAGAAATTAATAAAGCAGTAACTGAGGGGCAGATTTATTAAGCTTGGAGAAGAGATAAACTGGAGATAAAGCGGAGAAAAGGTAAAAGGAGATAAAGCACCAGCCAATCAGCTCCCAACTGTCTTTTTCAAACACAGCTGATTGGCTGGTGCTTTATCTCCAGTTTATCGCTTCTCCAAGCTTAATAAATCTGCCCCTGTGTATCACGTGACCATTTGTTGTATTGGCCAGTGTGCTCCCAGCTTTCGTCTTTCTACATAGAAATCTTGTTTGTGACTGTGATCAATGGAATGTTCCTAATTATTAAAGTGTTCCTGGCACCTACACCCAGTGGCATCATCTAGTCCAGCCTCATGAATAATGTCCAGTGCCTCAGTGAGGTCACTATTTCCTAGCAGCTTGATAGGTTGCTTAATGACTCCTCCCACAAACAAAAGGCTGCTACCCTCTATGTAGGGAACTGGCCCATTTTTAGCATTGGTTCGGAGCTGAGATTGTAGTAATTTGTAAATGTGGAGTCGACTTTATGAAATTGGTGCAGGGAATACTGTGGGAGCATAAGGAAGATGTGTCTGATTATGAGGTATATATGTGCAATGTGCACTCATATTGGTTCATAGCTATATATACAGTACTAGTAAGAAGCAAATGCTTTGAAAGCTAGTCTGCTACCTTGTGATTGCCTCTGTGTTTGTGCGTGTGTAAGAGAGGAGATATAGTTTCACTCCATGCCAACAGATGGCAGTGTTTCGGAGACACACAATCGGTATATATATCACAGCAGACAGCGATACCCCAGGCAGGGAAGAGGAACTGCATTGGTTTTCAAAAGATGGCAGTGATTATGGAGGAGTGAGCCAGAAGAAAATTGGCCCGGGGCAACCAATCAGCTGCTCTGTATCATTTTATATTATGCAAATTATAGATGGTGCTGATTGGTTGCCATAGGCCACTTCTCCTCTGGCTCACTCCTCCCTTATCACTGTGTCATACACCTACCCCTGAGTCCTGCACTGCTGCGCCATCTAAGATAACTGTACTAGACTAGATATCTGCAGTGAAGACCGGATCCCTGATCACTGTACCCTCCTCTCCTATAGGTCTACAATGCTCCAAAGCCCAAATGGACTCAGCTGTCTGGGAGGAAGCTACAGAACTGGGGTTAGTGATATTTCTTATGGAGTGTCCTATTTGTGCCTCGCTATATTTAATACGGTTATAAAAGTGTACTTCTGCATTAGGAGTTGCTGTATACTGTATATTCCATAAATATAATATTATTATAAGATTATTCTTCAGGAGAGCATCAATCACTTAGAGATAATTAGAACCCTAGAAATGTATTCTAGTAATACCCCTTTTATACTGCTCTGCGACCCGGTTTGAGATCCGCGGTACACTGGCCACACTACCAGGTGGGTTCCGAGCCGGCATGTAGAAATGATCACCTCCCAGCGACGACAATTCCATTGCTGTGAATGGGTCTTGGGTGGCATCCTTCTTGTGCACAGAGACAGGCTATGTATATACTGTAGGTGTGGTGTGAAATGTTGGCTCCTGATTGCATTCTCCCACTAAGCTTCCTTGTCTGCCTGTTGCAGGGGGTCTTCCTCACCCCCGGGGCATGGTGCCTGAGAGGCTTCCCCCCTGGCTACTCACCTACACAAACAAGATCTCCTCGCTGGACGTGTTCGGAGGGAACTGTGCAAACCACGTGCTGGTGAATGAGTACAAGTCTGGTGAGGGGATAATGGTGAGTATGCCATACACAGGACAGTGAATATATAATGATGGCCTTATTATCAGTAGACTGTGCATGCATAGCAACTGCAGTGCCCACTCACCAAAGTACCATTGCAATGCGGCTCGTAGCGAGGAATATGTTGCAGAGTGATTGACACGAAGAGACCATTTGTGGGAGGTACTGAGGAATATCTGCAAGAAAAGCATTGTGGTTGTGACAGAGGATGCAGTCGCTGAGATTGTTGGGACGGATGTCTCTGTTCACTTGTAGGTGACTGCTACATTTGCGTTACCTCTCAGTCCTGTCATTGAAAAGGATCGAAGCTTCGTTGGCATTGTGACTGCATCTGAATCAGGCTTAGATGCATGGAGGGTGTGTAGAGACAGTACTATTATTGCTATTATATGCAAACTGTACAGTGTGTGTTGGTGAGTAGATATTGATTGCGCAGTAGTGGTGGTGCACAGAGATGTGTAGGTAGATTACATAGTAGTGGTGGTGGTGCACAGAGATGTGTAGGTAGATTACATAGTAGTGGTGGTGGTGCACAGAGATGTGTAGGTAGATTACATAGTAGTGGTGGTGGTGCACAGAGATGTGTAGGTAGATTACATAGTAGTGGTGGTGGTGCACAGAGATGTGTAGGTAGATTACATAGTAGTGGTGGTGGTGCACAGAGATGTGTAGGTAGATTACATAGTAGTGGTGGTGGTGCACAGAGATGTGTAGGTAGATTACATAGTAGTGGTGGTGGTGCACAGAGATGTGTAGGTAGATTACATAGTAGTGGTGGTGGTGCACAGAGATGTGTAGGTAGATTACATAGTAGTGGTGGTGGTGCACAGAGATGTGTAGGTAGATTACATAGTAGTGGTGGTGGTGCACAGAGATGTGTAGGTAGATTACATAGTAGTGGTGGTGGTGCACAGAGATGTGTAGGTAGATTGCACAGTGAGCATATAGTGGTGGTGCACAGGGATATGTAGGTAGATTGTACAGTAAGTATATAGTGGTGGTGCACAGATATGTGTAGGTAGATTACACAGTAATGGTTGTGCACAGAGCTGTGTCGGTAGATTGTACAGTGAGTATATACTGGTGGTGCACAGAGATGTGTAGGTAGATTGCACAGTAAGAATGTAGTGGTGGTGCACAGAGATGTGTAGGTAGGTTGCACAGTGAGTATATACTGGTGGTGCACAGAAATGTGTAGGTAGATTGTACAGTGAGTATATAGTGGTGGTGCACAGATGTGCAGAGTCTGCAGTAGAAGATATGACAGATATTGCAGAGTGTCCTCCTTTATGTCTCTATGTGTTACCTCATTGCTCAGCACCTGTCTTACAGCCTCATGAAGATGGGCCCTTGTACTATCCTACTGTCACCACCATCAGCTTGGGGTCACACACGGTGCTAGATTTCTATCTACCGCTCAGTCAAGGGTTATCTGAAGAGGATGACCAGGTAAATGCCTAAGAATTTGCAAACCATTGAAGCTTTTTGGCATGCTGACCTAGTACTGTGGTCATGTAGATCTCAAAGGACAAACCTTTCCCCACATAGTCCTGTGTGTTACCACAGATGCCTTGTACTGTACCACTATACATTGGTATGTATAGCTGGGGCAATTGAACTGTTAGAATCCTGTGGGAAACCAGGGGTCACCTATTATCCTGGGTGATAGATGGGTGCATGTCATAGGAACCAAGATTGCCACAGGTGCAGTATAATATATGCCCCATGGTGTTCCTGTACGATGGAAAATCCCTCTGCAGTCTACATGACCGTAAACACTGAGTTTTGAGCTGATCTCTGTGCATGCCCTGCGACGATCTCCTGTAATACAGAGTCCCTGATCCCCTATACCAGGGGTGAGGAACCTTTTTTGTGCCAAGGGCCGTTTGTATGGGGAAAAAAATCCTTCGGGGGCCATATGTAAAAATTTCTCTTACAAATTGTCCTGCTGCAGCCGTTTCACGTTCTGGCGGCTGCCACTGAATAGGACTGACAGTCTCCGGCTGCTGTTAATTAAGAGGAATCTCGCAAGAACTACCAACTTCTTGCGAGAATTCCCCTGTACTTGACTCCTGGCAAAGGGTGGGAGGGCCACTCAAACCGGCTACGGGGGCCGCATACGGCCCCAGGGCCTGAGGTTCCCCACCCCTGCCCTATACAGTGCATGTCTGTTCTGTGTTTTAGGTCTCCAAGACAGAGGAGCAGAGGCATGTTCTCTCCCTCCTGCTGGAGCCCCGCAGTCTACTTATTTTGCGGGAGGACTTGTATGTAAATTACCTCCATGGAATCCACCCACTGACCCAGGACACACTTAGCCACAGAGTGGCCAATCTGGACCGTTGTGCGTCAGATGCAGAGGAGACACTGACGAGGAGGACACGAGTTTCCCTAACCATCAGATTTGTTCCTAAAGTTCTCAAAACTGCTCTTTTTCTAGGGAAGAGCAAATAAAGGTGTGTGCGTGTGCCTGTAGGATATCAAAGGATGGACTGTACGATCTCCTTTTCCTGAGTGTCCATTCAAATCAGTCTACTGAGAAAATAATGAAGATGTTGCTGACTTTACATTGCCATAATTCTGTGAGAGTCCATGATACAATCTAAATATCTGTATTATGGGCCTTTAAATTTTGCACCTGGTGCCTATCTTTCTACATGAGTAGACAAGAGGAGCTAAAGTCTTCTGTTATAGAATTTTTCTTTTGGTGCAATATAATACAGGACTGGTAAATTTTCCGTGACATGGTCGTGGTGGCCCAGAGTCAGTGAAGCTGAGATTAGTCTTTAAGTCTGTTAAAATCACTTTTACATATGTACAATACATTGATATGTTGTATTTATTAAACGCTAATACTTTAGTGCAGTGGTTCCCAACCCTGGTCCTCAAGTACCCCCAACAGTGCATGTTTTCCAGGTCTCCACACAGAATCACAAGTGACACAATTAGCTCCACCTGTGGATCTTTTAAAATGTGTCTGAATAATGGAGGACCAGGGTTGGGAACCGGTGCATTGATGTGAGATGTGCCATGTCTTTCTTGGGGCAGACGTACTAAGCCTAAAGACTGGTAAAGTACTAGCCAATCAAATGGCAGTTAAAAACGGATTGATGGGTAGTTAATCTCTCTCCACGTTATTAGTCTCCAATTCTCAGTATAATTATGTCCATCTATCCTCAGTGCGCTACAAGTTGCATTACACTTAGCGTGTGACACGGTAGAGTAGAACATCTTTGCATTCAACTTTTTCTGAAACAATGCATCTTATTAATAAATTATGTAAATAGGATGCATAAGCAGTTTCTGCTGACCAAAATTATTTGCTCCATGCTTCTATTATGTGTGAAACCTTGGAAAATGGCGTGACTAGACGGGTTGTTTAACGCACATGAAAGCTAGTTGTATGTGGACACATCTGTACATCTTCAACTTGTTGAGATTACAAAATGATCTCTTATATAATAGCCCAGATCTGTCACTCTGTAAGTGTGTATAACGCTGGGCGGAGTCACTCTATGACTCCGCCCATACACAGTCACAAAGTGACAGATCTATAGGCATGCTCACGGGGGTTTGCAAGGCACAAGCACACACAGTAATGTACTGACTCACGCAGGGTCAGCTGTAATGTGCTCCCCTGGTAAGTAACTGTAGCTGGGAGCCATGGCTGCATCAATGACACTCACATATATACGGATGCAGAGGGAGGAGCTTCAGTGGAGGCGGAGCCAAACAGATTACCGTTAAAAACTGAGAAGTCAGTGAAGAAGCAGCTAGCTGCGCCTGGGGCTGGTAAGACATGGGTTACAGTCCAGTGCCGCCACGATCCCCTGCCCAAGGTCACAGCTCGCGCGCCGCTGACCGGGGGAGTGATAGTAATAATAGGGTGGCATGTGCCTGGGTGTCCAGAGAGTGCTGCTGGGTGCATGTGCTGCAAGCCTGGGGGCTCTGGGTCTCGTCAGATGAATACATGAGAATGGTGTCAGTTACTGTATTGTATGCATTTCCCAGGGAGCTTTTGCTGCACCCAGTCACACCTACACCACACCCGCAGTACCCACGTACTCATACCTCCAACACCACCATCAGTCCCACACTCACAGCACACCCGCAACTGCTCCCCACTCAACCAGTGTACCCCCCACACCCCAGCAGCTCCTTAATGCTGGGAAGTCACTGTATAAGGAGAAGAGGAGCAGTACTAGTATCAGACTAATGCAGTCCCGGACAACCGGTGGCTTTCCAGCTGTTGGGAAACTATGCATCCTAGCATGCATTGCCACAGTTTTAGCATTCTCTAATAGCAAAACTGAGGCAAGGCATGATGGGACTTGTAGTTACACAACAGCTGCAGTTTGGCCAGGCCTGATGTAGAGTATAGACACATGCTGGGTCATTGGATCTGTGACTTCAGTTACATCTTGATATCTGGAGAACGAAGCACACGTGTTATTGCAATGATTTCAACCAAGAGAACCAATGACATCATAACCATGTGACCCATGATGTAGGCGAGAAGTTAGGGCAGCTCAAGCTGTGCCTTTGGGGGCTGACTTTGTTCGCTACACGTCAGGCACGGTGTCTCGCTCTGCTTCTTACCACAGGTTACTATTACCAATAAATGTGTATGGTAAAAGTGGTAGCTCTCTGACCTTACCGCTCCCTCTTGTCACAAGTCAAATGGTTGGGACTTTGATTCAGCATTTAGGGTTGACTTCTGGCAGATGGGGGCATCTAGGGGCACCTGTCAGTACTGCACTGAGCCGTGACACTCACCTACTTATTACTAGGCTGGCTCCTAAAAGCCATCCTCTCGTCAGAGCTGTAGTAGTGTTTGCCAGCCAGCACTTTCTGGGTGTATAGAAGGGATATGGTCACTGGGTCACCAGCATGATAGTCGACATGCAGGAAAGTCGACAGGGTCATTAGGTCGACATAGGTAAGGCCGACATGGTGTATTTTGAGCAAAAATGTGCCATCAGGTGGTATACCATGCCCTACCATCCATTAGGGCCTTGATGGCTAACCTTGACACTCCAGCTGTTGTTGAACTACACATCCCAGCATGCTCTGCTTCAGTTTTGCTATGTGGCCATGTTGAATCTGATGCAGAGCATGCTGGGATGTGTAGTTGAACAACAGCTGGCGTGTCAAGGTTAGCCATCAAGGCACTAGGACGTGGTGGGAGAATAAAATAGTGTGTCCGAAGCACGGCGAGCCATGCGAGGCTGATTGCACAACTGTGCACACCAGGGATCCGAAGCCACTCAGTAATTAGTCCTGCAATTAATTGGCTACCCCACCCCCACCCGGTCTGGGCTATGCTCTTTATCACCAAAATTATTAAGTATCATGAGTAATCTGCTTAAAGCTAAATGCAATTGGATAGTAATCCACCAAGTCTGCTTACCATCTACAGTAGGTAGCACCATACATCACTTGGTCTGACCTCCTCTACCTACCATCCCATTGAGCTGAAACACCACCACTTTCTAAACACACACTTAAGTACAGGATGATAAAAGCGATCTTAACCTTGGCCAAATAATCCACGTTACTTAATTGCAGTTCAGTAAAGTATTTTGCCTGACCATATTGCATCACTCCACAAAGCCAAGTTCTCATTGCCCCATGTAAGTGTGTTACGAATAAAATTGCCAACACGGCCAGTTCCTAAACTGTTTATCCACAGTCTACAACTGCAATTATTTCATTTTCAATAAAACAAATTAAAGCTTTATTAGTCTGCTCATGAAAATTTGACAGAAGGCAAAACAGCATAACTGATTTACAAAACCACTTACATTTAACAGGTGGGCAATAATCTATGTACAAAGGTATATTCTGAATAGCGAGGTGGCGATACATATGTACACATTACAGCAGCCTCTGCTGGGTATAAAGGATTTCACAGTATGCAGAGACACTATAGGCAGGCATGTTCAAACTATGGCCCTCCAGCTGTTGTGAAACTACAATTCCCATCATGCCTTGCCACAGTTTAGCTATTAGGGAATGCTGAAAATATTGCAAGGCATGCTGGGATGTGTAGTTTCACAGGATGGCTGTAGTTTGGACATGCCTGTTATAGAGGATCGGGGAGGGAATCCTCAAAATTGGCAATAAACTAGCCAGTGAGGATAAATACTTTTCCAGGTCTGATCGCTGGTAATTGGGAAAGCGGGAGGGGAGGAGACAGTTTAAGACCGGCATGTTCAAACTTTGGCCCTCCAGCTGTTGTGAAACTACAAGTCCCATCATGCCTTGCCACAGTTTTGCTATAAGGGAATGCTAAAACTATGGCAAGGCATGCTGGGATGTGTAGTTTCACAACAGCTGGAGGGCCACAGTTTGGACATGCCTGCAAAGGTTAAAGATCAAATAGTTTTTCTTTTTCTAACTTGCATAAGATCCATATAAGTCTCCCATGGGCTACAACAGGTTAAAGCACAACAATGCGATGGACATTAGGCTATAGAATGCTTGAATTTACAGGTCTCATACATACAACTCCTCTTTGGCCATCTCTATACTGTATTAAAAGTAAAGAACATGGTGCCCTACAGATTGGGGGCAGCCAGTGGTTACAGGCTATGCTCCTCATGTACTATAAGTAGTAGTAAGGGTCTACTTTTCCCCATCACTTACCGTGCTGTAACTGTTTGGTTTCTGTTCTCTTATATCTGATGCTGCCTCTCACCTTGTCCCTTGGTACCATGGACAACGGCAGATCCCATTCTTATTGTAATCTATGCTCGGCTGTAGCCCAATAAAGCTCATTCCAGGGGACGGACGCTGGGACTGTGAAGAGATCACGCAGACACACTGTTCTTCTGGTTTATTGACTACACCATATAAATATTACACAGTGGTACTCGCACCAGAGAACAACGTCACTATCGGATCAACCAGAAGAGAACAGGTAACATGAGAAATAAAAACACAACTCTAAGGATGAATTCGCAGAACGGGAAGTTGCGATGTAACGAGTGTAATGGGCAGGGCTCTGAATGCAGTTCATTGTTAGACAATGGGTGTATTCAGGGCACTCTCCTCTAATCCCAGATCTCCCCCCACCGAGCAGCAGAGGTAAGAGGAGCACAATTCCATGGCTAGTGACTTGCGTCAGGGAGACAGAGGTGGAGGCCTTGCTGCATTGTGCACCTCCGCATCCCCTCAGGACTCCATCTTTCCCAGTAAGTTGAGATTGCGGATTTTCAGCTCTTCCGACAGGTCCATACGGACAATTCCGTCCTCGTTATCGATGCTGATAAGAGTGCCGGTCGTCTCGCGGTCATCTCCTGAAATTATTTTTACCTGTAGGATAAAAAGGGAGAACATGGCTCAGACAGGATATTTGGTGGCAGAGAATATTGATGTTGACAATGACATACATCAATAAATTAGTGCAACACAACTAGAACACTACAGGATACAGTCCCCATAATGCTAATCCTCCCCCGTTACAGCCTAACCCTAATGTCGGCATTCTGATGTCAACTCTTGACATCCCGAGAATATAGATAAATTGCCTGTTGACATTTTAACAATGGTACCATAACTGTTGACATTGCTGTGTCAATCTCTGGACTACATTCCAACATCTGCTTCGTCGTCATGGGTGATTTGAACACCCATATTGATAAATCAACCTTTTGATTGGTTGCCATAACAACCTACCATCGTGAATATTTTTTTAATTTTATTTACAGTTTATCATATAGCGCAGCAAATTCCGTTGCGCTTTACAATAGTATACAGTGATACAACTGGGCAGTAACAATCCAACAGAGGTAGGAGGGCCCTGCTCGCAAGCTTACAATCTATAGGGATAATAGGAGGAGTACATTAGGGCAGAATTCCATAGCATGGCAGTCCCACAAGATTACAGCACAGTCCTGATGGGATGCAATTAGATATGAATGCTACTGGAGGTTATTTATGGGGTTCTGGAATAGGATAGGCTTAGTTTCTAGGGAACGCTTGAAAGTTTGGAGGCTAGAGGTTAGCTTTCCATAGGGTGGGTGCTGCCCATAGAAAGTCCTGTAATTGTGAATGGGAGCGAGTAATGAGTGTGGATGCCTAGGTGTCATCCTCGACTAAGAGCAGACTTTTGTTCCGCAAAGTCAATGTTTCCCAATCCTGTGACAGACATCTGAGCAATGTTTCAATAATACACATCTCACTAAACAAGACACCAACTTAAGCATCTTCTCGTCTCAAAAGATCCCTGAAGAGGGCCCCGCATTAGACTTTGGGTCCGACTCAGATGACTGCGAATAGATAGTTGCCATCTAACAGTGAGAACCCTCCCTGTGCAAATCTGAGTGAATTGTCAAAATATCACTATCCTGTCGCACACTTGGACACTCGCACCCCTCAAATGCCAGCTTACTATCTGGCAAATTGCGTGGGGTTTGAGAATGGATATTTCTGCTATATCTCTTGTTATTTTGGTTTCGCAAATGCGCACTATGATTGGTACGCACGCGCACTCATTCAATAAAAATGGATTGCAATTTTGTATATCAGCGAATCGGTCCCCTTGTTTGGACTCTGTGGAAAACCCTCCCACACATAACACTTTCTGCTCGTCTCCCACCCTTCAAGCTTTAGGAATAGATGTTAACTAACAAAGTAGCAACTGATAGTTTTGGCAATGACGCAGCAATTTATACAATATAGATGCCTGGGTAATGATATCAGCTTGGACAAATTATCACACCATGAGCCATAGGACATACAATACAGTAGTTATAGGATGCACTTTGCAACATTTCTTAGTGATCCTTCTAAGGGCAGGGCGCTAGGGTATGGATGCAGCATGTGGAGGGGGAGATATGCACCAATGGGGATGAACAGCTGGCTGTTGTAACAGGTCACTGCTAGAGGGGCAGGGCACATTTTTTTTAATTTAAAAATCTGGTGAAGTGCGCCCTGCTAAACAGCCTAGCGTGAACACTAATTTCTGACAACTGTACTACATGTAACAATATACCAGAGTCAACAAATATGACTGGTTGCCACATGCGCTACCAATTGAAATTGGAAAAAAACAACGCTACCAAGAAGGTGGATTAGGATGGTTGTCCTTAAGCTGCATTAATACTGATACACAAACAAACAAATAAAATTGAGTGCTGCGTGTATCATTTACTTTTTAAATATTTTTTAAAAAGCGGGGGATTGTCTGGATAAAAACCATCAGTGGAAAGTTTGAACAGCTGATGCGTTCCGCTACAGCGAAATGTGTCAGTGGTACAAGTTTCCTCTGCCTGCACTTAGACCAATATCTGGACTCCGACATCATTGGAATTTGTTGAGACCACAGAGATTACTCCTGACTGTACCCACCATGAACCTTAGTGAGGACTAACCAAATGAGCATGCATCAATAAGGACTCTTGGGACCTTCCTCCAGCAGCGGACTGTAATAATCACCATCTCTTACGAATTGTGAACCCTTTACTACCATTCAATAAGACTGAGCCCATTTATACCAGTAATATTCTGTATAAATGCGTATGCCATGTGAATACATGAATTGCGAGGTTATGAATTTACGCTATTATCATTACATTGTTACATTTATATGTTTTTATCCAGACCATCCCCACAGTTTTTATAATTATTACGAAATAGAATAGCACGTTGCATTTTATATTTGTTGGTCATGTATACAGTTCCTGTAACTAACTGCAGGATGGGATCCATCAGCTTCATTTGCTCACCCGGCTGTTCTTGGTGGGAGTCACAGGTTCCAGATGTTCCCCGGAGATACTGATCACTTTCTCGCTGTCCTGCATCAGCACAGAACAAAGACCACCCTGGAAAATGAAGAGAATGAAGCAGTGAGAAAACACCTTAGCAGGGAGACCACTGACCTTCATGACTTCTAAAGAGAGAGACTGAAGGCCCCCATAAACTACTGCGATTTGCCCCGATTCCGACGGACCGGGCCTATAAAAACGGACCAAATCACATGTGTAGACGACCCATCTGAGCCAATGTATGCATCGGGTCGGACCCTACGGATCGAAACTGCTGCACTAAAAATTTATTGGATCGTACCAATTATTGGCACCTCAAGGATGCTTTTTAGCCCCCGCAATGTATTGGGTCTGATTCTGGAGGTGTGCCAGCAGTGCTTCACCTATCTAGATGTCCGAGGCGGCCGGATGGGGAGCGGACAGCAGAGGCCCGGGTGGCAGAATTAAAGAAAAAAAATCTGTCAAAAGACTGTCCGGCAGCTGATTGGCTGAGAGTGTTCTCAGCCAATCAGTATCCGGACAGTCTTGACAGGTTTTTTTTCTTTTTTAATTCTCCTGCCCCCCCCGCCACTGCTGCAGCTCCCCAGGAGTTTTTACATGCAATAAACCGCATGCACAAATGGCACATCAATGCCAAATCATAAAGTGAGCCCTCCCGGGGAGCTCAAGGGAAATTGGGTCCGACAATTCGGACTAGTGTATGGGGGCCTTAAGATTTATTTATAGTGTAGGCGAATTGCTGAGGGCTCAGCACACATGAAAACAAGTAGATCGCCTCTAAAAAGAAGGTATTATTAATGTCCTAGTAATGCAAACGTACAACCATCCGGTACACCATCAGTGCTCAGAAACATCACTGGGTCTATAGCCAGTGATGCGGTGGAAGGTGGGACTTACCGTGACACTGCGTATAATCCCGGTCTGCCCCACAGCCTGGTTGTCCTGGAAACTGTCTCTCACTTTCACCAGGATGTCTGTAGTCACCCAATCATTGGAAGTCTGTTCTATGGAGGAGCCAGGTGTGTGAGGGTTGTACCCACCCGGTGAAGGTGCACCAGGGGTCATCGGACTATAACCCATGGGGCTGGGGCTAGGACTGGCCTGGAAGGGAAGAATTTAAACATTTAATTACATGTTAAAACCTGTGAACAACAAACAACTAAAAGGCAAAGGGTTAATTTACCTGGTAGGCCATGGGCGATGGGGTCGGGTGGTAACTTGCTGGAGAATGCGTATTTTGATAGCCCACCGGGCTCGGTACCACTTGATGGTAGCTCTGCGGACTAGGACTAGGCTGATAGGAGCCTTGAGGTGATGGAGCAGCATAGGGCGAAAACTGTTCTGTGTTGTACCTGTAACAGAACACAAGATGGCAGCAGTAAGAACACTTTTCCTGTAACAGAAAGGTATGGAAATGTGCCGTGCCGTGCCATGCCATTAACACTATCTAAACGTTTGATCAGCTATGGACAGCTAGATGACCGATACATTAGTGTTCGTGAGAAGAACCTTGTAGACACTTACATGGCAGGTGTTCCTGGCGTCTGGGGGTGGTACGGTGCATTAACCTGCGGGGACGGCACATCGGGGTAACCGGGAGTTTGCGGGTTGGGGGTTCCACCGTAGCCTTGCGGTGACGGAGAAGGCTCGTCGTCATATCTGTAATCATACTCTTCGTCCGTCCTGTAAATGAACAGATGCGATGGAGTGTGAGGAACAGGGAAAGTATGTCTGAGCTCTACGCAGAGGGGTACAGGAGAGCAAGTTACCTAGACGGCGTGTTCGGGTTGTTGGGATCCCAGGCCCCACTTTGTGCTGGAGTCCGGCTGCCATCGTGCACAGGGGTTTGAGAGCCATAGTAAGGGGTTCGGCTTCCTAATAAAAAAAACATTAAAAGTTCCAACAACATTAGATACATCCTGCTTTATAAAACCTTTTCAGGGGAAAGGTATAAAGCCTGGAGAAGTGATAAAGTGGAAGGTGATAATGCAGCAGAAAAATCAGCACCTGTCAGTTTTTTCAAACCCAGTCTAACTCGACAGTTAGGAACTGATTGGTTTGTGGATTATCACCTTCCACTTTATCACTTCACAAGGCTTAACGCATCTGCCCCACTCAAACATGTGTAAATGTTTTGATACGCTCCTTTAACAGCTGGGATTTTCTTGCACACAGAGGTCCGGGGAGAGATCACACGGAGGGACAATGCAAGATAAGGATATGAATTTATATAGCAAGGTAAAATATCTCGCAGCAATAACACATGCACATCTATTTATGTGAACTACACCAATAGGGTCTTTATAGAAGAAATAGTGTTTTAGGTTCAGTGGCCCTTTAAACGTTAAATAACAGGACCGTTGGAAAATGGGTGTGTGGCAGGTTAGATCTATTGAGAGGAAGGAACATACCATCGTGCACTGGCGTCTGTGAGCCATACATCGGGGTCCTGGAGCCAGTACCATAAATTGGGGTCTGAGAGCCATAAATCGGTGTGCTGACACGAGTGGAGGTCGGTCCTCCGAGGCGACGAGCACCACTGAGAAGAAAAAAGATTGACGTTAAAGAAAGGAAAACCAATTTGAATTAATTTTATACAAAGGACTATCTTCGGTGGTTTTAGTTGTACCAAATAAGTAATTTTCAGTAGACACACACAGCAAACACACCTTCTGCTACTGGTGCCCACAGTCCAAACACACCGCGGGCTATGTTCTCAAAGCTGCACATGGAAATATACTGGGTTCCTTATTACTGGGCACCACAATGCTGCTTCCACCAAGGACTCGCAGCCCACGCAACACCTGCCGCTAATGATGCACATGGTCTACATGCGTCTTCTGTGCACGCAGCATAAACACATCTCACGCTGCGCACACAGCCCTGCTAAAGACTCTCAGCCCATGCACACCTGCCGCTACTGATGCCCACAGTCTACTACCGACTGACACATCCCAACTGCCCCACCCGCCACCGACTGACACATCCCAACTGCACCACCTGCTACTGACTGGTCACATCCCAACTACACCACCTGCTACTGACTGGTCACATCCCAACTACACCACCTGCTACTGACTGGACACATCCCAACTACACCACCCGCTACTGACACATCCCAACTACACCGCCCGCTACTGACTGGTCACATCCCAACTACACCACCCGCTACTGACACATCCCAACTACACCACCTGCTACTGACTGGACACATCCCAACTACACCACCTGCTACTGACTGGACACATCCCAACTACACCACCTGCTACTGACTGGACACATCCCAACTACACCACCTGCTACTGACTGGACACATCCCAACTACACCACCTGCTACTGACTGGACACATCCCAACTACACCACCTGCTACTGACTGGACACATCCCAACTACACCACCCGCTACTAACACATCCCAAATACACCACCCGCTACCGACTGACACATCTCAACTGCACCACCCGCTACCGACTGACACCTCCCAACTACACCACCCGCTACCAACTGACACCTCCCAACTACACCACCTGCTACCGACTGGACACCTCCCAACTACACCACCTGCTACTGACTGGACACATCCCAACTACACCACCTGCTACTGACTGGACACATCCCAACTACACCACCTGCTACTGACTGGACACATCCCAACTACACCACCTGCTACTGACTGGACACATCCCAACTACACTACCTGCTACTGACACATCCCAACTACACCACCCGCTACTGACACATCCCAACTACACCACCCGCTACTGACACATCCCAACTACACAACCTGCTACTGACACATCCCAACTACACCACCCGCTACTGACACATCCAGAATACACCACCCGCTACTGACACATCCCAAATACACCACCCGCTACTGACACATCCCAACTACACAACCTGCTACTGACACATCCAAAGTACACCTACTGCTATCACACATACACACAGTCCATACACACCTTCTGCTACTGACTGACATAATACAAGATGAAACCAAGACAAACATGTTTGCTTTGCTACTAACACTGTGGTGAGACGCTGTCTGTCCACGGAGATAGTCTGACAGGTGGAATGAAGCTCAACTCGAGCTGTGGATTCAGTGGCATCTTTCACCACTCCAATATAGCCTGAAAGAGAAGGAGTTGTGTAAGTGCCAGCAAGGCCACAATGCTTTGGATACCGGAAGGTCAAGTATACATTAAACTACAGCCACTCACCCTTATAAGGACCTTGAGAAATTCTGACAGTCTGGCCAATCAGATCGTTGTCCCTTCGACCTCTTCCTCTCCCTGGCCCACCGCCACCACCTCCCATCCCCCCATGTTGTTCTGTAATGAGAGTGCAGGGAAATGTTGTATTAATTCAATGCATGCTATATGTAAACAGTATGGTTGCCAAGAATCCATTCTATAACGCTGCATTAAGCAGCGACCCTTACCTCCTCCACTAGGGTGCGCAGGACTGTTTATTCGTGGGCTCATTGGAGCCATCTCCCCAGATGGGAAGGCTGAGATATCTCGAGGCTGTAGACCAGGTGGCGGATTAGCAAGGACATTGGACAAGGGAATTCTAAGACAAATCTCACTATCCTGAACAATTTTACCTTTGAACCACCGGCCAGTAACAAATAGCGGGTTTTACAGACAAACATTCCTCCGTTCTCAACCAGCTTCTTACAATGAAGGAAGCCAAAACCCCGGTACAAATGACGGATCTCGCCCTCCCGGCCCTGAAAGAGTCAACGAGAGGGGTGAAGGGTGCTGGTGGGTCACATAATGTTGTAGCAGAAGCACCAATTAAAAAGGACTTTGAAGGCGGAATCGCTTACCGAATGGAGTCCATCGATGACCTTGACAATGTCTTTGACATGGATATTGTTCTCCTCAGAGTCCAGAGCGACTGCGAAGCGATTGTCCTTCTTCCGGTTGACCGCTTGGTGTCTGACCGTGACCACCTTACCATGCATGTTCAGGACCTTATAACAGAAAAAAAAGTCAAAATGAAAGGAGCAAATATATTAATGGATAAAAAAACAGGACAGGCAGAAGCTAGAGAAAAGGTGAAAAAGCTGAAAAGTAAATGGGACGCCGGGGGTGGGGGGGGAGTGGTAGGTGGATAACGGATAACAGGAGAGAAAACAGATCCTAAATGCAAGTGGTGTGGAACAAATATAACAGCGCCTCCAACAACAGAGTGGTACACTGTTAGGAGGTTGTTGCGATCAACCCGTAGGTCGGCAAGCGTTGCCCCCATCAATCCCATGCAGCACCCGCTTGGAGGAAACACTCACCTGAAAGGTCTCCCTCTCCAGCCGTACAATCACGCCCACTGTCTGTGGGTCCAGTTGTACCAGCTCACCCCATTCATGCTGTCCTCCAACATCCACCCCCGAGGCCGTCTCCGAACACAGCTGCAAGTCTCTGGGCAGGACCTTTAGCTGTATTGGAGGGGAGAAAAAAATGTGCACATGTTTAAGGACTGCAAACATGACCAATAATAATCCCAGTAGGAAATTGGGCAAATTTAATACTGGTGAGAACACAGAAGAGTGGTGAGGACCGGGTCACTCACCTCATGCATGGTTAGATCAGAGAACAGGATGACAAAATTGGTTTCGACCCGCACAACAAGACCCGTGTCTCCCTCGTAGCGCCCTGCAATAACTTTGACATGGTCGCCCATGCGGAAATACTTCCTCAACTCCTGAGCTGGGAATTCCAAGACGTCCTGTAGGTGGATGAAACAAAGAGAGAATGTTAATGATGCAATCCGGATGAAGCAGGGATTTGCACCTTTCCTATAGATCAGTCCTGTTCAACTCGCGGCACTCCAGCTGTTGGAAAACTACAAGTCCCAACATGCCTTGCCACAGTTTTGCAATGATAGAATGCTAGAACTGTGGCAGGGTATGCTGGGATGTGTAGTTTGCCAACAGCTGGAGCCCCAGGTTGGCCAGACATCCCCTAACTGAAGAATGAGATTCTGGATTCCCCTAGGAGCAATTTTACTCTTTGTGGGCTCAAAACTGCAACAAAACTCAAAAGGACACTGTGACGTTATCGGCGGGGATGGTCGTGAATGATTTCCTTGAACTCCCGGAAAGATGATATAGTGCATATACACTGTGCAATCTTGCAAAAAAAAAAATTGGCAGTGGCCACAACCAAGAGTTCGGTGTCATTACAGAGCGTACACACTGGACATGTCGAAATTGGCCACATTGTTTAAAATGCTGATATCTTTGTACGCAAAATTACCCATGCTGTATTAGCCAATTCACTGATGATGTGGTATGACGTGCCCCCACAGGTTCCTGAATCAGGAACACCTGACCTGGTGAACTAAATACAATTCACCTCAGATGAGAGGGCAGACATGGTGGGAAAAGAGCAACAACCTCTCCGCATGGACCAGCACGTATAGTGTTCATTCTAGCACTGTGCACCTCTAAGAATCAGTGTCGTTCTTCTTTCCTACCTGGGGTGCCACTCTCTGCTGTGGTGCTTCTAACACAGTCAGATCTGTATTTCATCAGAGATACAGACCAAACTGTGCTAGAAGCACCACAGCAGAGAGTGAATCCGAAGGCCGGAATGAGGAACTGCACGGATTCTAAAAAGGAGCAGGGTGCTAGAATAAAGTAATTTAGGAATGGCAGCCAACACGGAACGGCACCTTTAGCCATCCTTGTACCTAGCACAGGGATGCCAGAGATGAAATCTTTGTACACATACATATAAATGAAGTGTAAGAACATGAAACCCAACAGAACATTTGTTTGTTAACTTTGCCTCCTCTTGTTCTCGTGTCGGCAAGTTAGAATCAGCTGCAAGAACTATATACAGCCAATCAGAAAACAGTGACAGAAGGATGCTGGGAAACTGCCATAGGCAGCCTGTTCTAAAACAATGCAATGTTGTAAATAGTAATGAAAAGCCACGTATCAAGGAAAAACTCACCTTGAGGTCCTCATGTTTGGGCAGGAGAGTAATCTTGTTCCCGTCCACACTTAGGACTTTTCCCTGCAGGTTTATTAACTCCCCTTCGCACACTTCCACGTTGTCGCCGGGCTGCAGGCTGTGCTCACGTTCCTTTCCTGTGTAACAGCCATATTACCGATGCTGTGGTCATTAGGGATTAACAGACACAGAAACTAGATATATTCACGTCCAAAAGCAGTCATGCTTGGAAACCTTGCTGGCACTTACGCCATCCTGCTGACAGAGCAGCCAATGCAGGTAGACATACACTCACTAAATCGGCCACTTGAGCTGCGTGGACATTTAAATCTGCTTGTAAACACAACCAGATGCACCAGCCGTGCTGCACAGCTGACACTGTCTGGGGGATGTACTTTACCCGCTGACTGTCTCGCTATGTATCGTCTGTTCATTTGAAAGACCAATAAATTGCTTAGTGTGTACCTAGTGCTGTATTCCTTTAAATCAGTGGTTCCCAACCTTTTTTCTCTCCCGTACCCCTTGATTAGGCTTTTCATTGATGAGTACCCCCTCCTCTCAATTTAAAATATAGACAGTACTTATAATTGGAGTGGAAGTGAGCGGTATGCGTATCCTTATGCATGTCCTTATATTAAGGAGTAGCGGACAGGAATCGTGCCCTTCCGTGTCTGGCCGCTGGTTGTGTATTGTCTCCAGGGTTCCCACTTACACCTGTAGGATTAATGCCGCTGCTTCTTCCACCCATATCAGTGCAGGGCATATGATTGCTGATGTCTGAGGGCAGTGCGGGTAGCTACCAGTGGATTGCTGGTCAGGCAATGAAGACAGAACCATAAGTGACACAACATAGTTCTTCTCCATAGCAATGGGTCTTCTTCTGCCATCAAAATACTTGTTTTCCTCTTCCGCCATTACCAATATTATTTTCAAGTACCCCCAACTGGTCTGCGAGTACCCCCAGGGGTACTAGTACCCCAGGTTGGGAACCACTGCTTTAAATGAAGAGTCCAGGAACGAGTCTATGCAGTGGTTGTGGAGCTCACAGTAGTTTCTGGATGGCAAAAATGCTTGGGACACGTATGGACGGTGTAATAGTTAGAATTACTGCCCCTCAGCACAGAGGTCATGGTTCCCATTCCTACCATGGCCCTGTGTGGAGTTTGTATGTTCTCCCCGTGCTTGGTTGAGTTTCCGCTGAGTATTCCTGTTCGCTACCCCACATTATTAATTATTTATATGTGTGTGTGTGTGGCTCAAGCAGTTTTGATCTGCAGTCACGTTATATGGGGTACATGAACTCAAGCTTCTAAAAATAAGAGAGGTTGCCCATAGCAACCAATTAGATTCTGTCTATCCTTTTCTAGAAAGTAACAGACATTCTAGACCGAGTGCCAGATGTACTAAGCCTTGAAAAGTGATACACTATAGAGTGATAAGCCACCAGCCAATTTGCTCCTAACTGTTATTTTTCAAATGCAGCTGGTACTATGGCAGTTAGGAGCTGATTGGCTTGCAGTTTGTCAGCTTAGTACATCTGGCCCAGAATCTGATATTTTGCTATGGGTAACTTCAGTTAAAGAATAAGCTCTGCATTGCTATAAATCTGGCATGTCCAAACTATGGCCCTCCCGCTGTTGTGAGACTACAAGTCCCATCATGCCTTGCCACAGTTTTGCTATAAAGGAATGCTAAAACTGTGGCAAGGCATACTGGGATGTGTAGTTTTACAATAGCTGGAGGGCCACAGTTTGGACATGCCTGCTATAAATGATACCTTCAGTTAAAGAGGTAGTCTGAAGATGTATGGTACCTATGGAAACTAGGGATGGCCATCGTTGCCATCGATGGCAATTCTGCAACTGGCCATCGATAGTGCTCAACTATGCAATGGATGACCATCGATATTTTTTACATATTGATGGTCATCCATTGTATTTAATTGATTGGCCTCTGGGCCAATCAAAACACAGGGGGCGGGGATTTGCGGGTGTCGGGGGGGGGGGGGGGGGGGGGTTAGCTATGCTCCGTATACCAGCACTTTGAAAAAAAAAAAAAAAGCAAAACATCGTTTTGCTATTCCATCAACGGAGGGAAACCATCTGGTTCTCCCCCATCAATGGCAAAAGTATTCAACATCGGCCATAAACCATTGATGATTTCGAAACATCGATGGTGGATTGCCATCCCTAATGGGAACTTCCTATAGTCCAGCTGGAGACTCATGCAGTAAGCTGGTACCTTGCAAGGAGTTCCCTGAATGCATGCTATTGTGATTCAGAGTCTGTGTAAACCTATGCCCAACATTCCTATTTATCCCACGTCTACCAATTCTGCAGTGATCCTGCCCTCTAGACAAAGTACAGGAAAGGTCTGGAGCAAGTTACCTGTTGATTCTGTTACCACCTCCAGGTCAACCCCTTCGGGCTGATCTTCAAACTTCTCCAACTCCGATAGCGTTGGCTTCACCCCTTCTGTGATCTGTGGGGAAGAAAGCTGGGTTCTTCTTCTGTGTATACAACAAATTTAACTATTACATAAAGAGGCCAGCGTGACATATACCCCACTATGTAGACCCGGACATTAATTCATTCATGAATGATGTGAGAGTCGGCTTAGATTGGGGTCACGTCAATAAGGGCAGAGGCGTCCTATCACAGGCAGAGGGGCTGGCTTACCACTGCAGACATAGCAAAGCTCTTGAAGAGAAAACCTTTACGACTGTAACGATTCCCCTCGAAAATGAGGAAGTCGCCATCTGAGGAGACATCTCCCTCCAAGGACCTGTGCAGAGGGAGGCGACTGATCAGGACAAGGAGAACAGGAGCAGACCACACATTTACCATATACTGCTTTAATACATTCACACTGTTCTTACCTGATCTTCTCTGTATCGAACAGCCTCTGCGGCGGTCTACGGAACCTCTTCCTCTTCGCATACCAATCTTTCTATAGAGCGGGAGAATAAAATAAAGAACAATTTAAATAGACTACAATAGCCTGTTGGGGACCAGAGTGATGCACAGGTCAGCTGGGGAAATCCAGACAATGGACGTGGTGGTGTGGGGTGTGCAAGGTAGCTGGTGGAATCCATACAATGGTGGTGTGGGGTGTGAGCGATGCGGCTGGGGGGGAAGCCAAACGCTGGAGGGGGTGGTATTGGGTGTGATGCGGCTGGGGGGGAAGCCAGAAGCTGGAGGTGTGGGGTGTGTGCGATGCGGCTGACAAGGCTGGCGGTGACGGTGAGGCAGTTGGGGAAAGCCAGACAAGGCTGGCGGTGACGGTGAGGCAGTTGGGGAAAGCCAGACAAGGCTGGCGGTGACGGTGAGGCAGTTGGGGAAAGCCAGACAAGGCTGGCGGTGACGGTGAGGCAGTTGGGGAAAGCCAGACAAGGCTGGCGGTGACGGTGAGGCAGTTGGGGAAAGCCAGACAAGGCTGGCGGTGACGGTGAGGCAGTTGGGGAAAGCCAGACAAGGCTGGCGGTGACGGTGAGGCAATTGGGGAAAGCCAGACAAGGCTGGCGGTGGTGTGTGAGGCAGCCAAACAATGCTGTTGGTGTGGGGTTAGATTAGCCAAGAAGAGCCAGAGACGAGCAGGGGAAATTGCCACATGGCTGAAAGAAGTGTATAATACAGAACTAGGAAGAGAGTAAGCAAGGTACATGAGACTATTTAAGGTAACTATTAGGATTTTTGCCAAAAACAAGTATTTGGATCATGTCATTTGTCATGAATGTATTTGGTATTAATTTATACAGAGCTAACAAGTAATGAGAAATAATGCACAAAGTATGTTAGCACGTAGGAGCCCGATGGGTGTGTGAGACCATCCCATTAGCAGTAATGATCAGCACTTCCGGCTACCTACCAGACTCATGCGTGCCTTAATCCGATCATAATCGATTCTGGGAATCATCTTCAGAGAGATGGTATTCTGGCTTGGCTCCACGTAATCCACCTTTGGAGAAAAAGGTATTAACATGTATTAACTGCACATGAAATATATAAACGTATATGGTATGGTAGATAGGATGGCGTAGTAGCTAGGTACTTAAAACTATCCAAAATCTGAAGTTAGAAACTTACCAAGTCACAAAGGAAAGTGCAACTAAACGAAAATGAAAGCGTAAAAATCTATCCACAAACTCAAACATTCTGAAAATGAACCAGAGTGGGGCTTTGGGGGAGAGAGGATGGTGTATTGAGGTGTAGAGGTCGGGGAAGGAGAATAAATACAGGATTGGGAAGGGAGACAATGCGGTATTAGATAAAAATTGCAGGAGATTGGTGATGGGGGGGGGGGGTTTGGTGAGAGGATTGGGAACAGCAGTGGGAGAGGATGAGTGGGATGGGAAGACTTCAATTACATTTCCTACCATCCTGGCAATAGCTGCCCATGAGAGCTCAGTAAACCCTGATCCTTATCTCCAGCAATTGTCCTATTCAGACACATTGGAGATGCTCACGGTCCGGTCACTGCTGACTTATGTCCTGCTTCACTTTGGTCAACACTCCCCAATACAGACCACACACCAGCTTACCTGGGCAATATCATCCTTGTATATTCCCCTCTTGAGCCGGACCCATGATTTGGGCTTCAGATTTGTGACCTCTTTCACGACCTTCAGGACATCAGTCATTTCTTTGATGGGCACCATCTGCTGGTTCCAGAAGCCCATTCGCAGGTTGCCCACCCCTTCAATCGCTTGTTTGACGTGAGTTTGTTTGTAGGCCTCGACGTAGATATAGCCCTTGACATGCTCTGGTGCGACTACAGACTTTATCTGTAGGGGCTGTAGGAAGAAAATTGGGGAGGAGACAAAGGAGAAGAATGAATCAAGTAGCGAAGGTCACAGTGCAGCCATAGGGCCAAATGCAGAGAAGTAATCCAGGGTTTCGGTTCTTTGATTTGGCCAAGAATGTTTTTGTAGCAAAGTGCTGGGACATAAATGCTGGGTCGTAGCTTGGTATAAAGTGCAGGAGAATAATACAGGGGAGATATTATATAGGGGAGGGAATGTGTTCGGAATAGACCAAAAAGAAAGGGAACCACAATTTTTGAGTATTGAGGGTTCCCGATACTTACTGCATCTGTGAACTGATAGGCGATGAATTTTCTCATCAGAGAAATGGCGGTGGCACGTTCCTCTCCGATCTGCAGGGGGCACAGGAAAGAATAATCTTCAGCACAAACACACCCCAAATATCAACCTTTATGAATAGTGGGACATCTACAAGTAAATCATGTTTCTGTTAGCTCAGTGACCTTACTTTGAAACCAGGACGATAAAGTTTGGTTTTAGGGGGCGCTTGAATTGTCCCCCCACCCCTGCTGCCACTAGATAGTGCACGATGGAGCAATTTAATTGTCGCGCCGTACTGGCATGCATGCAGCATGGGGGGGGGACGGACATTTCGGCTCGCAGTGGTGTGGTGTTATAAATCGCGAGTAGGGGACAACTGAATTCCTGGAACAAATCTATACCCGCTTTGGCGTCTGGATTTAGAATGTAACCCAGATGTTAGCAGAGGACGATAATAGAATAACAATGTCCGATTAGTATAGATTACTACTCGCTAACCAACAAAAATTTATCTATACGCATTGAACAAAAAATCTAACATCTGCCTAATACCTATCACTACAAGTGACGCCCTCTCCTCTCCCTAAACGCACCAGCAAAACACTCACCTTACACTTCACAGTCCACAGATTTGGGTCTCTGGAAAGAAAAGACGTAAAATGAATAAGGCCTTAAGCCTATGAAAATCTAAGAGTTTATTTCAATGACATGGATATAAATCAGTGGCTCATTATTAACGCAGATGAAGGAAAGGCGTTAAGGTGCCCATACACGTTACAATTATTGTATACAATATTGCATTTCATCGCATATTGGTTTTGCGATGAGATGAGATAAGAACTAGTACAAAAAGTATGTGCAACACATACTTTTTGTACTAGATCTCATCTTATCTCATCGCAAAACCCAGATGCGATGAGATGCGATATTGAATACAATATTTTATACAATAATTGTAACGTGTATGGGCACCCTTACCCTTTAGAACAGGGGTGGCCAAACCTGCCCTAAAGATCTCCCAACAGTTCATGTAATTCAGGCAACCTGTGGATCTATAGTAGGAATGACTACAGCAGGTTTGAAAATGTGACAGCAATGACCACAACTGAGCACCAGCTAGGGAGTCTGGGAAATGTGACAGTTAGTAATGACTACACCTGTGCACCAGCTAGGTCAGGGGTGGCCAACCCATCCAAGACAAAGCCAAAAAATTTGTCCTGTTAAGACAAAGAGCCGCGACCATTCAAAAAGGGGCGTGGCCTAGCTCCCAGAAGGCCACGCCCCATTTTAATGTCTAGTACGGCACTCGGCGGGCTTGAATAAAGGATGTTACCACAAAATGCTGCTTTCAGGAGGTATATATAAGGACGTATGTGTGTATATTTAATATATATGTGTCCATTTCCAGTGCACTCACAGTAACCATTAATCCATTGCTGGGATACGAATTCAAGGACAAGGCACTCACATCCCTCCCAACATGACCCTCTCCCTCCCTTTTGTTTCTGTGCAGGGTAAATACTGGCTGCATTATTTTTACACTGCAATTTAGATTTCAGTTCCATGTAACATTGCTGGAGAATGGTTTATGAATCGCTACCCACTCCTTAATCCACATACAATTCCCGGACCATAGAACAGTTTTTGCCGCCTGTGCTATTGTGAGTTACTCTGATCTGCGACTGAAACAGGGTGAAAGTGATCATCGCTGCCGTCACAGACCCTCCCCGAAAACTCCTGAGAACGCATGTATTTTTTTTCGGGCACACCCAGAAAACGGCTGGTTTCCATCTCCAAACGCCGGCTTCCTGTCGGTAAAAGTCCGGTCACATTGTTTTTACGATCCACACAGATTTTTTGTCACTGTTCACCCTCGCAAATGCGCAATGCGAATGGTGCGGTAGTTCGGTAATCATTCAATTTGTGATTTCTCTAATTAGCACTCTGCCCTGAATCAGGCCCCTTGTCAGGAGTCTACTACTGCCTATAAGGGACGTCGGTCTCTGGTTATTTGCCTGTTGAGGTAATAGTTCAATCATTACAATATTAGTGGAACTACACGTGACAGGACCGTTGCTGCATTGTAGGGGACAGTGTCCTGTGACGTTCTGCCTCTGTGGGATTGTCAGGACATGTGGTTGGCTTGTGTTATCAGTTGTAAATCAAACCCTGCAATGTTTCTGTGACGCCTCATCGATCAGAGTTTAATCAATATAATGTATGTATCTATGTTATGACCCCAAAGCCGCACTAGTGGGTTCTGCCACGACTCCACTATCCAGCCCAATCCCGCCTGTCAAGCAATATAGTCAGGTGCGCACTCACCATACTCAGCCGGCAGATGTCATATTAACAGCCGAGCGTCTCAGATCTCTAATGGACGCGCCCACTCTGATGCGTCATTTACCGGTCACCTCCTGGTCAGGCAGGATTGTGCAGGACAGTGGAGTTGTGGCAGAACCCACTAGTCCGGCTTTGGAGGCGTAACACAGATGGAACGCAGACCCGGAAGGACGCTGCCGCCTAGCGTGCCTTTGCAGCATCATCACGGCCGCAGCCCGTCACGCTGTGCTACCAGAGTAACCAGACGCAGGAGGCAAGGGAGGGAGGGAGCCGCACACAGGGAAGAGAAGAGCCGCATGCGGCTCGAGAGCCGCGGGTTGGCCACCCCTGAGCTAGGTGATCTGGGGAATGTGACAGTTAGTAATGACTACACCTGTGCACCAGCTATGTGATCTGGGGAATGTGACAGTTAATAATGACCACAACTGAGCACCAGCTAGGGAGTCTGGGAAATGTGACAGTTAGTAATGACTACACCTGTGCACCAGCTAGGTGATCTGGGGAATGTGACCGTTAATAATGACTACATCTGTGTACCAGCTAGGTGGTCTGGGGAATGTGACCGTTAATAATGACTACATCTGTGTACCAGCTAGGTGATCTGGGGAATGTGACAGTTAATAATGACTACAGCTGTGCACCAGCTAGGGAGTGTGGGAAATGTGACAGTTAGTTAGGATTACAGCTTTGCACCAGTTAGGTGATTTGGAAAATGCGGACCGTTGGTAGATATGCTTTAGAATGTAAGCTCTCACGAGCAGGACCCTCATGTGATTTTCTCTCTTACTTAAACCATCTTCGTGTTATCTGTGGATGCCGCTATATTTATACACCTTGTACTTGTCCTATATTGTCTTTAACTGTAAATCACTGTTTTCTGTTTTGCTTATTATGTACTCTGTAATTGGGAGCTGCGGATCCCCTGTGGCGCATATAAATAAAGGAAACTGATAATACTACCACATGTGCTCTACAAAGCACGCTTCCAAAGTGGAAAGTAAATGCTCCTTACTTGACTCCAGGAAGCAGTTGCTGCTGGGTGATGTCATCCGACAGCTCATCCGAGCCTCCGTATATGCTGGGAAAGGAGAGAACCGGTATTAGGTACAGACATAGAACACGGCACATGTCTAAATGAATGTGAATGTACTCACTGCTCCCCGACAGACGACTTGGCATATTTCTTCATGTAATATTCCCCCAGCTCCTCTTCTCTCTGGTCTCTGTGGTGAGAAAAACGCAAACGCTGACACAGAACAAGAGAATATCAGACGGCGTGCGAGAGTTGCGTCACTACAGAGCACCGGTCTGTGCCTGCCCCACTTACCATCACAGCGAGCCTTACCTCCATAGATTCTGCAGACGCCGGGCCCCAGAGCGGTCCTCATCCAGGACCACATTGTCAATGTTGGAGGCTGCGGGAGGGGGGAAATTATTTCACTGCGTCAAAGTGGTTTCAGTCCACTTCACCAAAAAAAAAAAAAAAAACGCTATCCTGTAACTAAATCATCCTCCCCGTCCGCATATCAGAGGTAAAAGGACTCTGAACACCGACATACTTGGAAATATACTGAAAAATATAGATATGTCTGCACACAAGAGACTGCTATGTTGTGAAATGAACCCCTCACTTCTATTAGGTGATTTACAGCCACTGACCACTAGAGGCCAATTGACAGACCAAATTACTCCTTTATGTGCTATAAGATGTCATAAGAGAAAGCGAAAGCAATTTTTGCAGGGACACTTAAAACTTTCTGGATATGGAGAGGGGGAACTGTGAAGACAGATTGCAGGTAGGAACAGACAGCTTTTAACTAGTTAATACTGTGAACACTAGAAGCTATAGCATCCCCACAGATTGTTAGGGTAGGAAACGGCCTGCATTCTCACTAATATCCGATCCCATTACACCGGGTAGGAAACGGCCTGCATTCTCACTAATATCCGATCCCATTACACCGGCTGTTTAGCCAATATCTGTATGAGGAGTTCACTTCAAACGAACGCTTCAAATAGCCTCTGTCACTTATAACTGACTTTTCTCAATCTACAACCTGTCGGTAATGTCCTATACTGTGACTTTACTTTAGACCAGGCATGTCCAACGTTGGCCCTCCAGATGTTATGAAACTACACATCCCAGCATGCTTTGCTATAGTTTTAGCATTCTCTAATAGCAAAACTGTGGCAAAGCATGCTGGGATGTGTAGTTTCACAACATCTGGAGGGCCAACGTTGGACATGCCTGCTTTAGACACATATGTGCTGCAGCCAATGGCAAAAAAACAATAAATAAAAATGAACAAGATAAATGCAAATATTATATAAAACTATCATATAAAAACTCATCAATGAAAGTTCAAGGTAATCAAGGAATTAAGACAAGGATTGGCAGGGGGCAGTACCCAGTCTTGCGCTGTACTAGTCAAGGCGTAGGGCATATACAGAATTCCGAGAGGTTTTACCGACAGACAAATGCGGTCCTGCACTCTGCTGCAACAATGTTCTAGTGTGGTCTCCCCTGCTAACACCAATGCTTTACCCAGGACTGTGGCTGATCTTATGCGGGTTGGTGTAAGTGGCATGATCACTCACCTTCAATTTCTTCAGCTGTGAGCGATGATGAAGCCAAGACAGAATGGTGCAAAACATAGCGGCAAAATCAACCACGAGGACCGGAAATGGGGAAAGGGGAGAAATTATAATATATGGCAGAAGAAGCAGCATGAATCACTGAGCGGCATAAATGAGGAGGAATACAATGGAAGAAGCAACGGACACGACTAATAACTGTGCAAGCTGCGCACTCTCTGATCACGGAGAGGATGTGCATAGCTGCCTGCTGCTACGGGCCGGAATTCCAGCCTCACAGGTACGGGAGACGCACAGTGATCACAAACCACAAGCAAGGTCACTGGACGTCACACAACATGTTTAGAAGACAGAGCTCTTTGTCAATAGTCTCCGACATGCACAAATAATGTGATGCAGATGAGGGAGACTGAATACTCTGCATATTACATTTGTCCGTGTAGGCTACAAAACTATCTAGATAAAATGCCACAACGTATAAGTGCTCGTCGTGTGCCTGGCAGACGCTTCTCAAACCTAGAGACTATGAAGCGGATATTTTAAGCAGTGGAAACCGTGGAGAAGAGGACCAGTGGAACAGTCACCCCTAGCAAAGCCAATTGGTCGCTAGGAGTAACTGCTACAGTTCCACTTCTCCGCTCGTATTATTGCAAGTGGCCTTCTGAACAATCAGTGGAAAATCGCTTGCAAGGTTCTAAACAGTGTCAGACCACTTTGCTGGCAACCTACTAGGGGGAGTAATGTGTGGACAGAACACACTCTCCCGAGGACAGGAGCAGCTGACTATGGCGGACGGCAATGATCTCCCAGTTTGGCCAGTGATTATGTCCAAATGCTACAATATGATCTCACAGCTGATGAAGAGCTTTGTATTAGAAACATGTTTTGTTACATGAAACCATCAAAGTGTATCCCCCCCCCTGGCTGGAACAATACAGCTTGTGGGTGTGTGACAACTACGGACATAAGGGAGCACAAGCGGATGGTCTAAACTGTGCTTTCCAACATCACCCTAGCAGGGGGGCATATTACACATACGCACGCACAATGTGTATGATCAATGGAAGCAGGATACATTATATACATTACACAATGTAACACGCAAGAATATAGAGTTCCATTACCAGACACTGAGAGAAGGCATGCAAGGAATAAGATAAACCGAGTAAGGTCTAATTGCAGAATAAAAACAGATAAATCTAACTCCCCCCCCCCCCCCCCCAAGCTCTCCAGAAGCAGAGATTTGTAGACATGATGCACCGGGAGTCCTAAGGGCAGGCATGTCCAAACTGTGGCCCTCCAGCCGTTGCGAAACTACACATCCCAGCATGCCTTGCCATAGTTTTAGCATTCCCTAATAGCAAAACTGTGGCAAGGCATGATGGGACCTGTAGTTTGACAACAGCTGGAGGGCCATAGTTTGGACATTGCCTGCCTAAAGGGAGTCAGCAATCAGACACACGCAGTCAGTACCCCAAAAGACTTCACCCAACAGCATATAACAAGAAATCCTTCAACTAACAAAAGCTGAGCACCGGCAGTATCGCTAGAACAACAAACAGCAGAAGCCAGTCGTACAAGCCCCCCGCGCCCCCCCCCCCCCCCCCCAAGCCATGAAAAATCAAACCAAACGCAGAGAGAACCCAAGTCATAAAGGATATCCCAGCGCCACAAGTAAGGTCACCCAACATGCATCCTGGGCCTGAGCCCCAGAGGACATTACCAGGCACACGCACAGCAACTGTCCAACAGAAACAAAAGAGCCCCAAACACTATCCTTTTACTGCTTCTTTCAGGACACACAAACTTCCACATCAAGGACACACACTAACACAGCCCAGCAATGCCTGCCATGGTTCAGCAATCACCTTTCTCCAGTATGTCCTCGGCGCCATCCTCCCACTGATCTTCATCTTCATACTCATCATCAACATCTACGGAGAGAGGCCATGTCTGATTAATAACGGAACAGTAACCATTGGAATATTTGGAAAATCCATAGCCCGCTCAAATGATCTAACCGGCTTCATCTAAGATGAATCCTCCGTGTCTTGGTTTCTTTCGGCGACGGTCATCATCCTCATCGTCTTCTTCTTCCTCTTCATCATACTCATCCTCATCTTCTTCTTCAACCTCTTCTCCTCACCCTTCTCACTTCCAGCAGGGCTGGCCCTCGCCACCTCCACTTCCTGGAGCCATATACATACAAGAACTTTGTGATTAACTGGTAAATACTTTCCTCCGAGTCCTATGGGAGACACTAGATAGGCTGAGGTATTGACATGCAGTACAGCTTGGGCACACTATGAGCTCAAGCTCCAGTGTTCTCTCCAGGCATAAATTTTCAGTTGGCCTGTGCAGGAAGAGACGTCATCCCCTCATGGACTCGGAGTCCCCTGACACTCTCACCAATTAGACCTTGGTGCAAGCGGACGCTGATTCCAGACAGACCGCCCAATCAGATCATGTAACCATGATATGGCCGAGCTATGCCAACGTAAGTGTCCCAGGTTCTTCCCATTGGGCATGCTGTCTGGAATCAGCCCCCACCTGGGACATGGTATATTTGATGATAGTGCCAGGTGGCAGGGGACGGACTCTGGGGCTGCAAGGACAGTGCTGTGGGTGACAGGCGGCGGGCGCATGGCCTATCACAGTGCAGGGTGGGCAACTGCTAACACCTGTATGGAGCCAAAAACTTAAGGCAGCATCTAAGAGATGCTTAGAACTCAAATTTTAATCAATATACAGTAAGGACTGAATCACTATTATTGCGAAGACCCCACCTGGCTACTTGCCACCCGGCTGGAAGAGAACAAAAAAACAAAACACAATAAGAGCACCTTGTGCACCCCATCTCCTAATTCATCATATCGGGGACACTGGATACTGCTGGAAAACTCCAATGACATCCCTAAGGAGGAGTATGCTCTGAAACTGCAAAGCACAGCACCTTACTTCCAAAACTGCCATCTTTCTAATGGGATCGCACAGGCAAGGAGCATGCAATATGATGCAATGTGCTCTTATATGTTTAGGGAATAGATTACACTGCCTCATTTAAATAATAATCTGCTTGGTTGTGACCTGTTGAGACACACCCTAAAGGACATCACCAAGGCATTACCAGTACTGTGCAATTCTCAGGCACAAGGGTCCTTATACAATTACAGGCAGCCTGGTCTTAAGCCGGAAGCACTAAGTGCAAGTGAGATGAAAGCCCCCTGCACCATTCGAAAGCCGTGCAGTTCCCTGCCTGGGTGTCACAAATGGAGAGACCCCCAAGCAGGGAAGAGGAACTGCACACTTTGTGAAAGAGGCAGGGTGTTAGAATTAACACTAGTTACTTGTGCGAGGACAAACCAGGCAGTGGAAAAAGGCTCCTGGCACAAAGGACCAATTATTCCTAACAGGCAATACGCTGTGAAGAAAATACTGTGCTACATTTTATTCATAAAAATACCTATGGAAGATTATGGTAATCCAATACCAGCGGGAGAACACAGCCGCCTCAAAGAAACCCAAAGGGGGTGATTTGTTTTATGAGTGCCAGTCTGAATTGGGTGCACATGATACCAGTCCAAAGTCCAGGATATGGTGCTCAAATCCCCATTTTGCACATGTCAGCTTTCACCTGAGGAGTCTGCCCAGAGCATCAATTGAATTGCTTAGCTGGGCGCCATCTAGAGGCAGCCGAGGCAAAGAACAATTGAATTACCCCCACACAGTGCACAAACCCAAGTACTATATATATTGTAAATCAACTTTGGAGCAGTTTTATGCATGCAAATGGCATCATTACAGGTATGCGTAAGACTAAAACGTAAGATGCCATAAATAACATTAACAAGTATATAATCTTTGAAAGTGTTTTTTTCAGGATGTGATCACAGAAGCAGTTTCCCTATGCAGGCTTATTTTGCTGTATGTTTGCCCACTGGACGACACTGCAGTGCACCTAATCAGAACAATAGAGTTAAGGGGCAAACTAGATGGGCCAAATGGTTCTTATCCGCCGTCAAGTTCTATGTTTCTAAAGTAAAAACAAAGTCAGAAAAATAGGAACTGTAAGCCGTCAGCATAACCCGATGGTGTACATGCCGGTCACTCACCTCATTGTCTTCCACTTCCTCAGCCTCGCTGCTCCTCTCACTCTCCTCCTCAGAGAAGTTGCTGTCCTCGCTGTCAGACATGTTACTCCGCTAAGTGCCGACACAGGAATAAGCCTGCATAGACGCAACACATCAGTTAAACTGCAGTAATTATAACAAAGATCTCATTAGCTTCTGTGCCTTACAGCATATGAATGATTACGGTTGCTGCTCTGTTTGCCACTGTTTCCCTCACTGCTGTGGTGCTTATAGCACATTATGGTCTGTAATTTCACCACAGATGTACAGATCAGACATGTGCTAGAAGCACCACAGCAGAGAGCGACACCCCAGGCAAGGAAGAGGAACTGCAAGATTTTCAAAAGATGCAGGGGGGCTGGAATGACCACTACTCTACACAGCTATAATTATAGAGGCACAATGATTAGTATGTGATCCAATTATAATGCATGTGACCATAGTTATACATTATAATACAAATATTGGCAAATTGGAGTCCTGCTATCGGGACATTTACCTGTAAATTGAACACTGTCCCATCATTACATGGATGCTGTGACCACATTCTATTTACAAGCATTTGGGGAGGCCATATTTTTGCTGTTTTAGGGCATCATTTACGGCCAAGTCCACATCCTGGGTTCAGACATTTAACCTAGGAAGTATATCCCCACAGTGCTAACTGAAATCCCCCATTGATTGGACAACTATGTGGGATCAATGCTCTATGGGCCTGATTCAGACCTGCTCGCTAGGCTGCTCAGAGCCTTACAACTCCGCCCTGGCGAATGCAAACCCCCCCCCCCCCCCCCCCACCCGAATCCCCACGCAAGCGCCAGCGCAGAGGAAAAATCCTTCAATGGTTGCTCACCATGGGCGTGCCCACCATTTTTGTGGGTACGCGTCGCCCATGAAACGCTCCGTGACCAGCCCAGAACGCCCCCCCCCCCCCCCCCCCCCCCCCCCCCCTGCGTGTCAATCAGCGAGCAACCCAGCGTTTGAAAATTTTGCTGAAGGCTCTCGTGGAGGGTGTCATGCGCAGATCCTCGCCATTGACAGAGGACGAATTTGCTGATCCACAAGCAGGCCTGAATCAGCCCCTTTATCAGATGATGAAGAACCTTTCTACTCCAGCTGTTAAACTTCACATCCTAGCATGCCCTGCAACAGTTTTACTGCTAAACCTTTTGCAGGGCATGCTGGGGTGAGTAATTCAACAACTGGAGGGCCTTCATTCTCATCATTTCTCTATATCAGGCATGTCCAAACTATGGCCCTCCAGCTGTTGTGAAACTACACATCCCAGCATGCCTTGCAATAATTTTAGCATCCCCTAATAATAAAACTTTGGCAAGGCATTGTGGGACTTGTAGTTTCACAACAGCTGGAGGGCCATAGTTTGGCCATGCCTGCACTATATGGAAGTACAATATGGTAAAGATTTATTAATAATAAAGGAATATAGTGTAACAGTTATATATTGTCTTAGTGCAGTATAGCTATGTGGGTCCAGCAAACAGCAGAATGGTTATGGATTGTGGATTACAGTATATGATAGTATGGTGATAAAGGCAAATTGCTGGTTATTCTATGTAGCTCCATATACGCCATTTTGTATGGATTATATATGTAATGTATTGTGTTTCTCATCTGAAGAGAAACAGTATCTGGTTATTCTATGTAGCTTCATATACACCATTTTGTATGCATTATGATGTAATGTATTGTGTTATCTCATTATATCTAGTTTAATTAGTTTAAAGGAATGTTATTTTGAAGGAAAACTCGTAAATCCTTTATAATAGGCACAGCGTTATTTGTGTTTCTGGCTGTACGCCCAGGAGATGTGGGGAACGAGATAACAGTAGTGATATGAACAACCTGGGGTGTGTCAATTAGTTGTGATTTGTGTATAGTTATGGAATGCAATTATATGTGTGTGAAACCCATTATGTAATAGATAAGAAAATGAATATATGTGAGCCTTAGGCTAATTAAAAGTCAGAACATCACTTTGACACTCCAGAGTGTGTGTGTGTCGATTTGATTTCTCCTGCTAGCAGAAAAGGAACACAGGTTTATGATCAATCCCGGAGACTAAGGAGAGGCAGTTGTTAGAACCCCATCGAAGAAGGTTCAGGATGGGGGAACACCTCTAACAATGGTTATGGTGCCACAGTTGTTGGAGCAGAGTGTGGCAGCTTGCTAGGGGACAGACTGCTGTGTAATGGTGGCAGGGACAAAGACCAGCATATGGTGGCATGGCTGTAGGGACAGAACGGTGACAGGGCTTTGGGTACAGTGTGGCCTGTAGCAGCATAGCTGAGGGGATAGAACTCTGCTTATGGTACGATTGCTGTGGAGACAGAACACGGCATAAGGGAGAGCAGCTATGGGGAAAGAGCATGGAATTTGATGGCACAGCTGTAGAGACTGAGATTAGTGTATGGTTGTCCTGCTGTAGGGATAGAGCTCCTTGTATGGTGGCTTGGATATGGGAACGAGCATGGTGTTGACAGAGAGTGTGATTCAGACCTGAAGGCTAATGTGAGAATCCACAGTGGACTGGCAATAGAAAGCCACCACCCAGTCAGTAAGAGAATACGGCCCTTGCAAAACTGCAACAGAATAGCAAATGGAACGCTAATCGCAATCTACTCGCAAAACTGTATGCAATTCCTGAGCTATCTAACAGATTTGCCATCCATGCGATTGTAAAGGCCCCCATACACTATGCGATTTTGGGACAATTTCATCCGATTTCGGCACTTTGTGCCGATAATCGGGTGAAATCGGCCCAAAATCGTATGTGTGTGATATCTGATACGATCCGATGCACGGTCCCGTGCGCATCGGACCGGATCAGGGAGGTCGGACGGTCTGGACATACGATCACGTCCGACCTCCCTGTATGCATATGCCTGCCACCTGACAGGCATATGCATGCAGACACCGGGGGAGCAGTGGGGCGGGCAGCGGGTCCCTGAGCACCGGCGAGTGCTGCTGACTGACCTGGCCGGGCAGTGTACTTACACATAGCAGCAGCGGGGAAGGCAGCGCAGTGGCGGCTATTATATTTTTAAAATACTTGTCAAATGAACCGGCCGCTCTCTGATTGTCTGAGAGCTCTCCGGCCAATCAGAGAGCGGCCGGTCATTTGACAAGTATTTTAAAAATCTAATAGCCGCCACTACACGTCCCGTCCCCGCTGCTGCTATGTGTAAGTACACTGCCCGGCCAGGTCAGCAGCGCTCACCGCACCCGCCCCCACCACCGCTGGCTGCCCGCCCCCACCACCCCCGCCGCCGCTGCCCGCCCCCACTACTCCTCATCGCCCTGCAGCTCCCCGGGTTTTTTTTAACATGGGATAAATCGCATGCGATTTATCCCATGTAAAAAATGGCACATCAAGTGCCAAATTGTATGTGAGCCTCCCGGGGAGCTGCCGGGCGGCTCGCAGGTAAATTGGGTCCGACTTGTCCCTAGGACAAGTCGGCCTAATGTATGGGGGCCTTAACTGTGGGGCAGGGTGGAATTGTTAATCAGACACACTGTGAAAACATCAGGTTTCCATCTCCCAAACGTCAGCTTTCTGACAGTAAAAGTACAGCCACATTGCGTTTACGATCCATACACATTTCCTATCGATAATCACCCTCGTACAGGGGTAAAGCGAACGGTACCCTGGGCAGTCTGATAATCGCTCCATTTGCAAATTCTTTAATTAGTAATCAACTGTAAACCAGGCATGGCTGGGGGGACAGAGCACTGCTTTTGGCATGATAGAACATGACCTATTGGAGAGAGGCTGTCCAGACAGTGTGTCATATGGTGGTATGGCCGTGGGGAAAGAGCTTAATGCACGATCGGCACGGCAGCAGGGAAAGAGCTTAATGCACAGTCGCGGGGAACGAGCACCGCGCATGGTCGGCACGGCCGCGGGGAACAGAGCTTAATGTATTTTGGCTCATCTTTGGGGGACAAGGCTTATTGTATGGTGGCATGGCCGCGGGAACAGAACGCAATATATGGTAACATGGCTGCAGGGGACAGAGCGTGGCATATGGTGCCATGGCTGCAGGGGACAGAGAGTGGCATATGGTGCCACGGCAGCGGGGACAGAGCACGGGATATGGTGCCACGGCAGCGGGGACAGAGCACGGCATATGGTGCCACGGCAGCGGGGACAGAGCACGGGATATGGTGCCACGGCAGCGGGGACAGAGCACGGGATATGGTGCCACGGCAGCGGGGACAGAGCACGGGATATGGTGCCACGGCAGCGGGGACAGAGCACGGGATATGGTGCCACGGCAGCGGGGACAGAGCACGGGATATGGTGCCACGGCAGCGGGGACAGAGCACGGGATATGGTGCCACGGCAGCGGGGACAGAGCACGGGATATGGTGCCACGGCAGCGGGGACAGAGCACGGGATATGGTGCCACGGCAGCGGGGACAGAGCACGGGATATGGTGCCACGGCAGCGGGGACAGAGCACGGCGTAGAGCAGTGGTAGCCAACTCCAGTCCTTGAGAGCTACCAACAGTTCACATTTTCCAAACATCTTAGCTGCTGCAAAATTGCACTAATTACTCACTGCCACATTTTAAAAGATACACAGCTGGAGCCAATTACTTCACTTGTGATTCTGGGGTAGATTTATTAAGCTCGTGAAGTGATAAAGTGTCTGGGTTTTTTTCACTGGCCAATCAGCTCCTACCTGTCATTATTCAAACCAAGCCTGTAACTTCACAGTTAGGAGCTGCCGTTAGTTTAGCCCACTACAATTAGACCTAACCGATGCACTATGCATCAAAAGTGATAAAATGGAGAGTGATAAACAACCAATCAGCTCCTGCCTGACATTTTTCAAGCACAGTGTTGGCATGCAGGCAGGAGCTGATTGGCTGGCGGTTAATCACTTTTGAAGCTTAGTGCATCTAGTCCTAAATCACATCACAGAGCTTAATAAATCTGCCCCTTGGTGAGGAGATCTGGAGTTGGCTACCCCTGGCGTAGTGACCCAGTGACTGATATGTATATGAGGCCTCCAGTGTAGCTGCACAGCGGTAGAAGGGAACACCGGCATATGTACTGTATACGTTCCCTCTGCATTACACGCCGCCGCCGCAGCAGCAGCTGCTGCTCCTCCTCCTCTTTCTCCCAGCGAGATCACACACAGCAGCGGCGACGGTACAACAGGGGTAGATATGCTGCAGCAGCGGGGCACATGCCGGTTTACGGTATAAGGCGGCGGGATACAGCACACAACCAGCAGTAGGAGCAGAGAGAACTCACCGCTCAGACACCGGAGACAAAACTTGCCGCAGCTCCGCCACCCGCACCTACAGCCGGTGAGCGACGATTACAGCGCCGGAAACGTCAACACGCACAGAAGACGTAAGACGTCGATTTCCGTGGTGACTTCCAGCAGCGGGCGGCGCCCCGGAAATGACGTCACATATGATAGAGAAGACCCAGGACATATCACCTCTGCCCTCTGCTGGTTGCTCCATATGTTCCAGCCTCTGCCCCTGCTGGCCAGGCCCTGATGTTACAGCTACCTCCCTACCTCTGCCCCCTGCTGCCCAGGCCCTGACGTTACAGCTACCTCCCCACCTCTGCCCCTGCTGGCCAAGCCCTGATGTTGCAGCTACCTCCTTACCTCTTCCCCCTGCTGGCCAGGCCCTGATGTTGCAGCTACCTCCCCAGTTCTGCCCCTGCTGGCCAGGCCCTGACGTTACAGCTACCTCCCCACCTCTGCCCCCTGCTGGCCAGGCCCTGACGTTACAGCCAGCTCCTCATCTCTGCCCCCTGCTGGCCAGGCCCTGACGTTACAGCCAGCTCCTTATCTCTGCACCCTGCTGGCTAGGCCCTAATGCAGTGATTTTTCACGGGTCCCCATAGTATGAGTCATACCTCCCAACATGACCCATTGCTCTGCTCCTGGACTTTCTTCTATGTATGATTACCTACATCTGTGTTGAACAGGTTAATTGATAAGAAAGGTGTGTTCAACACAGGTGTTGGCAATCATAGAACATACCTCCCAACTTTCATCGGTGGCTCAACATACCTCCCAACTTTCATCTGTGGGGGCGTGGCCTCATGGTGCGGGGGTGTGGCCTTCAAATCGTGTCACTCGTGCGAGGCCCATGCCCCCATTTCACCACTGCTGCCCCTCTGCCTGCGGGGAATAGACTCTGCTGACAAGCAGGTGGCAGTGGGGACTCACAACTGACCCCCCACCCCCTCCATGGTAAACTGCTGGCCCCTTGTTGGTCATGTTGGGAGGTATGTATGAGAATTTTTTGGGTGGCACCCATAGGCCAAACATTTCTTAGAGAGTAATTTAGAAAAAAATATTAAATTAAGTAAATTGTGTTTATATGTCATCCTTATGCTACCCATACACTTATGCGTTCGGATTTGATTGGACATTGAAGTGCGATGTCCATCGAATCCGATTGCATCTTAAGGTGCAAAACTTTCCGACCCAATGTCGCATGCCATCTTGCGATGGGACATCGGGTGCTGGAAGAGGGTGGCAGAGTAGTGTTGCGCTAAAAGTAGCGCTAGCATGCGGTGGGGGTCAGCGTGGTGGCAGAATTGTTTAAAACACTGGACAGGCCTCTGATTGACTGAGAGAGCTCAGCCAATCAGAGGGCTGCTCAGTGTTTTAAACAATTCTGCCACCATTGCTGACCCCCACAGTCCGCTAGCGCTACTTCTAGTGCTACACTACTCCTCTGCCTACCCTCTTCCATGCTGCCAGTGGTCCCTCTGGCCCCCTGTCCCCAAACCCCATGCCGCCAAAAGCATCCTTTCCGCCCCCCACCCGCGGATTGCATTCGAGCAATAAAAATCACACGTGATCGCTCTTGCAATTCGATAGATATTATGTGCAGCTCATACTATCTATCGATGTGACATTCGACGGCGTGCCCGCACTTTGTGTCAAATGGTCTCTTACAAATACATACAATGATTTAATTTATCAGCCAGATCTGGTCAAAATCTAATGATTGCATGCAATATCTCACAATTGTATGGGTAGCATTAGGTTCTGTTATGTGAAGATAGACAGGATTCACTTCTGTTTGTCCACAAATTTTATAACTGGAAGCAACAAGCACTCATACCCTCCAACTGTACCGATTTTGCCGGTACAGTACCGTTTTTTAACGGTCTGTACCGGCAAAATACAAAGTGTACCGATGTACCGATTTTCAGTGATCCATGCCCCGGCAGATATTGTTCCAACTTCTCCGGCACATCAGTTATTGCTTTCCGCCATGCCACATTGCGCGGCACTGTGGGAAATGGAGTCCAGTTCACCGATGTCACTAAGCAAGCGGCTGTGCTTGAGTGACTGATCTCCCAGGCACCAATGCGGTCACACTATTAGGCCGCGAGAGAGGTCCTTCCAGTGTCTGTGGGGAGAGGGTAGACGCTGCTGGGCCTGCTGCTCCTTGTGCTGGCTTTGCAGCTCCATACACCTGCCCCGGCTCCATACATCGTCCCCCACTTTATCTGCAGCTGACGGGACGCTGCGGGATGCAGCAAGTGGGGAGCGCGTATCGGCGGCACACAGTGAGTGGGCGCATATATATATATATATATATATAAACAGTCCAAAATTAAATGGCACTCCGGAGGCAGTTTTTCAGCATATAAAAAGATTGTATTGTGCAACAAGCTTTCGGGGTTCTACCCCCTTCGTCAGGTTCAACAATCCTACAGCAACTAACACCAGTGTACTCACCACATAAATACCCGCAGGTCACCTCACTCCCTGCAGCGCGCCGCTCCGCCGGGACCGGAACATACTGTCAAATGAGCTTCCGGGTACTCGCAGCTGGTTGCTGCTAAGCAACCCACACAGCTTGCGTCTCAACCAACGGAAGTGTCCCGCTGTCATGTTCTTACAGCAGCAGCGTCATCAGCCCGTGAGGAGGACTCTACCTGGGGACATGAAATATAAAAACAGTGCATTAACAAACATTACAGTACAAATAACATAGACATACATATAAGCAGAAAAACGCACATATAATGCATGAAGCAGCATGATAAAGCAAGTATAAGGATCACATTAAAGCATTCCAGCTGATCTTCTCATTTAACCCTTTAGGGTAGATGGTATCCAATTTAAAGATCCATCTGGATTCAAGCAATAATAAATGCTTAGCACGATCACCACCCCTAGGTGATTCCGCTACATGATCGATCATAAAGTATTTCAAGGCAGCAAGGGGATGCCCCTTGGCCTTGAAGTGCCGTGCGACCGGCTGATCCACTGTCCTGCCTGACAGTGATAGGTCACTAAAACCTGCAGATCACTAAAACCAAAATTGCGGCATTTCAGGAGGAAAATAAAGGGCTGTGGAATAATGCTGCTAACGCGAGCTGGTTGACCAAATTGGAACAGCAGTGTGACACTTATAAACAAGATTTATTAAAATTTAAACGCAATAAAAAAAGAACAGTCGAGGCTGATTATGAAGACAATAAGGTTTATAGTTGGCTCACAGGGGATCGCTAAGATAAATATCCTGAGACCGGTGACCATCGCAGAAAACCCTGGCAGTCGCGATTTCGCAGAGGACGGCAGCAGAGAGCTAATGCCGCCACTAGCGATAGCGACTTTGCGGTGTCTGAATCCGATGATGTGGCAGAGATAACAGATGTCCCTTTAGACCAGGCTACCACGAGTACGGTGCAGCGCGTAAGAGGCCGGCCACCCGCAGGGGGAAACAAACCAGGAGAATTGCGGCACAATCCCTCAAGAGTGGTGGGCAACAAGAAATCAAAACCTTAATCTTCAATCTGTCAACCCGCACGTTGACACCTTGTGAAATGTCCGTGCTTAATAAAGGTTTCACATTTGTGCCTACCAATGAATTTGATCAGTTCCAGTGGAAATGCGATCACCATCGATTTATGCGGAAGCTCCGTTTGAAAGAGCATTATCAAAACCAAGCATCTGCCGCATCTGGGGGTTTATTAGATGGCTTCTTACAACATACATCCAAATCTAGATTTGATCCTATCTCCAGTAACCCGTCGATTAAAACATTCGGCAGGCTATTGGATGATTCAATCAATGAGTTTACAGCGGCACCCGGTAGAGCTCTTAAAAACCTTACCCGTGCAGAGTCACTTGCTCTTAAACAACTGGCTGGATACGAGGACATTATCATCAGGCCCGCCGATAAAGGCGGGGCCATTGTTGTCATGAACACCAGCGACTACAGGGCCGAGATCTATCGACAATTATCAGATGTTGATGTATATGCCAAACTTCCAGGTGATCCAACCCCTAAATTCAGGCAGGAGCTTGCTGGGATCTTGAAAACAGCTGTGGATTCTGGGATCCTTTCTGCTAAAATCCGTGACCGCATCTCCACTTCTTTTCCACGAGTACCAGTGCTCTATACCCTCCCCAAGCTCCACAAGGATGCCCGCAGCGCTGCGGGACGACCCATTATAGCGGCACGGGAATCACTTTATCAACCAGTGGCGCAATTATTGGATTATCTTCTGCAACCGCTGTTGGGGCTTAAGCCCACGTTTTTGAAAGATACTACGAGCTTCTTAAAACTTTTGATTGACATTGCTGTGGTTCCTCCAGGGACTGTTATGTGTTGTTTGGACATTGTAAGCCTGTATACCTCTATCCCTCACTGCGGAGGTATGGAGGCTATGCGGTGCTTTTTATCTCAGCATCTAGACGCTGCTCTGTTTGACCATGAGCTGTTTTTAAGGCTCTTGGGTCTGACCTTAGAACGCAACTACTTTCTCTTCGATGGTCAATACTATGTACAGCGACGAGGTTGTGCCATGGGGTCTGCGGTGGCACCCTCGTACGCCAATATTTACATGTTTCAACAAGAAGAGGTTGCGTTCTTTGGTCGACCCGAGGTCTCAGATCACTTGCTGCTGTTCACCAGGTACATAGATGATATTTTCATCCTGTGGACCGGTGGACAGCGGCGTTTTGATGATCTGATGTTGGAGCTCAATGCTATGGAGTCTCCCATTAGATATACCTACTCTTGTAGTGAGGTTTCAGCGCATTTTTTGGATGTTGAGATTAGCATTGAGGATGGGGTGATCTTCACTGATATTTATCATAAAGATGTGGATCGTAACACGTTTCTTCTGGCTTCCAGCCACCATCCCCCTGCCCTGAAAAAGGGATTGCCATTGTCACAAATGTACAGGGTGGCAAGGCTTATGAGCAATCCTGCCAAGATTGCAGAGAGGCTGGATCAATTAATTTTAAAATTCATTAGACGTGGTTATGATCCAGTGTTGCTTGAATCCCAGAAGTCTAGAGTGTTGTCTATGCCCAGATCCCAATTGCTGCAATCCACCAATAAGAATTCCACCAATGTGCTACCCTGGACTAGTACATACTCTCTGGCTAGCCCAGTTATCCATCATGCGTCTAAGGCCTTATGGCCGATTGTAAAGACAGATGCTGACCTACCAGGTCTGAGTGCAGTTAGACCCTTGGCTGCCTTCAGACGGGGGCGTAATCTAAAAGATAGATTAATGAGAACAGATATCACAGGCTTCCAGAAAGCCAGGGCTGCCAATGTATGTTTTAAACCTGCAGGATGCTACAGTTGCCTGGGCTGCACGACATGTCGTCACTTAGTTTCATGTAAAAAATTCCATCATCCCCACACTAATAAGGAGTTTGACATTCGTCATGTGTTAACTTGTAAATCCTCATATGTCGTTTATATTATTGTTTGTCCCTGTGGCCTTTACTATGTTGGCCAGACGACCCGGACCTTCCGGGAATGAATGGCACAACATCGTTCTGCCATTGACCTATCACTGTCAGGCAGGACAGTGGATCAGCCGGTCGCACGGCACTTCAAGGCCAAGGGGCATCCCCTTGCTGCCTTGAAATACTTTATGATCGATCATGTAGCGGAATCACCTAGGGGTGGTGATCGTGCTAAGCATTTATTATTGCTTGAATCCAGATGGATCTTTAAATTGGATACCATCTACCCTAAAGGGTTAAATGAGAAGATCAGCTGGAATGCTTTAATGTGATCCTTATACTTGTTTTATCATGCTGCTTCATGCATTATATGTGCGTTTTTCTGCTTATATGTATATCTATGTTATTTGTACTGTAATGTTTGTTAATGCACTGTTTTTATATTTCATGTCCCCAGGTAGAGTCCTCCTCCCGGGCTGATGACGCTGCTGCTGTAAGAACATGACAGCGGGACACTTCCGTTGGTTGAGACGCAAGCTGTGTGGGTTGCTTAGCAGCAACCAGCTGCGAGTACCCGGAAGCTCATTTGACAGTATGTTCCGGTCCCGGCGGGGCGGCGCGCTGCAGGGAGTGAGGTGACCTGCGGGTATTTATGTGGTGAGTACACTGGTGTTAGTTGCTGTAGGATTGTTGAACCTGACGAAGGGGGTAGAACCCCGAAAGCTTGTTGCACAATACAATCTTTTTATATGCTGAAAAACTGCCTCCGGAGTGCCATTTAATTTTGGACTGTTTGTATTACTGCATCTGGGCACCGGGGCTTGCTGTGTATTTATGATAGGAGTGCCGGCTGATTTGGATAGGTATATATATATATATATATATATATATATATATATATATATATATATATATATATATATATAGCAATCCAAATTTGCCGGCACTCGGTTTTAGCAAGCAGCTTGCCCTGGTGCCAGAATGAATATAGATAGTATCCAATCCTCCCAGGCTTGGGAGAAATAAACGGCACTCAGAGACGGTTTAAATAACAGCAAGTATATTTAAGGAATCGTTAACGTTTTCGGGGTATCAGCCACGTCCTCAGACAATTCCTACAGCAAGTGTGCACCCCACCACCTAAAACATTTATACATACCTGGCCACGCCGGCTCTCCGGGTCCAGTGACGCCATCACTCCGCTCCCGGAAGTCACCGCCGCGTACTTCCTGTCCAGGGCGCAGCCAGCGTTGCATAGCAGCGTCTGGATTGCGTTCCACCTAGAACAGGAAGCCTACAGCTGGTGACACGCAAGGGGCGGAGGAGACTGTTACTAGTCCCTCGGAGAAGCCCAGCGGTCAGAATATAGTATAACTATCCTCCCAGTCCCAGCAAGGCATAACCACACTAAAGACAGCCCACAGCGGCGTTTTACAGACGGCAAACCTGTCTACACACTAGGACATTTAAGTCCAATATACAGACCGTTGTCGCTGCATCTCACCGTCGCAAGCGTCATAGGGGTCACCTAATGCAGACAAGAATAGAGGAAAAATATTAGACAAATACAATAGATACAAAAGACATAATAAAAAGCACATAAACATGAAAATATATAAAGATAAGACACATGTAAGCAGGATAGTTCATGCATAGAGAATATTACAATATATACCCCAATTTTTACATCAAACTGTTCCAGTTTAATTTTTCATTTAGGCCTCCAGGCCAAATGGTGCCAAGACGGAAAATCCATCTTGACTCCAGGGTTAGGAGCCTCTTGGCCCTATTGCCCCCTCTCATGGAATCAGGTATGTGGTCAATCATAAAATATTTCAAAGAACTCAAAGAGTGACCTTTCTTCTTAAAATGGCGGGCCACAGGTTGGTCCACCTCTCTGCCACCCAAGGACAAATTGACGGCAGATCGGTGTAGGCCCATTCTCTCACGAAATGACCTAGTGGTCTGTCCCACGTAATAAAGGCCACATGGGCATACAATAATGTAAATAACGTGGGTAGACCTACAATGTAAAACATGTCTAATGTCAAATTGTTTATCCTGGTGTGGATGTTTGAAAGTGCGGCAGGTAAGCATATGACTACAGGTAGTACAATCATGGCAACTATAACACCCTGGGGGTTTAAAGGTGACATTACTGGGTCTACTGACACCTCTCCCAGTGATGTCAGGTTGCATAAGTCTGTCCTTTAAATTAGGACCACGTTTGAAAGCAGCCAATGGTCTCAAGGGTTGTAAACCAGGCAGATCGCGGTCTGTCTGTCAGCGCAGGCGGGTTTTGTGTTCCCGGCTGTGACCGTGGTGGACCAGTGGAGGGCGCTGGAGAGCCAAAGGCAGAGGGTTTGATGTAGGACATACACGGGGAGATCAGGGCACAGCGAACCAGAGAGTTGACGGAGACCAGGAACAGGGGCGCGGAGTCTAACCTGCCAGCGGTATTCACCAGGGAGCCCCGCAAGGAACTTTGGACTTAGCTGCGTCTGACAGGCAGGTCGCGGCCCCCTGCCCTGGTCCTCTGGACGCAGGCAAGGGAGATGATACTGGAGGTAGCAATGGAGAAGGGAAGGCAATCTGGAGACTGCGGAGGATTGCGCAGGATGTCGACAACTGAGGTAGACTGTGGTGCCGACAATGGTGCCAACGGCAGGTGGACGACTCAGGACTATGCTGGAACAATAGGACGTAGATGGTAATGTCTCTATAGAGTACAGCAGCTGAATGTCGACGCTGGTGTCGACGGAGCCAGTCGCTAGTTCAGGACAAGATGGAGAATGTCTCTGAAAGGCTTGGGAGCCAATGGTGGTAATGACGAGGCACCTGTACTCGACTGCAAAGGTGGAATAGCAGGAGTCTTCTGGAGATGGACAACCCAGGTAAGTATAGCGGATGCAGGTAACGCTGGAGAGAATCACAGGGGAGCCTGGAGATCTCGGAGTCTTGGAACTTCTCTGTCACAGGAGAATACTGAGAGCAGGTAAGCAATTGTTCAAGACAAGGAAGGAAGGCCGCAGGTCGGCTTTAACCCCCTTGCTTGTCTGTGATTGGCTGCCAGCTGTAGCACCAATCAATGCTGGGAAAGGAGCACACACCTTGATCCAGGTACAGGTGTGTGGGTCAGAGGTGAGGTGAATGGACAGCGGGGATTGGTCTGGGAAATCAGCTGACTTGAGAGTGTCATGGCGGCACCCATGCTGCCCGGGAACGGCGTGCGCTTGGCAGGGAACTATGGCAACCGACCGCGGGGACACAGGGGACATCGCGCCACACATCAGAAGTCCTGCGGATGACAGGCCTCTCACGCAGCACCGACCATCGAGATGGTAATGAGCGATGTTTCCGATGGTAAGATCTGCGGTTTGTGACAGTACCCCCTCCTTTTAGGGTGGGCACCGAACACCCTTTGGGCTTGGAAGGATGTTCCTGATGGAACTTTTCTCTTAGACGAGGAGCATGAACGTCTTCAGCATTGGTCCAACTTCTCTCCTCAGGACCATATCCCTTCCAGTCAATGAGATACTGAAGGCATCCATAACGATGGCGAGAATCCACGATCTTTTTTATCTCAAACTCCACTCCTCGCTCAGTTCTAACTTGCGGTGATACCGGGGATGAAGACTGGAAGCGATTAAGAATTAGAGGTCGTAGCAAGGAGACATGAAAGGAGTTGGGAATGCGTAAAGACTTGGGTAATTTTATTTTGTATGCTACCGGATTGATCTTCTGTTCGACAATATATGGACCTATGAATCGAGGCGCAAATTTCATTGAGGGGACCCTCAGTCGTATGTTTCGGGTAGACAGCCATACTTTGTCACCAGGACGGAATTCTGGTACTGCACGTCTCTTACGATCCGCAAAGAACTTGTAACGAACAGAAGCTTTTTTTAGATTGAAGTGCACTTTCTTCCAGATTTGTGAAAAGTGTCTCAGGGCTGCGGTAGCTGCTGGCACTTCGATGGTTGCTAATGCCTCGAAGGTGGGTGGCCTGGGATGTTGGCCATAAACAATGAAGAAGGGGGAGTGACCTGTGGATGAATGGTACCTGTAATTATGGGCAAACTCAGCCCAATGGAGTAACTTGGACCAATCATCCTGGGAAGATGAGATGTACAGCCGTAGGAATGTCTCGAGATCCTGATTGACCCTTTCTGTCTGGCCATTGGACTGCGGATGATAAGCAGATGAAAACTTCAATTTAATTTGAAGGGCTGAAGACAGGGCTCTCCAAAAGCGTGCCACAAATTGCACTCCTCGGTCAGAGACGATTTCTGTAGGCAGGCCATGGCTTTTGAAGATGTGCTGCACGAATAACTGGGCCAAAGTAGGAGCGGAGGGTAACCCGGAGAGAGGTATGAATCGGGCCATCTTCGAAAAACGGTCAACTACCACCCAGACGGTGTTGTATTCTTGGGACTTGGGTAACTCTGTGATGAAGTCCATTGAAATGTGCGTCCATGGACGCGTTGGAATAGATAAGGGGCAAAGTTTTCCAGCAGGAATTTGACGAGGGGTTTTATGCTGGGTACAGACAGTACACGATGCCACAAAGTCTTTGACGTCTTTTCTCATCTGGGGCCACCAGTAAGAACGTTGGAGGATTTCAAAAGTGCCCTGAACGCCAGGGTGTCCGGAGAATAAGGACTTGTGAGCCCAGGACAGCAGTCTTTGGCGGAGCTCAGGGGGTACCAGAGTTTTGCCAGGAGGAGGTACCGGAGAAAGTTGCGTGGGAGCAAATGCGATGGGGTCAATGATGGGATGATTCTCGGGTACTAGAGGATCCTCTTCCATGGAGCGAGATAAGGCATCGGCCTTTACATTTTGCGAACCAGGACGGTACAAGATCTTGAAAGAAAATCTGGAAAAGAATAAAGACCACCGGGCCTGACGAGGATTCATACACTGAGCCGACTGCAGGTACAGGAGATTTTTATGATCAGTGTATATGATGACTGGAAATTTGGCGCCTTCCAGGAGATACCTCCATTCTTCGAGTGCTAATTTAATAGCCAGTAACTCCTGGTCGCCTATGGAATAATTTCTCTCTGCTGGTAAGAATTTGCGTGAGAAAAAACCACAGGGATGCTGTTTCCCATCCTCGGATGTCTGAGACAGTACTGCACCTACCCCTATGTTGGAGGCATCGACTTCTAGGGAGAAAGGTCGTTCCATATCAGGCTGGGACAGAATGGGTGCAGAGATGAATGACTGTTTCAGCAACTGGAATGCCGACAAGGCCTCTGGGGACCAGACAGACGGGTTGCTACCCTTGCGGGTGAGAGCTGTAATAGGAGCAATCAGAGTGGAGAAACCCCGGATGAATTTTCGGTAATAGTTTGCGAAGCCAATAAAGCGTTGTACGGCTTTCAGTGTAGTGGGTTGAGACCACCCAGTGATGGCTTCCAATTTCTCGGGGTCCATGCTCAATTGTGACCCGGAAATTAGGTATCCTAGAAATGGAACTGAGGGTACCTCAAATGTGCATTTGGAGATCTTGCCGTAGAGTCGATTTTTTCTGAGACGGAGGAGGACCTCTTTGACTTGGGAACGGTGTGAATGTAGATCTCTGGAGAATATTAGAATGTCGTCCAAATAGACCACAAGACAGGCGTACAGCATGTCTCGAAAGACCTCGTTAACAAATTGTTGGAAGACAGCTGGGGCATTGCAGAGGCCGAAGGGCATCACTAAATACTCGTAGTGACCATCCCTCGTATTGAATGCAGTCTTCCACTCGTCACCCTTGCGGATACGTATCAAGTTGTATGCCCCACGGAGGTCCAGCTTGGTGAAGACGGTGGCACCTTTCACTCGATCGAATAATTCTGTAATCAAGGGGAGCGGATAGCTGTTTTTGACTGTGATGTTATTTAACCCTCTGTAATCAATACAAGGTCGCAGACCACCATCTTTTTTTTTTACAAAAAAGAATCCTGCGCCCGCTGGGGACTTTGAGGGTCTGATGAAGCCTTTCTGTAAGTTCTCACGAATATATGTAGACATGGCTTGAGTCTCAGGGACCGACAGGGGGTATGTACGTCCCTTGGGAGGAGTCATTCCAGGAAGGAGGTCAATTGGACAATCCCACTGACGGTGGGGCGGCAGTGTGTCGGCTGATTGTTCACAGAACACGTCAGCAAAGTCTTTGTAAACTTCGGGGAGACCAGGTACAGAGGTGGCCACAGCAGAGCGCACAGGTATCACAGGATTGATGCAATGCTGATGACAATGATGACTCCATTGCTCTAATTGTAAAAGCGACCAGTTGATGGTGGGGTTGTGGAGCCTGAGCCAGGGAAGGCCCAATACAACATCATAAGATGCTTTAGGAATGACAAAAAATTTAATGTGCTCTTGATGTAATGTGCCCACTTTCAGCAGAACCGGCTTGGTACAGGCACGTACCTCGCTGCCCGGAATTTTACTGCCATCCACTGCTGTGACAATGAGATGAGGATGTAGAGGCATCACGGGAATTTGTAACTTGGTAACAAGATGTTGAGAAATGAAATTTCCTGCCGACCCGGAGTCGACCAAAGCGGAGCTTGATCTGAGTCCAGCAGGGGTCTCTAAGGACACTGGGAGGATAAAGTCAGTACAGGGAGGAGACTTTGAGACATGACCTAACCTAACTCCTCCGTTACAGGTTAGGCCCTGGAGTTTCCCGACCGCTCGGGACAATCATTGATGAAGTGACTGGGAGCAGCACAGTAAATGCAGAGTTTGTTGCGCTGTCGACGGGAACGCTCCTCAGGAGTCAGGCGTGATCTACCTATTTGCATTGGTTCTTCACTCGCAGGGGACTCTGAGTGAACTCGAGGAGTAAACTGGGGAATTAACTTCTTTTGTTTCTCTAGACCTCTTTCTCTGAGGCGGAGATCAATCTTTACACACAAGGAAATTAAGTCTTCCAAGGAATCAGGAAGATCGCGGGTGGCCAGTTCGTCTTTAATGCGGTCTGATACCCCTAGCCAGAATGCGGCTGTCAGGGCTTCGTTATTCCATTGTAACTCAGAGGCCAAAGTCTGGAACTGGATCACATATTGTCCCATGGATCGGGACCCTTGTTTGACCCGTAGTAAATCTGTAGATGCTGAAGTAGAGCGTCCAGGTACATCAAATATACGGCGGAAAGTCTGTAAGAATTTGCCATAGTCTGACAACAGGGGATCAGATCTCTCCCATAACGGTGATACCCAATTGAGGGCGGAGCCAGTTAGCAAAGAGACCATGTAGGCTATTTTAATTCTGGCGGTAGGGAAATTGTGTGGAAGAAGTTCAAACTGGATCTGACACTGGTTGATAAACCCCCGGCAGAGTTTTGGATCGCCGTCATATTTGCTGGGGACAGGTAGCAGGAGACGAGAAGGTAGAGCAGCGGGTGGAGACAGATTCCCCTGGGCAGTTGACACAGGAGTCGGCAATGACTGTTGCAATGTGTCCAATCGATTGGATACCTCTTGGAGGAATTTTATCACTCGCTGCTGTGTGGCTTCTTGAGTCTCTATTCGAGCGGTAACATTTTGGATGACCGCTGGTCCCACACTGGGGTCTTGAGCCGAGTCCATCGGTCTTGAACAAACTGTCAGCGCAGGCGGGTTTTGTGTTCCCGGCTGTGACCGTGGTGGACCAGTGGAGGGCGCTGGAGAGCCAAAGGCAGAGGGTTTGATGTAGGACATACACGGGGAGATCAGGGCACAGCGAACCAGAGAGTTGACGGAGACCAGGAACAGGGGCGCGGAGTCTAACCTGCCAGCGGTATTCACCAGGGAGCCCCGCAAGGAACTTTGGACTTAGCTGCGTCTGACAGGCAGGTCGCGGCCCCCTGCCCTGGTCCTCTGGACGCAGGCAAGGGAGATGATACTGGAGGTAGCAATGGAGAAGGGAAGGCAATCTGGAGACTGCGGAGGATTGCGCAGGATGTCGACAACTGAGGTAGACTGTGGTGCCGACAATGGTGCCAACGGCAGGTGGACGACTCAGGACTATGCTGGAACAATAGGACGTAGATGGTAATGTCTCTATAGAGTACAGCAGCTGAATGTCGACGCTGGTGTCGACGGAGCCAGTCGCTAGTTCAGGACAAGATGGAGAATGTCTCTGAAAGGCTTGGGAGCCAATGGTGGTAATGACGAGGCACCTGTACTCGACTGCAAAGGTGGAATAGCAGGAGTCTTCTGGAGATGGACAACCCAGGTAAGTATAGCGGATGCAGGTAACGCTGGAGAGAATCACAGGGGAGCCTGGAGATCTCGGAGTCTTGGAACTTCTCTGTCACAGGAGAATACTGAGAGCAGGTAAGCAATTGTTCAAGACAAGGAAGGAAGGCCGCAGGCCGGCTTTAACCCCCTTGCTTGTCTGTGATTGGCTGCCAGCTGTAGCACCAATCAATGCTGGGAAAGGAGCACACACCTTGATCCAGGTACAGGTGTGTGGGTCAGAGGTGAGGTGAATGGACAGCGGGGATTGGTCTGGGAAATCAGCTGACTTGAGAGTGTCATGGCGGCACCCATGCTGCCCGGGAACGGCGTGCGCTTGGCAGGGAACTATGGCAACCGACCGCGGGGACACAGGGGACATCGCGCCACACATCAGAAGTCCTGCGGATGACAGGCCTCTCACGCAGCACCGACCATCGAGATGGTAATGAGCGATGTTTCCGATGGTAAGATCTGCGGTTTGTGACACTGTCTTTATAATAGGCCATAAGGCATTGGTGGCATGACGTATAACTGGACTAGCAGTAGAAAAGGTGCTAGTCCATGGTAGAATAGTACCCACCTCCCTACTCTTAGCCTTAAGTAATTGAGCCCTCGGCAGACTAAGAACATGTTGTTTTTGGGTGTTCAGAGTTTGAAGATCATATCCGCGTACACTGAATTTATCAATTAACTGATCTAAACGAGACTCCAGCCCTTCCCGGTTACTCATAATCCGGGCAATACGCATCATCTGCGACATAGGGAGACCTCGTTTAAGAGCCGGGGGATGATGGCTTGCCGCCATAAGGAAAGTATTTCTGTCAATATCTTTGAAATACACATCTGTGCAGATCCTACCGGCATCAATACTAACTGATACATCCAAAAAGTGAGATACCTCCGCACTCCAGGAAGCAGTGTACCTAATGATAGATACAGTGGAATTAATATGTCCAATCAGTTCCAGTAACCTCTCAGCACCACCCGTCCACAGTATGAAAATGTCATCTATGTAACGGGTGTATGCCAAGAGGTACCGACTGATCTCAGGGCTCCCAAGGAACAATTTTTCCTCTTCTGCGAACATAAAAATGTTAGCAAACGAGGGGGCCACGGCCGATCCCATGGCACACCCCCGTAGCTGCAAGTAGTATGCTCCGTCGAAGAGGAAATAGTTACGCTTGAGAGTCAAACATAACAGTTGACAAAACAGGTCATGATCAAAAAGAGATCGATTTTTTGATGCATGGCGCCTCCTTGTCCGATTATTATAGGGCAAGGAGAATACCAAGGGGCTTTAGGGTCCGAAATACCCCTACAATTGGGAGACATAACCCCGAATTCGTCCACAAGTGGGTTGGTATCCTTAATCGATGTTCTCTGGACCTAATGGTCCTTGTAATAGAGGAAGCTGGCCGAGAATTACAAACTACTAAAACGAGGATTAGTGACTTCATTCAGGAGAACAACGTCTTGCTAAACGATACAGCAAATGCTGATTGGCTGGAGAAACTCGAGTCACAGTGCAAGACTTATAAAGATGATTTAATAAAGTTCAAACGTAATAAGCGGAGGACTGTTGATTCAGATTATGATGAAAATCGTGTTTATGGATGGCTATCCGGTGGAAACCCGAGACAAGACACTGAGAGTCGCAAGCGACGCCCATGGCAACCAAGAAGCTCCCGTCAGAGGGCCCATAAAGAGACTGTGGCCGTGATGAGCGATAGCGATTTTATAGTGTCTGAATCTGACGATGCTTCTAATGCTCAAGACATCCCTTTAGATCAGCCCAGCTCACAAGCTATGGCGGCAAGAAGAGGCCGGCCACCCGCAGGGCGAAACAAAGCGTCAGAAATCAGGCGAAATCCGCCGCGTCTCGTGCAAAACAAGAAAATGTAGTAATTAACTTGTCCCACCGAGTTTTGACTGACCCTGAGATTCATGTCCTGAATAAGGGCCTGTCTTACGTGCCTACCAATTCACACGACCCATTTACCTGGAAATTAGATCATCATAAATTCCTTCGAAAAATTAGACTGAAGGAACATTTCCAGTCTCAACCACCTCAAGACCTTAGTGGTCCACTGGATAAATTTCTTGTCAGCAGGTCTAAATCGACTTTTGATCCTCCCTCTCACAATCCTTCTATACATACGTTTGGACGTTTATTAGATGAGTCTATCAATAAATTCTCAGCAGCCCCAGCAAAGATTAAGAAAAATCTGACATTTGCTGAAGCGAATGCTTTGAAGAACCTGAGTAGCTACGAAGATATTACCATCAGGCCCGCCGACAAGGGCAGGGCCATCGTGGTCCAGGATATTCAAGATTACCGTCAAGAACTGTACTCTCAACTAGCCGAATCTGAGGTTTATAGCAAGTTGAGAAGAGATCCCACTAAGCAATACCAACTGGAACTCAAGAATCTGCTAACTGGAGCTGTTAAAGATGGGAGGATAACTCAGAAATTGTCTCAAGCACTTTATACTGAATGGCCTAAAGTCCCGCTTTTGTATTCACTCCCTAAGGTTCACAAGAACCAAGAGAAACCTCCCGGGAGACCTATAATCGCGGCTTGTGATTCTCTATACCAACCTGTGGCCCAATTATTGGACTTTTTGTTGCAACCTCTTTTACTTCTTAAAAAATCTTTTTTGAAGGATACCACCAGTTTTTTTAAATTACTTGATGAGGTGGGGACTGTCCCTGAGGGGACACTTATGGTATGTTTGGACGTTTGCAGCCTTTATACCTCCATCCCTCATGATGGGGGGTTAGAGGCTGTATCTGCTTTCATTCAACAACATCTTGACCCTTCTCTTTTTGATCATGACCTGTTTTGTCAACTGTTATGTTTGACTCTCAAGCGTAACTATTTCCTCTTCGACGGAGCATACTACTTGCAGCTATGGGGGTGTGCCATGGGATCGGCCGTGGCCCCCTCGTTTGCTAACATTTTTATGTTCGCAGAAGAGGAAAAATTGTTCCTTGGGAGCCCTGAGATCAGTCGGTACCTCTTGGCATACACCCGTTACATAGATGACATTTTCATACTGTGGACGGGTGGTGCTGAGAGGTTACTGGAACTGATTGGACATATTAATTCCACTGTATCTACCATTAGGTACACTGCTTCCTGGAGTGCGGAGGTATCTCACTTTTTGGATGTATCAGTTAGTATTGATGCCGGTAGGATCTGCACAGATGTGTATTTCAAAGATATTGACAGAAATACTTTCCTTATGGCGGCAAGCCATCATCCCCCGGCTCTTAAACGAGGTCTCCCTATGTCGCAGATGATGCGTATTGCCCGGATTATGAGTAACCGGGAAGGGCTGGAGTCTCGTTTAGATCAGTTAATTGATAAATTCAGTGTACGCGGATATGATCTTCAAACTCTGAACACCCAAAAACAACATATTCTTAGTCTGCCGAGGGTTCAATTACTTAAGGCTAAGAGTAGGGAGGTGGGTACTATTCTACCATGGACTAGCACCTTTTCTACTGCTAGTCCAGTTATACGTCATGCCACCAATGCCTTATGGCCTATTATAAAGACAGACCGCGATCTGCCTGGTTTACAACCCTTGAGACCATTGGCTGCTTTCAAACGTGGTCCTAATTTAAAGGACAGACTTATGCAACCTGACATCACTGGGAGAGGTGTCAGTAGACCCAGTAATGTCACCTTTAAACCCCCAGGGTGTTATAGTTGCCATGATTGTACTACCTGTAGTCATATGCTTACCTGCCGCACTTTCAAACATCCACACCAGGATAAACAATTTGACATTAGACATGTTTTACATTGTAGGTCTACCCACGTTATTTACATTATTGTATGCCCATGTGGCCTTTATTACGTGGGACAGACACTAGGTCATTTCGTGAGAGAATGGGCCTACACCGATCTGCCGTCAATTTGTCCTTGGGTGGCAGAGAGGTGGACCAACCTGTGGCCCGCCATTTTAAGAAGAAAGGTCACTCTTTGAGTTCTTTGAAATATTTTATGATTGACCACATACCTGATTCCATGAGAGGGGGCAATAGGGCCAAGAGGCTCCTAACCCTGGAGTCAAGATGGATTTTCCGTCTTGGCACCATTTGGCCTGGAGGCCTAAATGAAAAATTAAACTGGAACAGTTTGATGTAAAAATTGGGGTATATATTGTAATATTCTCTATGCATGAACTATCCTGCTTACATGTGTCTTATCTTTATATATTTTCATGTTTATGTGCTTTTGTATTTATTGTATTTGTCTAATATTTTTCCTCTATTCTTGTCTGCATTAGGTGACCCCTATGACGCTTGCGACGGTGAGATGCAGCGACAACGGTCTGTATATTGGACTTAAATGTCCTAGTGTGTAGACAGGTTTGCCGTCTGTAAAACGCCGCTGTGGGCTGTCTTTAGTGTGGTTATGCCTTGCTGGGACTGGGAGGATAGTTATACTATATTCTGACCGCTGGGCTTCTCCGAGGGACTAGTAACAGTCTCCTCCGCCCCTTGCGTGTCACCAGCTGTAGGCTTCCTGTTCTAGGTGGAACGCAATCCAGACGCTGCTATGCAACGCTGGCTGCGCCCTGGACAGGAAGTACGCGGCGGTGACTTCCGGGAGCGGAGTGATGGCGTCACTGGACCCGGAGAGCCGGCGTGGCCAGGTATGTATAAATGTTTTAGGTGGTGGGGTGCACACTTGCTGTAGGAATTGTCTGAGGACGGGGCTGATACCCCGAAAACGTTAACGATTCCTTAAATATACTTGCTGTTATTTAAACCGTCTCTGAGTGCCGTTTATTTCTCCCAAGCCTGGGAGGATTGGATACTATATATATATATATATATATATATATATATATATATATATATATATATATATATATATATATTGATTGCTACGTGTTTATTTAAAAAATGGCCAGTACACATTCGGAAAGGGAGTGGCCACGCCCACTTTATCATTGGCCACGCCCCTTTTCTGGATGTGTACCGAATTCTGCCCTTCAAGTGTTTGTTTACTCCGCACAGCAGGGCCGGCGCTACCCGCTCAGCAGAGGATGCAAAGCAGGGAGGCGCCACACTGGAGAGGCGCTTTGCCCACTTTGCATCCCCGCTGCTGTGCCTGTGCACTTGACTAATGCAGCTGCTGCTGTCATACTGTGGGCAGCGGCGCCGTCAGACTGAAGCTGCTGCAGTCTTTTAACTTAGCTCCTGTCCTACAGTCCTACATACATTGCAAACAATCCTCCGTATACACTGACAGCCTGAAACTCTGCTACTTGCACTCCCCCTTGACATGCTGGTGAGTCCTCCCCCTCCAAATGCTGCTACATGGAGCCTCTGCTTCTCTTCTGTGTACAAGGCAGAAACGGTAGTTTAACTCTTTGAAGCCCTGACATTCTTTTACTACTGTTTTCAAAAGCTCATGCTGTGGGTGTGCTTTCTAATATATATATATCTATATATTAGAAAGCACACCCACAGCATATATATATATATATATATATATATTCAAATCTATATATACTGTTACTGTATATATATCATACATTTATAGGATTATACAAAATAATTTGGCAACATCCCTCATTGGTTGTTTCATGTACTGGTGGAAAATAATTGAAAGGCAGATTTACTAAAGTCTAGAGAACAGATAGGAGAGAGATAAAGTAGCGGCTAATTTTACAGGCTGTGGGGGAAACATGACCGTTAGGAGTGCTCTCCACTTATACCTTCTCCAGGTGTTAGTACATCTGCCCAGTAATCATCCCACACTCTGGTTACCCCCGCACCATATGGATATGCTGCATGGTTGTCTTGAAAAAAGGGCTGAATATGCCCTGAAGCGTCGACCTGTTACCATAATCTGCATTAAAATAATTATTTATCAACGTTGAAGTGCCCCTTCTCTGTTCTGAATTGTGTTTACGTAATTTGGGAAGGCACCCACAAAGCTGCAACCATCTGAGTGTTGGCCTATTCTACGTCCCTCTCTCGCTATCTAAAATCTGTTTGACTGTATTCATCACCGCCACCACCACCTCCCCTTCTGTGGACATTATGGGTATATTCAGCGCTACTGTGTGCATTATATGTGTAAACGACTACTACTGTGGACACTCTGAGCTTAAGAGGGATACGTATGGATGATTAGCGCTCAGGATGCCGGTAGTCAGAATACAGACGCCGGCATCCCAGAGACGGGAATCCTAACAGGGGAAGGTAAGTATACTTAACCTTCCCCCCATAACCCTCCCTTCCAGCAGCCTGACTAGCTCTTTCCGCTAGGGCCTAACCCTAACCTCCACCATGCAGCCTAACCCTAACCCCTTTTTGGTGCCTAAACCTAACCCCCCACAGCCTAACCCTAAGTCTCCCCACTAGTGCCTAAACCTAGCCGCCCCATCACCAGCCACCTGTTCTTGCTCCCCACATGCTCACATATCGGGTTGCCAGCTGTTTGTATTCTGGCATTGTCATCCTGACCCTTTCAGAGATCCAGTGCTGGTGTTCTGTAGGCGCTCAGGATGCTAGCGGCAGTATATTGAATGCTGGGATCCTAACCCCCGAGATGTTATAGGCATCCCATATAAGAGGAGCTACTACTTTGTGCATTATGTGTATAAGTGTGGCTACTACCTTGTGCATTATTTGTATAAGCACTACTACTTCTGTGTGGATTATGTGTATAAGCAGCTCTACTACTGTCAGTGTCACTGAGCGTCCTCACACAGACACAGCCAGAGAGCGCTCCCCTTTCCACAATGCCCGCTGCCCTTCCAGCTTGCACGCAGCGCTGCTTTGTATTCCGGCCGGGCTCCCAGGCGGCGAATGTACAATGCTGTATACCAGTCAGCCGACGGGGAAGAACACTGCGAACCTGCGTCCCGGTGGCGCCTGCTCCCCCCCGCCACCGCTGGGGCTGCGGACCCCAAGTTACGCCACTGACTATTGTAGACATTATAGGTGAAATTTAATAGGACGAGAGATTCAGAAAGTGAGAGATTTGGTAAGAAATCTCCAGTTTTTTAAAAGTGGCAATCATTTACACTGCAACACCAGTTTGATTTTGACTTTAAAAAAACTGGAGATTTCTTACCAAATCTCTCACTTTCTGAACCTCTCATACTATTAAATTTACCCCCCTGTGTATAAGGGCCACTACAGTGTGTCATGACATGAATAAGGGGACACTACTATAAGTATCAGGGGTGCTTCGTATCGTGTAATGTGAATAACATAGTGCTACCGTGTGGCGTAATTTTAATACTTTTGGGTGGGAACACCTTTTCCTTGTGAGAACGCAGCCTTTTTCTGGTGTATGCCATGTCCCTTTCTTATGTATGGGAGAGAGGGCGCAAATTTATCGTTTGCAGGGAGGCGCCGAACACCCTAGCACCGGCCCTGCCGCACAGAGTACTCCTTTTGTCTGGATCATATGTTCATCCCTTCCGCTTGTGTATATTATATTGTTTTTTGTACCACTATTTTATATTTGTTGTTACTCTGGTTTTTGAGCTTATGTGGTGCTACCCTTCTCTGAATGATTGCACATATGTAATGAGAAAGAAAGAAAAGATCAGAGATTTATTGGGTGCACGCTGGGAGTTATCATGTGATCCATCCAATTGATTTGAGAAAATATTTTTTCTTAAAACTTAACCTTTATTACTATTTTTGTTAAAAAGAGGGGAGATGTATTCTACACCTCCTCTCCATGACAACATGTAATATAAAGAAGATAGGAAATTTGTGTTTTTAAAAAAAATGTGATTGTAAAATTGTGACCTCTATGTGCTCTATTTTGTATTTTTGTTGCTTTCCTGTTATGTACCCTTCGCAATTATTCAGTTATAATTTTATCCCCCTTATAGGATTAATTACGTTTTGATTTTTATTCCCTTGGGGTTCTCCCTCCTTGCTTAGTTGTCCCCTGGAAAGTGAGCAGGATTCTCTATTGATATGTGGCTCATTCAGTTTTAAACAATTTGTAACACTTCTCTGTGTTGTGTTCTTATTTTTATATACTTATGTAGCCATAAGCCTTTGATCCAATTTCCTGGGCTTGATGCCAATATTAGATAGTAACTATTTTCAGTTACTCCATCTTCTATGCACCTTATTGTGTTTCACAGGATTTAATGAACAGTGCCCTTCTCAGGATTTTTTGGCTGCAATCATATCCGCATATTTGGATATAATATCCCGCTGTATATGTGGGGGATTCAAGCTTAGTGGTAGTAGGGGGTGATTTGGTACTTGTATACTATCACGGCTCCCACGATGGGCATCGTACAGGGAAAAATCGCATCGCATGCGTTCCGATGCGATGCCATTTTTCACAGAAATCATGGACATGTGTTCAAATCATGTAAAATGCACCCCAAATGTCATTTTTCACACTGTATCACCCCCACTATCAACGCCAACCCGAAGCGTGGTGAGCGCAGTGAGCCCGCGAGGGGTGGCGGTACGCGTCCTACGACCTATCCACGTCGGCGTGGAGTTGAGAATAGAAAGTGTGGCGAGCGCAGCGAGCCACGGAGCCCGAAGCGTGGCGAGGGGTCGCGGATACCTGGGAAGCCCGCGAGGGGACACGGATACCTGTGAAGGTATCCGCGTCCCCTCGCGGGGCTCGTCACGCTTCGGGCTCGGTGGCTCGCTGCGCTCGCCACACTTTCTATACTCAACTCCATGCCGACGTGGATAGTGGCGGTATGAAAAGGTCATAGGACGCGTACCGCCGCCCCTCGCGGGCTTGCTGCGCTCGCCACGCTTCGGGTTGGCATTGATAGTGGGGGTGATACAGTGTGAACAATGCCATTTGTGGTGCATTTTACATGATTTTAACACGTCCATGATTTTTGTGAAAAATGGCATCGCATCGCATGCGATCGCATGCGATGCGATCACATGCGATGCGATCACTTGCGATTTTTTTCACAAATGCATTAAAAACCCGGTAAAATTGCATCGCATCGCATGCCATCGCATGTCATTACATATGGCATGCGATGGGAGCCGTGATAGTATACAAGTACCCGTGATTTTTATTTTTGTTTCTTAGGGGCCCATTTATCAAGCAATATTTGCAGCTAAATCCCCGAAAACACACGTTTTCGGGGTTTAGCCGCAAATATTAAGTATCACCTAAATGTATTAAAGGGGACCGCAGCAGGAATCTCTGATCCCTGCTGCGATCCTCCCTGCAGCGCCGCCGGCCGCATCCCCCATAGGTTTCTATGGGGGATGCGAAGCTGCTCGATGTATTAACATCGGGCAGCCCGGCTTCGCAGCCCATGGCTATCGCCATTCTAATGTTGTAGCCTATGGCTACGGGATCGCACTGCCCGAGCGCATTTTACAATGCGATCCTGGGTGGCAATATGATAAATGGGGGCCATATTCCTTATGTCTGGGCTGTGTAAACATATACTATATATTGCCTCTGGTCACTTTTAATATTGTGCCCGTATTTCGCTTCAATTTGTACTATGCGTTTTTATCAGGCATGTGACTGGCCCTTTAAGTGGCTTGTCTGTGTAGATGTTATATGTTATTTGTCTCTACAAAGCCAATGTATTCTATGCCAATCTGCCTTTCTTTTGTGGCAAGGGCGCCCTCTTTCCAAGGTACAGTTATATATGTATATTGTTCTTATTGTTAGTTACTGCCCGCTGCTACTAATGTCCTTATTCAGCCGTATCTCGGCTTTCTCGGACCTGAGCTTATCCCCCTCACGGTGCTGTGTATTCACCGAGCATCGGTATATTGTAATATTAGAGCGGAGTCTGTATCTACCACTGTCACTTGCAGGCTTTGTCGGACCTGGGTTAATTATCCTCCGCTATACAGCGTTTTCACGGGGCATGGGTATGACACTTATATGGGGAGCATAGGCGAATCTAGGGGGTGGTCCGGGGGTGCACATGACCACCCATTAGCCCATTTTGTAGCTGAGGGATGGGGCTTTCCAATGAGCCCAGCCCTGTGTCTCTTGCCCCCTGTGAACCGGAGATACGACCAGGCAAAGCTGGAACGTTTTCCCCATAGGATAACATGGGACCCGCTAATTCCAACCCCCCACACAGCATTACGGTTTGTTATATAGTATGTAATGGGCATCATGATGTGTGGCACAATGTGTAATGGGCATTATGGTGAGTGGCCTTATGTGTAATTGGCACTATGGCGTGTGGCTTTATGTGTAATGGGTATTACGGAGTTTGCTAAAATGTGTAATGGGCATTACTGTGTATGGTCTAAAGTGTAATACCACACCTCCAAGAGGCCCCTTTTGCCGCGCGGCTATGCCGCGCAAAGGTCTCCTTGCTATTGTTTCTAGATCTGGGACCACCCATTACCATAATTCTAGATTCGCCTATGATGGGGAGAAGAGGTTTTGTTATCTGGATGAAGTTGGAAGCTCCACCCAGAGATACAAAGCTCAATCAATAGTGTAGGGTTAATTTTCTAAAAAAAAAAAAAAAAGTTTTTGGGAAAAAATTGTTAGTTACCAACCAGCTGCAGCATGCATCAGATGAGGTCACCTGAGCTCATCAAAGAATTGGACAGAAATAGCAGCAAGGTGATGCTGTGCGCTGCTGGTTAGATCTATCGTAAATTGTATCTGCTGAGTGAATAAGGCTGGACACACTGCTTCAATTGTATCAATTTTTATCATTTTAAAAGGATAAGTTACACAATCTAATATACACGTTCATAAGCAACACAGTACAGTAATATGAAAAATAATAAATAAAAAATAATAAGAAAAAGGTAAATAAAAATAATAAATACAAATAAAGATAAAAATACACAATGGTGAAAATGCGTAAAAATATTTAGTAATTAGTTAGAATAATCAATTTGAATCGAGTGATATCGTGGGTATGAGGTCTCCAGTAAATAAAGTGGGGGTGTAATACTGTTGGAATTGACAGTTCAATGTCTAGTATTAAGGTTCACACTTTGCACAATTTAAGGATAACCTAAAATAGTAGACCACTGTGACAGAAGAAGCCAATCCTTTTAGCATGTAAATGTAACACGCAAATAATGATTCGGAGGCAGTCTGTTAGTGCTAAATGCGATATCCAGTTCAGAGGGTGCACCGGTAATTGAGCAGTGTGGCGGCTGTTGGTAGAAGATAGACGGTAAATTAAGTTGTTTAAGCTGCGCCGGTCCTGGAATAACTCGTGGTGTTGGGTGGGCAAAGCACGGTGTCCGTGCTGGAGGGCTTGCTGAGCCGGCAGCACTTCCAATGCAAGCCACAGTAGGTAGCGTGTAGCGTGGTCCAGCTGGGTCGGACAATCAGGAGACCTCACACTGTGTTTGCTGACGTCAACGCGTTTCGTAACCACTTGTATGCTGGAAACTTTTTCAAGACGGATGCAGCATCAGAGCCCGAACTCTATTTATGGGCTGGAATGTCACTCTTAATTATCAATTAGATCATTATTGTATGTAATATACGCATTTTGACATGTTTAAAACATTAAACTGTAAATAAAAATAAGAAGCAGTGTGTCCAATATTGAAAACAAATATATCACAGTGATCTACTATTTTACGTTATCCTTAAATTGTGCAAAGTGTGAACTTACTACTAGACATTGAACTGTCAATACCAACAGTAATACTCCACCACTTTATTTACTGGAGACCTCATACCCACGATATCACTCGATTCAAATTGATTATTCTAACTAATTACTAAATATTTTTACGCATTTTCACCATTGTGTATTTTTATCTTTATTTGTATTTATTATTTTTTATTTTTATTTACCTTTTTCTTATTATTTTTTATTTATATTTTTTCATATTACTGTACTGTGTTGCTTATGAACATGTATATTAGATTGTGTAACTTATCCTTTTAAAATGATAAAAATTGATACAATTTAAGCAGTGTCCAGCCTTATTCACTCAGCAGATACAATTTTCTATAGATCTAACCAGCAGCGCACAGCATCACCTTGCTGCTACTTATATGGGGAGCACTAAATTCAGTTCCCCTATACAGCGTTGTCCGTCTGGTGTTCTTGTCAGGTAGGATATTTTTTCAATATCTCCGCCACATACAGGGTATCAACACTTATGTTTTACACATTATCAAGCACGTCACAACTTTACGAATCAAGCGCCAAAATAGTAATAAAGGTTACGTTTTAAGAAAAAAGTATTTTCTCAAATCAATTGGATGGTTCACATGATAACTCCCAGCGTGCACCCAATAAATCTCTGATCTTTTCTTTCTTTCTCATTACTCAAGTGTATTTAGGAGCCTGTGAATTTTATGGTTGTTAAATAAAGCTATTGAAGAAAGTACGAAGTGCCCAGGGAAAATCTCAGGTTGAGTGGCAGGTAGATCAGCCAACCAAGTAGCATAGGAGTGTTTAGAGAGGGGTATATTAGGTGATGCTGGGAGGAAGTACTTGCTCTTTGAGTCTGGATCCCCAGCCTCCCTATTCCTTTCAATCTTTGCTACTACATGGCCTCCGGGCCATCACCAAATTGGCTTCTATAGCTTTAATTATGAATCGGCGAGAAAACACTCTCAACCAGCAGTCAGGTGGGGTGTCAGGTGGTCGCTGTGCGGTATTGCCCCCCTTTGCCAGGGAGGCTGGCGAGTCCAGACTCAGCGGGGGGACGTTGGACACTTCCTGGAAGTGTCCTTGCCATGCCATAGAAGGGGTGGTATGTCCGTCACAGCGTGGGCTGTACCTCACAATAAGGGGTGTTGTCGGATTGGGGCATTTCAGTCGCTACCATTGATTAACACCTTGGACTGGTGCTGGTCTCAATTGCTTTCTTTGCCATCCCTTAGACAAATAGGGGTCATACCATTACAATAAATATTCATGACCTGTTTAAACTTACGCAGTGGTTGTCCGTGTCGTTATTTATAGAATAAGGTGTGTTGAGTGAGTTATTTCTAGGCAATTAAGAAGTTAAATAAAGGCATAGGACAAACAGCATAATTCATTAGGCGCCTTATTTGATTTGGTCCTGGACCACCAACCCAGGGCACCCCTACAAGTGCTTTGCGGCACCCCAGGGTGCCACGGCACACAGTTTGGGAACCACTGCCCTAATGTGTCCCAGTAACTATCCTGCTCCTAACAAAGGGTCAAGGACCTAAGATTCAAGAGTTAGCCAGCTTGCTAGACACATTACATTCCCGGGTCATATGTCTGAAAGCAGAATTGGAAGCATTTTTATCATGTTAGACTCTGAGAATCTGGGGTAGACAGTGCTAAACCTTTATTGACCACATTTGATGCTCATTACAGTCACCTCTCTATGTCACCATACCTCCAAACATTGTGAGTGTGCTGCTAAGCCATATGTGCCAAAACGGGTGGTGGTCTTGCGGGAATTCCCTAACTCCAAGCCATGTCTTCCATTTTCGTCATAATAGGGGCATGCCCAGTGCTCTGTGAGCTTCTGGCCAAGCCCCCATTGCATCACTCTCACGAGGCCATGCCTCATTTTGCCACTGTGGAGGCATGCTCTGTGAGCTGCTGGCCATGTCCCCAGCTCCTCTGCCTGTGGGAATAGACGCTGTGCAATTTGCACAATGTCTATTTGCTAGGTGACAGAGGGGACTCCCAACTGCCCCCCCCCCCCACGGGACATGGGACACTACCAGCCCCAGGCGGGATGCAGGAACGTCCCCAAAAAACAGGACGGTCCCGCGGGACAGTTGGGAGGTATGGCCTAACCAATCATACTGGCACAATCCCTGGCACAATTGCTGGCGCAATCCCTTTGGCAGCAAAGGGATTGCGCCAATCACCACGTATTTCACACGTGGCAACAGGGGCGGCAGAGATGAGCATGGCTACATCTGTATACCATCATCTACTCTCCCCTGCCATATGACTTGCATCCTCCTATTCTGTTCTACATTGTTTTGAACTGTAAGCCTTTGGCTCTTTATATCCCCTTAGGTTTGTGCTAGGGATGAGCGGGTTCTGATCTCCGTGATCCGAGCCCTGCAAGAACTTACCGATCGAATCCAGGATCCGAATCAGGCTCATGTTCTGCTGCCAGACTCGGATCCCAAAACGAAGCAAAACGTCATCATTTCACTGTCAGATTCCTGTGGGTTTTGGATCCTATATAAATCCTTGCCAATCATCGCCATCTTCACTCCAGCATAGGAGATTGTGCAGGGCGGAGCTCTGTCTGTCTGGGGGGTGTGGCTTTTGGTGGGTCTTTGCTGTGTCAGCTGTCTTACTCCATGGTGCGCTGTCTGCTCTGCACTCTCAGTCCAGGGGTGCCCTGACTGCCCTATAATTGGGTGCTCCCTGTCTGTCAAATGATTGGGTGCTCCCTGTCTGCCTTATAATTGGCCACTGCCTGCCTTATATTTGGGTTGAACTCGATGGACTGACATCTTTTTCAACCTCACAAAGTATGTCACTATGGGGGAAATTTCCTAAGAAGGCCAATTACGGCCGATCCCTTGTATGAACGGGTTCGACCGGGATCAGAAAAATAAAAATGGAGACTACAGCAAATTTAGAAAGCTGCCGTATTCTCCGCATTCATATATTCTGATGGTGAAGTCATTCATATTTGGATTCCCGGCAGCCAAATATGGACGAGGCTGAGTATTTTCCAGTCGTATTTTCTGCTGAATTACCAGCCAAATGCAGCGGTAGGAATGATAGTAAATAGATAGACCTCTATGACCATACTGTATATGGCTGAGTTCTATCGATGGTGTATTCATTCATACACCAGAATTCACCTGAGATTGCCAAATATAAATATGAGAGAACAGAACAGAAAGAAAGAAACTCTTTTTGCTGGGGCACTACTTATTACTTTAGATCACTTTAGATCAAAAAAAGGAATATTAAAATCTTTCATTACAATTAGATAAAAGGACATACAAATGGACATACAATGTGTAGTTATTACACTCTCACTCCCTTCAATTATCGGGGTGTGGACTGTAAGTCTAGAGCGGATAGGTTAAAGGATAGCCGTGCTGGCGAAAATATTTGCTCTATGTACAATAAAGGTAGAAATGTACCAATTTGATCAACTGAGATGTCCCTGTTGTCTGATTTATACAGTGTTAAAGAAAACCGAGGGCTGATTAAGCTAGAGGTGCCATAAACTGCTGAAGGAATCCGAGATGCCTGCACTTTAAGCTGTGTTTTGTTAAGGGGTCTATGATGCTGCAGCAATAGCCAATTAGGGAGCAGGGGAGGAGTTCCTGCAGTTAGGAATAGCCAGAGGGTCAGGTGAACTGCCTCTCTGGCCCGAATTTCCCCACCCTCCCTCCCCATTTTTTCTATCTTTCTTGGCGGCGGTAAAGAACGGTCCTTGTTCAAATGGTGATATGAGGATAGTGGGGTGCGCTCTCCCGTCAATGATATGCTACTAGCCCATGCCCCTTGGACAGGGGATAGGCTGCACCATCCGCACGGGTGGGTTGCGTGGGAGAGTTGAACACCAACGTTGTGTGAATGGTGAGATGTCATCTTACCCTTCTTTTCTCTATGACCATTCTTTAGGGCCGCCACCAGTGGCGTAACTATCATCCCGCAGCCCCCGCGATTGCGGGGAGGCGCTGAGGGTATGTGGGCGCCGGGGGGGGGGGGGGGCTGCGGGATGATAGTTGCCTTCTGCCGCCGGACCGGTGGTTTTATTTGCACCACCGGGTCCCAGCTCTCCCGAGTCCCGGCAGCCGCAGCGCTGTTCTAATACAAAAAGGTGACACTTGGAAAATGGCTGCCCCCATACCGCAGACAGTTTTTCGTCTGCAGTTTGGGGGCAGCCATTTTCCAAGTGTCACTTTTTCATTAGCAGCAGTAACGGGAGAGCCGCCCGGGACCCGGCGCAGACGGATGCGGCCAGCCGGCCACGCCGGCCAGAGGTAACACACACATACACACAAACACGTCACACATACATACAAACACACACAGAAACACAACCCCCCCTCCCCACCGCCGTACCACGGCTCCCCTCCGCTCCGGTTTTTTTTTACCGGGGGGCGCCTCCTGCATTGTCGGCAGGGGGGCGCCGAATATCTAGTTACGCGGCTGGCCGCCACCCTCTTTTATAAGATCAATATATATAAATAGTTGTCAATAATAAATTTGACATTCATATTGAAACGCCAGCACTTGTGTCTGTCTCTTTATTTTAGTGTTAAGTTAGATAAGTTTAGATAAGTTATTAAAGTGTCGGGGCATAAGGATTGCCGATGGCAAGTTTAATACTCTGTAACTTTTTACATAAATGTAACAAATGTAACCAATCACTGTGCTACACAAGAGTAGCAGAAGGAGAATTTAGGGACAGTGGTAGTAAGAAACGATAAAGCATTCGGTACAGAATACCTGCTGTGCAACATCATATATCATTTACATTGGATGCAGCAGGAGTTTCTTCTGTCTACCAAATGATCTATGTAAATATTGAAGAAATATATCGAGATAGAGATTGAAAAGAGCTTGTACAGGACTAGCCACTAACACCTACTAGATTCCTATCTACTCTACACTGCAATCACCCCATTTTCTGTCATTTCTTTTAGGGGTAACCTATATTATAATCCTACACAGTGCACCCAAGATGGCTGCCTCACCTGTTTTCTCTTATGTCTATGTGATCTACCTATTGCTGTACTACCCAAATCCTATGTGTTATGTGCATTGTCTGTAAAGCGCCTTGAGTCCTGTTGGTGAAAGTGCGCTATATAAATAAAACTTACATCCCCATCATCAGAATCCTCATCGTCAGCATTCTCATTAGCACCAGCTACACCAATATCCTTCTCATCCTGGTGTACTTCTACTGTGACATCCTCAATCTCAATGTCAGCATGCTGACTGGCGCTGCTCCTCCCAACACTTGCAGAGGACGTGCAAACGGTGGAAGGAGCCTCCGCTTCCCGTACAGTATTGGTAGGGTTAGGCCTTTACATCACAAAAGCGGACATACTAGGACTCTCCTTGGGGATTTGTGATATCTCTGAATGCAGTTTATGTGCTTTAACAAGCTTTATTAGTTACATTTTTCAAAATGAAGGAGGGCTTCCATCTTTACGAGAAGCTGAACCACCAGTCATGAACATAGGCCAAGGCCTTAGCCTTTCCTTGCCACTTTGTGCTGTACATGGCATACTGCCAAATTTATGTTTCTCCCCAAATAATGTAATTTTTTTTGTTTATTATTGTAAAATGTTGCTTTTTCTTTTTTTCATGCCCTATACGACATTGGGCATCGGCCTTAGCAGACAGCATTGATGGACTTGCATTGTCAATGTCATGACTGGTTAAAGCAGCTTCAGTGCTAGTAGTAGGAAGTGGACTGATTCACCCTGGACTGATTCAGGTGACTTAGCAAGCAGCACCCCTGGACTGATATAACAAACTTTGCCGCACCCTGGACTGATAGAGCAGACTTAGCAGCACCCCTGGACTGATACAGCAGGGTGTGGTATAGGGTTCCGACAGTCTGGATCCCGGCAGTCATTAGCCCGACATCGAGATCACGACTGGCTGGACTCAGACAGCATGGCGAGCGCAACAAAGCCCCTTGCTCACCACGCTGCAGGCACGGTGGCTTGCTACGCTCGCCACCTATTCTATTCTCCCTCTACGGGGGCCGTGGACCCCCACGAGGGAGAATAGCTGATGGCCGTCGGGAACCCGTCTGTTGGTGTTTTAGCAGTCGGGTAAATTACAGGATCCTGACTGTCGGGATCCTGTCCGGCACCCGATACAGCAGACTTAGCAGCACCCCTGGACTTAAACAGCAGAATAAGCAGCACCCCTGGACTTATACAGCAGAATAAGCAGCACCCCTGGACTTATACAGCAGAATAAGCAGCACCCCTGGACTGATACAGCAAACTTAGCAGCACCCCTGGACTGATACAACAGACTTAGCTGCACCCTGGACTGGTACAGCAGACAGTGCACGTCATTTTTTTTGTGGGGGCCGAAACGAACCAATCACTTCAGCCACAGTTGTGTGGCAGACCCTGATGCTGAAATGATTGGTTTCTTAAACTGTGCATGTCCCGTTAATACAAAATAAGTGTGGGCAGGAGGACCCAAGGACAATTCCATCTTGCACCTGTTGCCTTTGCATTATGTGCTCCTTGGAGCATTTTTTGGCGCAGCTTTTGAAACTGCCATCCTGTCTGCCACTACAGTGCCACTCCTAGATGTGCCACATGTTTGTGCCGCCCACTTGTGTTGCCCCCCCCATATAGTACAATAGTAGTGATTTAGTGATTTCTATTGGATTCACATCTATGTAGAATGTGATAGGACACCTACACACACTGAATAAATAATGCAATGGAAATCATTCCTAGTAAGTATTTCTTTTATTGACAATACATAAAAAAAAGATTAAACAAATGTAATGTACACTTATATAAAATGAGCCTTAGATAATCAGGATTAATAACTGCTCAAATCTATTTACACATATCATATGCCTCCCACGTGTGTATTATTCCTCCTGCATAAAGATCACAGGGTGCAATATTATTCTGTTACCTTACTGCACCCTAAATGAAGGCTCTGATATCACAATGGAAGCCAGGAGTGTATACATTGAGAACAACCTATTGCTATGTACCATTAAGTGTTGGGTTAGGGTTGGTCCGCCGAGAGTACTGTAGACACCTGTACAATACCATATTAGGCTTAAGTGTATTCCCCAGCACCAGCTTCTCACAGTGTAGTGTATTGGGCTGTCATTTATTCTGCACCACTAGCAAGGTAGTATACTTATGTAAGTACAATATGCACATGTGCGCCATAAGCTACGGCAGCTGGTCACTTTTGGGCTTCGATTAAACGAGATAACGTAAATGCATTCTATGATAATTAACGGGAAACCAACCGAAACTGGCTTTACAGAGAAAGTGTTGGGACAGAAGCTCAGCATCCAGTGTAGTGCTTAGCACCGCTGAATAGGGATGACCATTGATAATTCATAATAATCGATGGTCAATGTAGAATAGTTTTGCCATCTATGTGGGAGAACCAGATGGTTCCCCTCCCGCAATGGCACAGCATAACCGAATAGTTTTTTTTTTCCTGGACACGGAGCATAGATCCGCTCCTGACCCATAAAACCCCTCCCCAGGTTCTGATTGGCCCACAGGCCAGTCAGTCATAGAAAATGGATGACTATCAATAGTTAAAAGCATTGACGTCATACATTACATTTTATGCTGCCATCAATGACCATTTGTACCAGTGGTGGTTTTTACCTAGGGGCTGCGGGGTAAATTGCAGAGGCTTCCTATTGGAAGCACTATCTGCTAATCACATGCTGGGCTGTGATTGGCAGATACGGCTTCATGGACTGCAGCTGACGCAGTCCGCAGAAGGGAAGAGATGGGGGTGCGATTACGCATGTGCAAATCCCCCCCCCCCCCCCATCAGCCATAAGGGTCTTCTAAGGGCTGCATAGGAGACAGCCCATAGAAGTCAGTGCACACTGAGGCTAGCATGGCACACGCATGCACTATTTGAGATGGTGTGCCGAGGGCAGCCGAAGAATTGAAGGAGGTTGCTGCGGGGCCGGGCGGTGCAGCTCCCGAAGGAAACAGGTAGGAGCCTCCGCTAATTTGTACTGTTCCCATCAATGGCAACTATTGATGATGATCACAAAGATGGCCATCCCTACCGTCAGTATTTAATAAAAGTGCTGGCCAGCTTCTGAACCAAAGGGGTCTGTGGTTCCAGGCTACCGGCAGCCTTACTGGCTGTATTGTATTGAAATGATTGTTTTGTCGTACCAACTTGTAGCTAAACATTTTATTTCTATTATAAAGTGCATTACACTTTATTTTGTATAATTTAGGACAGTATTTGTAAAAATCACTTTCGCGCTTTCGGAGAATCGCTGTTAACCTGATTGCTAGGAGCAGGTTTGAATTGCCCTCATTGTGTTAGGACAGAGCAGGGTCACAGACTCATCTTCCAAGTTATATCACCTTCTGCAACCAAATCACATTGCGGAACACATACCATACACTCATCTCTCAATCTCCATTCTCTAGACTTGCAGCTCACACTCTTATCTTCACTTTACCAATAACAACCTTCAGCAATAGCAGAACAAAGAAAATCTTTGTAAAGATAGGGACACACTGCAGGATGTGTGTGTACCCTGCGAGATAGCTTGCGCCTGGACCTGGCAGCGATGCCGGCATCAGCAAGTGTGTATACCGTCAGCGACAAGCGATGGCGGGGGGTTGATTTTGCAGCACCGATGCGTACTATGGTTTAGGAGATGAACCGTGATTGTCATAACAACGCTTTTGAGAATTTGTGATTTATTTTACGTATAGAAGAATCCAAGCAGAGGATCAACTAAATACAATATTGGGTAGTAATATTAATTAAAGTCTATGAATTAACCAAAAGGCAAAGTGCCTCTCTATTAGACTAATGGGCCCCATACATCAGCAATCACAATTTATGGATTTTCAGATATTGGGATATTTTGGCCAGATAAATGGATTTTACAATTTATCCGACTTTGCCCACACATTACAGATTTTTTCAGTGATCGGCAGATTTTTCCATCTAAAGATTGTATCTTCATATCTGGAAATTGCCCCAATCGATTGTCATTTCAGCTGTTCATAATGTAAATAGATGAAGAAAACGAATTGGGAATGCCCACACATATAAAAAAGATCTGCAGATAATACCAGATTATTAAACATGTTTAAAAACCTGATTAAGCAATCGATTGGCGATTTTGATTGGGATTGCCAAAAGGGGGAGCCCACACATCTAAAATTAATTGTGGCAATCATCTCCATATCTGAAAATTGTCACAATTAATTGCTGATGTATGGGGCCCTTAAATCACAGGTTTGCAAACTCGGTCCTCAGGCCCCCTACACAGTGCATGTTTTGCAGGTCTACTCACAAGTGAAATAATTAGCTCCAAATGTGTCAATGAGTAATGAAAGCACCTGTGCACCAGTCGGGTGACCTGGATTATGTGAACTGTGTGGGGACCGAGTTTGAGAACCCCCTGTCCCATTCCTTCACTGAATAATTGTGTCTTAAAAGGCCGCTTAAGTAGGTGGTACATCTTCCTCATCCAACAGAGAGAGGTTTAGTGCAAGTCAAATGTGTGATTTAATTGCTTGCAGTCTTTTAGGTAACAGTTGTTCTATACAGTTTGAATGTTTCAAATGTTGGGATATAGGAAATGCGAGTTCCAAAGGAATAAACCGATCTACTACTTTTTTTTTTATATTATTGATATGACAGAGGCAGATGAACTAAGCCTTGCAGAGTGATAAAGGGGAGAGAGATAAAGTAACAGACAATCAGCTCCTAACTGCCATGTTACATGCTGCGTTTAAAAAATTACACGAGCGTATAGGCTGGTACTTTATTTATCTCCACTTTATCACTCTCCAAGGCTTCTGCTTCTACTTCTGCCCCTATATATGAAATTTATCTTGTGCAGTTTGGAACTGATAGGGTGGAATATACTCCATTATATTTTAGCAGAGGTGGATTAGAGTTTTCACTAAGTCGTACATTTATCTTTATAGTTAAAACAGAATGAGACAATTTGGAATATATATTTTTTTGCCCAATCAAATTGCTCCTTAATTATAAATTGCCCAACCTACCACCCCTTATGTTTGCATTCCTCCACAGGAGTAAAACCAGGGAAGTAATTGTCAAATACTAAAGGGCCCATAAGGAAATTTTGAGTATTTCAATACATGCTTTGTACCTTCCAGAGTTATCAAGGTATATATATATATATATATATATATATATATATATATATATATTTTGTGATATGTTGGCACTCATTTCACCGGAACATCCACCGGTGTAATGGTAACTTTTGTCGGTACTTGTTTAGTTTCACGGCGGCAGCAAGGCCGCCCGCTACTTCCGGGTTCGGTGCTCGGAAAACTATCTAAAATAAAGTCCATGCCAACGTGAATAGTTCATACCCCCACTATCCACGTTGGCATGGAGTTAATTTTAGATAGTGTAGCGAGCCACCGAGCCCGTAGCGTGGGCGAGCAAAGTGAGTCCCGCAAGGGGACACAGACGCTGCTGCGACTGAGACGCTGCCGCCGTGAAACTAAACAACTACCCTTTTGCAGGGTTGCCGACTTTTCAGCTGCTCTCTCCGGGAGGGGCCATTGGGTATAGCACAAAAGGGGGCGGAGTTGTGGGTGGGACTAACCAAATGAAATTGCAAGCGGTACTCACCGCTGCCGCTCCAGCCACTCACGCTGTCGCTCCCGCTCTCCGTGCTGCCAGGCCAACAGAGCCCTGCAGTGGCTGCCATGGACCGCTCCCACCGCTGCCGCACACGCTGATAGCCTCCGCATAGCCTCCGCGGTGGCCATCACACAGGAAAGCGATGCCATGACGCAAGGCATGACGTAGCGCTGGTAACTAGCACCCGCCCCCAGCACTTTGTGACTTGCGCATGTGCAGTCCAATTTTTCAGCATGAAGGCTGAAAAACCGGGAGGATGGTGGGGCTTTCCGGGGGACCGGGAGAAAAGTTCAAAACGCGGGAGACTCCCGCGAAAAGTGGGAGGGTAGGCAACTATGCCCTTTTGTCATACAGCCATACTATGATACCGCAAACGTTCCCGAAACGTTGCTTAAAAGACATGGGGGGAAATTTACTAAAGGAAATTTGTAAAAAAATTGGTGTATTTGTATCCTGAAATACACTTATTTTTGACATTTACTATCCTGAAAATACGGCAGTTCGTATTTGTATTGATAGCACATCAATACGAATACGAATTGCCGTATTTTCGGGGTAGTAAATGTCAAAAATAAGTGTATTTCTGGATACAAATACACCCATTTTTTTTTTTACAAATTTCCTTTAGTAAATTTCCCCCATGGCGTCAGATTGATTTATTTGTATTTGGAAAATACATATATATATATATATATATATAGTATCTATGTGATAAGTGCTTGGAAAGATTTTTAAAAGACTGAGCGCGAGAAGATTAATTTGACCTGGGATTAGATGGTAGGGCTGGTGGGATTTGGAAACTCTCATTGGGAAATTCCAATATACTAGCATGGGTCTCACCCTCCTCTTATGGGGAGAAGTACAAGCTGTGTCTTAAGGGCTTAGAGCATGGTAGGTTAGAGATTTTTCAAAATGATGCATTGTAAATTGTGACAGCTCAAAAATTCCCAAAGTCCAAAGAAACTAGTCATAGGAAAAATCCCTCATCATAATGGTTATCGCATCATCTGTGGCAAGGGCAGCGGAACAACCACAACTGAAAAAAGACATTAATTTCCACATCGCAGAGACAGATTCTGATTTGGAAGTAACGCAAAAAAAAAAACAGAGCCAGTAACTGTGCACCAGGGGTAAAACCATGTTGCACTGCAGGTGGGGTAGATGTAACACCCAGAGATATTTGTGCTGGGTACACATGAGGCAATGCTAGATCCTGCCGATATGCCGGCCCGACATACCGGACCCTTAGAACTATCTAATAAAGAACAGAAAGATCACTGGTCCATCTTCCATCCTTCATTAGCATACAGCAGGTCACAAGCAATATTACCATGTTACCTGTGCCACGCAGCTACCTGCATATCGGGCATACAGACTGAGCAACACACCCGATATGTTGTTTCGATTTCACTGGAAACTACACATCAACCCAGCTTTAGGTATGAGAGGTCCAAACCGAAATCTAAGTAGCAGTGTAAAAAGTTAGCTGTCTAGCTTTTGTGGTCTACATGCAAAAACAGCCAGTATTTATCCTGCATAGAAACAATATAAATGTTTGTTCCACTTTTTTTTTTGCTTTACTTATAAATCAGAAAAAATGCCAAGTTCACAGTTCATCTCATTACATGGCCACTTCCCTTTCTAGTAAAATCTGAAATATGAATACTCAGTTCAGAGACCATCTACAGATCCGTAACCCTTTCATTCTGGGGAGAGAGCTTTGTTGTAGATAAAGAACATTATAAAATAACATCTAATTGTACCTGCAAACATTTCCCTGATTTGGAGAGGATTCCCTTCCATGTAAACACTGGCTGATTTTTTCTAAGTTGTTTTTAAAAAAAAATCAATATAGGTTTTAAAAAAGTTGGACATTCATATAATATAATCATTAAAAAAATTACTTTTGAAAAGTGATTACAACCTTGTGTAGGGTTATTGTCTATGTGTTTATACAATGGTTTTCTCTGTGTGCTATGGACTGGAATCAGAGGTGGAAGCAGTCTGCATTACACTGTGCATGCGTTACCAGTGGTTACCACACAATGACGCAGATTGAAATTGCTCGCAGGCACATGCAATTTCCTTGGGTTTTTCTGGGTGCTATCAAGATGCGGGAGTAGTAGTAACATTGACACCTGCGGTCATAATGTGACCTGAGATTCTGCACCTCCATCTGATGCAGTCTCCGATGGTGCATATTGTACACAGCGGCGGTTTTGCACTGCAGTAGGAACCCATAGGCTGGGGCATTACCATAAAGTTCTAGCTGCAACTGCGTCCACCCCTGAATCACGCCCCATTCATCCTATCAGGTGGCCCACAATATGATTGTTCTGTACTGCGAGACATGAATTATGGTAACATCGCTTATGGTAAAGTCTCATGTTCTCATGTCCACAATGTGGGTGGACGAATGGTAACTAGAGGATCAAAGTATTCTTTGGTGTATTATTTTCACAACACAAAGACCATAATGAGGTTCTTTGGTGCAAATTGTTCATTGTAAGTGCAAATTCACTGACCCTAGTACTATTAAGTCCATCTGTTCTGGTGGCACCAAGTTCATCGGCACATTGCAACAGAGTTCTACCTAGAAAGATACACACAGGCCTGGAGCGGGGTCTTATCTTTGGTATATATTTATCATGTGCTCTTCTTTAATTGGTGATTCTGTAAAGTCCCAAAAAAATCCATTTTTTAACTCACATTGAGTTCGGAAATGTAAAATAGACTTAGGGCCCTGTGTTCTCATTTCCTGCTAGCATTCACAGTTTTATGTTCTAAGGTGCTTCCGTTAATGTTTATCTTCCGCGAGGAGAGAGATTCTGGGGCTTGCAGGAGAGGATGCGTCAGACTCACCTGAGCATTGCTGAAAGACGCGATTCTGCCGCTGCCACCGATCTGTATGTTCACGGTGGTGGAATAACTAGCCCTTGAGGCTGCTTTTTCCCTTGTGTCAGCAGAGTCCAACCTCTCTGTACCAGCACATTGCTGTATACTTTCCCTGGTCGCTACAGTTGGGTAATGGGAGGCTGCTGGAGATAAGGAACTTGCATTTTTAGGGAAAGGTTTTGGTCCTTCATCCAGAGACTTGCATTTTCTGAATGAGGCTGGCGGCCTCAAATCAAATTTCTTCTCTGTGTTGGTAGATTTCTGGTACTTCAGCGGCCCATACTTTGTGCGCAGCTCACGGACGTCTGGCCAGTGGATGCTGGTTAGCTCATGCGTACTGATTCCACTGGTAGGCGAAGTAGGGTCAGGAGACAGACATGGAGGTGATCTGTTTAAATAACAGAACCTGCTTTCTTCATTTGGGGATCCGACTGGGTAATGTGATGCTCCGGGGCTAAGAGTACTGTCTCCAGCACTTGGTACATTGTTTCCAAAAGATCTCCTGGAGTGGATAGGAAATCCAGGTGACCATGGGCAAGCTGGGGGACTTGTGCAAGTTGGAGTAGAACTTGCAGATGATGAGGATGACCGTTCCAGGTTACTAAAGGAAAGAGGGGTAAAGGAATATGCTCTTGTGTTGGAGAAGGAAGGGATGTGTGGAGACTTTGGACGTGCAGGGTTTTGCCTGGGGGGAGGAGAGAACATTCTAGAACGCAATGTCAGTGGGGATTGTACCCGTGAGTTGGGTTCAGAAACTGTGGATGCTGGTGTCTGTCTTATGGATGGAGGGCAGGGAATTGCAATGAGGACCGCAGAACCAGGAGAAATACAAACAGGGCCATCTAATCCCTTGTCTACAAGATTTTCCTTTTGGCAGTTTAAAGACAGATGGCAAGGCTTGTGTGGCCCTTCATATGTCGATATAACCGGTGTCACCTTGTGGTCACACTGATATGTCTCTCCTTCCTTTTGAGTGTCGACCAACACTTTGCTTTTTAGGACTCTAGGTTTTGTATCACTCAACACAAGCCCCGAATATAATGAATTTCTATAAGGCGATGGACCAGGAACAGAACACGGAGGCCTTACAGTTTCAGTTTGAGTGTCTGTGTCTGAGCTTCGAGATTTTATGAAGGAGCTTCTCTTTGCAAAAATCTGCTGAGGCTCTGGAACATTCTTGGACAATGCCATGGCTCTAGATAATTTCCTTTGCAACATGGAAGGGGAGAAGAGCCCAGGAGTTGGGACCACTTTCTGCTGTTTTTTAATCGTTACGTTCGGCTGGAGCATACCCTGGAACTCCTTGGCGGTTGAAGTGTTACTCTTGAAGGACGATGAGCGTGTTGCCATATTGAGTTTCTTTGAGGAGTTTATGTCTTGGGAGAATGGGACAGAAAATGATGAGTCAAGCTGCAGTCGCTGCATGACATCCTTAACAGATGGAGAGACTCCCCTGCTCCTCTGTGTCTGTGCTGGCTCGGAGGATTTATGTGGAGACGTATCACACGAGACACCATAACTACCATCTGTGCTTGGGTGGGAGCCATTTTCAAGAACTGGTAAAGGCGGTGGAGATATGTCTGTCTCCTTTCTATCACAGTGTGGTACAATTGCAGAAGAGTTTTTAGTTAATGGAGCCGAAGGAACTTTTTGTGTGTCAATGTTAGTGTTTATTTTTAATATTTCCACCAGCTCATCTGTGGTTTTCATTTCCACAGTGTCTGGTACTTCATCTGGGCTTTCTTCTGCTTTCCTTACTGTAGAGTGCACAGTAGAGGACTTCTCACCAGCAGTGGGTGTCATGAGTACCATGGGTTCTACTTCTCCTAACTCCAGAATTTCTGTTGTGCAGGATGGCGTCTCACTAAGAAGGTCATTTGAACCCTCTACGTAGTTGGCTTTATCAAAGTCATTCTTTTCTAACGCGCCGGCTTCATCGACATACTCAACATTGGTAATAAGTTTTTCTCTGTCTTCTTCTGGGTCTGGTCTAGCTACACACTGATTGTCTGTCTTGACTTCATTTGATAAACAGATGGATGTTGGTATGAGATCAGACACACAACCATAATTCTCGTGCAATTCATTTTCTGGTTTGAACACATCAACAGAGATATCTTTGCGTTCCTCTACTTCTGTATGAGACTTTTTCACCGGCACTAAGGCCATTAGATCTATCCCTGGTGACTGCAGCTGTGGAGCTTGCTCCTGTCCAGGTAGCTGGGACAACAAGGACTCCACTTTATGAAGTTCTGAAAGGCTCTCACGAGCTGCTGGAATACACAGACCATTTTCTTGAACACAGTTAATGTGAAGTAAAGTTTCGTGTATCATCAGGTGTCCGTACAACTGAGGCTCTAAATGCAGAAAAAACACATTTTGTTATAGAAATGTCAAATACTGATACAAAAAATTGCACCAAGCATTGTAAAAACAAAACCAAATATTGCTGACATGGTGGAAGGTCCTGCAGAGATAATATCCAATCTGCTCTAGTCATGTTGTGGGCTCTGTACATGATCACAGCTGTAGGCCTATACACGCCTCAGACTCAGCCATTACACCCCTGCATTTTGCTAACACTTCCCGTTACCCCCCCCCAAATGGTCCCTACCTGTCAAACCCAGGGCCGCTGAGAGGTATGCCGGGCCCCGGTAAAATTTTGGGAGCATGGCCTAATCAATAAATATCAGGCAGCGCAAATGGAAATTGTATGATCAGTCAGATAATTGCATGGTGTGTATAGACAACGTTACTGGGGTGTTAGGCGATAAATGTCTTCAAACGCTCTGGCAACTGCCGGATAGAAGGCCGGGAATGTATGACCGGTTTAATCATTCCAATCCTCGATGTGCAGATCGCCTTGAAGAAAGCAGAGAAGGAGCTAACCATTGCTCAGTGTGTACAAGCTGATTGGATAATCGCACAGAGGGGCCGATTATGGTTCACTTGGAGTGAACCAAATTCGGCCCCGATGGTCGGGGTTTGCGCCTTCGCATTTCTGTGAATGTGCAAACCCTGACTGCCAACGGCCTCAGTGATTTACAATGCAGCCGGGCCGTTTGCAGCAGGGAGGTGGGGCCGAGGGTGGGATGGTGGCAGACGGGGGTGGTGGCGGTGCACAGACATGGGAATGCCTGGCATTTCAGTGGCATCCACATGGAATCACTGGCCGTTCCCATGGGGTTGCAGGTGGGACAAGTTGTGCTGGGGTGGGCGGGTGACGTCACATGACATCAACCACTCGCCCTGTCTTCATTCCACTGCCCGAAAATACGTCAGTCTCCACTGTGCCCACCGACCTTCGAATGATGTCTCCTGCAGCGGGCACATGGGAGGGGTTGTGTATTCTCCACACAGCTCACTCCAATAGGTGTCGTACAGGATTCCGAAAGTCATTAGCCTGACATCGGGATCCCGACTGGTCGGACTCAGACAGCGGTAGGAGTGCAACGAAGCCCCTTGCGGGCTCACTGCACTTGCCACACTGCTGGCACAGTGGCTCGCTACGATCGCCACCTATTCTATGCTCCTTTTATGAGGATTGTGTCTGGGTTTTAACAGTCGGGATTCCGACGTCGGTGTAATGACTGTAGGAATCCCGACTGTTTGTCAGCCATCCGGCACCCACTCCAAGTCCCTTCTGCTTCCTTCCCCCTTATAGGTTATAACCTCATTACAAGGGCCCTCCTCACTGGTTGTACATATGTGACATTACACATGACCATAACATGTTTGCATTTGGAGGACATGTTAAAACCTATTTTTAGAACCTCTTTGGATAATATCTTATTACCCACACAATATTTCTGTTATGGTTTAATACATTTTAATTCCTCCGTAGAGAACGTAGCATACTGTACCTCTTCCTATTCTTACCTGTCATGTGCCTCTCCCCGGTGGTCTCCTCAAGGACCTGAGGGAGCATCTTCACTGTGGCTCTGTTCTGGACGGCCGACCTCCTACTCTCCCCATTCTTCTTCTGTGTCTTCATCCGGCCAATCTTCTCGCTGTACATCTTTGCAAGCAGTTGGACTTTATTAATGATTTTCTCTGAGTTCTCAAGTAGACAAATGTCATCTGAATCATAGAGGCCCATCCCTGGAGAGCAGAAGGTGGCTTTGCTGGTGACGCTGGTCAAGCCGGTGAGGTCTGTTTTTGGGGTACTGTCCTGTCTGATGGCGCAATCTTCCACAATGTGCTTGTGATGGTCATTTCCTGCCTCCCTCTTTGCAGGGCTCTCTTTTGGTAGCTGACCTACAACTTCTAAGTCAGATTCCTCCACGATGACCAGCTCCCCACCCTGCTCCTCCAGCTCTTTACTCTGGGACTTCCCTCTTTTCAGCACTCTTCCCATATCTGCAGTGCTAGGCTTCTCCTTTTCTTTCCAGGCTTTTCTTATCTCAGCACAGGACTTGTATTCCGACTCTTGCTCCAAGGCACCATTGTTCTTTTCTATTGGGATTGCCAATTGTTCAGCTGCATGGGATGTGGGTTTCCTTTGACAATTGATCTGCCTTCCCTCTTTCTCGCACCCATTTGTCCGGCATCTGCCCTTTTCTCGATCCTTCTTGACCTCTTGCTGAAGGATGTAATTGAACCTCAGTATGGAGTCTTTCACCACCCCAGTAGGGATATATGAAATACTATCCTCTTTACTCAGGTATGAAGCCCCCGCATCAGCATTATCGTAGTAATTTTTGATTCTCTCAATCAACAGCCTGTCGTCCGCAGTCAAAGTAGAGTCCCTCTTGGTTTTGGGGATTGTTTCTTTTTTTTCTGGAGCAGGCTCACATCTACTTACCTCCTGTTTTTCATTCATTTCCTGTCTATCAATCTTCTCTTTGAGCATGGAAGCTCTATCTTCTCCATCGCCAGAGGACATTGACTCCTCTGGTTTAGAAGCATCTGTTCTGCTGACACTGGGGCCAGTCTCTTCTTGCCCAAGATCTTCCGAATGAGCCTTCTCTCCTACAGAAAACTCTCCATTATCTTTGTTCTGCAAGTTATCATCGGAAGATGCAACGCAGAAAGGAACCTCAGAAGCACCTAGACCTGAATCTAGATTTCTCATCTCATCCACTGAGTCGGACGACGCTAGGTCACTGTAGAATACATCTGGAGCATCTTCGAGCGAGATGGAACTTGTCCTCTCTGTTTCAGCATGGTATTCAGAGGATCCTGACAGTCTCAGCTTGCAGCTCACAGACTCCTAGTACAAAGTAAAATATAATATACTGGTTTATGTGTAAATAATACAACTGTGATGAAGTGTAAGGTGTAAAGAGCGCTAGAGATTTTCTGGTACCTGGGGGAGATTGGAATACAGAGATCTGGTACTATAGATGTCTCCAAATACATCCTCCATGCGATACAAGTCACATTATACATAACGTGTGAGCGCCAGGTGTCATGCAACTTTCTTGCAACATTTTCCATTAAAATGTGTTATATTTGCAAAATGGAGTGAACAGGAAGCACAAGCAGCTTCTCCTGACTAAAACGATATGCAACATGCCTATATTTAGTGTGTAACCGCGGCTGTATTTGCATAAGGATTGGATCGTTACAGTGTTTTCCTGGAAGACACTGTACAGTAGCATTTGGTATGCAGATACAGCTGCCGGCACACACTGAATATAGGCACGCTGCACATAATTTTAATCAGCAGACGCTGCTTGTGCATCTTATTTGATTTGCTTTGCAAATAAGACACAGTTTAATGAAAAAGTCACCCAAAAAAATGGCCGGTGCTACAGAGTCCCGACATGGTATGCAGGCACATAAATTGGACTCTAACAGGCCGGGAGTTTAGAGACCTGGATACTAAAAGTATACAGATCACAGTGATTTACCTGCTCCTTAATCTTGGCCACTGTCTGTTCTTGCTCTGAAGCCTTAGACTCTCCGTTCATTGGCTCAGCCCGAAGCCCTCTCTGGTTGAGTAGCTCCAGAATCTCATCTGTGATGGAAAGGCTACCGGACATGACATCTTCAGGGAGGCAGAAGGAAGAGTCCTCTATACTCTCTTCACAAGCTTCATTGGTATCCTCCAAGATACAAGACTCCAGCGTGCATATACTGTCTGCAGACTGGAGAGAGATGGTGGAGGGGAAAAGCTCTCCCTCGCTGCCCGCATGCTAAGGAACAAAAGAAAATAGAACAGCGATTGTTCGGATGGGATCATCGTCCTTCCTTCAGCACCATAACAAGTCAAACATCTGACAATAGCTGAGTTAGGAATCAGTCATATAATTATTGGGCACGTATACGGTCATCACCCATGTGCTATAGCTTCTTATAAGGAAGCCCGGAGTGACCCACTCTCTACGATTACATTGCCAACCCATGCATAGTTAGACCAGCTATACATTGTATTGTTTATAATGCATAATATGGATTTTAAATGACATCACAGATGGACTGGCCATCAAGTACGTGCCAGAAGAGCCAACTGTCCGATACGCCAGTCCGACCATCTTAAGTTCTGGCCAAGCTGCTTCACTCCCAGCACTCTGCTCAGCCAGCATGCTTAGAGGGGCCCAGTGACCAATAGCACGCACCTGTTACACGTAGGACGAATTTAAGCCCCAGTCTGTCCCTGATCTATATGATTATGGACAGTTATCTCATAGTGTCATACGTGCAATAGGATTATAAGAACTGAGATGGATTAATTGTATACTAACCTTCATCTGCACCAAACCTAGAACACAGAGACACAACAGAATGTTAGAATGTGCTGGTCATTTTGTATTTCCAAATAATAGTGTAATATTAATATTCAATTCTATGTATCTATATGGAAAAGAGAAGGATATTGGTCTCCGTAATGCGCTATAAATGGGAAAGCAGCACCTTTTATGCGCCCCTCCTGTTAGTGAGGGGCAAGGGAAAGTACAACGGAAAGTGATTAGAGTGCGCTAGGACTTACAATGAGAAGTACCACCCAGTATTACTGTTAAAATATATATATATTTTTTAATAAAAACAATCACAATGCCATTGACTCTTCATATATCCAGTATCAGCGTATATTCAAGAAAGACGCAGGATCCATTATGTAGCATATCCACAAGAGTGATAAAGTGCCACACAGCACAGCACAGAGCATATCAGGAGATGAGGCATGTGTTAATGAGGATGGGGCTGCATGTGATATGAGGAGGGCAATGAAGGTAGTAGAAGGCCACAGACTGAGATGTTTACAGTGGAAGGAGCAGGTTCCCCCAGCAGCACAGAATATATCAGATAGTAATTGATGTTGCAGTAAGTATAGGGTTGTATGTAATAGGTGCAGTATCAGGATGTGAGGAGGGGGAAGGAGGTTGCAGGAAGCCACAAAAAGAGTTGGTGTCAAACACTTCCCTATGAATTAATGTTCATACATCCAGCACAGTGTAAGCAGGGACAAAAAGGAAAAAGGCCGCATCTACTTAACGCAGCGGTTCCCAAACTTTTTTCAGTCATGGCACCCTAGAGTATCAGAATTTATTTCACAGCACCCCTAGGCCAAAAGTTTCTTACGGAGAAATTTAGAAGTCAAATATTAAATTAAGTAAATTGTGTTTATATGTCATCCCTAGGTTATATTATATGATTCACTTCTGTTTATCCATAATATAAATTGGTAGCCACCAGCCTATTACATTAAATATGAACCATTTGAATTGGTCCTGGGACACCAATACAGAGCACCCCTGCAAGTGTCCTGAGGCACCCCAGGGTGACACGGCACACAGTTTGGGAACCACTGACTTAACATTAAGGGGTAGATGTATGAAGCAGTGATAAGGGAGGAGAAGTGATAAAGTGCCTGGTACTTTATCATTGGTCAATTAGCTCCTGACTGTTAAATTACAGGCTGGGTTTAAAAAAGGACAGTCAGGAGCTGATTGGCCAGCGATAAAGTACCAGGCACTTTATCACTTCTCCTCCCTTATCACTGCTTCATACATCTACCCCTAAGAAGGATATGCTTGTGTATGCTAAATGGCACCATACAGATTAGAATCTAGATTCTATTACTCACCACTGTGCTCAAATGCTGCTTGGATTTCTTTGACTGGCTCTGTAAGGGGAAGGGAAATATATGGGAGAGAAGCTTTAGAATTTATGGTCTAATCAATTTTCAAGTATATTGGACATGTGTGATAGCTGCATAAAGAAGTCACAGAGCATCTGGATGTACAATGGATTTATATTACACATGACATTGACCTATGCATGTTCTGGGGCCCACATCACTCACCAGACAGTCTGCGTCCTCGCCGAGGCTGGGAACCGCTGCCCAGACTCTGAAGGGTGAACGACTTCTTGGTCTTTCCTGGGCTGGACATGTACTGAGGGGGCTCTGAAAGAAACATGTCGGTATATGACCAGACAATAATGTCACAAAGGTACACGGAAGATATATGAAGTCTGCCCCTCCAGTCGCACCTCTTCTTCTTTTTTGCTGCCCTTGCCCTAATTATTTAATTACCACCCAGGTACATGGGAAGGTGATCCTCACCAGATTGTCTCCGGTTGCGGGGAAAAGTCCACAAATCCTCCATCCAGGGCGACTTGGGGCTGTCGGAAGTAAACGGCACATCGATAGAATCTGTGCGAATGAAAACGTATGTCACATTAAGATTCCTGGTAGATTATGAGAGTCCTCTTCTCACCTTATCATATATTTTATCACAGACCAATAGAAAGAGACCTCACGAGGTAAACCGAGTAATCTTTATAAACACTCAACTAAGGGTTTACATTATTTGAAGGAATATAAGTATATACTCGGGAATCCCCCCAAAAACCTTATAATAAACTAAGTACATTTAAAAACCAAATCCTTTATAATAAAAGTCTAATGCTGAGCCTCACCTCTATGGGGATAATTCAGGTGTTTTACGCACCGACAGCCACTAGTTGGCTCTCAATGGAGCAATGCAAGTATTTTATCATTAGTAACTAGTCCTAAATGATCTCCTGTTAATAGAAATGATTACTACTGACTGGGGGCCTCCAGTGTCACACAACGTGAGTGGAGTTACACATTGGGAAGAGCACCTATAGACACGCACTGTGGAGTGGGACATTTAAACATATCAAATAAATGGTGCTTCTGAAGAATCACATACTCTTTAATAGGACCTCCAGAAATACACAGAGTTTTTAAGAAAGACCTGTAGAATCTCTATACAACTACCAGTCTTCACAGTCATCCACTCATCTATTTACATCTATAGAAACACAACTTGGATCGTGGTCCTCCAGAGACAGACATACTTTACACTAGGGACCTCCGTAGTTAGTCATGATGACCTGGGAACTCCATAAGTCAAACACTTTGGACTGAGGTTTTTCAGCATCACACTAGGGAACTGGGGACATCTAAAGACAGAGGGGGGCTTCCAGAATGATATATTCTGGACTGGAAACATCCAGAATCATATTTGGTGGACTGAGCATCTCCAGAATGACATACTCTTGACCAGAGACCTAAAGAAGCAGATACCATGGACATGGGATCTCCAGAATCACATACCCTGGACTAGGCATCTCTAGAATCACATACTCTGGTCTGGGAATCTCCAGAATCACATACTCTAGACTGGGGATTTCCAGAATCACACACTCTGGACTGGGCATCTCCAGAATCATACATTCTGGACTGGGCATCTCCAGAATCACACATTCTGGACAGGCAACCTCCATAGTCACACACTCTGGCCAGGCAACCTCCAAAGTCACACACTCTGGACAGACAACCTCCATAGTCACCTACTCTGGACAGGGAACTTTCACAGAACGTGGACTGGAGAATATGCCAAGGTGACTATCAGTGTGACACAATCCTCTATAATCTTTTATATTATTGCACCACCAATACAACTTACTTTGGAATGTGTTTTCAAGTAGAACTTGCTTAGCCTGAAAAGAGGTAATAGTAAGAGTAAAATATCACGTTTTGTGGTCCCATCATCTCCATATTCCACCCATTCCATGTTGTTAATTTGGAGTGGAGTTTATACAGACACGTAATCATACACTGCTTTGCTATATTACGTCTACTTTACTAGTGCAGTTAGATATTATTAATGAAGGATGTTTGTTTTTATACTGTCAGCAAATCATTTATAGCTGTTGTTATAGTTATTTTAAAGTAATAATACTATCAGCAAATGTATTCCTGCCAACATAGCCGACATAAATCCTCCAGTAACTCTGTATTAACCTTACCACATAAAAAGTCCCAGTAATCGTTGTACAATGCGGGTAAATACCTTCTGAGGAATGGATGCTGGGTGATTTTCAACTATAAGCCGCTTTATGTAATAGATCCAAAGGCGCTTCTCCTCCTGATTCCTGGCCTGGGAAAGAGAGGGCAACTCAAAGTCACAGTCAGCGGTGTACCTAGGTGCCATGGTGCCCGGAGCAAGGGCATGTGGATTATTGTAGGGTCACTTGGGGTTAGCGTCTGGTAAGGCATCCTGTCTGAGCAATATACTGCAGCTTTCTCCCAGGCTTCATCGTATACCTCATTATGTAACAACCCTGCTTATTCCCCGCCCCAAGCACTTACCTGGATGACTTGCTGGTGCTTTGGGATCGTCATGTCTGATACTCGGAAACATAAACCATTCTTTAGATGCTCTGCCAGGGCCAGATTACAGCACTGGAGGAGAAACCAGATTAAAGGTTGCACTCTTCATACAAACATAACCTTATATACAGTATCAGAGCAGAGATAGGATGCCAGGGCGGTGTGATTATAATTATATTTCAGAGAAGTGTCAGTACAGTAATAGGATTACAGATTTCCAGACCAATGTCAGTACAACATACCCCCCAACTGTCCCAATTTTTGCAGGACAGTCCTCGGTTTGTGTGAGTCTACTGATGTTCACAGCCAGTGTGAGTCTAGTGATGTTCCCAGCCAGTGTCAGTGTAGGGATTTTCCCAGCCAATGTGAGTCTAGTTATGTTCCCAGCCAGTGTGAGTGTAGTGATGTTCCCAGACCAATGTGAGTCTAGTGATGTTCCCAGCCAGTGTCAGTGTAGGGATTTTCCCAGCCAATGTGAGTCTAGTTATGTTCCCAGCCAGTGTGAGTGTAGTGATGTTCCCAGACCACTGTGAGTCTAGGGATGTTCCCAGCCAATGTCAGTGTAGGGATTTCCCAGCCAATGTGAGTCTAGTTATGTTCCCACCCAGTGTGAGTGTAGTGATGTTCCCATCCAGTGTGAGTCTAGGGAATTGGGATGTTCCCAGACCAGTGTGAGTCTAGGTGATGTTCCCAGCCAGTGTCAGTGTAGGGATGTTCCCAGCCAGTGTCATTGTAGGGATGTTCCCAGCCAGTGTCAGTTTAGTGATGTTCCCAGCCAGTGTGAGTGTAGGGAATTGGGATGTTCCCAGCCAGTGTGAGTCTAGTGATGTTCCCAGACCACTGTGAGTCTAGGGATGTTCCCAGCCAATGTCAGTGTAGGGATTTCCCAGCCAATGTGAGTCTAGTTATGTTCCCAGCCAGTGTGAGTGTAGTGATGTTCCCAGCCAGTGTGAGTCTAGGGAATTGGGATGTTCCCAGACCAGTGTGAGTCTAGGTGATGTTCCCAGCCAGTGTCAGTGTAGGGATGTTCCCAGCCAGTGTCATTGTAGGGATGTTCCCAGCCAGTGTCAGTTTAGTGATGTTCCCAGCCAGTGTGAGTGTAGGGAATTGGGATGTTCCCAGCCAGTGTGAGTCTAGTGAATTTTTTTCAGAGTATCACTCTTCAGAGAAATGTAAGTGGGTTGAGATAACTCCAGAAAATGAAGATGATAGAATTGTGATTAGCGTAGTGCATTGACAGAGGGTTTGCAAGTACAGATGGACAAGAGTGTAAGCTCTGCAGGACCGTATGACTCACAAAGATATGCATTTTGTATATGTACAGATCCATCCTCTTCTTGGTGATGAGCAGCATTTTGCTAAACAAGAAGAAGGCACGTTCCTTCTTCACACGTTGTAGACGGAATGTTCCTTCCAAGATGAGCTCCCCAAAACCACTCAAATCAGGCCCCTGCCAATTCAACAGCTTGCTCTGGATTTCCTGGAGGAGAAAGGAGACTAGGGTCATATAGTCCACCGGCTGAGAGCCAAGGGGCAGCTGTTGCCATTCATCCATCCATCCTAGTGGCCCATGGTCAACCTCTTCATCTCCTGTTACCTGGAGCCTCACGGCATGTTCCTGCTTTCTCTTCATGTCATTGATGTACCAGGCCACCGCAGTCATAGTGATAATGGCTTCCTCCACCACTTCATAACCTGGGACATTCTTATCAAAGTGCTTAGCCAGCTCCTGTTATAGAACCAAGAGCAGACATGAGACTGGTGGGGTCAGCTGATGGCTAGAAAGGAAAAGACGGGTGACTGCAGGGTCAATGTACAGTCTGCAACCCACCTGCAGGAGGAGGTGGTACTTCATAATACGCTGTACAGGTTTCAGGAGATAGGTCTCCAGTGGCAGGGAATGTGACAACACCGCCTGTCGCTCTCTGAAGAACTGCACTAGCTCCTCATTCTTCATACATTCACGGAGCACAGACACCGAGCTGGGGAGAGGGGGAAGGAATATAAACAGACATAAGGTATCAATACGACTAGTTACAAGTCCGTCATCATAACAGTGATGTCAGCGTCAGCAGCTAAGCATGCCTGAATGGAGCAACACTTGAATTCCTCCCATAGAGGTGAGGAGCAGTGCTAATCTTGTATAATATAGGATTATAACTTGCAGTCACAACCTATGCTCTCTGCTTACAATGCTTTACCATGTGTATGTCAGATGGTTTTAATAGTGTTTGTTAGAGATGTGCGATTCGATTCCCTAGAAATCTGAATCCATCCACATTTTATGGATCAGAACCAAAACCCATTCCGGATCTGAACCAAAATCCAGTCCTGATTCGGATCTTCCCACTGTTCGGCATTTGGGTTCTAAATCTGAATTCTGTCTTTCGGATTGCAAAAATGTTTTTAATTACCAATTTTTCTATCAATGATTAGCGATTTTTTTTTTTCAACCAAACCAAAAAACTGAATCTAAGCTTAACACTTGAAGGATGACAAAATTTACTTACTTTGATAGTCTTTTTCTTCTTAATCTATTAATAAACTTTTATGATAGGAGCAAATCAGATATTTGTAGGCCCCAAAGAAAAGTTTGTTTAGGGCCCCATATGTACCACCCAATGTAACAGAGATGGTGGCCCCTTCAGCTCGTTACACTTTGCCCTGTTGACTTTGACCATTAAAGATAATTTAATGTGCGCCTCTTGCAGGGCCGATACCGTACGCTCCTATAACTGCTTCAATAGCCCATTTTCTGGGTGGGCTCCCCAAAGCCTGAATGTGGGAAGTCGCCTATGTACATGCAAACAGGACAATTAGGTGCTGTGTGCACCCACATATACTGTGCTCTTGTGATCGCTCTTAATTACTGCTGGAATCTTTTAGCAGCCTTCTTTAAAGAGGTAATTTAGCTGTTACCATAAAAATTTTGTTACCTGGGATAATTCATACAGTACAAGGTATAGATGTCAAACTCTTCACTCTGCGGAGGAAATATAGGGTCATTGTGAAGCATTGATGTGACAATTGGATTTTACATGATGCAAGTACAATATATTCAGTTACCCAGTGGTGGATCGAATCTACACACGCTTTGAAGCAACTACTTAGTGCGGTAGTATGGTGTTGACCCCCCCCCCCCCGCTATGCAATGTGCTATTCAGGGCCGGTGCTAGGGTGTCCGGCGCCCTCCTGCAAACTATAAATTTTGCGCACTTTCACATTACCATTGCAACAAGCTGCAGCCCGATTGTGGGAGTGTATGCAACATGCGATCCTATGGAGGATCTCAGGTGCATGTACATGTATGCATACACCATCCCAGTGCTGTGTCCGCAAAGTGTTGCAGGCACTAAAGATGTCAATACACGCTGCGAGAATCGCATACGTTATGGGCTAGATCGCATCGCACGGCATGCGTGCAATGTGTGTGCGATGCGATCCGAAAACAGTACAAAAAGTATGTGCAGCACATACTTTTTGTACTGTGCGATGCGATGCCCGCGGGAGCGTGCATCGCACGCTGCTTTTGCAGCGTGTATGGCCACCTTTTAGGTACATAACCCAGACCATTATTTAAAAAGTTTCACTGCCTCCTGCATGGGCGGCGTGCAGGAGGCAGTGACAGTGAGGGCTAAGGCAGCTTTAGCAGAGCAGGGAGGGAGACAGCGCCTTTTCAGCATGGCGCCTCCCTGCTTTGCAGGAGCTGCTGAGTGGGTAGCGCCGGCCCTGGTGCTATTCTCTGTATTATATGCAGTGGGGCAGAGTTATGGTAACAGGATTGCTTCATCAGGCTACCACGAGATCGAATTCACTAGGGAAGGCTGTTTCTGCCCTTCCTAGATGCAGGGATCTCAGAATCCGTATAAGGCATGAAATAATGTTGGGCTAGGAAAAAAAGATTGGGCTGGAGTTATTTCTACATTTATAATTAGAGCATTGAATGAAAGTAAGTTTAGGGGAACAGCTATTTCACGTATCTGGGGAAAACATCTCCTCTAAGACCAATGTGTTGCTTCCTTTCCTGGGAACTGCGCCAGGAGATGTTTTACAAACTTCACCCATCAAGATTTCATTAAAAATCTATTGGTGACCATGGTGAAATGGCCGAACTAGCTGTTTATTACTATATCCCAGAGCACTTATCTTCTAGGCTGAGATTCGGGTCATAGGGGCGGAGAAGGATTTTGTAGTCTACTAAAATACATCTTAGGGCTCGTACACATGAAAAGGGGGGGGGGGGTGCGTTTGGTCTGTGGTGGCGGATGTAACGTAACCATGGATGCAAAATAGGGTCCTTCTAGCCCTATGAGGAACATGGCAACAGTGCACATGGGCATTCACAGTAATTGCTGGTCAGAACATTGGCACAGTGGGGCCTCATTCAGATGATTGTCAGGCAGAGGATATATATATATATATGTATAATCCATACTGAATCAGGCCCTTATTTGGCTTTTGTACGTTCGTAGCGTCTTTATCAGTTTTCCACGCTCCATCCCCATTTCAGGTTTAATCACATTTTGTCACATTATATGTTCCACCCTTAAAAGATGCTCTTGCTTAACTAATGCCGTCACTGGATGTTTGGCCAGCAGGGGGCAGTCTTACCCTCATGACAAAGCACTCTGCAATCATGTGGGCAGAGGTACAGTTCTCCAGCTCCTCAAGCAGCTCGCTGTAATAGAAGAGACAATGAATAAGATACGGCTCCATGCTATATCGCCTGGGCGGCGCCATCTGCGTTTCTATAGGGAACCTTTACTGCCAAGACTCCGGGCGTTCTTCATTTAACACAAAGTATATTTGAACTTTTTTAAATATCCTGTTTTCAAATAACATTTTTTTATTTATTTAAAAAAAGATAGACATAGTACAAAAAGTTGGCATTCATGTAGTGGGATCATGTAGTGGGATATACTAAAGGGAAAATGCGGACTAAAGCCTGTTTTCGGGCTTTGGCTAGATTTACCATATTTACTAAGCCCTATACACCGGTGTCCTCGGTGCTGAGGGTAACACCAGCTTTTGCTGGCATTACCCTATGGGCTTCTTTCTGCATCCTCCTGGAGAGGGATCTACTTAAATCCCTCCCAGTACCCCTGCAATCACCACAGCCCTCAGTGCATGCACAGGCGGACTACCGGGGCCAGAACCCAGAAGTGCCGGTATCACAAAAGGTAGCTCTTATCAGAAAAGTACATATGTGTGTGGCAGGGTGTATTGCAAATAATTGGTATGACCCGTCCATAATGTCTACAATAAATTTTTGAGGTATCCTTACCCCTAAATGTAACCCTAGTAACTCTAATCCCTAAACCTTAGCTTAATGTGATACCTCAGCACAAGGCTCGTCGGCGGCTAGGGTCGCATATGATACATCCTATGCAGTCCTTCTGCATACGATGTATCGTATGCGATGCCATTCCCTGACATAGGATACGACAAATCCTTGTGGCAGCCATGGCGATCAACGGATCCGATCCAATGGGCATGAAGCCATGCATCCGATTGGAATCAGAAGAAGATTACATACGATAAGACACTTTTCATTAAGATACATCGACCCAATGAGACGAAATTATGTGCAAAAGGGTATTACTGTATGGGGGGCATTAAGCCCATCCCCAATACTAAGCAAACATTGGGGCAGATGTATTAAGCTTTAATAAGAGATAAATCCAAGGGTGATAAGGAGAGATAAATGTCCAGCCAATCACCTGCTAACTGCCATGGCTGTGGGCCAGATTATCTAAGCTTCAAAAGTGATAAAATGGAGAGTGATAAACAGCCAGCCAATCAGCTCCTGCCTGACATTTTTCAAACACAGTCTGCATACCTCCCAACTTTTCATGTTAAGAAATAGGGACACTCGCGCGGCGAAGCCGCGCGAGCGCCCGAAAAGGGGGCGTGGCGTATGCAAATGAGGGCGCGGCTTATGCTAATTAGCCGCGACCTCATTTTCATACGAGAATAGACGCTGTGCGCATGCGCACAGCGTCTATTCTACTACATTGGGGGGTCTCCCAACTGCCACCCCCCGCAGCGGGACAATGCCTGCCGCGGGTGGGACGTCGGGACAGGACCCGAAAATCGGGACTGTCCCGACGGAATCGTGACAGTTGGGAGGTATGCAGTCTGTGACATGGCAGGTAGGAGCTGATTGGCTGGCTGCTTATCACTCTCCATTTTATCACTTTTGAAGCTTAGAGAATCTGGCCCTGTGTTTGAAAAAAGTCAGTAAGGAGCTGATTGGCTGGACGTTTATCTCTCCTTATCACCCCTGCATTTATCTCTTGTTAAGGCTTAATACATCTGCCCCATTGTTATCTGGCAAAAGAGCTGTACAACAGCTACCAATACAGCAATGCTGCACTGCCCCTAGTTCAGAGATATTAATTAGCCAATAACTACCTGACAGTTGGGATGAGAACATGAAAGCTTCCTCTCACCTGTTGAACTCATAAATATCTTCTATGTTGCAGAATAAAGTGCTGACTTGTTCGGGTTTCAGGGGGAGCTGACCACAGTCTATGATGCAGCCTAAATAATCCTGTATGGAGAGAGGAGAAGGAACATAAGCTTGGAAGAGGTGTGTGTGATGTTTGTGCATACATCATGTAATAAACCACACACACACACACACACACACACACACACACACACACACACACACACACACACACACACACACACACACACACACTGTCAGGAGTGTTACTACACAGGTAATGAGGATGATAATGTCATAACCACAGAGTTCCCTTCATACTGAGAGGAGCACTGTCATACTGTACAACCTGATCTCTCATACTGCGAGGAGCACTGTAATACAACCTGATCTCTCCTACTGTGAGGAGCACTGTCATACAACCTGATCTCTCATACTGCGAGGAGCACTGTCATACAACATGATCTCTCCTACTGCGAGGAGCACTGTCATACAACCCGATCTCTCATACTGCGAGGAGCACTGTCATACAACCTGATCTCTCCTACTGCGAGGAGCACTGTCATACAACCTGATCTCTCCTACTGCGAGGAGCACTGTCATACAACCTGATCTCTCATACTGCGAGGAGCACTGTCATACAACCTGATCTCTCATACTGCGAGGAGCACTGTCATACAACATGATCTCTCATACTGCGAGGAACATTGTCATACAACCCGATCTCTCATACTGCGAGGAGCACTGTCATACAACCTGATCTCTCATACTGCGAGGAGCACTGTCATACAACCCGATCTCTCATACTGCGAGGAGCACTGTCATACAACCTGATCTCTCCTACTGCGAGGAGCACTGTCATACAACCTGATCTCTCATACTGCGAGGAGCACTGTCATACAAGCTGACTCCTCCTACTATGAGGAGCGCTGTCATACAAACCGACTCCTACTGTGAGGAGCACTGTCATACAAGCCGCCGCCTCCTACAGTGAGGAGCACTGTCATACAAGCCGCCTCCTACTGTGAGGAGCACTGTCATACTACCCTACTCCTCCTACTGTGAGGAGCACTGTCATAAACCCTGACCTCTCCTACTACGAGCACGGTCATACAACCCAACCGTTCCTACTGTGAGGAGCACTTTCATACACCACTGGTGAGAGTGACAGAAAAATGGCTTTTAATATCTTCATACTTTAAACTGACACCAAAAGTCACCAAAAAGGTATGTTATGGGACCACGAAAAGTATAGTAACAATGGTGATTCACCCATCTGTTGCTTGGCATAAGGTCCCTGGGTCAACAATGTCTAGGTCGACAGTCACTAGGTCGACTACTAATGGTTGACAGTGACTAAGTCGACACCTTTAAATGGTCAACATACCATAGGTCAGCATTGACAGAAGGTTGACACAAGCTTAAGGTTGACATGGACGACACTCAAAAGGTTGACACGAGTTTTTCAAATTTTTTTTGGTGTAGACGGACTTGTTTCATACTTTACTATCCAAGTGGGCATAGAGTGAGAATATAATAGTGTGCTGAGGGCAGTATGGCACCTCACGACCTGTCGACATAACCCATGTCTATCTTAAACCATGTCGACCTAGACACCTGTCGACCTTCAACCATGTCGACCTTCCTGCATGTCGACCCAACGGTGTCGACCTAATGACAGTCGACCTAAGTGTAGTCGATAATACGACCGTATCCCGTCCAACCAATGCTCATCGGATGAAGAGGAGCTACTAGTAATTAGGCAGGAGACTGTATGACATCACCCACAGCAATCTGTAGGTTTCCTCTGCAGACCATATACTGTGCTGAGGACTACTTATAGCAGCAGACCTCTCACATTTCTTGTAACTTCCCCCGGACAGGCTATATGAATAAATGTGTTCCCTATGAGGATGCGCTAACAAAGTTGGTGAGTGGACCCTGCATTTTCTAATGGCAGTTCTACGTGAGGAGTCACTTACACGTGTATTTCATTTCCAGAAGGAATGTGATGTGAGCAAACCGGTCCATAAATTACTGTAATATATAAAGGACTGAGGGTTCTATTTATTAGAACACGCAGCTTTCTTCTAGAAATGATCTGCATTTTTTTTTGCCCAACTAAGGTCCTAATTTAGCCTCGATCGTCTATTAGAGAATTCACGTCCCAGTTGATTATCGTATGACTACGCGGGTGCAGCATTTGCATCAACCCTGCACAGCCGCAACGTGCAAATAAATATCTGTACACATAGCATTCACAGTTTGATTGACAGGAAAGGGGTAGAAACATGGCGTGTTCTGGGCGCGTTTGACTAGGCATTTTTTAGGTGGGCTTTATGAAGTCAGAGAAGTCCAGGCTGGCTCTTTAGGAGATTATCGGAAGCCCTAGACCATGATTGGCCAAACCAGTCCTCAAGATCTACCAATGGTCCATGTTTTCTCTCCCATGTACACACACATCCATGCTAGGGCTCATTTTTGTTGGGAGCATTTGACCAACAGTATCAGTATATTTTTGGGATTTTGGGAGGAAACAGAATACTGTACCTGGAGTTACCCCACGTAAGTATGATGTGAATGGAAGCCAAGACCTCAGTGATGTGAGGCAGTACTGCTAACCATTACACCATATGTGCTGCCCTTCTGTGTTGCATACTGCCCCTCAAACCATATATTACATACTGCCCTACACACTTCCATTTATGTTCTATCCTGCCCCTCACACCCTTATCTTGATGTTCCATACTGCCCCCAACATTCCCACATCCATGTTTCATACTGCCCCCCCCCCACTCCCATGCCCATGTTCCATACTGCCCGCTCACACATCTCTATGTTCCATGCTGCCTCCATCACTGTCATCTCCAGTGGCGACTCCTACCCCTGTGAGACCCCCCCACCCTTGCTGCTCACCGCCACTGCTCCCATTTGTCCCAGTGCCTGTAAAGTACAGGCATGCGCAGTATTGGTGACTGTACTGCGCATGCCATGGCTTCTATGGGCTGCACCGGCTGCAGTCCATAGTAGCCAAATTAGGCTGCCTGGCAAGGCAGTGAGTGGCTTCCTACAGGAAGCCAGCTATCTGCCAATTTCAGCCTGGACTGGGACTGGCAGTCCCGTAGAGAGGGAACACTCCGATGGGACTGCCTTCCTGCGGGTGACTGGCAGGTCGGTTTTCTAATAGGAAGTAACTGACACAGTGAAGTCAGTGCAGTCTCATGGACTGCATCTGGCTTCACTAAGGCTGAGAACAGTGGCAGATCTTACCAGGGGGGTTGCAGTCTTGCAGCCCATAGGTAAAAACGACCCCTGGTTATCTCTTTGTTCCGTCTCCCCATCTCTGTGTTCCATACCATTTATTTAAAGCTACTGAGGTGTTGCATTTTTCCTCACCCACAGATTATGTCCAGAGTGTTCCCAAAGTTCTGCAAGAGAAGAGAAATGTACAAGCCTCTCCCACTCCTTCTGTGTGTGGTCCACTACACGCGTCCTTATACCACCCACACCTGTCTGGTCTGGTTCCTGTTGCATCTTACCCAAATTCCCAGGATCACTTTTCTAATGAATCAGGCAGATAGAGCGTGATTCTGACTCAAGGGACCTCGGTGAACTACAATAATCATCAATCCATGCTTGCTAAAAGCTGTGATAATAGTACTTTTAAAAAAAAGAAAAAACTTGTCAAAATGCCATGACCTGCACACTCCGCATTTAGGGCCTTATTCTGGTAAATGCGTAAATTTCCGAATTCTTTCGGATGGCGTTTTTTAGCCGTCTGCGCATGCGTGGGCAACGCTATGCGCATGTGCCACGCACGGTCTCCGTACTCGTTCTCACTAATACCGTACAGAAATGTGCATAACATTCACTCGTGAAATATGGGCGTAATATTGGCGTCATTCGGAACTACACAGGGGCGTAGTTTCAAAGTGGGCTAAACTGGGCGTAAACATGGGCATACACGAGGGAGTGCACTAATTCTGGTAGGCGTGCATTCAGATAGAACACCGACTGCAAACGAACCAACAGCCAGGAAATATGCGGTCTCCATAAGCAAGTTTCACTTTGCAGACACCACTCGGTCATGCGCTAGGCATTCGGATCGCCCAATCAGTACGCCCGCACCTGAACCACAGTCAGCTGAACACAATACAATCCACTCCTCTACTCATTACTCATTAATTACACTATTTTCATTGCTTCAATTGGAACCATTGCAGCCTAAATGGACCATTACTAAACACACAAATATATGCTGAAAGCACGACTGCATTTTTTAATTAGCACGTTGAAGAAATATTCATTATAATATAATATGCATACATAAAACCTAGATAAAGGGGTAACAATGAATAAATAGCACTTCACATGATGTAAGGGTTAATGTAAAGTGGTAGTAATGTGTTGAAGTATCTATTAGGATTTAATTGATTCCAATTACTAACAAACACTTTTTAATGAGGTTGCCTAATTGCATAAGTGTGTCATGTGACCGAATTATGAGTTCAGATAATAGTCGTGAGTTTTGCGTTAATACACCGCATCAGTGCGTACGGGCAGGTTCCCGTCCGTTCTGACTCTGTAAGACCGTGCAGACGCTGTAAGACCGTGCAGAATATGTGTGTGTCCACCACACACGCAAGGTTTGGATGTCGTCCGTAAACACGCCCTCTTCTTAAAGAGTGAGTCCGTCCGAATGCGGAGGACTGGTGGGCGTTTCTTCGTACGATGTCCGCACAGCGTGGCGTGCGATCCGCTCCGAAAGAATTCGGAAATTTACGCACCAACCAGAATAACCTCCTTAGTGATGTCAGCAGGACTCACAGCATGTTCCTGCAATATCAAGGATGCTAAGTATCCTTATGTATCCTTCTGGTAGCTGTGCTTGCTCTTCCGGAGGTCCTGTGCAAAATCCAGGTGTCTCCTGAACATTCTGAGATTCCATTACTACCTAACCATCAGAAAAAGCTGAATTTTACTGACCTGTTGGACAAAATTGAAAAACAGTATTTCTAGGGGAAACCTTCCATTGGTACAGAGAATCAACCTTGCTATTTATACTGTGTGTGTAGTATATATGGTTAGAGGGGATGCAGTTAAAATCCCGGCGGTCGGGATCCCGGCGTTCAGAATCCCGACGCCGGAATCCCGACCGCCGAAATACCGACACATTCTCCCTCCTGGGGTGTCCACGACACCCCTGGAGGGAGAATAAATTAGTGTGCCGAGCGTAGCGAGGCACCGGGCCCGCTGCGTGGCGAGCGCAGCGAGCCCGCAAGGGGGGGCGATCCACGTCCCCCCCTTGTCGGGATTTTGGCTGTCGGGATTCCGGCGTCGGGATTCTGAACGCCGGGATCCCGACCGCCGGGATTCAATACTGAATCCGGTTAGAGCCATTGCTAGTCTATGTAGTGGGCATTTTAGACTCCACCCAGGGCCCAGTGAGCACCAATCACAAGGACCCTGTGTCACAAGGTCTTCTGTTTCCTAGTACCCCAAATAGCCTTCATCCAGCTCTGTTTGGAGCAACCAGGGCTGCCACCAGAAATTGGGGGCACTGGGGCTGTCAAAATAGGCATCCACTCCCCCTTTCTCAAAACTAGGGATGGCCATTGGTGCAATCACCCCAGATAGTTGCCATCGATGGCGATACTGCAACCAGCCATCAATAGTAACAAACTATGTGATGAATAATCATTGATAGTTTTAGCTATCGATGATCATCCATTTTCTTTGACTGACTGGCCCGTGGGTCAATCAGAATGTGGAGGCGGGGCTTCAGGGTTGTCGGGGGCGGAGCTATGATCAGTTTCCCGGCACCTTAGAAAAAAAAACATTGGTTCTGCTGTGCCATCAATGTAGGGAAACCATCTGGCTCTCCCATATCGATGGCAAAAGTATTCAACATCAGCTATAAACCATCGATGATTTCAAATCATCGATGGTCAATGACCATGCCTACTCAAAACCCCGGTGTGCCTGGCGAGACCTCTGGTGTCTGCAGCATTAGCTGCACTACTCTATCTCAAAGTAATATATGAGTTGTGATATCCAGATGGCTGACAGACAACGTCTATGTCGACAGCCAATAGGTCGACACCAAAAGGTCAACTTGCACAAGGTCGACATTGACAAAAAGGTTGACACAAGCAAAATGCAGACATGGTATACACATGAAAACGTTGACATGAGTTTTTCACAATTTTTCTTACGTTTTAGGACTTTTTTCATGCTTTACCATCCCATGTGGACTGCTGTTCAGGTGTTGACATCGAGTGTCGACACTGAGCCCAATTTTTTGTGTGAAAAACATTTTAATGTGTTGTCCTTTTCCATTTGCTTGTGTGGATTTTTTGTCAATGTCGACCTTCTGCAGGTCGACCTTTTGGTGTCAACTTATTGGGCCAGATGCACCAGGGTTGCCTACCACCCCAGAATGCCCGGGAGGGTCCCGAAAATCGGAAACCCCGGAAAGGTGGGCAACCCTCCCGGAATCTGGGGGACCCCCGCTCTGCCCCCTGATCGCGGCTTCCTCTGCCTGACCGCGGCATTTAAACAACCCTATCTGCTGATCTCCGACGAGGGGGCGGGGCTAAAGTGTCATAACGCGTCATTTTAGCCCCTCCCCCTCCACGGAGATCGGCATCATGGGGCTGGGCTTAATGACAACACACTCAAGCCCTGCCCCCCCGAAGTCCTACTGAAAGTCTCCTCTCCGGGCTTCTCCGGGAGAGGAGACTACAAAAGGTTGCAACCCTGAGATGCATCAAGCTTTAAAAGTGATAAAGTGGAGAGGGATAAAACAGCCTATCAGCTCCTACCTGTCATATTACAGACTGGGGGGGAGATTCTCTAAGAATCTCCGCCCCCCTTCGCCGCCCATCGCATTTATAATTATCGCATATGTTGTAACATATGCGATAATTAAGGCAAAGGACAGCTCTTGCGTTAAGAGCTGTCCTTTGCGGTGAGAGTCGCCGGGTCCCAGCAGGTCCCGGCGGGTCCCCCCTCCATCACACACCCGGCGCTGCTGCTGCTGCGCCGGGCTCTCCTCCTCCCTGCACCCGGAAGAGGATCAGTGCAGGGAGGAGGTCACAGCTCTGTGCTGCCCGGACACAGGTGAGGAGGGGAGGGGGCGATGCGGGGCGGTGGGGGGTCGGCGCGGGGCGGCGGAGGGTTGCGGTAGAAGCCCATTGGCTTCTATGGGGCATCGCCAGATTTTTCTGGTAACCCGGCGGGGGATGCTTACAGCATTCCAAAATGCGGTAAAAACCCTGTTAACGAGGTTTTTACCGCATTTTTCGCTTAGAGAATCTCCCCCTGGGTTTGAAAAATAATAGTGAATAGCTGATTGGCTGGCTGGTTATCACTGTCCATTTTGTATTACTTTTTTCATCTCGCCCATTCACTGTCATCAACCTATACATTGGGGTTTATTTACGAAGATGGGAGTTCTACTGAAGATGGGATGTTGCCCATAGCAACCAATCAGATTCTACTTCTTATATATTTAGCTCCTTCTAGAAGATAATAGATAGAATCTGATTGGTTTCCCATAGCAACATCCCATCTTGAATTGAACTCTCACCTTAGTAAATAAACCAGGGTTGCCGACTTTGAGATTCTCCTCTCCGGGAGAAGCCCGGAGAGGAGAGATTCAGCAGACACTCAGGGGGCGGGGCTTGCGAGTGACATCACTAAGCCCCGCCCCCATGCTGGTAAAGCAGCTAATTCACGGATCTCCGTGGAGGGGGCGGGGCTAAATGACGCGATTTTGCCGTTTTAGCTCCGCCCCCTCCTCTGAGACCCGAGGATTGCGGCATTTTAATGCCGCGATCCGAGGGTCAGCGGGGGTCCCCCCTGAATCCGGGAGGGTTGCCCACCCTTCCGGGGGGCCGGGAGGGGGACCCGATTTTCGGGAGACTCCCGGAAATTCCGGGAGGGTCGGCAACCCTGAAATAAACCGAATGGTCTGTGAGCTGATCCACACACATTCTGTATTACCCTTTAGCCTCAGGGATAACAAGTGGGAGGGTCTTATTATTATTATTATTATTATTATTATTATTACCAGTTACTTATCTAGCGCACACATAGGCCCTTATTCAGATCTGAGCTCAGTACAAATTTGTTCTCAAAATGGGCAAAACCATGTGCACTGCAGGTGGGGCAGATGTAACATGTGCAGAGAGAGTTAGATTTGTGTGAGTTATTTTGTTTTGGTGCAGGGTAAATACTGGCTGCATTATTTTTACACTGCAGTTTACATTTCAGTTTCAGCACACCCCACCCAAATGTAACTCTGCACATGTTACATCTGCCCCACCTGCAGTGCACATGGTTTGCCCATTTTTAGAACAAATTTGTACTGCAATCAGATCTGAATAAGGGCCATATTCCACAGCGCATTACAGAGAATATTAGTACACTCACATCAGTCCCTGCCCCAGTTGAGCTTACAATCTATGTTCCCTACCACATGTACACGCACACAGACATTCTAGGGTTAATTTTTGTTGGGAGCCAATTAACCTACCAGTGCATTTTTGGATTGTGGGAGGTACCGGAGTACCTGGAGGAAACCCACGCAAGCATGGGGAGAATATACAAACTCCGCACAGTTAGGGCCATGGTTAGGAATCAAACGAATGACCTCAGTGCTGTGATGCAGATATGCTAACCATTACACTGACCAAATTAACGAAGGCCTGTGTACTGCAATAATGCCCCTCCAGTGGCCACACCCAACAGAACCCAGATCCACATAGCAGAGTACTGATCTACTGCATAATTTATTAAGCTACTGTGTAGTATGAGTATTTCATATTAAGTCCTAATTTGTATGCAGAAATCAAACCTTTGTGCTCTTATTTGCACTATACAGAGAAGATAATGCAAAGCATCCTGGAGTCTATAGCATATAGGGAAAATCCAACTTTGTTACCACTCTATCCAGATTGCTCATATTTTACCATCTCCGAGCATTAACCCTCAAGACGTTCGGCGGAGATGGTCACTCTCCCCCTTTGCGATCTAGGAGCTGGGGCCCTGTGGATTTATAGCGGAAACTCTGTTTACAAATAGGGCATTTCACACAAACCGGATGAGAGGTCGGGAACCCTGCTCTGGAATGTCCTAGGAGGCCTCTCAGCAATAGGGAGAATGAATTAGATAACTATAGGCACAGGGTGGAGGGAAGAGGAGAGGAAGACACACAGCACAGGGAGACAAAGAGCCAAGGAGGAGGAGAGAAAAAGCTCAGGAAGAGTAGAGAAAAAGCTCAGGGAGAGGAGAGAAAAAGCTCAGGGAGAGGAAAAGTAAAGCTCAGGGAGGGGAAAAGAAAAGCTCATGGAGGAGAAAATAAACAATCAGGAAGATTAGAGATAAAGCCCAGGGAGGGAGAGTAAACGCTCAGGGAGGGGAGAGATAAAGCTCAGGAAGAGTAGAGAAAAAGCTCATGGAGAGGAGAGAAAAAGCTCAGGGAGAGGAAAAGTAAAGCTCGGGAAGAGCAGAGATAAAGCTCAGGGACAGGAAAAGAAAAGCTCAGGGAGAGGAGAGAAAAGCTCAGGAAGAGGAGAGATAAAGCTCATAGATGAGACAGGAAGAGCTCAGGGAGGGGAGAGATAAAGCACAGGAAGAAGAGAGATAAAGCTCAGGGAGAGGAAAAGAAAAGCTCAGGGAGGGGAAAAGAAAAGCTCATGGAGGAGAAAATAAACAATCAGGAAGATTAGAGATAAAGCCCAGGAGGGGAGAGATAAAGCTCAGGGAGGGGAGAGATAAAGCTCAGGAAGAGTAGAGAAAAAGCTCAGGGAGAGGAGAGAAAAAACTCAGGGAGAGGAAAAGTAAAGCTCGGGAAGAGGAGAGATAAAGCTCAGGGACAGGAAAAGAAAAGCTCAGGGAGAGGAGAGAAAAGCTCAGGAAGAGGAGAGATAAAGCTCATAGATGAGACAGGAAGAGATCAGGGAGGGGATAGATAAAGCACAGGAAGAAGAGAGATAAAGCTCAGGGAGAGGAAAAGAAAAGCTCAGGGAGAGAAGAGAAAAAGCTCTGGGATGGGAAAAGAAAAGCTCATGGAGGAGAAAATAAACAATCAGGAAGATTAGAGATAAAGCCCAGGGAGGGGAGAGTAAACGCTCAGGGAGGGGAGAGATAAAGCTCAGGAAGAGGAGAGATAAAGCTCAGGGAGAGGAGAAAAAAAGCTCAAGAAGAGGAGAGAAAAGCTCAGGAAGAGGAGAGATAAAGCCTGGGGAGAGGAAAAGCTCAGGGAGAGGGAGAGATAAAGCTCAGGAAGAGGAGATATAAAGCCCAGGAAGAGGAGAGATAAAGCTCAGGGAGAGGAGAGATAAAGCTCAGGGAGAGGAAAAGCTCAGAGAGAGGAGAGATAGAGATCAGGGAGAGGAAAAGAGAAGCTCAGAGAGCGGACTGCGTTTTCCCTGACACTCCGGTTATCACCCCCCAAACACTGGTTTCCCAGGTCTGAATAACCCCCACTGCCTGCTTCACGCTCTGAAATGACTTATTTCAAAGAAAGACAGATCCGTCTCAGAATGGGACTAACATTCAAAAATAGGTAAAATGCAGAAAACTTTATGAACAATTAAAAAAAAAAAATAGAAAGAAATATTTACAGTCTGCAGATATATACTGTATAAAGGTTTGTACATGTGGCTGGCCTCACACATGAGAGTGATGTGAGAGGAGCAGGGACCGGCGGAGCGTTGCCCAGTGGGACACATGACCCTTACAGTAATGTGTCCTTGCAGACAGCACAGGGCAGGGGACAGAGGGAAGTAATATGCTGTATTACGTTAGAGTGCGGTCTGCTCTCCCTCACACAGTGACCTCTGCCCAGTGGGAATATGTCACAGAGACGCTGGGTCTCAGCAATCTGTGGAATTCCAGGAATATCATTGGCCACCAGTTTATTCTGTTTAAAAAAACAACACAGCCAGGACATCCATCAGAATACAGATGTGCGACCATAAAGTAAACCGCGATGACTGCTATAGGGGGGGGGGGGGGAGGAGGGGGGTTACTGTAACCTAACATTTATGGCAGAGAGAATTAAGTAAAGGAAGCAAGGAGGAATATAGTTGACTGAATATGCAATTCTACCAAACTTCTACGGAAACGTCCTGGTTTTTGGGGACATTCCCGCATCCCGCCCGGGGCCGCCAGTGTTCCCCCCCCCAGCCTGAAGGGAATAGATGCAAAGCATCTATTCAGGGATGCAGAAGGGCAGAATATGGGGGCGTGGCCTGAGGACACAATATCCAACGATGCCACGACCCTTTCCGTAGACCACGCCCCCTTTTCGGTAGCTTCACCACGCGAGTGTCCCGATTAGTGAGACACAGATGTTGGGAGGTATGCGTTGTGTAATGTTACAATTACATCCATTTTTAGAGACAGGATTATATGCGATATAAAAAAAATGAAATATGCATGCAAATATGCATGAAAAATACTTAAAATATGCATGAAAAGTGTTAAAATATGCTACATTAAAATAATGAAAAAAAAAGTCATTTTTAACTTATTTATTTAAAAATCAGCATTCTATCAGTTGCAAATAAACCTCAAAAATAGGCCCACAGCATCTGCAGATGTCTAGTGCTGTACACAGGATTTTTTTTCTTCCTGGCCGCTACAGCAGACTGCAATGTCCTAGGCTCTTCTTGCATCAACGGATGCAACACGGACCCTTATCTCCAGCGCAGATGGATCAAAGGTCAGCATAGCATGTGAGGGCGGCGCAGTGGAAGGCTTTCTCCCTGCGCCGCATACTCACTGTGACCTGGAGTTTCCTCCGCGCCGCGTGATGTCACAATCCTTCCGCCCACCTCCTCTGCTGCAGAAGTTTCTCTCTTGGCGCAAAGTCCCAGGCCAGGGGCAGGCAAAGGTTCAGGAGCTTTGTGGCATAACCCACCCTGACTGACTTTTATTAAAATAGATTAGCAGTCTAGAGCAATGTCCCCCACACTGCACACATATTGCCCTAGCCTGCACACTCTACCACTACCTGGCCAGCAGGAGGGAAAATCAGTGCAGTGATTCGTGGGTGGAAAGGTGGTGGGTCCTAAAATATGCACCATCACTAGATTTTAGGTAAAATATGCAATAACAAGTGAGAATGGGCAAAATATGCGAATGCATATAATCCTGTCTCTAGTTATTACATTATGGATATTATAAGAATAACCTTAGAATAATAATAAATATAAATATTATATATATATATATATATATATATATATATATATAATGTTCAATTGGTCCGGCACTCCTTGAGCTGCATATTATACCTTGCTTGCGGTGCCATCAAATTGCCTGTAGCACAGGCTGGATATAGAGTAGTTACACAGCGGCACTCAGAAGTCTTGCAAAAGGTGTAATAAAAATCCTTTATTGCGGCGCAATAAAGGATTTTTATTACACCTTTTGCAAGACTTCTGAGTGCCGCTGTGTAACTACTCTATATATATATATATATATATATATATATACTAGCTGAGGTACTGGCGTTACTCGGGTTTGGTTGTGCATTTAGCATTACTTGAACTATATCCTTCTCTTGCTTGACAGCTCTTCCGACATACACAGGAGGTGGCTGTCTAGAAGTTCTCATCCAAATCAAATTTTTCTTAAACCCCCATATCCTCTACCCCCTTTGCCATATCTTGCTTCCCTGGCCCACTTTGTGCAGTGGCTGGACACCTTTTTTGGGCCCCTGGGACCCTCACAAGGTCGGGATTGGGGGTCTTATGCTGTGTACACACGGTCCGATTTCCTTTCCGATGTTGACGATATAGTCATATATATCATATATATCATCGGATCAACATCAGATGCAGGTCGCAAGGGTTTTAACCCTTGCGATCCCGATCCCGATGCGCGTTCATGTATCGGAAGCCAGAAAGTCTTGGCTGCCTTGTCTATATAGTGCAGATCTGCACTATATAGTCAAGAAAGGATGCAAATCGGATGTGCCTTAAGATCCTATCCACGATCCTATCTGATCAGATCGTGGATAGGATCTTAAGGCACATCTAACGTGTGTACACACCAATAGTGTGTGTGAACCTAATTCAGACTTAATCAAGCTACCTTGCATTGGCTTCGTCCAAATCGGTCCAACAGTGCTCCGACTGCATACCGAACAAGCAAAGAAATAACAGACGACAGATATGAAAGATTTATATATCTGTATACCGCTGCATACCGCTGCTTAGCGCTGAATCAGTCCTTAACTGTGCAAGTGATCTGTTGTGGGATTGACCTGTCACCTCACTAATCTCACTTGGACAAACTCAGGAGAGGACCACGTGCGGCAGTCTTCAGCCAAGGCTGAGATGAAGGCTATTGGCATATTATCGCTGGATGATCTCTCTGAGAGATAGAACAAGGCGCTACTGATCATGGCAGGGTGAGAATTCCTCCTGTAGTGATTTGTTAGTTGGGTGCAGAAGTTCTCAGAATTCCCATTCCAGAGTATGGAAACACCACGCCATTCTACTGCACAGAAATCTTAGCTATGAGGAATATGAGGGCGCCCAGCTGCCGGTGATCTAATTATAATACAGCTCGATACCATGGATAGCTGGACCCACATCCGTCGCTTACTGTCTTACTCCTCCTAGAGGAAAAGTGGAAGTGACTGCTGCAACACCCTGCGCACGTGTGGCACCGGGGAGCGTCGCTGATCAGCATGGTGTAAACCAGACAGCGGAATGAAACCCAACGGGATCTAGGTGGCAGTAGGCCAAACATTAATTATCCTCTATGATTGTTTTGGCTGGGACACATGCAGGCAACGTGCTGGTTGGCCATTCTCTAGGCCCGCGGACCTGGGAAGCTGAGAATTCTGGTGGTTATCACTAAGCAAGTGGCTCATTTAAATTTTCAGCAGGAAAATAGGCAACAGCTCTGTTATGGCTGAAAACAAGATTTAATAAGACCGCATTTTCTGTAGCACAAAAAGTTACCTAGTACTTTCTCAGTTTTAAGAGTCACCCTTATTAAGAGTCTTTAGTTTGCATTTACTAAGATTTAGAACCTTCTAGAACAGTGATGGCTAACCTTGACACATCCTATCGGGTGGTTCGGACCGACAAACAGTATCGAACACATTGCTCAGTGTATACCAGTGATATACACCTTCGCATGTGATGACATAAGGTTTGATGTGCTACAGAACAAACCTGCCAATATCGAGAGCATCCTAAAGCATGCTAACGTTGTACGGAACAACGATAGTTCCGTCCTTCATTAACATTGTGCCAGCAGATTCCCCTAACATGGATGTGTTCCAGTGTCAGACAGAATCCTCATCGCTCAAGTGTGTACCCAGCTTTAAGCTCCTCAACTATCTCAGGACCACATGATACAAGTAATCAAGCTAAGACATCAATCTGGTAAGCAGTTAGGAATATTGTCCTCACCATTGGTTAAAGTTGGGGGAACAGGGTAGAACTGTAATGGTAGGTGGAACTAATGTCACCTCCACCATGGCCCTGTACAGTAATTCCAGAAAAACATGACCCATGTTGATAGATGATGCAGCCACATCCCATATCCCCCTTCCAAAGGTCCTGGTGACTTCATGGTTCTCTTTTACCTGTAGCCTGCTCCTACTGATACTCATGTGAGTTCCACCACCTCTCTTGGACCACTTTACACCCTGGTCTTCACCCCTGTCACTATGTATCGGTCAATCAATGCAAGCATGAATTTGTGCAAAGCATCATCAGTCTTAGAGAAGCATCCTTAACCATACCTCCCAACATGACCCTCTCCAGGAGGGACACATTGCTCTGTTTCTGGGCTTTTCCTTAATTTATGATTGCCATTACCTGTGTTGAAGCACCTTTCTTATCAATTAACCTGTGTGAAACAGGTGATGGCAATCATACATTAAGAGGGAAGTGCAGGAGCAGAGCTTTGTGTCCCTCCTGGAGAGGGTCATGTTGGGAGGTATGCTAAACTCAACCTTAGATCTGGATGAACCATCAAATTTCTACCATTAGCCTGGTGACCACAACATGAAAGAATGGAGCACACACAGCAGTACGTACACAACCACACTACGACCACTCACCTCTACAATGCTCTTCAGATCCCGGACGTAGGCCTGCTCAGTCTCCAGGATTTCTAGGACGACTCTGTCCACATGGGAAAGCTTGGTCTTTGGATCCTTGGCCTTACGCAAAACGGGAGACCACGTGCAGCCAAGAAACGCTCTATCACCAGAGAGACCCTTGTGTTCCCTCTCCAGCTGTGCCACAGGCATAAGGTCAAGGCTAATGTCACTGCCATTTTGCTGGGGATAGGAAGGGTTGCAGTATTGGGAGGATCCAAGGGTCCCACTGCTACCGAAAGAGCTGTGACTGTCCTGCAGGGAGGCCGAGGAGGTGGAGGAGCTGAGACTGACTGGACGGTCGCTGTCCGAACAAACAGTATTAACGGAGGTACAGCTGCCAGACATCCCGGCTACGATTCCACTCAGAGAACTGACAGATGAAGGCCTGGGGGCAGCTAGAAGAGGAGGGAGAGCATTATACAAGGGAAAAGTAGGGCTAGGGATAGTGTTTGATAATATTGCATAAGCTATTGCTTGTGCTGGAATGAAGAGAGTAGGAGAAACAAAGCACACATAGCGTGATATCCCTGCAAGCCTCCCTTCCCTATTACAAATGTGGTTTAAAATGTTGCAAAGACACAGAAGCTCCTATAGATGGTAACAACGGTGTCACAATAAGGAAACATAAACAGACATTCTTTGCATTAAACACAATAAGCTGTCATAGTGTTCTGCACACGTGAGTTGTTGTGATGGTGTCATTCAGAGGCGGAACTACTATTGGTGCAGCGGGGGCCCTGAGGTTGTCCTCTTCCTGTCACCCACTGTTTTTCCATGTAAAACTATGCCTGCCTCTCCCTGTCACCCATTGCCACATGGCATATTGTGAACTTGGGTTCAGGTTGAGGAGGGGGGTCCAAATGATATTTTTGCACCTGGGCTCATCAGGCAAAAGTTCCAACGCCAGTAATTAAGACCGGAGTCTGGAGGGATAACGATTCTGGACTATACAGTCCAGGAATAGGCAGCTACTATTCTCAGACATTGTATAGTCCAGGAACGCCACCCCGCCGGACTCCATTCTTAATTATCAGACTGTCCGGAGTAATCCCGGACGGGCAGTGGTACACCTAGTGGGTAGTGTAGTAGCACAATCTCTCTGGGGGGTCCCCGTCTCTGCCACATACATGATCATAACAGTATTGGGTTATACTATGATGGAGTACCAGGTGTCTGTGCGTTTGGTAGTGGAACAGAGGGCAGGGACAGACTTGCAGTGAAGGGGACCCCATAATATGTTGCTATGGACACTGTCCCCAGAAACACAATCTCCTCTGTCACCACAGAACAAAGAGAACTCACCTTGTTCACCTGGTCGCTTTCTGCTTCCCTTCAGGACTCCTTCCGGCATGTTGATATGATGGGGGACTCCCCGTCCTGTGAGGGAGAGAATACAAAGTAGCTCAGAGAGGGTCTATGGATATATAGGGGGGAATTACAAAGATAGGAGGTTTTTAGATGGGATGTTGCTACGGGCAACCAATCAACTACTATCTATTATCTTCTAGAAGGTGCTAAATAAATAAGAAGTAGATTCTGATTGGTTGCCCCATAGCAACATCCCATGTGAAATAGAATCTTAGTAAATGTCCCCCATAGTATCTAATGATGTTCCAGAGCAAATTCAGCCCTGTTCTCCTAAAGTATTTAATTATAGATGTATTATTTGTGCATAGCATCTATTCAAAGAGATAGAGAGGCTGGGGGCATGGCCAGCCAATCACAGGGCGCTGGACATGCCACCATAATTACCAAAAACAGACAGCATGTCTCATGATCACGTCATTCCTGCAAAGCCACGCCCCATTCATTTTTACCAAGGCCAGGCCCGCCATTCTCACAATGTCGGGAGGTATGCAAGAGCGAGGAACGTGCATCAGCGGCAACCAGTTATAAGGCTGATTTAGTGCATTCGCTGACTGCTGCTTTATGGTTCCTTCTTCTTGTCACCTGTTACATACATAGGGCCAGATGTACTAAACCTTGAAAAGTGATAGAGAGGGATAAACCACCAGCCAATCAGCTCCTAGCTGCCATGCTACAGGCTGTATTTAAAATGGCAGTTAGGGGCTCATTGGTTGGATGTTTATCACTCTCCACTGTATCACTTTTCAAGGTTTAGCACATCTCCCCGCATAATCCCATGAGTGGTCAGTGAGGAGAGGATAACATTAGTAATTGTGCAATATGAAAGGGAGGATTCAATTGTTTTTACACATGGTTGTTTTTGATTAACCCTTTGTCACCTAAATGCCAAAACAATCTCTGTTTACAATTTGTATGAAAATGAAAAAAACATTCCGGGGATTCCAGAGAGTAAAGAGCTTAAGCAAAAAAAGATCAAATTGCTCCTGGACCACAGGCTTTTCAAGTGGTGTGTATTTATGTGTATGTGTGTGTGTATATGTGTGTATATATATATATATATATATATATATATATATACACATATATAATTATATATAATATATGTATCTATCTATCTATCAATATCTTTATATCCCCTGCAGTTACCCATTGAACAAGTTTATACTGCCTTTACTCTGTGTTTTGACAGTGTAATACTCTCCCATGCAGTTTGCGGCGAGTAATAGTGAAAAGTGCAAGGGAGCCCCCCTGTCTAAAGTGCCCCAGGCCCCCCGAAGGCTTAATTTGGCACTGTGATTGGGCACGTATAATCTGCATAGCCCACTTTTGTATGCCCACTTGGGAACTCCCCTCTTACAATCCATTTCCACCCTATTGGACGGAGTGTAGATGAAGTTGAAACGCATATTACTACTACTTTGCATTGTCTGTATTTACCTGCGGTCATCTTTAGATCATGAACAGTGCAATTCTGCAACTCTCAGTGGTTAGCAGCAGGGGGCGTAACTATTACTTTGGAGACAGGGCCGTACCAGATCTTTTTGGGCCCCATCCCAGCATATTGAAAAAGCACTTGTCCCAGTACTTCTAGTATAGAGAGACTCTGCACAGCAGTTATTTATAATGTGCCCTATAGCAGTGCCCTACTTTACATGATGTCACATTGTATGGCTGACAGTACACATTATGCCACACAGTATCCCCAACTCACATTATACCATACCGTGTCTTCAGTTCATTGTATGCCCCATTAAAATGCCTCAGTTCTTATTATATACCATTATAATGCCCTCCACATTGCAATGAGCAGATCAGATTATGCCACAATACAATGGCCATTCATATTGTGCCATATTGTGCCACATTACATTGGCTAGAAAGGGGGTTGGTGTGAAAATAATAGCGCTCAATAATTAACCACAGTGTAAATAATAAAGAAATGGATATCACCAATTTTTTGGCACTTTTTGTTCCAGCAGATGAACCTGCAAATACACAACTCCCCTTCCTCACACAGTGATGTGTGTAAGGGGAGATAGAGGGATACAAAGATAGTGCAAATCAGAGTGTATCATCGTGGTCGTTCCCCTTGGAGAAGAACAACTGTCGGTCCGTTGCGGTGTCCCCCTGGTGCTTCTGGCTCCCTGTTCCGGACGGGTATCTAGGACTCACCTTCAGGATCCGCTCATTTCCATCTGGACCTTGCTGCTTTTGCCATTGTGGAAACCTACCATGCTTTTATAACAGTCTACCTATTGTAAGTGTGGATCTGTCTTATTAAATCTCTTTTAAAAAGGATAATTTGCACTATCTTTGTATCCCTCTATCTCCCCTTACACACATCACTGTGTGAGGAAGGGGAGTTGTGTATTTGCAGGTTCATCTGCTGGAACAAAAAGTGCCAAAAAATTGGTGATATCCATTTCTTTATTATTTACACTGTGGTTAATTATTGAGCGCTATTATTTTCACACCAACCCCCTTTCTTGTCTATATGTAACTCTGGGTATTTGTGGATATATACCTTCTGGTGTTGAGAATATAAGCTGCACGTTTTTTAATCGCGCACTGATACCTGGAAACTATCCCTTTGCCATTACATTACATTGGCTCCCAGTTCATATTGTGCTACACACATTGCAGTGTACCGTTACCATTAACATACACTACACAGAAAACATAATGTCATACAATTTAAGTTGGTCAATGAAGTAGGGATGACCATCATTGCCTTTGCCATCAATGTTTACCATCGATGGCAAAATCCATAACTATGCAATAGATGACCATCAATGTTTTTACATATCGATGGTCATCCATTTTCTCTGACTGATTGGCCTGTGGGCCAATCAAAATATGTGGGCGGGCTGCACGGGTGTCCTTGGGGGAGCTATGCTCCGTGTATCAGGAAAAAGGAAAACAAAACTATTAATTTAACCTTGACAATGGTGGGAAACCATCTGGTTCTCCCCTATCGATGGCAAAACTATTCGACATCGGCCATCAGCCATCGATGTTTTCGAATCATGGATGGTCGATGGGCATCCCTACAATGAAGCAGATGCAATTTCTTAGAAGGCAAATCTGGGTAATTGGTATTCAGCTTTATAACCTGGGTCTGGGCCCCCTATCCCTCTAGGCCCCAAAACAATTGCCCTTTGCACCCTCTATTGTTGCACCCACGAATGGGGGCCTCATAGCGATTGGCTGGGACAGCAGATGTGCTGGTTGGCCTGAGCATGACACTGAACAATGAAAAACCACCGTTGGGGCTCAGAAAATGAACATCTGCTTGTAGCAACACCCTTAGCATTCTCTCCAGTGGGTTTGAGTACGATTAGGGCCATATCCGTGTGGAGTTTGTATGTTCCCATGTTCGGTGAGTTTACTATATTATTATTATTCCTTATTTCTATAGCATTGCAGCACTGCCTATGGCAGTGGTTCCCAAACGGTGTGCTGCGGCTCCCTGGGGTGCCTCAGGACACTTGCAGGGGTGCCTTGGTTTGGTGGACCAGGATCAATTCATATTATTTATGGTCAATGTACCAGGCAAAACCAGTGCTGGTGGCTGCCAGTCATAATATATGTGGACAAACTGAGAAAATCCTGTCCCTCACCAGATAACTGTGACATATAAACACAATGCACTTCATTTAATATTTTTCTTCTGAATTTCTTGATAAGAAGCATTTGGCCTAGGGGTGCCTTGAAAATATTTTGATGCTCTAGGGTGCCGTGATTCAAAAAAGTTTGGGAACCCCTGGCCTATGGAATATCTGATCTCATATACCTTGTGGATTCCGCTCACAGTCCAAAAACAAACTGGTAGGTTAAATGGAATTGGCATTGCCTTGTGACTACTAGGATCCAGAGCAAGATTTAGGGGGTTATAGAAGGTAAGTACCCCTGGGCCCTGCAGTCTGAAAGGGCAGACAACCTGCCTGCAAACTCTCCGCCACTGCCTCTGCAAATCTGCTGTGCTGTGCTGCCTTCACCATCGGCCACCCAGTCTCCTTAAGAAAACCTGTGCAGGTGCCCAGAGCCGGCACTACAAGCTCAGCAACTTCTGCAAAGCAAGGAGGCTCTCCCTGCTCTGCTCATACTGCTGTTGTACTCTGTCGATGCAGCATGAAGCACGTCCCGGTCCCCGGACAATCCTAAAGGCCTGGCCAGCACAGCTCTGAACACCCCCGGCCACTGCACCTTGAGGATGGATCCACCCCCCAGCAACGTGATTCCGCGGTTGTCAAACGCCGACCACCAGGCCCTGGGCGGAACTGCTGGTGGGGTGTTAGTTGGGGACAGTGGGTATGTAATGGGAGTAGAGGAACATGGAGCATATATGGGATGAACAAGGGGACTAGGGTGTATATGGGAATAGGTTGGCCAATCCCGGATCTCAGGATTTGGCCCCTAAAATGCTGGGATTTCAATCCAGGGATTGGAGTTTTCAATCCCAGGAAATCGGGATAAGACTGCGCATGCACAGTTTAATGCCGGACAGCATCTGAACGGTTGCTCAGATGCTGCCCGGCTTCTCCCTTCTGGGCAGTGCGGCTCTTTGCAGCGTGAAGAGGTCAGAGGTCACACAGAATGCCCTCCAACACTGACTGCATCGCCCATTTTCTGGCATCCCGACACCACCCGTCTGGCTTCACTGCCCTCCCGGCTTCCGGCTTCACCGGCCGCCCACCCGCTCTGCTTCACCGCCCACCCTCCCGGCCGCACATGTAAGTAAATATGCGGGGCGTCAGGTGGCGGGTTTTTTTTATTAGGTAAACCAATCGCGGGATTGGGCATTTTTTAATCCCGAATTCCGGGATTGAAAAAAATGCCCCAGGATTGGCATCCCTATATGGGAGTAGATGATTATAGGGTGTATGTGGATGGAATAGGGTGTGTGTGGCAGGGATAGAGGGTTATGGAGTGTATGTTGGGGAACAGAAACTGAAGTGCAGGATGTGTTGTTGGTAGTGGTATATGGGGTGTTTGTATGAGATTGGGGGAGTAGGTATGTTGGGGGTAGAGGGGTATGGTCTGCAAGCGGCAAGACATGGGCAGTAGGTTATGTAGGGGTAGAGGCATATGGGACCTATGTAGGAGGAAAGGGGGAGTGAGAGGTGCAGGGGTAACAGGGACTATCTAAAGTGATGTCACATTACATTAGGGCCCCCCTGTCTTAAATTCCCGGGCCCTCCAGAGCCTTAATCCTGCTCTGCTAGCACCCTAGTCTGGTCCCTTGAGTTGTATGTAAGTTAGGGACTGTACGTGCCAATTGAGCAGTTCTGAAGGGATGACTGAATAGTCCCTGGACAGCGCTGTGTAATGTGGTGGTACTGTATAAATAACCCGTAATAATGGTGGCACTGTATAAATAACCCATAATAATGGTGGTACTGTATAAATAACCTGTAATAATGGTGGTACTGTATAAATAACCCGTAATAATAGAAACATAACATGTCCCATCCCTACAGGGATAAATGTTCTTGTCTAATCATGAATTATAGGGCCTACACACATCCCGATTTTGGCCAGAGATATAGCATGCCAGATTTAGCATAGCAGATTTCCTTTGAGCACAAAATCATCTATATTGCTTAGAACGTGCAAAATGTGTCAACGATATGCCTCAGCGATTCTGCTTAGCGATTTAAGCATGCCAGATTGACACCACACAAAAGGCGCCCGATATGCAGGATCTTGCTAAACGATTTTGCTAAATTGATGGGACATGCTCATTCTTCATCTTAATGCGATTTAGACGCGCGGGGCCGCGCATCTATATCGGTTTAGCCCCCACACACACACCGATGTATGCTTAGTTTCTAAGCGACCTTGCTAAATCGCTTAGAAAATGGCACAAAATCGGCATGTGTGTAGGCCCCATTAGTCTCCACTTAGTGGAAGCAGAGGGAGGACTGTGCTGAGTGTGGCCTGTGGTCTGAGCTTCCATCCCAACATTATTATTACTGGGTCACCAAATCTGCAATTAAAGGGAACCCCTTATCCCTGCATGGAAACCACCCCACTGTATGCAAGCACAAAAATAAGCTCTTCAGTAATTTCCTTTGACATATTACTACTATTATTAATGGCAACAGTAAAACCCATGTTACCGCCGCACCAGAAAATGTTCTTCATGACAAGCTAATTTATAATTAGGATTTGTTTGGGTGGAGAATAGCGCACAGATAATCTCTAGTTCAACAGTCATTAGTTGGAGAGCAGAATGTCGACACAAGGAAAAGTTTAATCCAAAATAGGTCGACACATGAAATGGTCAACATAATTATTTCATGGTTTTTTTTGGTGTCAATGTCGACCCTGAGCACAGGCAACCCCAAAGAGTGCACCGTGTAACCTCCTTGATAGAAAAGTGTGATAAATTCAAGAAAATTGGAAAAAACATGAAAAATTGATGTCGCTATTTCCATGCGTCAAACATTATCATGTCATAATATTGTGTGTGTCAACCTTTTGTCAATGACAACCTTTTGGCATCGACCTATTGACTTTCAAGCTAGACTAGTTCAACGGGCCAAATTCGCTCCCCTGACCGATGGTTGGGGTCTGTGGATGTGCATAGGTGCCGGGAAACTCGCTGCCTGATTGACAGGGTAGACAGCCGGTGTTTTATGGGCGTGCCCACAAAAATGGTGGGCGTGCCCATAGAAACGCCCTGCCTGCTCGGAAGTCGGAGAAGACTGTGTAGCTGAAAAGTAAGTCCTGCTCTTCCCTTCGGCTGCATGCAGAGGTAAAGTCCTTCGATGGAAGGTAACCATCAAAGGATTTTTCCTCTGTAAGCGCGCACACATCTGCCCGGAGCGTAGTGGGTGAGTACAAGCAGCATGCGGGGGGGGTGGGGGGAGTGTAGGCTTGGCGGGGCAGCGTTCACCTGCTTGATTCCTATTAAGTAAGCAGGTGTGAATCGGGCTCAGTGTGTCTGTGTAGGCAATGCCTATTTTTGCGTACTATTTGCATGTCCAAACTGTGGCCCTCCAGCTGTTGTGAAACTACACATCCCAGCATGCCTTGCCATAGTTTTCTTATTTATTCCCTTATAGCAAAACGGTGGCAAGGCATGATGGGACTTGTAGTTTCACAACAGCTGGAGGGCCATAGTTTGGACATGCCGGATTTAAACTATAAATATCCCCAGTATAATACGGCATGATGTTTTTCATTAGAATTATCCTCGAATTAACAAAAAACGAGTGACATATTTGTACACGGAAAGAAAAATGACCACTTCTGTTACTGGGAAGAGGTTCAATGAAAAGTGACGTCTTGGCGTGTGGGGGCGCAGTTTCTGCAGCTGTCAGATGTGGCTTACTTACTTATCCTATCCTGGATGTAATATGCCTGTGTTTACCACACTCATTTGCAGCTAACAAAAAATGTCATGTGGATACAGCCTGATTTAGGCCAGTGTTTGGCTAATTCTAACGAAAATGTTTTTGGAATTTAATTTTTAGGATAAAAAAATAAATAAAAACTAGACAGTGCTGTCTACATAAGTATTCAACCTGCGTTCTGTGGAAGCTCCAAGTTTGCACAGACGAAAGCTATTGTCCCAAAAATTGGGTTTCAATTATGCCGCCATTTGGGAATTGTTAAAAAAAAAGGTCAGCACATCACATCGCAGAGTACAAAAAGTACTGCCTATACTTTTTGTACTAGGTCGCATTGCATCTAGCACAAATGCACGCTGCTGAAGCACAGTGCATGCTTTTTTATCTAGATGTGAAGTGATCTAGTGCAAAAAGTACGGAGCCCATTGCTCCATGTATGGGCACCTCTATGGGTAAAGAATAAGAATAGTGATTCCTAATTTACTAAGCGGCTGTATTGAAAATACGGCCGCTAATTACCGGCCAAATACGCCAGGAAAATAAATACACATAATTTTCTTGGCGTATTTGGCAGAAGCCTGCACGGATCAGTCAGATCCGTACAGGCTTCAGTGTGTAAAAAATAGACAAATAGATAAATAATAAAACAAACGGCGTGGGGTCCCCCCCCCCCACAGCCGTAACCAACCCCAGGGTCAAAGAACCGGTCATGGTTGTAAAAAATCAGGGAACAAATGAAATAGGGGTCCCCTATTTTTTACCGGATACCAAGTATACTATCTCTTACTAGCTGCTTTGGGGCTCATCTTCTTTTGGATATAAGTCATTAAAAAAAAATTCCTCTCAGATGTAGCAGTACACACCCACGCTTCTAGGTGCCGCGTTCACAATCTCTTTTTCACAATCTATCTATATGTTGAAAAAGACCTTTGGGTGGAGCATGACACGCCCCCTCAATGGGGCGCTATGCAAAATTATACGACCAACTATAATCTCCCTGAAACTAGTTTTCAAAAGTAGGTAAGTATGCTTAAACCTGGTTGCTTAACCAGAATGGAACCAAGTTGCCGTGTCAGTCTGGAACCAGATTGTTGAACCGGACTGGAAATGGATAGCTGGACAAGTCTGGAACCACATAAATTGACCAGACTGGAACTGGATTACTAGCTGCACTGTCCGGGCAGGAACAGATGGATAGGCTGCAGCCTGCTAGGGACCTTACCTTATAGACACCTGAGGAATCAATGTTACACTGGCACCTGACTAATGCTCCACAATGTCCTTTTATAGGGGTTACTGATTCCCAATTGGTTGCTGCAGTCAGATGAGCAAGAGAGACACTCTGACTGGCTGAGAGTGAACAGGTGCATGGGTACCGTCCAATATGGCGGTACCCATGCACTGGTTCTAGAGGGAATTCTGGCATGGAGACAGCATGGGCAGTGCAGGGAGACTTGACACAGGCCGATCATCGTGAGAGGCAACGCAGAGGAAGATAACAGGTTCTGAGAGAATGTTGCGTTACATAAACACTTTGCAGCTGCTATTGCACAAATAGTTATGCAAACAGCATTTTGCATTTTTTTGTTTTTTGTTGAAATTGTAAGTTTGAAAATGTAGTTTAAGAGCCTCCGAGCTTCCAAAAAATATACTGTCTAGTGGAAGCGTCATCTCTGATACTGTAAAAATCTGTTGACTTTTTAGTAGTCGAATACTTTTGCAAGCCTGTAACTGCACTAACTCATATAATACAATGCTGTAAGATGGACGGAGTAACAGGATACTTCAGATTCTGCTGGTATTTGAATTTGGCTTGAAACCCTCCAACATTCTAATTGCTTCCTTCACATGTGATTTTAATATAATGTTAGTTTAATGTACGAGCTATGTCTGTCTTCAAGTTCATTCTAGTTGATATACGACGTGTTTCAACATGGAAACCTTATGTACAAAGATTTGGATTCCCCTGCTGCCACTGGCACAGCAATCCTTCTTCCACGTCCTGTGCATGACTGATTCCATCGCGCCAGAGCCTACCATGTAATATGATGTGGGTAGAGTGTAACGATCATTGTGTATGGGCAGGGACAGAAGATCAGGGGAAATGGAACAAAGAAACCAGTTTGACATGATATATTATAGGGTACACTGAACCGACCTACAAATCAGTTACAACTTCTCTCTTCCTGCTGCCATATTTCTTTACAAAACCCATCTCACGGATAATGAGGATATTATAATGAGCTAAACATTCTGATTGGGGGAGGGTAGAACATGCTATTCGCAGCACCGGGTCACTACATTGGTGGATCAATGGGGGTGATTCAGGCTGCGTGTATGCGGCCGAACGAGTGAAAAATCATTCGATGATCATTCACCATCAACTGATTTCAGTGCGTTCGCTAATAAAAGTCAGTCTACACTGATGTTTATTCTGTCGGCAGATGGCCGAATTAAGGCGGGCGCCTATGTCATGGCACTAGGCATAAGGGCATCAACACGCCAAGCGTTTCTATGGGCGCGCAGACCATTTTTGCGATCCATGCGATAATCAAGCGGATTTCGAATTCGCAAAACAGCGATCAACTCTGAATAACCCCCTAAGACAATACTAACAGAGGGAGACCTCAGTTTTATATAATAACTCTGTCAATGATGCCATATCACTTCCAGCTTAGATTATTAAAAAGAAACCTAGAATCGTTTCCAGGCTCACAGACACCGTATTGTGTTTCTTGTTTCTTGTGCTTTGCACTGACCAGTCAGGACATGTACATATATTATTGGCCAGGTCTTTGCCCTCGATAAACTAGGCTTAAACAAAACATTGATATAAACATTTCCAATGAATCCTGGTAACCCTTTAACACAACTCTGTGATTGGTGTTCCCAGTCAGTGATTCAGCGAATAGCATCCATTGTGCTGTATTTAGAGTCATGCTTTTTATCTCAGTAAACGTTTACAGACTGATCAGAACTCAATGGGCAGTATTCAATGAGGCTGATTCGCCATGTTCTACGGCGAATGTGTGCTATTTTCGTGCTCTACGGTGAATCTTTTTACTGAAAAACTGATTCGCCCTATTCAACGTGCACTATTCGCCGACGGCGAACAGTGAATGACGGACAATTTGCCGTCTGATAGTTGCCGTAATTCGCTGTGGTTTTTCAATGGGTTTTTCCAATGTGATTTTCGCCGTGTGTCACCGTGTAGCAATCGCCATCTTTTTATGGTGAACTGAACTGTGATCTTTAAAAATAAAGTTATTTTTTTATTATTTGGGGCGGGATGTATTAAAATACATCGCCGTCCTTCGCGGCCCCCCCCGCCGCGATGCCGCCGCATATGTACTAACATATGCGGCTGGCATCGCGATGCGGTGACAGAGGCCCCCCGCGATACCTGGAATGTGGTGTGCGGGGGGTCTCCGTCACCTCCCAGCCGGCTCCTGCATCCCTCACGCCGGGGACAGCTAAGCAAGCTGTCCCCGGCGCCTCCTCCTCCCCCCTGCAGCCGGAAGAACATCCGGCTGCGTCACTAGGGGGAGGAGGGGTTTACCTTCCAGGGTCCAGGAGGACCCTTCAGGAAGGTAAGCGAGAGGGGGGGTCGGCGAGGCGGCGGGTTTGCGTCGGTGTCGGCGAAAAGAAGCCCATAGGCTTCTATAGGGTATCGCCACCCAAAGGTGGCGATACCCTACACTGCGGTATCATTTTTGATACATTGGAAAATGCGGTAAAACGGGGGTTTTACTGCATTTTCCATTTGATACATCTCGCCCTTGGTGTCAAAAAATCTGTATTTTTTTTCTGTGAAGGGGCATGCTATTTTTTTTCATGTGCTTACTGCACATGAATATATATTTAATTTGTAATTTTTTTATTTCTTTAACACATAACAGCCAGCAGGGGGCCGAGAGCTGAGAGACGCTCATTAGATATTCATATATTCACTGCTCCCGCTCATTACATATGCCGAGAGGGAGCAGTGCTGCGGCTCCCTACCCCAGTCCCCTGCCAGCTTCTGCTGCCTGTGTCCCCGGGAGCCCTGCTTCTGCCCCACAGTGTCTGGCGCAGGCAGGGAGGCTTCCATCTCCCTGCCTGCTGCCATCCCCCGGCTCCCTGCGGTGATTCAAATTCGCCGTCAGGGGCAGCGAGCCCCTGCGGCATTGAATACGGCGACAGGGAGGGCTGGCAGCGAATGCTCCAGCCCTCCAGAACACGGCGACTGTGCAGCGAATCCTAAACAGAATTCGCAGCACATCGCGATTATTCACATTGAATACTGGCCACTGATGCATCTGTGGGAGAATCTCTTCTCTTTCTTTTTGTTATTCTAAACATCCATTATAATTATACTGTTCCCACAATATTAATTCTAGATCACTTTTACAAGCAATATAATACGTAAGCATCTAAACATCCTAGCAACAGATGTGTGACCTCTAACATGTATAACATAACACATTTAATCATTTTACAATAACTAAACCTGAAATAAAGTCTCGGAGACTTAGGTTTGACAGAAATTGTTAGCTGAATTTATTTAAAGCACTTTAAGCTAAATTAATTTATTAATAATTAATGAATGAATTAATTAAAGGTGGCACAGAAAGAATGGCTAATTAACTAAGCTCCACCCCACAATTAGCATATGTAATCCAGCCTATCCTATCAAGAGGTATCCACTCCACCTACTGCATTGACTAACCACCTGTCCGGGTGGGGTCGCTGCCCCCTAGCGGGTGATCCGGCAAAGGCCTAAAGTCAATGAGAGGCGAGCGCACAGAAAACAAACCATATACGTTCTTTCCCGCCTATCAGCCAACGCGATTAACACCAACCCACCAGCAATCCAACAAGGGGAGGGAGGGCGGCAAAACTTTCAGGAAAGAGAGGAAGACTCCTCCCTTTCCTGTCCCTATATCCCAGCTAACTCTGCATTCCTTGTATCCTTATTGGTTAACTGAGTCACATGCTCTCCAAGGTACACACTCAGCTTTGGATGTTTAACTCTCTCCATGCCCATTGCGGTCATAACGTTGTTCAATTCCCTTAAAAGGGAATGAATGAATGACCATGTGCATGAACAAATACTTAACTTAACCTCAGAGACTTAGGTTTGGCTGATATATTCAATAACTTCTAATTTAAATGGCTGAAATAAAGGATTAAATACCCCCACCCGTAACATCTGCGCCACTTAACTAACAGCCTAACAACAAACGGTATCCACTCGACCTACTACTGTACCTTGACCGGGTGTGGTACAGGGGTCCGACAGTCGGGATCCCCACAGTCATTAGGCCGACATCGGGATCCCGACTGGCCGGACCCAGACAGCATGGTGAGCGCAACTAAGCCCCTTGCGGGCTCGCTGCGCTATCCACACTGCGGGTGCAGTGGCTCGCTAAGCGAGCCACCTACTCTATTCTCCCTCTATGGGGGTCGTGGACCCCCACGAGGGAAAATAGCCGACGGCTGTCAGGAACCTGGCTGTCTGTGTCGGGATCACAACGTCGGGTAAATGCCTGTTGGGATCCCGACTGTCGGGACTCCGTCCGGCACCCACCTTGACTACCCACATGTACGGGTGATGTCACTGTCCCCGGCCGGGTGATCCTGCAGATACATACAGTCAACAAAGGAGAGTACACCAAAAAAATATTGTCAACAAAGGAGAGTACACCAAAACAACCAGGAGTGATCAATAGACCTCTAAATATGATCCAAAACCAGGTAACCCGCCGTTCTTTCCCACCAAACAACGAACGCAAGGATCTACCCCACTACCACAAAAAAAGGGGAGTGAGGGTAGGAAAATCCAGGAACCGAGGCCCACTCCACCTCCAATAAATCTACAGATGGGGCCAAATCTACAAATGGTGCGCTAGCAATTGTGGACGCACAAGTGTCTCGCACGCTCACACATCCAATGCCGGGAAGGGGGTGTGGAAGCGTCTCCGACACACGCACAACACATTCCCATGGCGCGGGTGGTGCTTAGCGCAGCAAGGAGCCGCTCTGATGACAGCAACTACATCTGTATATGGCCCAGCTGAGGGTTAGAACCTGTGACCTGTCTCACTGGAGGCACACACCTTACTGATAAAGCTATTTCCTCATTAACAGTTAGTATGCAGATTCTGACTATATATAGTTATATATATATAGTGGTTCAGGAAAGAGTTAACTGGAGAGTGGTTCAGGAGTGAGTTATCCAGAGAGTGGTTCAGGAGAGAGTTATCCAGAGAGTGGTTCAGGAGTGAGTCATCCGGAGAGTGGTTCAGGAGTGAGTCATCCGGAGAGTGGTTCAGGAGAGAGTTAACCAGAGAGTGGTTCAGGAGAGAGTTATCCAGAGAGTGGTTCAGGAGAGAGTTAACCGGAGAGTGGCTCAGGGGAGAGTTAACCAGAGAGTGGTTCAGGAGAGAGTTATCCGGAGAGTGGTTCAGGAGAGAGTTATCCAGACAGTGGTTCAGGAGAAAGTTATCCAGAGAGTGGTTCAGGAGAGAGTTAACCAGAGAGTGGTTCAGGAGAGAGTTAACCAGAGAGTGGTTCAGGAGAGAGTGAACCAGAGAGTGGTTCAGGAGAGAGTTAACCAGAGAGTGGTTCAGGAGAGAGTAAACCAGAGAGTGGTTCAGGAGAGAGTTAACCAGAGAGTGGTTCAGGAGAGAGTGAACCAGAGAGTGGTTCAGGAGAGAGTTAACCAGAGAGTGGTTCAGGAGAGAGTTAACCAGAGAGTGGTTCAGGAGAGAGTGAACCAGAGAGTGGTTCAGGAGAGAGTTAACCAGAGAGTGGTTCAGGAGAGAGTGAACCAGAGAGTGGTTCAGGAGAGAGTTAACCAGAGAGTGGTTCAGGAGAGAGTTATCCAGAGAGTGGTTCAGGAGAGAGTTATCCAGAGAGTGGTTCAGGAGAGAGTTAACCAGAGAGTGGCTCAGGGGAGAGTTAACCAGAGAATGGTTCAGGAGAGAGTTATCCAGAGAGTGGTTCAGGAGAGAGTTAACCAGAGAGTGGTTCAGGAGAGAGTTAACCGGAGAGTGGTTCAGGAGAGAGTAAACCAGAGAGTGGTTCAGGAGAGAGTTAACCAGAGAGTGGTTCAGGAGAGAGTTATCCAGAGAGTGGTTCAGGAGAGAGTTATCCAGAGAGTGGTTCAGGAAAGAGTTAACCGGAGAGTGGTTCAGGAGAGAGTTAACAGGAGAGTGGTTCAGGAGAGAGTTAACCAGAGAGTGGTTCAGGAGAGAGTTATCCAGAGAGTGGTTCAGGAGAGAGTTAACCAGAGAGTGGCTCTGGAGAGAGTTAACAGGAGAGTGGTTCAGGAGAGAGTTAACCAGAGAGTGGTTCAGGAGAGAGTTATCCAAAGAGTGGTTCAGGAGAGAGTTATCCAGAGAGTGGTTCAGGAGAGAGTTATCCAGAGAGTGGTTCAGGAGAGAGTTAACCAGAGAGTGGTTCAGGAGAGAGTTAACCGGAGAGTGGTTCAGGAGAGAGTTATCCAGAGAGTGGTTCAGGAGAGAGTTAACCAGAGAGTGGTTCAGGAGAGAGTTAACCGGAGAGTGGTTCAGGAGAGAGTTATCCAGAGATTGGTTCAGGAGAGAGTTAACCAGAGAGTGGTTCAGGAGAGAGTTAACAGGAGAGTGGTTCAGGAGAGAGTTAACCAGAGAGTGGTTCAGGAGAGAGTTAACCAGAGAGTGGTTCAGGAGAGAGTTAACCAGAGAGTGGTTCAGGAGAGAATGGAGGGGAGGTGACGGATACTGATACTAGAAGGAGGGTGGAGAATAGTACAGGAATGCTGGTGTAATCCTGTATTGTCCCTGCAACTGGATCGGAGAGGACACAGCAGCAGCAGAACATTACTCCGGAGTGATTGGGAAACAGTATACAATGTTTGTCACTAGTTCCGTCACTCAGATGTGTCACAGAATACGTTTCACAGAACTTTATTTATCACAGAATAATGCTCTATGGGGGAAATTTGCTAAAGTTTAGAGAGAGAGAAAGCGCAGAAAGGTAAAGTACAGAAAATCAGCTGCTAACTGCCATGTTACAGGCTGTATTTAAAAAATGACAGGAGATGCTTGTTTGGTACTTTTATCTCTCTCTATTTTATCTCTCTCCAAGGACCATCTCCACAAAACTGATACGAATAGCACACATACACTGATATCACCACACAGCTTCATACACTGATATCACCACACACCACCATACACTGATATCACCACACAGCATCATACACTGAAATCACCACAATGTATGATACACTGAAATCACCACACAGCATCATACACTGATACCACCACACAGCATCATACACTGATATCACCACACAGCATCATACACTGATATCACCACACAGCATCATACACTGATATCACCACACAGCATCATACACTGATTTCACCACACAGCATCATACACTGATATCATCACACAGCATCATACACTGATACCACCACACAGCATTATGCACTGATATCACCACAGCATCATACACTGATACCACCACACAGCATCATACACTGATACAACCACAATGCGTCATACACTGATATCACCACACAGCATCATACACTGATATCACCATACAGCATCATACACTGATATCACCACACAGCATCCTACACTGATATCACCACACTGCGTCATACACTGATACCACCACACTGCGTCATACACTGATACCACCATACAGCATCATACACTGATATCACCATGCAGCATCATACACTGATATAACCACACAGCGTCATATACAGATACCACACAGTGTAATACACTGATACCACACAGGATCAAACACTGATATCACCACACAGCATCATATACAGATGCCACACAGTGTCATACACTGATATCACCACACTGCGTCATACACTGATACCACCACACTGCGTCATACACTGATATCACCAGCCAACATCATACACTGATATCACCACACAGCATCATACACTGATATCTCCACACAGCATCATACAAACTGATATCACCACAAAGCATCATACACACTGATATCACCACACAGCATCATACACACTGATATCACCACACAGCATCATACACACTGATACAGGGTTGCCGACTTTGTTATTCTCTTCTCCGGGAGAAGCCCGGAGAGGAGAGTTTCAGCAGCCGTTCAGGGGGCGGGGCTTAAGCGTGTCATCACTAAGCCCCGCCTCCATGATGATAAACCAGTAAATTTACGGATCTCCGTGGAGGGGGCGGGGCTAAAATGACACAATTGTCATTTTTGCTCCGCCCCCTCCTCTGAGACCCGAGGATTGCAGCATTTTAATGCCGCGATCCGGGGGACAGCGGGGGTCCCCCCTGAATCCGGGAGGGTTGCCCACCCTTCCGGGGGGCCGGGAGGGGGACCCGATTTTCGGGAGACTCCCGGAAATAAACTCCACACAGACATAGGCATTCATCCACACTCACGCTACTTATCTAAGAAATAAAGACACGTACAACTGAATGGGCTTAAAGGGGACGGCTTATTTATTTTGAGCAAGGGCGGCCTATTTGAATCTAACTAAAATTTATGTCCCTGCTCTAACTAAGGTGGCGGGCAAAGAACGGCATGCAAGATAAATAACATTGCTGGAAAATAACAAAGTAATAAAAATAACAAACTCCGGATCTCCTGCCCTTAATTGCCAAGGACCGGCCACCTGCCAGCGTCCAAGACAACGGTACAATTTGTAAGCGGACTTTTCAAAAAGGGGCCACTTGCCCTTAAGGTCAGGGGGTTGACCTTCTGCTTCTGCCCCTGACCTCGCAATATCACTAAGGCAGAGCTCACCACTCTGCCCGAGTCATCAAAAAATTGGGCCACCTGCCCTAAACTACAAATGTCCGCAACAATTTACCCTATCCGAAGTAGATGATCGTTAAGGTCCAGATATGGGCCCACCTGGATCGGTGATGCCCACATCTCGACATCAACCACCAGCTAAGTGTAGATACAGCTCTAATTTAAACTACCGTTCTTTCCGCCAAAACAAAAATAAGCCGACAACAACTAAACGAATAAATGCGATCGACTTCTCAAAACGAATTCTAACTAACAATTGGGGCGGGAGGGAGGGCAACGTTTCCTGAAGCAAGAGACAGAATCTTCTGGAAGCAAGAACATCACCCCATCAATCTCCACCTCTGACCTCAAGCAGCCTATCCTGGACCGTCATTCAAATCAGCCGGCCCGTCAATCAAGACAAGCCGAACCCCCGGGCCCAGATCCAGTGTGTGAGCTAAGGATTCCTGCCAATAGCCAGGTGAGTTTATGCTGTTTTCAGCCAGACAAGCTGGCTTCTACAGTCTTTCCGGGAGGGTCGGCAACCCTGATATCACCACACAGCATCATACACTGATATCACCACACAGCATCATACACACTGATATCACCACAAAGCATCATACACTGATATCACCACACTGGTGGCCTTAAAAGGGGCAGAGTTCAGGGGTGGGCGTGACCTCAGGTAGAGGGGGCATGGCCTTGTCCTGTGACTCCTGTTTTTGTTATTTTCGGGGCCGTGCCTAGTGCTTCACCAGCAGTTTTTTACCCCCCATCTCCCTCTCTCCACTGAAGAGATGCAATGTGCTTGCAGCAGCTGTGATCTCCGGCTCCACCCATCCGCCAGCTCCCCTCCTCGCCTGCTGGATGCCAGCAAGACTGTCCCGCTGTAATCGGGACAGTTGCTAGCTATGTATCACCAACCAACATCATACACTTCTATCACCAAACAACACCCTGGTCAGGATGCACCAAGTATTGCCTTTTGCATGTTATTCGTCACGCCCCTCATATAAGTGCTTATTGACACCGTATGCATGAAGATTTCAGCATGGACGGCTCTTGCGGTAAGAGAAAAAGGGTGTGGTGGAGCACTAAAATTAATCTAAATAGTGAATCAATTGGTTAGTACAACAATGCAATTAATAATTTTAATTAGTATTAGATAAAAGGTAAAAAACATGTTTATATAGTCGCAAGTGACTGTCACAATAAAAATGCTACGTGAGAAATTATTATTATAAGATAATAATTAATATTGTTAATAAGGACAAGTGAGGTTATATACTTAGTAGTCAGAGTCTTGCGCTAAGACAGTTAATGGTTAATGATGCGTACGCGGGAAACTTAGCAGCTGCTTCAGTGAAGACATGATGTAAACACAATAATGTACCGTGTAATAGAAGGTGAATGCTGACTGCCAGAGGTCCTCCTGGGAGGTATACAGGACAGTACTTATCAGCCTATGGGCCACTAAGCTTCAAAAGTGATAACATGGAGAGTGATAAACAACCAACCAATCAACTCCTAGCTGCTATGTCACAGGCTGTGTTTGAAAAATGTGAGGCAGGAGCTGATTGGCCGGTTGTTTATCACTCTCCAGTTTACCACTTAGCTTAGTGCATCTGGCCGTAAGGCTGGAGCTTTTCCAGTTACTTAGAGGTTAATCTATCCCGGGAAAGCAGGGAAGTCACAAATACTCAACCCTGGTTCAGTAACAGACAACTGATTTGTGCCCCTTCTCTCCCAGACATCTGGTCATTATAGCAGCCCACAGGCCGATCTGACTGAGCCCCTCTCATGTGTCTTCTGTAAACAGTCAGCTAATCTTCTTCTTCCTTGCTTCCGGCTTCTGTGGTGGCGGCGGCTGCTGGTTATCTCCCCTCCTCAGACCCTCTCACTACATTATATTTATATAATAACACAGGGTTGCCGACCCTCCCGGAATTCCCGGGAGTCTCCCGAAAATCGGGTCCTCCTCCCGGCCCCCCGGAAGGGTGGGCAATCCTCCCGGAATCTGGGGGACCCCCCTGAGCCCCCGAATCGCGGCATTTAAATGCCGCAATCCGCGGGTCTCAGAGGAGGTGGCGGGGCTAAAATGGCACAATCGCGTCATTTTAGCCCCGCCCCCTCCATAGAGATCAATCATTTTTCCTGTTTCCCGTAATGGGGGCGTGGCTTAATGACGTCACAGTCAAGCCCCGCCCCCGATCGGGTAAGGAAAGTCTCCTCTCCGGGCTTCTCCCGGAGAGGAGCATTTATAAGTCGGCAACCCTGTAATAACATCTTCCACAGCATAATAAATGCGAGTGCTAGTGGGCACATAAGCAACCGAAACAGGGAACAGCTGCTAATGCAGTAGTAAGGAAAACATTCACTGTTCATTTTCCAGATTTAAAACTGTAATTGGGTCCTAATTCAGGCTCCCTCGTAGATCTCTGCTACTCTGCTATTTCCGTAGACCTGCGCAGTGCGCATGTGAGCTCTTAAACTGTGGTGTCACCACGACTGCAGTTTAAGTAGCAACAGTGGTGGTGGAGAGCGACAGGGGGGTGGTAACTGACTGCTGGGGGCGGTGACTGTGAAATGGGCATGGCCAGATGCAGATCTCAACAACTGAACCTTGTGTGGTGGCATGGGCATTGCGATCACATCATTGTGACCCCCCCCCCCCCCTCTTTGTGCAATGCCGATATTACAGGCATTACACAGTTGGGGCGGGGCCATAAAGATGCGATTCAGCCTGCCGCTACATATTGTAGTTTTGCCAGGATTCACAAAACTTCAACACAGTCTGAATTAGGCATTTGACCTCTACTCATAACATGCAGCTGGGCTGATAGAACAGCTGTTATTAGTAATCACAGATACATCAGAAATGGAGATTATTTATTAAGTTGCTGCTTCCTGTGAGTAATTTAATGGCAATACACAATATACAGTAGCCAGCCACCTTTTGCTACTTTAAAAAGATTTTTTAAGCACATGTATATTAAGAGTTATTATTATAATGTCAAATATATATACAGTATATATATATATATATATATATATATATATATATATATATATATATATATATATATATATATATATATATACTAGGTGATTCATCGCGCCCTACGGGCGCTCTTCACACCGTCGTAAGGGGCTGCGCCCCCTTAATTTGTGAACGTTTGTATTGTGAGAAATATGGTTAGAATTGTATGAAAGATGCCTGTATTGCAACTTGAGTTACAGGTGAAATGTGTTATATAGAGAGCATATGATGTGGAAGGGGGGGTGTATTGTTTTGTTTAATTAAAAAGCATTTACAGAGTAAGATGTACATTGATAGTGTGGATGGTACAGTGACATTTGTGTGTGTGTGGGGGGGGGGCTGTGTGTGCATGTTGTTTAGGTGTGTGTGCAATAGTATAGTAGGGTGTTTTTGAGTCAGCGGCTCCCCACTGGCGGAGGTCACGACACAGGAAAACAGGAGGCTGGGTAGTGATAGGGGTGTGTGGGCATAAGGGGGACTAAAGAGGAGGGTGGGAGACACTGTGCAGCTTCTGCCAGTGGGTGGGGGTCCAGCGCGGCAGTACAGGAGTACAGGACGGTGGCCCTGAGTCAGTGTCTCCTCCTACTGGGTGGGAGTTAGGGTGCATGAGAGCAGGAGGCTGGGCTATGAGGCATGATAGGGGCCGCGAATTGCCACAAGAAATAATCAACACAGAAAGGTCAACACATGTAAATGTTGACATAAGTGTGGCACTTCATTGGTGTCCATGTCGACACATGAGAATGAATATGAAAACATTCAAAAATTGACAAATAACCTGGCGGCTGTGGAGTAGGTTCCTGGGCAACATGGTGAGGCAGAGGGTGTCTGGCACTGTGGGCTCACTGGGCTGGTTCTCTGTCATGTGAGTCAGTCATGTGAGTCAGAGGCTCCACCCAGTGTTAGAGACACACTCACACTCTTTGAGTGACAGATGTAGCCAAATATATAAGATATATATATATATATATCAAAAGTGGGATAGACTTTCGTTTGCGCTGGTTGTTAGCAGCACTCTATAAATCCTCCCTGTTAGTGGAGGATGGAATAGATAGATAGAAGAAAAAGATATAGGGTGCATTCAGACACTGGAAGCACAGGAGCTAGATCATTGATCCAGGTTATTGCACTATACCTAGTGGAAATATCATCCTTTAATCCTACTTGAGATTCTCTTATCCTGTGAGAAAAGAGTTATTTTCCATATTCTTTAACACTATCAAGAAATCTTTAAATCTAACTTCAAATGGTTTAGAGAACTTAACCCCTGATGAAGTCATTTATGACGAAACGCGTCGGGTATCATTTTTGGAAGAATTGGATTATGGAATCCGTGTCTGTCTTGATCTAATAAATGTTACTGATTTTAATTGTATGGTCTACCATTTAATTGTTGATTGAGGTGGTGGATCACATCAAGCGCACCCTATATCTTTTTCGTCTATATATATATATATATATATATATATATATATATATATATATATAAAACCACTCCTCACCTCTATGAGATGAAGTACCGCCAGTGACCACTAGAGGACACACAACAGACCAAATTACTCCTTTGTGTGCTAAAAGATGTCATAACAGAAAGTAAAACCAATTTTTCCATGGACACGGATCTGTTTAAGACTTGCTGTATATGGAGAGAGGGAGCTGTGAAGACCGAGATTGGAGGTACTGTAGGAGTAAATAGAGACTGGGGGTACTATTGATAGTTTGTGGGCTAAAAACTGTCACAGCTCAAAGTACATTGCAGAAGACATCTTTTTGACAGGCTTTAGACTAGTCCTATTATAATAGCCATCTATAGATAATAACAAGTGGTGAGTTACTGTGAGAGGAGAGACATCTGAAAAAAGGGTCAGTGCGGTGTTCTCCGCAGAGCAGTTTTTTCGCTGGGGCATGTTTGCGGGTGGTGGGCCAGGAGTTTGCATGAACCTAGGGGTCTGCTTCCTCCAGTGGCGGATTCAGGGGGGGGGGCACCCGGGCACGTGCCCCCCTGTCATTCATTTTGTAGATGAGGACCAGAGCTTTCCAACTAGCCCAGCCCCATGTCTCTAGCCCCCCGGGAACCGGAGATATCGCCTGGCAAAGCTGTAACATTTTTTCCCCATAGGATAATATGGGACCCGTCAATTCCGACCCCCACCCGGTTCCGACGGCTGCCAGTTCCCTCCCTGGCATCACAGGAGCTTGTGGTTGATGTCATTCAATTCCAAATCGCTGGGCCTTCAATATGGTATCAGGATGGTCCATATAGATCAATCAGTTCCAGAGATATAGCGTGTAAATCGATTATTTATGACATTTTTACATTATTGAAATGTAATTTCATGGCTGTTCATGTTCTTTGAGGGCAGATTACTCTGGAACCAAACTCACTGGACCAAAATCATTCAAAGCCCACTCAAAAGTTCTTCAATATGATACTTGTCTCATGTAAATGGGTCAGTTAGTTCCGAAGATATATAAATGAGATAACTGGTTAAAGGGGGGGAGGGGTGGTTTTCTCTCCCCCTCACACCAGAAAATGCAGGGACTAGGCTGGTGTAAAAGGGGCCAACCTGGGAATGCATTTTCTGGTGTGAAATGGGTATTATTTCAAATAGCTGGGACCTGCAGTGCTCGAAATTCAGCCAGGCTCTGCCACTGTCAGTGGCTATCACTTCTGCCTGGCGGCGGCTGTCCCCCATTTACCACGAGCATGTATTCCCCATTGGCAATGAGCATGTAATCCCACATGGCAACGAGCATGGAACCCTTGGCAATGAGCATGTAGATAAGCAGCACTTACTGTATGTAGCATAATTTTTAATAGGCATTATGGTGTTTGGCATAATACATAATGGACATCATGCCGTGTAACTTAACGTGCAATGGACATTATGGTGTCAATGTTTAATGCGCGCCTTTGGTGGACAATGTCCCTGTTTATGAAGCGTATTGTGAATTTTGTCTTAATCTGTGTGGCATTATGTGAATTCTGGCTCAATCCGTGTGGCATTATGTGAATTTTGTCTCAATCCGTGTGGCATTATGTGAATTTTGGCTCAATACGTGTGGCATTATGTGAATTTTGGCTCAATCCATGTGGCATTATGTGAATTTTGGCTCAATCCATATGGCATTTTATGAATTTGGCTCAATCCGTGTGGCATTATGTGAATTTTGACACAATCCATGTGGCATTATGTGAATTTTGGCTCAATCCATTTGGCATTTTGTGAATTTTGGCTCAATCCATTTGGCATTATGTGAATTTTGGCTCAATCCATTTGGCATTTTGTGAATTTTGGCTCAATCTGTGTGTTATTATGTAAATTTTGGCTCAATCTGTGTGGCATTGTGTGAATTTTGACACAATCCATGTTGCATTGTTTGAATTTTGACTCATTCCATTTGGCATCATGTGTAAGGGGCAAGTATAATGGGGTCTAGTATTTTGTAGCATAATGTGTAGAAGTTGTATATGGTGTTGTACACTCCACTCAAGGACATGCCCCCTGTTGAGTGGCCACACCCCCTTTTCCAGAGCGTGCCTTCGGCGCGCGCACAACTACATCCTTCACTTTTGTTGCCATGGTGGGCCTATTTTTAATCCCATTGCCACCCTCTCTCTGCCGCTCTCTTAGCATGTACACTGGCACCACTAACACTGGCCCTCACTCACCTAAACCCTCTTTTATCATGGTGCCCCCCCTGTCATTTTATCCTGGATCCGCCCCTGGCTTCCTCCTAAGTACGTAGGGCCGGATAAAGGGGGCCCTCATCAAAATAGGTTAGGCATTTCAATCCATACCCCCTAAAACAATGCCCTGGAGACCCCCTTCTTCTATGTGAGTTGCCAGGGGCAGGCAGCATGGAAGGTGCATACCTCCCAACTGTCCCGAATACAGCGGGAATGTCCCGGTTTTCGGGGATGTTCCCGCATCCCTCCCGCAGCCGGCAGTGTCCAGCGCTAAGTAGATGCTGTGTGCATGCGCACAGCTTCTATTCCCGCAGCTAGAAGGACTGGGGGCATGGCTAGAGGCCTCTGGGCCATGCCCACACAGCGTAAAACAGGGGCGGCTACCTCATGTCACAAAAATGCAGCAGCTACTCCTTACACCATGCTCCTCTTCATCTACTTGCTGGAGGAGACATTCTGACGTCTCAGCCCCAATGTCCGTAATGTATCGTTCCAGAGGAGTAGTGAGCCTGTGCCAGGAACAAACAGGTGCAGGACCAGCTGCCATGTCACTGCTTCTGAGTACACAGTGCATATGGATACATATGGACAACCGGCGGTCAGAACACTGAGGCCGGCATCCCGAAGGAGAGAATACTGACATGATATAGGTGAGTTTACTTACCCTCCCCCTTAACCCTAACCCTCCTTTCTAGCAGCCTACCCCCCTCCCCCACAGCCCACCCGCAGCCTGACCCTAATCCTCCCTGCTAGTGCCTAAACCTAACCAATGACGCAAATTGCAAAATTTAGTACCACCCCCTCCCCTAAGAGCTGCAAACAGCGGAATTTACAGAAATGGGGGTGGAGCGTAATGACGGCTAGCCCCACCCCGGAAAACCTGCAGAGAGTCTCCTGTAGAGAGAACTACAGTACATTCTCCAGTATAACAGTATAACACCAGTACAACTACAGTACATCTACCAGTACAACACCAGTACAAACTACAACTATAGTGAGGGGGAACAGGGTGGAACTGAGTTCCACCACGACTACCACAGCCCTGAACAATAATTCCAACAGAAAAGTCTGTCCCATCGGTTTCTTCTTCTGGCACGTCGTATGTGATGTCATGCCGTCATCGTCGCTGAAGTAAAGAAGAGCCACTAAGAGCAGCAGGCTCTGTGCTTGCTGAAGACATGGTGAGAGGGGCTGGAGAGACTCCGAGGGGGGGAAGCTGCTGGAGGGAATCATGGCATGTAACTGCTAAGGGACATGGACAGTGAGCTGCTGGGGTGGCGGAGACAGATGTGTATAAGTAGCACAACTGTGGACATTATGTGTATAAGGGGCACTACTATGTGGTTTAATATGAATCAAGGGCACTACATGCAGTGTAATGTGTATATGATTGTGCTACTACCTCTCCAGGGCCACCCTAAGCCCTGACTACAGTACATCTACAGCACAACTTCAGTTAAGACACAAGTACAACTACAGTACACCACCAGTAGGGAGATGTCTGACACACACACACACACACACACACACACACACACACACACAGCTCTGTGTTGAAGGAAGATAGTAAAAAAAAAAAAAAGTTGTATTAGAAAATTTTACTCGTTTCTAATAATCGAACAATGAAGTACTAATGTAATGTCACAGTGTAGTTTAATAATTGTCCATCTATGTCAAACTAGGTACTGTGGCAAGGCATGATGGGACTTGTAGTTTCACAACAGCTGGAGGGCCATAGTTTGAACATGCCTGATCTATGCCAAACTAGGTACTGTGAGGTTAAATTACAAAGATGGCATTCTATTGAAGATGGGTTGTTTCTATGGGAAAACAATCAGAGTCTATTATCTTATAGAAGGTTCTAAATAAATAAGAAGTTGATTCTGATAGGTCCCGACATTCCGTCTTCAATAGAACCCCCATCTGGGTAAATAAACTCCTGTGTGTCAGTGTGCACCAAGGTGGTCCCTGTCCCTTCGTTATGACACTGCAGGAACAGTCTCAGATCTGTGACATACTGAAAAGCTGGCAATGTGGTATGGCACACATACTGTATAACTTTAGGATTTCATTGGTGGCAGTGGGGTCCAGAAACCTATCATTACTTATGGTTTCATATCGTGGATTATTCTGCGCTATTTACTAAGAGGCTCTTGCCAGGACAGTGGCTCCTGTAGGATTAGAGTTTCTGATGCCATCGGCGTATGGTGTTAGCTATCAGCGGCAAGCTCGGGAAACGGTACTTTCATAGCTTGAAACATTGGCCAAGGCCACAATCACCGTGGAGACCAATGGAGACCTTGAACTGCAAGATTTGTTTACATAACGCAGGAGATACCTCATACATTACATGTGGAAACTGGCCTCAATATACAGGCCCATCCTTCACCAACCCCAATGCCCACACCATTCCGCCCCATACGACCTGTTACAGAAACCAATTCTATTGAAGAATTATGTGGAGTGGTGACTGCAATGAAGGCTGGAAGGCAGTGGGACTTCTTTCCGATTGGTCACAAAGGATTTCTGCAACCCCGTCTCGAAATGGGAGAGTTAATTTTAGCTCAGCCAAGTAATGAATTAATTTCTTAATTTATCTGGTAAGGAGAACACTCATTCCATTTTATCATTCATAACTTTTCTTTACTGGAGAATGTCCTACAATGCAATGCAAAGATGGAAAGTACTGAAGCCAAAATGGCGCAGGCAGTGTTGTCCAATCAAAAGAACTGATGATTTAATAAAGAATGAGTAGATTGTTAGAATTTACTTCATAGGGCGTGAGAGGGATTGAGTATTGTATGGGGAAGCCAGGTCTATGACTCACCAAAGATGACCAGATATCTTCATCCCATTGTGAGAAGATGTAAATTCTGAGGTGGAGCAAGACCCTAGTAGCTGACAGGCTGGAAAGATAGGAAAATATTAGGCAAAGGGTAGGAAATAGAATGTTTTATTTAGACATAGTCTAAAATGAGGCAACTAAGTGAAGAAACAGAGCAAAAGGGGAATGTTACGGTATATGGTTCTAACTAGTGATGAGCGGGTCCGGATCTCCGAGATCCGGATCCACACGGACGTCCTGAATCCGAATCCGGATCCAGGACGTCCGCGGACTCCCGCGCAGGCCCGGAGCCGAAATCGAGGCCCGACGTCACATTGGTGACGTCGGATTCTCGCGAGATCCGGATTACATAAAAGCCGGGACCCGCCGCCGCCATCTTCATTCTGTGGGGCGACGCAGAGCAGGCAGCAGTGCTGCCAGAGAGGGGGGTTTTATTTATTGCTCCGTGAGGGGGGTTTGCTGGAGCGTTGTGTGTGTCACTGTGCTGCTTGCTGCTAAAGAGCTGCAAGTACAGAGGGGGTTTAATCATTTTTATTGTGCTGCTGGAGAGTGATTTTTTTTTCTATATTGCTGTAGCCTGCTCATCTGTAATTTGTGTCACTGCTGCTGCTACAGAATACTACAGACAGAGGGGGGTTTATTGTACTGCCGCAGAGGGGGTTTTCTTTCTATATTGCTATAGCCTGCTCATCTCTAATTGTGTCACTGCTGCTGCTAGCCTGCTACAGAATACTACAGACAGAGGGGGGTTTAATAATTTTTATTGTGCTGCCAGAGAGGGTTTTTGTGCTGCCTGGCTACCTGTTATATGGTTGTAAACACCTACCAGGCAGTCACCTCTGTTGTTGCCAGTGCCACTACCTTGTACCTACCTCTCAGAGTATATAAAAAAAAATAAAAAAAAAATTAAAAATATATAAAAAAAAATAATTAAGTTGTTGTTGTTGCTGACACCACTGGCTGCCGTTAGATATCGCAGACTCAGTAATTAAATTTTTAACTGTGGTTTGCTGACGCCACTTGTTGTGTTACCTACCAGTGTATCCACTTTTGTATCTTGCTGCTGTTGTCACTGGCTAGTGACAACAACCAGCTGATATCTGGGTATCCAGTTTGCTGCCACCGCTGCCGTTACATATATCGCAGTAAATAACTCCGGTTTGCTGACGCCACTTGTTGTGTTACCTACCAGTGTATCCACAAAATAAATATTGTATCTTGCTGCTGTTGTCACTGGCTAGTGACAACCAGCTGATATCTGGGTATCCAGTTTGCTGCCACCGCTGCCGTTACATATATCGCAGTAAATAACTCCGGTTTGCTGACGCCACTTGTTGTGTTACCTACCAGTGTAACTATCCACAAAATAAATATTGTATCTTGCTGCTGTTGTCACTGGCTAGTGACAACCAGCTGATATCTGGGTATCCAGTTTGCTGCCACCGCTGCTGTTACATATATCGCAGTAAATAACTCCGGTTTGCTGACGCCACTTGTTGTGTTACCTACCAGTGTAACTATCCACAAAATAAATATTGTATCTTGCTGCTGTTGTCACTGGCTAGTGACAACAACCAGCTGATATCTGGGTATCCAGTTTGCTGCCACCGCTGCCGTTACATATATCGCAGTAAATAACTCCGGTTTGCTGATGCCACTTGTTGTGTTACCTACCAGTGTAACTATCCACAAAATAAATATTGTATCTTGCTGCTGTTGTCACTGGCTAGTGACAACCAGCTGATATCTGGGTATCCAGTTTGCTGCCACTGCTGCCGTTACATATATCGCAGTAAATAACTCCGGTTTGCTGACGCCACTTGTTGTGTTACCTACCAGTGTAACTATCCACAAAATAAATATTGTATCTTGCTGCTGTTGTCACTGGCTAGTGACAACAACCAGCTGATATCTGGGTATCCAGTTTGCTGCCACTGCTGCCGTTACATATATCGCAGTAAATAACTCCGGTTTGCTGACGCCACTTGTTGTGTTACCTACCAGTGTAACTATCCACAAAATAAATATTGTATCTTGCTGCTGTTGTCACTGGCTAGTGACAACCAGCTGATATCTGGGTATCCAGTTTGCTGCCACCGCTGCCGTTACATATATCGCAGTAAATAACTCCGGTTTGCTGACGCCACCTGTTGTGTTACCTATCAGTGTATCCACAAAATAAATATTGTATCTTGCTGCTGTTGTCACTGGCTAGTGACAACAACCAGCTGATATCTGGGTATCCAGTTTGCTGCCACTGCTGCCGTTACATATATCGCAGTAAATAACTCCGGTTTGCTGACGCCACTTGTTGTGTTACCTACCAGTGTAACTATCCACAAAATAAATATTGTATCTTGCTGCTGTTGTCACTGGCTAGTGACAACAACCAGCTGATATCTGGGTATCCAGTTTGCTGCCACTGCTGCCGTTACATATATCGCAGTAAATAACTCCGGTTTGCTGACGCCACTTGTTGTGTTACCTATCAGTGTAACTATCCACAAAATAAATATTGTATCTTGCTGCTGTTGTCACTGGCTAGTGACAACAACCAGCTGATATCTGGGTATCCAGTTTGCTGCCACTGCTGCCGTTACATATATCGCAGTAAATAACTCCGGTTTGCTGACGCCACTTGTTGTGTTACCTACCAGTGTAACTATCCACAAAATAAATATTGTATCTTGCTGCTGTTGTCACTGGCTAGTGACAACAACCAGCTGATATCTGGGTATCCAGTTTGCTGCCACCGCTGCCGTTACATATATCGCAGTAAATAACTCCGGTTTGCTGACGCCACTTGTTGTGTTACCTACCAGTGTAACTATCCACAAAATAAATATTGTATCTTGCTGCTGTTGTCACTGGCTAGTGACAACCAGCTGATATCTGGGTATCCAGTTTGCTGCCACCGCTGCTGTTACATATATCGCAGTAAATAACTCCGGTTTGCTGACGCCACTTGTTGTGTTACCTACCAGTGTAACTATCCACAAAATAAATATTGTATCTTGCTGCTGTTGTCACTGGCTAGTGACAACAACCAGCTGATATCTGGGTATCCAGTTTGCTGCCACTGCTGCCGTTACATATATCGCAGTAAATAACTCCGGTTTGCTGACGCCACTTGTTGTGTTACCTACCAGTGTATCCACTTTTGTATCTTGCTGCTGTTGTCACTGGCTAGTGACAACAACCAGCTGATATCTGGGTATCCAGTTTGCTGCCACCGCTGCCGTTACATATATCGCAGTAAATAACTCCGGTTTGCTGACGCCACTTGTTGTGTTACCTACCAGTGTAACTATCCACAAAATAAATATTGTATCTTGCTGCTGTTGTCACTGGCTAGTGACAACCAGCTGATATCTGGGTATCCAGTTTGCTGCCACTGCTGCCGTTACATATATCGCAGTAAATAACTCCGGTTTGCTGACGCCACTTGTTGTGTTACCTACCAGTGTAACTATCCACAAAATAAATATTGTATCTTGCTGCTGTTGTCACTGGCTAGTGACAACAACCAGCTGATATCTGGGTATCCAGTTTGCTGCCACTGCTGCCGTTACATATATCGCAGTAAATAACTCCGGTTTGCTGACGCCACTTGTTGTGTTACCTACCAGTGTAACTATCCACAAAATAAATATTGTATCTTGCTGCTGTTGTCACTGGCTAGTGACAACCAGCTGATATCTGGGTATCCAGTTTGCTGCCACCGCTGCCGTTACATATATCGCAGTAAATAACTCCGGTTTGCTGACGCCACCTGTTGTGTTACCTATCAGTGTATCCACAAAATAAATATTGTATCTTGCTGCTGTTGTCACTGGCTAGTGACAACAACCAGCTGATATCTGGGTATTCAGTTTGCTGCCACTGCTGCCGTTACATATATCGCAGTAAATAACTCCGGTTTGCTGACGCCACTTGTTGTGTTACCTACCAGTGTAACTATCCACAAAATAAATATTGTATCTTGCTGCTGTTGTCACTGGCTAGTGACAACAACCAGCTGATATCTGGGTATCCAGTTTGCTGCCACTGCTGCCGTTACATATATCGCAGTAAATAACTCCGGTTTGCTGACGCCACTTGTTGTGTTACCTATCAGTGTAACTATCCACAAAATAAATATTGTATCTTGCTGCTGTTGTCACTGGCTAGTGACAACAACCAGCTGATATCTGGGTATCCAGTTTGCTGCCACTGCTGCCGTTACATATATCGCAGTAAATAACTCCGGTTTGCTGACGCCACTTGTTGTGTTACCTACCAGTGTAACTATCCACAAAATAAATATTGTATCTTGCTGCTGTTGTCACTGGCTAGTGACAACAACCAGCTGATATCTGGGTATCCAGTTTGCTGCCACCGCTGCCGTTACATATATCGCAGTAAATAACTCCGGTTTGCTGACGCCACCTGTTGTGTTACCTATCAGTGTAACTATCCACAAAATAAATATTGTATCTTGCTGCTGTTGTCACTGGCTAGTGACAACAACCAGCTGATATCTGGGTATCCAGTTTGCTGCCACCGCTGCCGTTACATATATCGCAGTAAATAACTCTGGTTTGCTGACGCCACTTGTTGTGTTACTGATATATATCCACTTTTGTATCTTGCTGCTGTTGTCACTGGATAGTGACAACAACCAGCTGATATCTCGGTATCCAGTTTGCTGACACCGCTGCCTACCGTTAGATATCCAAAATATGGAGGATAAAAAAAAAGGAAAAGATGAGGAGCCACTTCGTCGTGCTTCTGAAGCTGATGCCACTAGTCATCATGACATAGGCGATGAAATGCCATCGACGTCGTCTGCCAAGGCCGATGCCCAGTGTCAAAGTAGAGGGCATGTAAAATCCAAAAAGCCAAAGTTGAGTAAAAGGCCCTTAAAAAGAAAAAGCAAATCATTGGAGGAGAAACTTAAAGTTGCCAGTGTGCCATTTACAACGCGGAGTGGCAAGGAACGGCTACGGCCATGGCCTATGTTCATGACTAGTGGCTCAGCTTCACAAGATGATCAAAGTCCTCCTCCTCCTCCTCCTCCTCCTCCTCCTCCTCCTCCTTCTCCCACTTTAAAATTTAAGAGATTTAAGGTGTCACCAACAAAAATCCAGCAAACAACTCTGCCTTCCAAAGAAGACATGGTATCACAAATCCCAGTGGAGAGTCCAAGGGTGTTGGTGGTTGCGATGCCTGACCTTCCCATCACTGTACGGGAAGAGGATGCTCCTTTCAGCATTCGCAGCACACCCTCTGCATGTGCTGGAAGGATCACAGACAGTGCAGTTGCAGATGTCGATAATGAAGGTATCGAAGGTATCGAAGATAATGAAGGCCCTTGGACAATTCCATCTTGCACCTCTTTTTTTCTTTTGAATAATGTGCTCTTTGGGGCCTAGTTTTTCTATCTGCCACTGCAGTGCCACTCCTAGATGGGCCACGTGTTTGTGCCGCCCATTTGTCTTGCTTATCATAGTCATCCAGCTACCTCGGTGCAACATTTTGGCCTAAAAACAATATTGTGAGGTGTGAGGTCTTCAGAATAGACTGTAAATGAGTGGAGAAGAAAGCTGATGGGGTTAATAATAGCATAGGAGCAAAAAAACACCTAAATTATGCAATGTTAACCATTTTTATGCTTTTTTCAAAAAAATCAGAACCCAAAACCCAAAACCCAAAACCTTTAGGGGGTGTTTTGGCAAAACCCATTAGAACCCAAAACCTGAAGGTAATCAGAACCCAAAACCCAAAACCCAAAACGCGAAAAAGTGTCCGGTGCACATCTCTAGTTCTAACAGACTTTAAGCACACAATACAGATAGCAATAGTATCAATAAGCTCAACACACCTGAAGATACCCTAGATAGTTTCAGACTGGCCACAGGAGTACCAGAAAGCATCAGAACGAGCATAGCTCCGCCCCTGACTCTCACAAAGCCCTGCCCCCACATTTTGATTGGCCCACTGTGCTACAGTGCCAGCCGGGCAGCCAAAGTCTCCTACTCATGCCACAAGCATTAGTTCCTACATGCCAGTTGTCCCTAACCGCCCAGCCCCATACATGTGTGTTTAGCAGCACTACAAGTTGAGCTACATGTGTATTAACCTAGGGCACTTGGAACATTTAATCAGGCCCTGTCCTGAAGTAAATGAGACCTTTCTGCCAATTGTGCTAATGACCTTGTGAAAAATCAGCTTGCCCATTATTAAAGTTTCCTACTACCATTGAAAATATTACTAATGACTAAACATTTCATTCATTTTCATCTGTTCTTTCCTAGGCTGAGACAAGCATTATAATCAGAACTAGTCCAGGTCTCTATATCATGGCGAGACCCCCTCCTCTGAATTCCACATTAACACACAGGAACCTGGCATAAAGCAATAAAGCTGTGCCAATAAATACCAGCTTCACGGGAATCTGCATTACAGTCGTTTCCTTCCAGAGGTGCAAACAGTCAAGTGCAGGCCTCTAATTGAATAGTTCTTGGCAGTTTAGCTGGGAGCCGTTTATATGCGAGTAGGGCTCCAGAATTCACCGAGCAGCACGGTTGGAAAGAAAACAGTTATTTTTTTTTCAAATGTACTTTTTTGGGGGGTTTACAAAGTTTTTTTTTTTTTTTAAGGTTGAACCATTTGTTTTTTTCATTAACTCCTGTTTATTATAATAATACTGGAAAACATTTCTATGTGTAAGAAACCTTGATCAACCATGTTTTATTGCTTTCTAGCATCAACACTACAACATTATTAGGCTTTGATATTATTTATTTAAAATCTTTCAATAAAACCAATTTTAGACTAAATATAATTAAAACATGCAAAAGTACTTTTCAGGGAAACGCACAAACACCAAAAAAGGAATTAAGCATTGTCACTGGATATGTCACAAGGTTTTAATTGAAGAACACCTGAAGGTTAAACCATGAGGTGTTTCTCTGTGTATTGCCTGTTCAAATGTGTTGGTGTTGTTAACTATTTAAGATTGTGTTCACTGTAACTGTGTTTTTTTTTCCTGTCCTATGGGAATGTTAGGGATGAAGCTTGATGCTAGGCAGATTTAGCACCTCTCTTATTTGATTCACCTCCCTATGTCTTTATTGTATGTGTGATTTACTGCATTAGATCACCACAAGCAACAAGAATGTGGAATAATATCAGGGATTCCCTTACAAAAGGATTTTTTTAAGAAGTCACTGTGCTGTTCCTGTAGTCACAGCATATGAAAAAAAACAGAGTTTTTAAAAACAAAAAACATTTGGTTTAAACCAGCCAACCCTGCCGAGCAGCCAAGTTTATTGTACCTCGTTTTTCTGGTACTTGTGTAGTTTCACGGCGCCCGATATATTGGAAGCGATATCGGCCGATATATCAGATGTGATATCGGCCGATATATCAGATGTGATATCGGCCGATATATCGATGTGATCCTATGCGACTTTTTACCTGTTCATAACCTCACTATCCACTACGCATGGAGTTGATTTTCTATAGTGTGGTGAGCGCAGTGAGCCACCAAGCCCGAATCGTGGCGAGCGTAGCAAGCCCCGCGAGGGGATGCGGATTACTGCGCTCGCCACACTATATAAAATCAACTCAGGTAAAAAATAGCATAGGATCGCATCGATATATCAGCCAATATCGCATCCGATATATCGGGTGCCGTATATCGGATGCAATGTCTTTTTCTATATCTAATGAAGCTCGAACAGAGGGTAAATGGGGATGCTGCGGTTAGGGGGCAAATACCCGTAAGATGGGAATTTAGGGGTAAATTTACTAAAGCTACTAAAAAATGTAAAGAGGTGATATTGCCCATGGCAACCAATCAGATTCTGTCTATTATATTCTAGGATACAATAGAGAAACTGATTGGTTGCTATAGGCAACATCACCTCATTTTTAGAAGCTTTACATTTAAATTAAATTAAATTTACTCCAATGAGTCTACATTACTCTGCCAATTCAGTCTGCAGTAATCTCCCCAGTATATGCTATATAAATATTCCCATACAATATAACCCAGTATAATAGAACAGCCATTATTATGGTGTAATAAGGGCCTGATTCAGAGAGACGGAGGCTTCTTGTACCCCATTGTCCAGATCCTTACAGTCAACCCGAGTAAGCTTATTCAGGGTACAAAAATAGGTGATTCCCAGCACCGCCGATATTGTGAACTATATCGGGAGTCACAATATAAGCTGGGTGTCATCTGTACATGCACCTTAATCTTGACATGTAGTCAACGACTGCATGTATGGAGTGGGGGGCAGGTGGTGTCACTGACCGATATCGTTACTGATATTGTTCATTGTATATGCACTATATTGTGACTTCTGCGGCACAGCCGATATATCTTAAAGTTAGTAATATCGGCGGTGCTGGGAATCACCTGGTGTGTACTCAGCAATAGTTCATACGCACTAACGATATCGGGCAGTGATGTCATCCGGCACCCGCTCTGTTCAAGTAGACCCTCTGGGGGTCGCGGGTCATTAATGATGCGCGGGAGTGTGCATCATTAACGACCTTGAGCATACACATTGGGGGTTATTTTGGTTCATTCTTTCTGACAAATTCCTTCTTAGATGGGCAAAACCATGTGCACTGCAGGGGGGGCAGATGTAACATGTGCAGAGAGAATTAGATTTGGGTGAGTTATTTTGTTTCTGTGCAGGGAAAATACAGACTGCTTTGTTTTTACACTGCAATATAGATCTCACTTTGAAGTAACACCAAACCCAAACTCTCTCTGCACAAGTTACATCTACCCCACCTGCAGTGCACATGGTTTTGTCCATCTAAGAAGGAATTTGTCAGAAAGAGTGAACCAAAATAACCCCCATTGTACGGTTTGCACTATATATATATTGTTAACAATATAGATATCATCCATATCATTAACGATATATCGCCAAGTGTGTACCCAGCTTTAGGCCTGCACAGGCTGGCTAGTGACTGCAACCGATGATCGTGATGAACACTATGGTGATCGCAGACTGCTTCCTCAGATGTGGCACTACGATTCTCGGTAACAGGGGTCATCCATCTCGTACGGACGCCTCCCGTCCCGGGGCAGGGGAACAACCAGCGTTTTATGCCCCCTTTTCGGCCATCTCCATCTGAACATACGCAGCCTAGCGAACAGGCCTGAATAAGGCCCTTAATGAATTCCTTACAGTTGCTATAACAGTAGGCGGCTGTGCTGGTTGGTTTAGCTACAGATGTGTATGTAATGATAGTGATAACTATAACGTAGTTTACAAACATATAGGTTTATCGATACTTTGTTATGAAGCAATTTCATGTGGCAGCATCTACAATGCACAGTCTATGAATGGAGAAGACAAGTAAAAATATAGTTAAAACTCTGTGTTAACAATGACACAGAGGTCCATGATGAAGCCAGGACAAACATGAGTGGGCTGATAACAATACAGAATATGCGTATGCCAATACACAGGGGTGGAGCCTCCCTGGCGCACGTGACGCTGAGTCTTTCACACACGGTACATTTAGTCCGCGCTGCGGTGTACATTACACACACAGTCTGAAATCTTGCTCTCTGACCCTTCCAAATATGGAAACAATCAGTTTCCAAATAATCTGACATGTTTCCAAAAATACTTTTTGGATCAGATATCGTAAAACGTTTTCTGCAAAATGTGAGCTGGTGAGAGAGGCCTCAGTGCTCCCAAAGACCATGTTCTCGCACAGACACATGTTACACCTCCCAACATACATGTGCATTCCACACACATACACCTTCTAACATACACATGTATCGCACATACCTACATCACACTCCACCTCCTAACATACATGTGCATACCACAGACATACATCTTCTAACAAACACACATGTATCGCACATACCTACATCATGCTCTACTTTCTAACATACACATGTATCCAACACACATACATCATGCTCTATCCTCTAACATACACATGTATAGCACATACCTACATCACACTCCACCTACTAACATGCATGTGCATACCACAGACATACATCTTCTAACATACACATGTATCGCACATACCTACATCATGCTCTACTTTCTAACATACACATGTATCCAACACACATACATCATGCTCTATCCTCTAACATACACATGTATAGCACATACCTACATCACACTCCACCTACTAACATGCATGTGCATACCACAGACATACATCTTCTAACATACACATGTATCACACATACCTACATCATGCTCTACCTTCTTACATACACATGTATAAAACACACATACATCATGCTCTATCTTCTAACATACACATGTATCGCACATACCTACATCATGCTCTACCTTCTAATAAACACATGTATTGCACATACATGTAACATGTTCTTTCTAACATACAAATGTACTTCACACACAACATGCCTTACCTTCTGACATACAACATCTAGCGTACAACATACACAGGTATTGCACACACATACATGTCCTACCTTCCAACATACACATGTATTTCACACACGTGCATGTTCTAACTTCTAACACACACACGTGTATGTTATACACATACACTTGTATTTCACACATTTTACATCCTAACATGCACATGAACTTCATACACGTATGTTCTAACTTCTAATATGTACAGGTATTTCATGCATACTCTCATGACGGGTCTGGGTCATTGGTTCGACCCAATTTAGGTCGACATGCATTGGGTTGACCACTGAAGGTCGACAGGCCCTAATTGGACACCTGAAATACATACCTCCCAACTTTGTAGCTGTCCAAAAAGGGGGTGCAGCTTATGTAAATGAGGGGTGTGGCTTATGCAAATGAGCCGCATCCCCGTTTTCGGCCGGGAATAGACGCTGTGCGCATGCGTCTATTCTGTTAAATTGGGGGGGCTCCCAACTGCCCCCCCCCCCGCAGCGGGACACCTCCGGCCGCGGGTGGGACAGGACCCGGTAATCGGGACTTTGGGTGGCGATACCCTATAGATGGCTATACCCTATAGAAGCCCATTCAGTGCCGCAAAGACGCATGATCAGTGGATGGATCCAATTATACCTGTATAGCGAAACCATTTATTCACCATTTCTACTTAATGTACGAGAGAAACAGGGAAGATTAAGAGGCCGCTCTAATTGCTTCCTACGATTCTCTAATTACTGGGCTCATTTTATTCATTACAGGAATCAGCAACATGATAAAAATACATCACAAGGCCACGATAATGACTGGAGAAATTCCCAGAAAGCCTTCATGTAATTGGCCTGCCGCATGCTCTGCCGGATCAGTTGTGCCGGGTCGCTGTAACCAGCAGGGCACAAGGTCAGAGTGTATGTGGAGGTGACCCTGGGAATGACTTCTTAGCCCTATTTGGAATTGTTATAATTAAAAGTATATGAGCAAGAAAAAAAACAAAAACCTTTGCCCCAGACTTAATACCAACAACATGTCCAGCCGTCCTACTGACTGGGAATTTACTGGCATCCCTTAGGAAGAGCATCACTGGGGAATAGATGGGCTCATTACTGATGCAGCATAGGAGAGGACTTCTGTTACTATGTATATATGTATATACAGTGGTCGAAGTGGAAATTTTGAAGTGGGGGTATGGAAATTTTGAAGTGGGGGTATGGAAAAGTAAAGAGTGAATATAGTGCGCACCTTCGGACACCCCCCTGTCCATCAACGTCCCCTGCCAGACTGCCCCATTGTACAGGGGTATTACAAAAGCACAATATGCGCTGCTGAGTGATCAGAGAGCATCCTGAGGGGGAAAAAAAAGTTTTTTTTTTTATCTTCTGTGTATATATATATATATATTAGAGATGTGCGGCGGCCACTTTTTCGGGTTTTGGTTTTGGATCTGGATCTCCCTTCGTGCTTTAGATCTGGATTGGTTTTGGCAAAACCACCCTTGTGGGTTTTGGATCTGGATTTTTATGAAAAAATGCTAAAAATGGCTAAAATAACAGAATTTGGGCCTGTTTTTGTCCCTAAAGTATTATTAACCTCAATAACATTAGTTTCCACTCATTTCTAGTCAATTTTGATCACTTCACAGCTTACAAAATTGTTTTCATTTACTGTAGTTGGGCCAAAAGGGTATACTGAGGTAGCTGGATGACTAAGCTAAGCGACAGCAGTGGGCATCACATACATGTGGACCTTACACTTCCAACCTGGCAGAGCGGCACTGCAGGGGCAGACAGGGTGGCAGTTTAATAAACTACCCCAAAAAATGAGAAATGCTTCAAAGAGCAAAAAATACAAAGAGGTATCGGCCTTGTCATGACTGGTGGTAGCAGCTTCAGCACTTCTATCAGGTTGCTGATCTCCCACTATTTCCTCCTCCATCATCCTCCAAAAATGTGTTTTTATTTTATTTATTACTTTTATTTCTTTTTCTTACTTTACACTGGATACAGCCTGTCACACTGGACACAGCCACTTGGACACTGGACACTGCCCCTGGACACAGCCTCTGGACACAGCTCCTGTACACTGGACACAGCCGTCACACTGGGCACAGCCACTGGACAATGGAGACAGCCTCTGGACACAGCTCCTGTACACTGGACACAGCCGTCACACTGAACACAGCCTCTGGACACCGCCCCTGGACACAGCTCCTGTACACTGGACACAGCCGTCACACTGGACACTGCCCCTGGACCTTGCCCCTGGACACTGGACACAGCCCGTCACCCTGGACACAGCCCCTGGACAATGGACACAGCCCGTTACCCTGGACACAGCCCCTGGACAATGGACACAGCCTCTGGACACCGCCCCGGGACACAGCTCCTGTACACTGGACACAGCCGTCACACTGGACACTGCCCCTGGACACAGCCCCTGGACACAGCTCCTTTACACAGCTCCTGTACACTGGACACAACCCCTGTACACTGGACACAGCCCCTGTACACCGGACACAACCCCTGTACACTGGACACAAACCCTGTCACACTGTACACAGGCCCTGTCACACTGGACACAAGCCCTGTCACACTGGACACAGCCCCTGTACAGCCCCTTGTACACTGGCCACTGCAGCCCCTGTACACTGGACTTGTGTACAGCAGCCCCTGCAGACCCTAATCGAGTGAGCAGCAGCAAAATAATATATTATTATAGCACAGCAAAGAGCACAACCACCCTCTTCCCTCTCCTATGCTGGAGTAAAGATGGCGGGGCGCACGTGCGTCTTATATAGAATCCAGATCCAGCGAGAATCCGACAGCGCGATGATGACGTTTTGCCTTGTTTTCGGTCTGGAATTTAGGCGGGAACTCCTGAGCCGGCTCGGATCCAGACTCGGATCGCGATATTCGGATCTGTCGGATCCCGGAGATCCGGACCTGCTCATCTCTAATATATATATATATATATTTTGTGTGTGTGTGTGTGTGTGTGTCATGGGTACACATTAAATGATTTTCACACTTTAAGTTCTGAATAAAATACACCTTTATTTAACTCAGTGTTTCCTAAACTTGTGCTCGAGGCATGCTAACAGTCCAGGTTTCCAGGATATCCATGCTTTTGCACAGTTTGCTTAATAAGTACCTCATAAACTCACCATCGGGTATCCCCCTGGTCCACCCCGACGGTTGATACACCTAAATACAAACTTAACTCTAAACCTTATACAGGTCGAGTATCCCGTACCCGAATATCCGTTATCCGAATTATTCCGAAAACCATACATTCCAGAAAGTGAAAATTTTTTTTTTTTTTGCTAAAAACTCAATGGGGACATATGTAACAGCACTACTGGGGACGTGATATGTAACTGGCACTATATATGTACAAGAAAATGATTGCTTGGCATTCAAATTCAATATCTGAGGTAGTACATAAATTTTGTTTCATGTTTTTAAACCTTGTTTTTTGAACAAATAAAATATATTTGTGTGTATTTTATGTGGTAAGAAAATATATTTGTGTGTCTTTTATGTGTTTATACAGCATAAATGCAAGATACTTCAAAATCCATCATTGAAATATTAAAATATTCCGAAATACGGAATAATCCGTTATCCAAAATTCTCCTGGTCCCGAGCATTTTGGATAAGGGATACTCAACCTGTATAACTTAACTTAAAATAAAGACACGACACAAAGTGCTGGCGTTTCAAAAAGAATGTCAAATTTATTTTGACAATTAACTAAGACTATTAATGGTGGCGGCACTAAAGAACGGTCACTATAGGAAAGGTGGGGTTAAAGATCACTAAGCATACATACAACGCTGGGTGACCACTCTCCCTGTTCAGCCACCAGGCCTGGTGGTGACGGCCATCCCCCGGACAAAAGCATGGCCCATGACAACTGATGTCGAGGGAGAGTGCACCCCACTACCTACACACACACACAGAGTTCTTAAAGAATGACCGTTCTTTACCGCCACCGAAGAGGAAGAGAAATAGGGAAGGGTGGGTGGGGCTTCTTGGACAGAGGGTGATCACTCTATACTCGTGATCATTCCTACCCTATCTAAACCCTCCCCCTGCTCTGATAGGCCTTGTGCCCATCCTCATTACCATAGCATGTGACCAACAGCAGAGTGTACCCTGGGAGAACCCTCAGTGGTTTATGTCACCTCAGGCTTATTCAGCCTTCTGTGTTTCTTTCCATTTAAACTTTAACCATCTGTGTTCAAGCATGGACATTTTAAAAACCTGGACTGTTATTGTGCCTTGAGGAGGGTGTAGTATGGAAGATCTATAGTGAATTTCAACCTATTTCAGCTCACGGTACACAAAACAAGATTTAAAAATTGCCAAGGTACACTACTAGGCCCCCACAGGAAAAAAAGCAAAACCCTTGGCTCCCATATGAAAAAAACAATCACACTGGTCCCCACAGGTAACAAAAAAAAAATACATTGATCCTCACATGACAAAAAGAGACCAGTGAATAACTGTGGGTTGCTGCAAACTGGTGTGGACATCTTTAGCTCTGGTAGCACACAGCTGAAGACAATATTTATTTAGAAAGAGAAGAATGTCACTGGAGTGGTGCACTGAGAAGAGAAAAAACAATCACACTTAAAAAAATAACTTTTAATAGGAGTAGCTGATAAAATGTTGCGAAATATAGACTAAAAATGAAACATATAGGACACGGACAGTGTAGTTAAAAGGATACTAGATCCTCACACAGTGATCCCCTCTGATCAACCGTCCTCTGTGTTTTTTAACAGGACTGAGTTTCAATGGGTGCGCTTTTATCAAATAATACACAGGTGTGTTAATTAGTCCTGTTAGAGTCCCACAGGTACAGTGTATATCAGGGAATTAAGTATTTTATCCCATATACAGTGGTGACAAAGCAGGTACTAATATGACAAGTGCTTCACGTAAGTGAGTCAGGGAATACAGCTCGGAGCCAATAGTAGAAGGCAACGTGCATGTGTTCCCCTGACGCTGGCTGGGTTCAACGTCGGCAGCCCAATCCAAGTGCCGGCTACCGAGTCATCGCTGGAGTTCCCGGCTGTTGAGTAGAACCCGCCGCCGCTGCTTGTCGTATAGGGGTGTCAGGAGCGAACCGGAGTGTCAGATAATGACGCTACCGGTCAGACACTGCCCTATTGGGAGCTGCGGTGAGTGGCGCCACCACACCGCTTCTCATGCTCGTCGGACTCACTGGAAAGTGACGCCCGTTCAAAAGTTCGCACCAATTAAGCTAAACATATACAAAATACATTTCAAGAGGGGAAGGGAGACAGGGGGGTTTACACCGCAGTGTAAACCCCCCTGTCTCCCTTCCCCTCTTGAAATGTATTTTGTATATGTTTAGCTTAATTGGTGCGAACTTTTGAACGGGCGTCACTTTCCAGTGAGTCCGACGAGCATGAGAAGTGGTGTGGTGGCGCCACTCACCGCAGCTCCCAATAGGGCAGTGTCTGACCGGTAGCGTCATTATCTGACACTCCGGTTCGCTCCTGACACCCCTATACGACAAGCAGCGGCGGCGGGTTCTACTCAACAGCCGGGAACTCCAGCGCTGACTCGGTAGCCGGCACTTGGATTGGGCTGCCGAAGTTGAACCCAGCCAGCGTCAGGGGAACACATGCACGTTGCCTTCTACTATTGGCTCCGAGCTGTATTCCCTGACTCACTTACGTGAAGCACTTGTCATATTAGTACCTGCTTTGTCACCACTGTATATGGGATAAAATACTTAATTCCCTGATATACACTGTACCTGTGGGACTCTAACAGGACTAATTAACACACCTGTGTATTATTTGATAAAAGCGCACCCATTGAAACTCAGACCTGTTAAAAAACACAGAGGACGGTTGATCAGAGGGGATCACTGTGTGAGGATCTAGTATCCTTTTAACTACACTGTCCGTGTCCTATATGTTTCATTTTTAGTCTATATTTCGCAACATTTTATCAGCTACTCCTATTAAAAGTTATTTTTTAAGTGTGATTGTTTTTTCTCTTCTCAGTGCACCACTCCAGTGACATTCTTCTCTTTCTAAATAAATATTGTCCCTATCAGTGTCCTGTGGTAGCACCCCCGAATATACTCATTACCATTTAGAAAATGTTTCTCTAGTAATAATTTCTCTTGTATAATAGGGGTCTATGCTAAATTCCTGAAAACATTTATCTTGTGCGACTGGCGCAAAACCCTCTTCTCTTTTTGCACAGCTGAAGACACACTATATTGTGCCACATCATTAGATTAATAGGGTGAAAAGGTAGACCGGGTCAAGTGGTCAAAAGTGGGTAAGGTCAACAGGTACAAATGTCCACATCATTGGTCCTCAAACTGCGGCCCTCCAGATGTTGTGAAACTACAAATCCCAGCATGCCTTGCCACAGTTTTGCTATAAGGGAGTGTTAAAACTGTGGCAAGGCATGCTAGGATTTGTAGTTTCACAACATCTGGAGGACCGCAGTTTGAGGACCCATGGTCTACATGGTCAAAAGGCCAACGACACAATGGCCAACACGAAAAACACTATTGTGTTCCGATGCCCCCCGCCCCCTATTCTCAATCGTAGTCCACGTGTATAGTAAATTAAGCAAAACTTGGAAAACATGAAAAAATAAACTTGCGTGGACCATTTGTGTGTCAATCATTGTCATCTTAACCTTTGACCATGTTGACCTTTTGTAACTGTCAACATTACGGGCTGTAAACAATTTACCTGTTGACTGTTTGGTGTCATTGTTGACCTAATGCATGTCCACCTATTGGGTCAACCTTTTGATTGTCTTGCCTAGATACTGTTCACCTATAATTGGAATCCGTCTGAGGACTGAGTTTGGGAACCGCTGGTTTAGGTGATTTCACGAACATAAATCTGTAGTCGTATATGTTCTGATCATAAAAAACTATATATTGTGACCATACATAGCCCCAAAGTTATTCTCCTGCTGTTAATATTGCAGACTATAGGACACAGTTATTAACATTACATACCAGTTCAACGAATCAGCTGAATGCATTTACTGTCTACCTTGAGCAAGCAGACTAAAGCTGGTTGTTGATTGGTTGTTATGGTTCAATGTATAGTAAAATAAAGTAAAGTAAATCCAGAATATGAAGGCACAAGAACCACTTTGCCCATCTATTCCTGCCCTACAGACTTCTCCAGCAATCAATTAGAAAACCAGGAACAGCAGAAATGTATGTTACCATGTTGTATCCTATTGATAATTTCTGACATGGGTTCCGTTCTAAAAATGACAAAGACTCTGGTCCTGAGGCCTTCTAGAACAATGGCCAGGACATCCCTAGGTTCCAATAATTGTCAATCACTGGTGAGCACTATATATGGATGACACAATTCTACTCACTAGAATGCAATGTTGATCCCAGTGCATCATATCACTGTGCCACATTATTATACTGTATATTAAAATAGAATAGCCTATTATTCAGTGCAGCACTGTCCCTAACTATAGAGCAGAAAGCAGTATACAGATGGCAAGAGTAAAGGAAAGGGCCTTGAAGCTAGAATATTAGGTCATGCAGTGGGTGAAGCAATACTTGGTTACATGAGAACAGGGCTGGTGACAGAGGGAGTCAAAGGGTACACTCCTACCGGGCCCTGACCTTGTCAAGGGCCCCAAGGTTTTGAGGATTCAGGGGTTTTAAGCATGACTGCAGCATGCAGTGCCTACCAATGGTTTCCAAAGGTGCTGGCCTTTAAGGCAATGATTTT